>NC_054834.1:69517759-70144009 GCF_018345385.1 Vulpes lagopus | reverse complement strand
CATGCACACATGCCAACGGCACCGGGCAGAGAGGAGCCTGGGGGTGGGTGGAGGCCTCTGAAGTGAGCACAGAGCGGGCAGGCGGTCCCCAGTGGCCGGGGGCACATAGATGGCAGTGGTATGGACAAGAGGCCCTGAGGGAAGGCTCTGAGGGTGTGACCCCAGGGAGTGGCTGCTCCTGGAGGTGGCCACGGGGGACCTGTGCCAGGGTGGCATCCACACCACCAGCCCCTTGAGGCTCCACAAGGCCACCGGCCAGACAGTGGTGTGCTGACCACACCCCCTCCTCCGCCTCTTCCCGAAACGTGGGGACAACTACAACCCAGGGACGGGTCATGCTCTCCCAGGAAGGTCTGTGACAGCCCCACCAGCAGCAGAGCACCACAGGGACAGGGAATCATCCCCTCAGGACAGACAGACAAAGGGGGGTTATTCGCCCCGAGGGCTGCTAGGTACAGAAACAGGGGGCTCTCTGGCTGCAGGCATTTCAGGCCACCTTGGCTGACCCTGCAGTGCCCCACTGCAGCCTGGAGGGTGGCAAGGTAGGAGACAGGGCTGCCCCCAGCACTAGCTGTGCACTTGCTTGGACCACGAGGGCCGTGCTCATGTCACCCCAATGCCTGGGGTCCCCTCACTCCTCACAGCCACCTCAGCACAGAGCCTTTGGTGTGCAAGGGGGGCCTGGGCATCTCCCCTGTCACCCTCTAAGGGCCATGCCTACTGGGGGTGACTTCGGAGGACAGCTTGACCATGCCACCCAAGCTAGCCTTCCAAGTGGCTTTGACGGGCTCACCCAGTAGGTCGAAGGCCCCAGCAGGGCGGGAGGGTGGCAGTGAGTCACACAGGAGCCCACTTCCTGCTGTCCATGCCAGCCCTCATGAGACTGAGACGTGGGCTGGTGCCTCAGGAGGAGGAGGGAAGCTCAGAGACGGTAAGTAGCTGCCTAGAGCCACATAGCACCAAACAGCCAGCAGAGAATAGGACTCTGCAGGGAACCGTGGCAGCCTCCTCCTAGCAAGCCTAGCCTCCTGGAAAGCAGTTGCCCAGGGGGTCATCGGGAGTGGCAGGAACGCCGGGCCTCCCAGAAGCTGCATCTGGCCTGCAGAGGGAGGACAGGCCCTGGTGGGTGTAGCCAGGAGGGCCAGGGCCAGGGCCAGGGCCAGTCCCAGCGGCCGCCAGAGCCACACAGCCCACACTTCATGGGGTGACTGGAAGGCTCAGGCCCCGGGCCGGAGACCCACCTGCCACAGGGTCACCTGCAGGGCAGCCAGGCCCATCCGGGTCCAGGCTCCCTGGGGTGGCACCTCACTGAGCCCGCTGCCTGGCCGGCCTGTGAATAATAGACCCCTCCAGCATATACTTAGAAGGTGACGGGAGAACGAGTCCAGTGACCTTGCGCACAGCTCCCGAGCGCCCGCTCGCCCTCTTCCCCTGGAGGAGCCCTATCGCAGACTCACCTGTGCCCACCCTCCACCCCCCTCCCTACCCTGCCATCCCCCTGTCCCAGGAGCGGGCCTCAGCCTGGGAACAGCTGGCCCTGCAGCCCCACCTGGGCAGGGGTGAGGAGGGCGGCAGGTGGCACTGGCCTGGGGCTGAGTGCGGAGACTGGCGCCAGCAGAGCCAGCGTGTAGGGGACCCTCGGGCAGCTTTGAAGACTCGAGGCCACACCTGGGACTCCCAGGACACCTCAGCCACGGCCTGAGAGAGAGCAGGGCGGGGGAGAAGGAAGGACACTGACCCTGGAGCTGTGGGCAGCCAGGTCACCGCAACCCCCCCACTGCCAGGAGGGCACGGGACGCTGGGGCTCCTTCCTCCCAGGCGCGTCACTCCTGCGTGCACCCAAGTCTTTCCTGCTATCATTTAGTTTCAGCTGAAAGGACCCTCCGGCCCCACTGTGGAGGCTCTGGCCTCACTCCCGGGAACATGAGGGGTCCCTGAACCAGAGCCGCGTGTGACCTGAGCCTGTGTCCCCGGTGGGAAGGATGCCCTGCAGGCCCCGTGAAGGGCCGCCTCGGCCGTGGCCACGATCAGACTGGCCTGTACCAGGGCCAGCCCAGCTACGGAGTGGGCACCAGGGGCCTGCAGTGCGATGCTGCCCAGCCCTGCTCGAGAGTTCAGAACCACCAGCAAGATCCTGCAGGGGAAGGAGGCTTCCCCAGGTGGCCCCCAGACACTTGGCACTGCCCTCCACTCTCTTCGGCGGGCCCGGCACCCATTCCCCATGTGCCCAGGGGCATCACCAGACTTGAAATGGGCAGATGGAGGCTTCCAGATGGGCCCTGTTCTCCCCTGGAGCCCCTCTCTCCCATTCTCCTTGGAAGGGGTGATAGGGAAGGCTTCTCAGAGGTAGGGGCCTTGTCCAGGCAGAGGAGAGGAGAAAACATGGCCCATAGGGAGACAGCAGAGAATTCAGGGAGGAAGTGGCAAGAGAGGCAGGGAAGTAGCAGCCCTAGACTAGGGGTACTGGAGGAAAGCCCCCCAATATTTGCTGTCTCTTCCCACACAGATGCCTGTGGGTCCCTAAACCAGATGGGAAGGCCTCGGGCCAGTAGCCCCTAGTCATGCCCTGGAGAGGGGGGGTCCCAGCCCCCCAGGGATCTGTGGCTCCGAGGAGCTGCCCCACTGCAAGGGGAGGGTGGGAGGATACCCCCTCTGTCTGCAGCAAATACTGGTACCCTACCCCCCTTAGAAGGGCCCCCATTGCCCACCTTTCTGGACTGAGGTCCCTCATCTGATGCTTGGACATGGGCGGGGAGGGAGGTGACCCAGCAGGGAGCAGCAGCCTATGGTCACTGACTGAGAGACAGCAGTGAGAGCCGGGGGTTCTTGTGCAGGCGACCTGGCTCTGCAAGCACCTGAGGGCTTCCCGGGTCCCCAGTGAGCACAGCGGGTTAGGTACTAACACGTCCATCTCACAGGTGGGAAAACAGAGGCTTCGAAATGCCAAGCACAGGGTCCCCCCAGAGAAGGAGAAAAGTTAGCACAGGGCAGGGGGGTGGAGGCAGCCCCACATGGAGCCCCGCAGCTCCATCCTGTCGAAGTGCTGAGCACGGGGTCTGGGAGGGAAGCCCAGCAGGCTGCTTTTCTAGAGGATGAAACAGAGCCCCAGAGAGGGCGGGCTGGCCTGGACCACACAGCAGAATCACCTCGTGGAGAACAGCACAGGGACCCTCCCAGAGAGGTGCTGGGGGCAACAGGTGCCAGGGACAGGCTGGTTCACAGCCCAGAGGGTCCAAAACACCCCACGCCAGGCTCCAGCCTCTAGCCTTGGCGTCCCCAGCCCAGACCCCAGGACTCTAGGGCAGCCCCTGAGGGATCATCCACACAATCAGGGCCACAGCCACCATCCGGACACTGAGGCAGCATGAGAAGGCAGGTGTCAGGCCAAGCCTCGTGTCCTCCTTCCCTGCCCTCCTCAATGCCCCCACACCCCCAAACTCCTCAGTGGGCTGGAGGTAGATGCATCTCTGAGCAGCTGGAAAGCCCATCCCAGCAGCCCCCAACCCAAGGCCGGGCCCACCCAACCCTTGGACTGACCCACCCAATGCCTTGCAACCAGAGATGGCCAGCCGCCCACCAAGCAGACGCAGCCCACTGCCCTCAGCTCACTCCCCACACCCACTGCTACTGGGGGTGGCCCTTGACCCTTCTCCCAGCAGGTTGGTGCCCAGGGGAGATGCAGAGGCAGCTGCCGTGTCCCTGCCCTGTGCAGGGCTCAGGTGAGCCGTGGCCCCCAGAGTCCTTCTACCCTGGGAGGCCCAGAAGGAGCTGCCCACGGCCCAGATTCCCAGAACGCCATGCTGGCATCTGGAAACCCACAGATGGCCCAGAGTGGGCAGGGGCCGGCTTCACAACTCTGCTGGGGCAACGCCCTCTTCAGATCCCGTGAGCGGGGTGAGGGCCCTGGAGCCCAGCCACAGCCTCCCTCCTGAGCAGGGCATCCTCCTCTCAAGGACCCCAGGACGCAGGGGCCCAGAGCCGCTGGCAGCTTCCCCACGGCCAGCCTGTCCCCTCCACCTGCAGAGCAGGAATGCCCCATTGTCTACTCCCTGCCACCCTGGACCAGGAAAGCCCTCTGCTGACAAAACAAACACATGGTGACGGGTCGGCTGCAGGGAGCAGGGAACACCAACCCACACAGCCCCAGGCGGCGTCCTGAATAGGGCCCTTCACCTGGCCTCCGCGGCCGGCTCTGCCCCCACACGAAGGCTCAGGAGGCTGGGCAGTGTCTCACCAGCATCCCACTGTGCTGTGTGAGGTGTCAGGGAGGAACCAGCTGGCCTCCAGAGAGCACCCCCAGGGACCCCAGCATGGCCCAGCCCCAGGCCCACCCCTACTGCACACCCAAGAGACCAGTCAGGCAAGGCTGCACACAGCTCTCCTACAGAACAGCCCAGAAGCCTCTGGAAGGCAGGGATGGGGAAGTGTGGCAGGGATGTGAGGGGTGAGGCAGGGATGGAGGGGTGAGGCAGGAAATGGGGGTGAGGCAAGAATGTGGGGGTGAGGCGGGGATATGGGGGTGAGGCAAAAATGGAGGGGTGAGGCAGGAAATGGGGGTGAGGCAGGAATGGAGAGGTGAGGCAGGAATGGAGGGGTGAGGCAGGGATATGGGAGGTGAGGCAAGGATGGAGGGGTGAGGCAGGGATGCAGGGGGTGAAGCTGGGATGCAAGGCTGAGGCAGGGATACAGGGGGTGAAGCAGGGATTCAGGGGGTCGGTGGAGACGGGGTGCTGCTGGTAGGAGAAAGACATGGTTTCCCTGACTCCATCACAACCACCCTCCCACCCACTGCTGCTCTTCTCCCTTGGCCCAGCCCCTGCCCCCTCTCCCCTGCTGGCTCCTCCACCCTGGAGCCATGGTGGGAAGAGTCAGTGACCAAGGACAGCAGGGTCCCCTGTGGGAGGGTGAGGTCCACGATGCCACTGGGTGGGGATTCCTGCTCAGAAGTGCACCCCACCTGCCGTGGCCTCGGTGTGGCCCTCGGGGTTACACTTGTGGCCGGGGCGGGGCGGGGGGGGGTGCGGGTGCCGCAGGTGAGCCTGGGGCCTGGCGCGGGAGGGGAGGAGTGCTTGCCCAGGCCCCACAAGGACATCCCCAGACGCACCGGGGACAGGTGGCAGGAGCACCTGGCCTGTGGGCCATGTGGGAGCAGGTGGGGGCGCACAGCCCCGCGACCCCTCCAGCCCCTCAACTGCCTGGTGGCACCACCCCCCGCAGGTCTCCGGGGCGGGAGCCCCAAGCAGACACGAGTCCTGGGAGGGGACACGTGCCATCAGGCACAGGCGTCTGGCACGGGGCGGCCGCAGGAGACGAGGCCGCAGGAGCCCGACCGCGGAGGGGCTGCCCTCCTGAGACCGGCCGGCGGCCGTTTCCGCTTTGTGCAGCGGGCCTGAGCCGGGCGCTCCCGCTTCCTCCACCGCTTCCTCCCGCCCGCGCCCCCGCCCCCGCCGCCAACACGCCCGGGGCCCCAGGAAGAGGGCTGGGTGGATGAGGGCTGTGCCCTGATCAGGGGTCCGATACCCCGGTGCCCCCCAGCGCAGCCCCCCACCCAGGTCCTGCCTCCTTCACGGGTGCTGCTTGCTGGGGGGGGCGCCGTGGGCAGGGAGGAAGTGGCCAGCCGGCAGCAGGACAGGCCCGGGGCTCCGGCGTCCCTCGTTCCCCTCTCCGCCGGCGCCTTACTCAACACCGGATGCAATTAGCAGTTTTATTCTGGTGTCAGCATCCTCGCCCTGGACGGTTCCCCGGTTGGCCAAGTCGGGGCAGGAGATCCCTTCCTCGGTTACCCCCACCAGCTGCCAGTAAGGAGGGAGAGGCCCCCGGCTGAGGACTAGCCAGGACTTGGCTGACAGTGGGGGACGCCCGGGCCCACGAGGCCTCCCTAGCCCCACTCCCTGCTGTCTGGCACCTCCAGGAAGCCCTTGGGTGGTTCCCCAGGCGATCAAAACAAATGCACACTCTTCTGCCTGTGAGATCCGGCGTGGTCTGCCCACACCCCCTGGCCACGTCCCTACCCCCACGGGGAAAGCACTATAGGCGCCTGGCACCCCACGGGCTTCCAGGAAGGAGGCAAACACAGGAATGACGAGCAGTGACAGCTCCCTCAGGGAAACAGAAAGGGACCATCACACTGAGTGGCCGCACTGGGAGGTGGGGCCAGGCTGCTAGGCCTGGGAAAGGATGCTCCAGGCAGGAAATGGTCATGCAAAGGCCCTGAGGCAGGGTTTTGAAGGCTTGAGGCCAGGGTGGCAGGACCAGGATGCAGGACTGGGAGGGCTGCCAGTGACAAGGTCAGAGGAAGGCCTTGCTCAGGAGCGGAAGACAGGCATCTAAGGTATGCCTGGCCTCCCGGGTCAGTGGACACGGCTCGGGGCTGGCATCTGCTGTTTACCCACCAGGCACCCAGCCCGGGCCCCAGGGACCCCTATTGGAAGATGGGCTGACCTCGGGGGATGCTCTGCTCTCCTGAGCACCAACGGGAGGCCGGAGGAAAACCCCAGGAGCCTCTGAGCACCCGGAAGGCAGTCGATACCAGGATGCACAGAGACAGGAGGCACCCGGAGCAAGCCCCTCCTGGTCACCGCCGGTACCCCGCAGGCCTCGCCGCCCTCTCCCCCGGGAGCTCTGCTTCTCTGCAGTCTGGGGACCGTCTCCTGCCCGGCCCAGAGCCCGTGGCCGAGGACAACACGAAGCCGAGGAGAGGAAGAGCCGGCCGGCCGGGGCTGGGCTTGCGGCTCGGAAATGCCAACACCAGGCCTGCACCCCACGCAGCTGCCGCAAGCACGGCCGGCTTCCTGCCTGCTGCCCAGAATAGCCGCACATCCTCTGAGCGGCCGGCCCAGACCCCAGCCCGCTGCCCTGCCCGCCCCCGGCTCTGCCCCCGCAGACACTTCTCCCCAGGACACTCCGCACCCCACGCCGTCACTCATGGGAGCAGAGGCCCTGCGGGTCTCACACGGGGGTCCTGGGAGCAGGGACACTGAGGGGAAATGATCACTGATGCCAAGAGAACGGGCCCTGGGCCCCCACCAGCCTGCTGCTGAGCCACACCTCACAGGAGACTGAAATCCTCCATCTCCTGAAACGGCAGTAAAAATCCTTAGATGCTTGCTGCACCCAATCCGTGCCGTACACAGTGCTTGTCACATAGATGCAGCTCTTTCCCCAGGGACCCCAGACAGAGGGCAGGCATGGCAGGGATTTGGACGCTTCAATTTCACCCTGAGCAACATTTCCTCCAGGAAGGCTTCCTGGATTGCTCAGGGAAGTGCTTCGCACAAACCACACTACACTTGCCCAGGGCCTGATGCCTCCTGCTTCGACCCCCCCTCAGCCGCAGCTTTGTTTCCCTGGTTTGTGTGATTCTGCCCCTGAGGGGACCCCCGGTCCCAGTGCCCCCACCCCCCTGGGGCAGCGGTGAGGTGTGCAGGTCTGGCCCGGCAGCCAAGGGCTGGGGGACACTGGTGTGTGTGGGGGCAGCATGACTAAATACTCGAGCCCCGTGTGAGCAAGGAGGTGAGCAATGTCCTGACAGCTCCCGCCTGCCCCTCCTGCTGGTGCTTCTGTCATGGAAGCTGGAGTGGTCACTGTGGTTCCAGGGGCAGAACTCAGAGGGGCCGCGTCCCCCACACTGTCTGCTCCAAGAAGCCCCCCCACCCCCTGAGGCCTGTCCTGGGGCTCTGGCACGGAGCCAGGGAGAACCCCAATCTCGTGAGTAGCATCATCCCCCAACCGCCAATGCCAGGACACTTGTATCTGTTTCCACAACCATCCTGCCGATCTGGGCGAGGACACAGCATTAGGGCAGCACCCAGGGGTGCAGCCGGGCCCCCGGGAGTCAGTTCTGAGACCCTTCAGGACCCACCCGGCCCCCTGCCCTGTCTTCCCACGCTCACTTGTCTTGGTGCTGGGACACCTGTCCTTCTGGGTTCCTTCTTCCTCACCATCACCTGGGCTGTCATGTGGCCCCAGCCCCCACTGTCACCTATGCAGACCCATGAGCCCCTCCTGCCTGCCCCCGAGCTCCCCTGGACACATCTCACATTGGGCATCCTGCCCCGCCTGGCCCCAGCCCCTTCCCTGCCTCAGAAGCCGACACCACATGCCCAGGTGCCGCAGCAAACACCTCATGGTCATGCTCCCCGCCCCAGAAAAGACTCCCGTCTTCAGCCATGGACCCCTCCCTTCTCACCCTCACCCCAGCCTGAGAGCAAGCTGCCCCCAGCCCTCCCAGCACCAGCCTCCTGGGCTCCCTGCCTCCGCCGCTCCCAGAGGCCCAGTGAGCAGGCTGGATGGTCAAGGAAGGGACCCCGGACAGCCACCGGAAAGAGATGACCCCAGAGCACACAGGACACAGAGCAGAATGCAGACGACAGGGCCCCCATCTTCTAGAAGGAAACACAGTGAGCTGCCCTCAGCCGTGGTGTGCGGGGCAAAGTCTCTCCACCGTGACTCACGATGCGGAGGCAACAGGACTAAGTCTGGCAGGTGTGAATGTTTCTTCACGACAAGAAGCACCAGAGACAAAGTCTAAAGACAAATGACCAACAAGGAGAAGAAATTCATTACACTGACCATAGACAAAGGATGAATATTCTCAAATATAAATGACTTAAAAATGAAGGGGCTGAGGACCAAACACTCAGTAGAAAAACTCAGAAAATAGTGAACAATTGACAAGCACCCACAGGCACACGTGACCTTCAGGCAGATGAACAACATCCAAAGGCGCAGACACACCTGTAGAGATGTAGATTCAGACACAGCGATTGGGCTGGCGAAAAATAAAACGGCACAACCACATAGGATGGGTGGCCTGCGAGGGAGCCAGCACGCCCCCCTCATCCAGGGCTGGGGATGCAGCTGGCAGAGGCCTGTTGCAGGGAAATCTGATCCTAACACCACTCCATGCTTATCCTGCCACCCAGCACTTCCGTTTCTGGGACGCTCCCCTAAGGGCACACCTCCGACAACGTGAAGATGCAGACGTCCAAGGTTATTCACAGTGACATCGTCTGTGATATCAGAACAATGGAAAGGACTTAATGCCCATAAACAAACCACAGTGTGTTGCACAGTGAGCTCCCCGGCGGCCGGGAGAAAGGACATGGAAGATTCCCAGGATCGACTGTCAAGTGAGAAAAGCAAATGCAAACAAATATCTACAGTCTTTACGACAAATGGTGCGGGGAAAACCAGATCTCCACATACAAAAAGATGAGGTTGGATCCCGGCCTTCACCGTATGCAAAAATGACCTCAAAATGGACTGAAAGCCTATACCTGAGACCCCCAAAGTGTAAAACCCTTAGAAGAGAAGGCACAAAGGAAAAGCTTCATGATGTCAGGCTTTCAAATGCTTTCTTGGCTATGCCAAGTCCAAGAGGACTGAGTACACAAGCAAAACTTGATCACTTGGACTTCACAAAAGTTAAGAATTTCCATGCAGCACAAGACACAATGGATAAAGTGAAAACCCACGGAATGGGAGGGAGTATTTATAAATCTTATGTTCAGCATATATAAAGAACTCCACAATTCAACAACAACGCCTAATTTAAAAATTGGTGAGACCCAACTACATGCTGCCCTAACAGACGGACTTTGCCCTTAAGGACACACAGAGGCTAAAAAAACAAAAACAAAAACAAAAAACAAAAAAAGGATACACAGAGGTTCAATGTGAAGGGATGGGAAGAGGTAATCGTGCAAAGGGAAACCCAAACAGAGCAGGGACAATAGGAGTTACATCGCACACAATAGACTATATTAAGATATAAAGACGTTCATTAAATAATGATGAAGGGCCAATTCACAAGAGAGCATAACATGGATAAATATTTATGTACCCAACACAGGAGCACCTAAATATATTAAGCAAATGCTAACAGATCTGAAATGAGACATAGTAATGCAATAATAGCAGAGAATTCAACTCCCCACTTTTAACAACGGATCAATCACCCAGACAGGAAATCAGTGATTTAACCTACACATTAGCCCAGATGGACCTATGGACACGCACACCCGCCACACCCCATCCAGCAGTGGCAGGACGCATGGTCTTCCCACGAGCACGGGAGACACCCTCCAGGACAGATCACACGGTACACCACAAGACAAGTCCCAACAAACATAGGAAGGTCGAAATCGTACCAAGCATGTCTCCCAACCACAGAGATTAGAAACCATGAAGAAAACTGGGAAATTCACAAATCTGTGGACACTAACCCATGTGCTCCTGAACAACCATGTGCCAGAGGAAAAATCATGGCAGAAATAAAAAATACCTCGAGACAAATGAAAACTTAGGGGATGCAGAAAAGCAGTGCTAAGGGGAAAGCCTGTGGTGACAAATATCTACTTTCAGAAGAACCCAAGTTTATACCTCAAGGAACTTAGAAAAAAAAAAAAGTACTGGGCCTTGTGTGAACAGAAGGAAGGAAGTGATAAAAATCCCAGGGGAACAAACAAAATACAGACTAAAAAGATAAAAAGCAACAAAAGTAAGAGCTGGGTTTTTTGGAAGATAAACAAAAGAGACAAATTTTTCACTAGACTTATCAAAAAAAAAAAAAAAGAGAAAGGACTCAAATAAATAAAACTATAAATGGAGGAGGAGACATGAAAACTTATTATAGGGTCATAAGAAACTACCAGGACAAACGTACGCCAACACACTGGACAGACGAGAAAAAAATGGGTCAATTCCTGGAAACACACAGAACCACCAAGACTGAATCGTGAAGAGGCAGAAAATCGGAACAGAACAATTACTGGTAAGGAGACTGAATCAAAAACCTCCCCAAGAAAAGTCCAGGACCAGACGCTTTCACTGGTAAATTCACCAAACATTTCAAGAGTTAATGCCAATCCTCCTCAAACTCTTCCAACAAAAACAGAAGAGGAAGGAACACTCCCACACTTATTCCCTGAGGTCAGCATTACTCTGACACCAAAGCCAGACAAGGATATAACGAGGAAAGAGAAGCATAGGCCAACGTCCCCGCTGAACACAGATGCAAGAATCCTCAAGACATTAGCAAACTGAGTTCCACGATACACCAAAAGGGTCACACGCATGACCGGGTGGGGTTTATTCCAGGGATGTAAGGATGGTTCAACATCGGTGAGTGTGATGGACCACATCACGGAAAGGAAGGATTAAAATAACAATCAGCTCAATGGATGCAGGGAAAGCATTTGACAAAATGCAAATCCTTTCAAGATGAAGATTCTCAAAAAATCAGGTTTGGAGGGAACACACTCCAACATCACAAAGGCCATGTGTGACAAGCCTAGAGCTGACATCATCAACGGGGAACAGCAAAAAGCTTTTCCTCTAAGATCAGGAGCAGGGCAGCGATATGCATCCTTATCACTTCTATTCAACACAGGATTAGAAGTCCCAGCCTGGGATCCCTGGGTGGCGCAGCGGTTTGGCGCCTGCCTTTGGCCCAGGGCGCGATCCTGGAGACCTGGGATCGAATCCCACGTCGGGCTCCCGGTGCATGGAGCCTGCTTCTCCCTCTGCCTATGTCTCTGCCTCTCTCTCTCTCTGTGACTATCAAAAAAAAATTAAAAAAAAAAAAAAATTAAAAAAAAAAAAAAAAAAAGAAGTCCCAGCCTGAGCAATTAGGCAAGAAAAATAAAAGGCATCCAAACCAGAAGGAAAGAATTAAAATTGTTTCTTTGATATTGGTCCTAGTGATGATTTTTTTTGGATCTGACACCAAAAATAAAGGCGATAAAAGTGAAACTAGACAAGTGGATTATGCCAAACCAGAAAGCATCTGCATAGCCAGGGAAACCACTGACAAAATGAACAGAGAACTTCGGGCATGGGAGAAAATATTTGCAAACCACATACCCAAGAAGGGGTTAGTATCTAAAAATATACAAAGAACTCATAAAACTATAGCAAAAAAACAACCTGATTTTAAAATGGACAAAGGACCTAAAAAGACATTTTTTCCCCCAAAGAAGACATACAAATGGCCAATGGGTACCATGAAAAGGTGCTCAACATCACTCACCATCAGAGAAATGCAAATCAAAACTACAAGGAGATACCACCTCACACTTGCCAGAACGGTGATCATCGAAAAGACAAGAGATACTAAGTGTTGATAATGCTGTGAACAAACTTGTTGGTGGGAATGTAAAATGGTCCAGCCGCTGTGGAAGACATATGGGAATCACTCAAAAAAAAATTAAAAATAGGGCAGCCCGGGTGGCCCAGTGGTTTAGTGGCGCCTTCAGCCCAGGGCCTGATCCTGGGGACCAGGGACTGAGTCCCATGTCTAGCTCCCTGCGTGGAGCCTGCTTCTCCCTCTGCCTGTGTCTCTGCCTCTCTCTCTGTGTGCCTCATGAATAAATAAATAAAATCTTTAAAAATAAATAAAAATAGAATTACCATTGGATCCAGTGATCCCACTTCTGGGTATATCCTCCAAAGAATTAAAAGTAGGGTCTCACAGAAATAATTGTACATTCATGTTTGTAGCTACATTATTCACAATAGTCAAAGCAGAAGCAACCCAGATGTTCATTGACAGATAAATGGATAAACAAGATATGGTCCATCTGCACCCTGGACTGTCATTAACCCTGAATAAGGAGAAACATTCTTATACTGGTTACAGCTAGATGGACGCACGACACTACGCTGAGTCAAACGGGTCAGTCACAAAAGGATAGATACTATGTGATCCACTCGTGTGAGGTCCCTAGAGAACTCAAGTTCATAGAGAATGGACAGTGGTCACAGAGGGGGAGGGATGGGGTCAGTGTCTCAGGGGGACAGAGTATCTGTTTGGGATGATGGACAGCCCTGGAGACGGATGGCAGGGATGGCTGCACAACAGTGTGAATGTGCATATTGCCCCGAGATGATGAAGATGACAAATTGTATGTTATTAAAAATTCTACCAGAAAGTACCTATGGCATGCTTCCCTTCGTGTAAGAAGGAAGGCAATATAAGAAAATACCCGTGCATTTGCTGCTTAGTGCACGAGAACTAGAGGAAGGATAGGCCTGTGGCTACATCATGGACACACAGGGTTGAAGAAACAAGAAAATAGAGAGGTTTCCCACAGTCAAGAAATGGGATCGGAGACATGGTATGAACCCGCGTGTCGACCAGCACACATGCACACAGGCGGACACACAGAAGGAAGCAGCCGTGTATGTCCGGATCTGCCCGGCAGCCAGGAGCACTGCCAGTGCCCCTGGCATGGTGTCTAAATCCCACCAGCCAATCAGAGGAACCAGGGCTCCTTGGAGAAGCAGTTGATTTCCGCACCAGACAAGGACAAAACAAGTGAAGACTGGAGCACACAGGGGAGCCACTGAGAAACACCCTGTGCTTGACAAAGATGGGGCGCCCTGGAAGGGCTCAGCAGCCACCCTGGAGGAGGTCCCAGTGCCCAAAGCTAGAGGGATCTGAGCCACAAAATCAGTCATGATAGTATTGGACAATGACCCATAAATCGAATCCACATCCATGAGGCCACATGGATAGAACCAAAGCTCCGAGAAGAGACAGGTCATCCTGTGGGTGAATTCCAGTTAGTAAGCAGGGAGGAAAGCAAGGGTGGAAAATCCTCATCAGACAAATGCCAGGGAGGGAGCCCCAGGGAAGAGCCCGCGGGAGGAGCCCGCGGGAGGAGCCCGTGCACACAGGAGCTGCTGCTGTTAGACGCATGGGCAGGGTTTGAGGAGGAAAGGGATCTTTGCAATGTGTCCAAGTATCTCCCTCGAGATATTAATGACAGAGGGGCTTGAAACAGTACATTTTCAGCAGAGAAGCTTGAAAGACCATCCTCTACCCCAGTGGTCAAGGTCAAAATCACCCACATAAGACCCACCAACATCACGCACCCTCAGGATGAGGCCCTGCCCAGGACGCACACTGCACCTGGCCATTCCTGCCAGAAAGGCACAGCCCAGATCCCATTGCCACCCCATCAGACACACCCAAATCAAGGGACCGTCTACAGACGGCTCATCAGCACTCTCCCAAAACGCACAGGTCACGAAAGGCAGGGAAAGCCAGTAGAGTGGCCAGGGGCTGCGGGGGACTGAGGGGAAGGGACACCTGAACTCAGGATAGGGATCTCGGAGCAAACAAAGGATGCTAGCAGGAAAAGTGGTGGGATTCGAGCACGGCCTATAGCACACCAATGTGAACTTCCTGGTTCTCATCAATGTATCTGGTTCAGGAAGATGTTTGCATCTGGGGAAATTGAGGCAGGAGCCTGTGGGAACTCTCTACTGGTGCAGAACTTTTCTGTAAGTCTACACTTATTTCAGAATAAAAAGTAAAAAGAAAAAGTATAGGACTTGAGAGGACAGATCTCAGCACTGGTCACTCAAGCCCCTTGGCATCCTCTATGGCTCTCAGAGTCACAGCCCAAGCCCGACCTCATGGCCCTCCAGCCCTCAGTCCTCACCGCTCCTCACATGTGCCAAGCACACTGTACCACAGGGCCTTCACACATGCTGTCTCCTCCGGTCACACTCCTCCTTCACGAGTGGGGCACGGTCCCCTTCCCTGGGTCTCTGCTCAAACGCCACCCAGTCTGGGAGGTGGCCCTGGACCATCCCCACAAAAGGGCACCCATCACGCTTTCCACCCCCTTCCCCGCTTCATGGCTCTTGCCACAGACTGACATCCCCTCTGCTCTCTGAAATGCCACGTCCCAGGGGACAGCCATCCTGTCTGACTCAGTTCCCCAGGAACCTGGAAGACAGCCCCGCGCATCACAGGTGCACCGCGGGCAGCTGAGTCCACCGCTCAAGTACAAAGAGGCTGATAAACACAAAGGCATTCCCCTTCTCTACAAAAACAACGTGCTATTTCTGCCTCATCAAAAGGGCAAAGTGTTTTTACGATAATACCCAGCTTTGGAGAGGGTGGAAAAAAACCGAGTGCTGTCCAGCATCAAGGAGGGAGGTTAAATTAGGAAAAGCTTCCCGGAAGGCAGTTTGGCTGGAGGTGTCAGAGTCATAAAAACGTGGGAACGCTTTGATCCCACTGGTCCCCTCCTGCAAATGTGGCCTGAGGAAATAATCCAGGTTCCGGGCAAAAATGAATGTACATGGATTTGCATCACAATATTCTAAGAACGAAGTGGGAAATAAAGCAGCATCAACAGGCGAGAGGAGGCAGAGAACCACCGGGCTGCCTTGGACATCACGTGTGGAAGGTGGATGTGGGAAACATTCGGCCCCCATCGGGGAATGACAAGATGCAAATGGGGGGTTTAGCATTGTCTCCATTTTACCAAATGTGCCCACAAATAAACATACATGTGCAGATACACACGAGCACAGCGGTGCTGCATGCTTCCTGAGCTGGCGCCAAGGGGGGTGCGTGCCAAAGAGCCCGCTCGTCCTCCAGCAACCACGCCAGGCAAAGGCTTGTGCCATCCCCGCCTTATGAAGGACACGACGGCACACACAGCCACACGGCTGAGGCTAAGGCTGGCCGGGGCCCCACCGCTGCCGTACAGGTGCTCAGGTGCTCTCATACCCTCTCACACACTGCAAGAATGCACATCGGCACACGCATACCCCAAACTGCCCTGGGGTGACACTGGGAGGGAACCGACGGCAGGCATCTCTGGGATGTGGTTCGATGAGTAATTTTAATTTCCTCTTTAAAATTTCCAAATGGTCTCTGCTCAACATCTCCGAGTTCTACAGTCAGAAAAGCTGATCTGGGGCCTCTGGGTGGCTCAGTGGTTGAGCATCTGCCTTTGGCTCTGGTCATGATCCCGGGGTCCTGGGATAGAGTCCCACATTGGTCTCCCTGCAGGGAGCCTGCTTCTCCCTCTGCCTGTGTCTCTGCCTCTCTCTGTGTCCCTCGTGAATAAATAAAAATAATCTTTTTAAAAAAAAAAAAAAAGTTGATCTCCTAAAAAACATGTTACATTTTCAAGATCATCAGACGCCTTCCCAGCAGCTCTTGAAACCCTCATGTGCTTCTGATTAGCATCAGTGAGGCCATAGATCACATCGGTACATGTGAGAGGAGTACACCGCCCAAGTGTGGGGTGGGGAGAGAAATGCAAAGTGGCCGTGCTAATCTGAGGTAAATTTTTATTTGTACAGTTTAATCTCAAGTTTATAGGACCGTTGCAAGAACAGCAGGAGGAACTCCCAAACACCCTCAGCTCAGATTCACTGGCGTTCTCATTGCCCCATTTCCTGCCCTACACCCTCCCTCTTACCCACCCCCTTCCCGTCCGTTAGGTTTTCTGGAACCATCAGAGGGTAGGCTGGAGACATCGAACCTGCTTTTTGCTAAATACTTCCATGTGCACATCTCAGGAACAAGGACATTCTGGTCTGTAACCACAGGGCAGGTGTCAAAACCAGGAAACAGAATGTGCACAGGACACCTTACCTAATCCTCACCACCTACTCCAGAGCTGGTGCACAGCCCTCTCCCCCTGCCAGGACCCCACCCCAAGTCACATTCCCTGCCACTGGCATATGCATATTCCTCCTGTGATCTGAACACTTCTGCAGTCTCTCTGTACGTTCTTTTGATCTTGACACTTTTTAAAAAATATTTCATTTAGTTATTTGACAGAAAGAGAGAGTACGCATAAGCAGGGGGAGTGGCAGAGAGAGAGGGAGAAGCAGGCTCCCAGCTGAGCACAGAGCCGGGTGTGGGACTCAATCCCCAGACCCTGGGAACATGACCTGAGCCGAAGGTGGGTGCCTCACCCATGGAGTCACCCTGGCACCCCTAACCTTGACATTTCAAAGAGTTTAGGTCAGTGTCCCTGGGGCGGTGTTCAACTCGGGTTACCTGGTGTTTCCTTATGATTCAGCTCACGTGATAGGTCTTTGGCAAGAACACGATAGCTGAGGACACCCCCTCAGAGGTTCCTGCGGTCAGTTTGCCCCTGCCTGGGGATGTTACCTCCCATCAGTTGGGTAGGGTGGCGCCCGAATGTTTCATCCCTGCAAGGTTGCATCCTTTGCTGTGTCGCCCTCGAGGGAGATGCTCTGAGGCTGGGTATGGAACCGTCCTGCCCCTCTGGGTTTGTCCACCAGGGCCGTGCCGCCCCCACCGATGACAGCCTGGGACCGCGGGAGCTTTCTCACCTGCCCCACAAGGCACGTACTTGTCTCCCGAGTTCCACACATCCTCACCACTTTGTGGGGCAGCCACTCCTAGCGGGCTTTAGGATTTAGTGCGCTGTTACTTTATTCTGAAGTCTCCCACATTCACCTGTGCACAAGGCCGGTATGCAGTTACCTCAGTGGGGCCCTTGCTCAGCCAGCAGGTCAACACTGTGCTTCCAAGAGGTGAGCCATGTGCATGGCCATGGTGTCATCCTGGACTGGGAGGGAGCTATGGGTAAGGCCACCCGGCCACAGTCTTCCCGGGAGAAACTCCTCAACGACCTTCTGTAGAAGCATCTTCTCTCTCGTGTTCATCATCCCACACTTGGGAACGTTCAAGCACTAGAATGGAGGTTGTGCCGTGACTGGCCACTTGGCCCCCAGAGACACCTGGCAAGGGTCCTGGTCGTGCATGACCCTGCTCTCAGCTTCCCTCCCACGTCTGTGGCCTTCCAAGCATGTTCCGAATCTACTGAGATGCTTCCTCCTTGTTCATCTCTAGCTTCATATCTTCTCCCAAGTAACAACCATTCCAGGAGGTCTCTCAAATCCGTTGGAATTCAAGTTTACAAGTCAGGTCAAAGTTAAACCTCCGCTATCTGTTGCTAAAGAGCACTCTGGAGTCTAATTTTATATTCTATAGTTGCCATTTGTCCTCGATTAGAACTACGAAAGGCATGTCATTTTCAATAATAAATAAATAAATAAATAAATAAATATCCATTCCAAACTGTCAATTTTTTTTAATTTGCTTCTTAGTATTATACCTTCTGTTCTATTTCTGCATTTCTGTCTCGGTTATCATGAACTCCAGCTTACACGCACACTTCCGTCTCATCTAGGACAGCAGGCTCCTGCGGCCCCGTGCCAGGGACATCTGTGTCCCTTCCGGCACGCTCTCCAATCCCCATAAGGCCACGGCCCTGTCTCATTAAGATTTTTCTTCTTGAAACTTGTTACCAAGTAAACCAGTAATTAGGTTTAAACACAGGTTGAAATCAGAGAAATCCAGCCCGTCAATTTTAGAACACATCTTGGCTTTGGCAGTGGAGCATAAAATCTGAGTTTGCGGCTGTTCCTGGAATGTCCTCCAACGCGCAGCTCCTGCTTATGGGGCATGGAGGTCAGGGGACTACCCTCTAACTACAGTAACGGCTGAAATTTCCCTCTTCACACCAGCACCTTGACTGAGATGCGGGCCGTGCCTCTGTTGTCTCTGGCTGAAAATCTGAAAATTTTGAAAAATCTGAAAATGCGGAAATCTCTAGCAGTTCTTTTATTTTGATGATGCCACTGCTGATTTTGCAATCTTTTTAATTTATAGACAAGATAGGGTTTGCTTTTAATCTATTCTAAGATGCAGACTTTTAGGAAGGGGCTCTCACCATTGTTTACATGTATGGAGATGGGGCGATGTGGGCTCCAGAACCGGGGGTGGGCTGTAGAGCGGGGGGAGTGGGCTACAGAGCCAAGGGTGTGGTCTGTAGAACGGGGTGGGGGGTGTGAGGTGCAGAATCAGGGGTGTGGGCTGTAGCATGAGGTGGGGTGGGACTGCAGAATAGGGTGGGGAAGTCGGGGGAGTGGGCTGCAGAGCCAGGATGGGGGGGCCAGCTTCAGGTCTGGTCTGGTCTGGGGCCGGGGTCATGCTGCAGGAGAGCCAGCAGAAAGCAGGAGGAAGGACGGGTGCCTCACCCCTGGGAGGGGAGGGAGGATGCAAGGCTGTGGGTGAGGGATTTGGGGTTTGGTGGCAAGAGAGTGACATGAAAGGCCAGGCCACTACGGTGGGAGGGGGAGGCCAAGAGGACGCTGCCCCACCCAGGGTGTGGGGTGGAGTTGTGGGGGGGGGGGGTCTCCCGCTGTCCCTCAGGAGAATGGATGCCTCCTCCCCAGGGCCCAGTTCAGGACACGTTCTGTGCCCACCAGGGCTATGGGGTATAGTCAGTGTGGCCCACCCATCTCATCACAGGTGGACACAGAGGGCCTGAGACTCCACTGACCCTTCAAACAGGGGCCCAGCAGTTTCATGGATGGGAGGGGGGCACTCCAGGCAGGGGGAAGCACTTAGCCCTGGGAAAGCCTGGGCGGCTGGCACAATGGGGTCAGCAAGGAGGGGTCA
Source organism: Vulpes lagopus (assembly GCF_018345385.1). NCBI lineage: Eukaryota > Metazoa > Chordata > Mammalia > Carnivora > Canidae > Vulpes > Vulpes lagopus. The sequence continues at coordinate 70,124,754 of NC_054834.1, read as the reverse complement.
GCAGAACGGACCACATCCAGGGCCAGGGCATGGAGGGTCAGGGGCCGGGCAGGAGGAAGAAACTGAGACCCACGGCAGGAGAAGAGCATACAAGTGCTCAGAGAAACCCACGGGCAGCTGGGACCTGCGGTCACACGACCTGGCAAGCCCTCTACCCCCAGCCCCCGGGTATAGACACCAAAGAACCAGAAACAGGTGTTCAAACAAAAACTTGGACACACATGCTCAGGGTGGCACTACTCACAATGGCCGGCCACCCTGCAATGGAATATCATGTGGCTTGAGAGCAGTGACATGTGACAGCTTCCCGCAGCCGCCCCCCCCCCCCCCAGCATGGATGGAGCCTGAGACAAGATGGTGAGTGGAAGGAGCCCCTCCCAGAGGACCAGGCCCTCCACGGATCCACTTCCATCAAATGCCTGGAACAGGCCAATCCCTGGGGAAGGATAGTAGATCCCGGGCTGGCTGGGGCCCAGGAGGATGGCTGGGGCTGGTCACTGCCCACGGGCACAGGGCTTCCCACGCAGCAACCACAAGGTGCAGGAATTAGGAACAGTACAGACATACAAGGTACCACCAAACTGGACACTTTTAACTGGTTAAAATGGTACATTTCAGGTTACAATCAAATGATGCAGGCTCAAGCACACACATGCCAAGAGGTCACCTCTGAGGTCATCTACCTGGCTCCCACCTGGCTCTGCCCCCCGCCAGCCAGGTACCCCCAGGCCTGCCCCTCTGCCCCCTGTAAGAAGGCTGATGTCGCTGTTGGGGGGCTTCGGGGAGTGAGTCCACATAAGTGCCAGCATGTGTCTGGGGTCAACTCACAGTTAGGTGACCCCCATGTCTGGACGGAGGACAATCCACCCGGGGCCATGAAGACCGCCCCCCCCATTACGCCCCATTCCTCATCTCTAACCTGAAGCCTGCCAACTGCACAAAGCCGCCTGCAGGGGGTGCCAGGCTGGCAGGGCAGGGGCAGCAGCAGGTAGAGCAGCCTGTGCTCCTGATCCCTCGGTCCTGGGGGCTCGCCCTGGCCGCCCTGCGCCACTTACCCCTAACACCGAGTGCCCTGATGCAAGCACCCTCTGTCAGGCAGTGCCAGAGCTGACACGGGTGCAGCGCATCATGAGTGGTTCAGAGACATGAGCCCGGCTGCCCAGCCTCCTGTGGGCATACAGCGAACCTCAGTGCTCACTGCCTGCCAGCCTCCCTAGGACCTGTCAGCTGGCCGCTGCAGCCTGGTCTGCTCAGCTATAGAGTGGAGCGCTCCCCACAGACCAGGTGATGGGGGGGGCTCCCAGTGAGCAGGTGCAGATGCCTACCACACCCAAGCAAAGAGCACAGGCCCAGCCACTGCCCACCACCCGCGGCTCCTGCCCCCAGGCTTCACTGGCAGGTTTGTGAAAGAGGACGTTCAGTGGCAGCCACCATGGTGAGGCTTCCCCAGGCTTCCTGGGGGCAAGGCCAAGCCCCTCCCAATCACCCTGCACCTGCCTGAGGGGCTCTGAGCTGGCAGCTGTTGGGCCAGGGTCACCTTGGTACGCTGGTCCCTTGGCTCTCCCTGCTTGGAGATGAGCCTCCCTGGTGTCAGCACCTCACGTGCCCGGAGGCTGTAGATGGGCCCAGAGCAACACCCACGTGCCGGCTCAGTCCAACCATGCAAGGTGACCCACCATCTGCCCACACCGGGCACTGTGCCGCCATGAGGGACGCGATTCCAGGCCCCATGGGAATCAGTCCTGCCCTCTTGGGGCCATGACACAGAGCCCTCTGCAGCCTGGCCCCCAGTGCGGGACCTCTGGAGGCCCCCAACCCTCTGAGTCCCTGGCATCCACCCCCAGGCTCCCGATTTTCTTCCCAGTTAGGTCGTTTGCTACTGTCCAAGTCCCGGTGGGAAACAACAGGATTGCCTGGGGCTGTCCCTGGCACATGGTCCCACACCAGCCTCCTCAGCCACAAGGGAACACTCTAGGGGTAGCACAATGAGTCAAGTTGTAGGTGGGAGTCTCCTAGGGTAAAGTGAGGGATAGAGGGCTGCAGGAGTGGGACCCCACTATGTCTGGAGGGTGCTCCCCGATGGAGCCCAAGACAGGGCACAGGGGCAGGAAACTCTGCACCCAAATGACAGACACCGCTCGGCTCAGCCTCACCCTTACCCACACCCACCTCTCAACAAGAGTCCTTTCTTCATGGCCATCTGGGTACACTGGGGTGCTGGGGGCCCCTGTGGTGTCAGGGAAGCCCAGGGTCAAATCTTGGCCCAGAGCTGAGAGTCTTGCGGCCCCATGGCAGCCCCAGGAAGGTCAGGGTGTCCTCCCAACACCCTTGAGGACAGCATGGAACAGCTCTGCTCAAAGCACTATCACACAAGCTCCTCAAACAAGCGGGGGTGTGGCAGAACGGGCTCTGTCTCCTGTGCACCCCCAGACCAGGAAGGGGCCTGGGGAGAGGCGCAGCCAAGTGCACATGGCAGGCAGGAGCGTGAGTTGGCTACCAACACCACCATCCGCTGCCCCCCCTCCCCCCAGACACACTCACATCACAGGGGCTCCAACCCTCAGCATGAACCCTCCTCTCCCAGCTGCTCCACCCACCCCATCAGAGACAGAGGCCAGCACCCCGGGCTCCAGCCCCCAGCCCCTGCCCTTCCCTCTCCGTATGCAGGTGCCTTACTCTGGGGGGCACAGACTGACCCTGGGGCTGTCCTGTCCCCTTCTCTGTGTAAGCGAGGATGCACACCCATGCACACAGGTGCACACACACAAGGTCACGATGTTGCTGAGGTCAAACACCAGGTCAGGCCCATCAGGGCCTCTGGGCCCTCTAAGTCCTGGGGACTCACAGTGTGTGGAAGGACATGGGGGCCCTGCTGACCCTCCACCAACCCGCCTTTGGTCTCTGGCAGGTGGATGGGTGGGACACAAGGCTCATTAGTATCAGAGGCTCCAGAATCCCGGCCCCCAGTGCCGAGGTCACTGTGGGGGGTATGCACCTGCACACCCAGCAGGCTGGAGAACCAGCAAGCTGAGCGCTTGGAGGACATGCGGGAGCTGGGGGGCTCGCACCTGGCCGGGGGAACACACAGGGGCAGCAAGGCAGGTTCCTCCCCGCCCGCCCACAGGGCCAGCCCGGCCCCATGCCCACACCCCGGTCCCCAAACTGGGCCCAACTCAGACGTCCTCCAGCTGGTAAACAGGGTACACCCACTCGGTAGAGCCCCACAAGGGAACGCACACGCAACAACCCACATAAACCCAAGGACACGGTGCCGGGTGGAAGAAGCTGGACCAAACAAGTATCCACTGTGTGCTTCTGTTTCTAGAAAGTTCTACCAAAGTAAACCAACCCACAGAGCCAGGAGCGGATGCGGTGGGCGGGGGGGGGGGGGGGGTGCCTGGGCTAGGAACAGAAAGGAGGGGCTCTAACAGGCAGGAGAGCTTTAGGGGGGTGGATGTGTTCACCCACTGACAGCCTCACGGTGTCCACACCTGCCCTCTGACCCGAATACACGTGTTGATCATGTGAGGCTGGCGGTTCAGCTGTTACACTGCAGTCGAGCTGCTCTGCAGGAGGTCACTTGGAGAAGAGTCCACGGCACGAGAAAGGTGAAGAGGCCAAGGGGAAGTGGCCATTTATCACCACTCACTCAGCCCCCGTGTGGTTCAGAGGCGGGCCTCCCCTCCCCCACAGCCTGATGGACTCTCAACGGCTCCAGAGCACTGAGTCCAAGGGCCACTTCCTGAGGCTGTGTCTGCCTTCCCGTGGCCCCTCAGCTGACCGTCCTAGGCATGCCACATCCTCTGTGACAGCCCAGTCGGGCCTCCACCCCCACCCTCATCCTGACCCCGCTGATCCAGGCCGAGGGCTGAGAGGGGACAGAGCTGACACAAGAGCCAGCCCCGACCTCCTGGGGGTTCCCACCTGCTGCTGGACACTGGGATCCCTTGAGGGCATCCTCAGCTCAGCCCCATCCTCAGGAGCCACAGGAGGATGAACCCACTGCCCCCCAGGAAACCCATCCCACGGGCCTGCTGACCAACGCTGCCTGGCTCTCAGCCACAACTCAGCTCCTCAGCTCAGGTCACCTCCTGCCACCATGTGAAGTGCCCCACGCAAGTCCAGCCTCCTTGGGAGCTGCCTCAGGCGCCTGCAACCCTGAGCACCCTGCATATATACCAGCCCCCCAGAGCCTGGGGAGGCGCCTGGCCACACACTGGGCCTCGCTCGGTACCGTGACTGGGGCCTGGCCCTGGCCCTGGAAGGGGAGGTACATGCAGATGCCTGGGCACGCCGGCAGTGAATAGTGCAGGACAGAGTGCCCCCACTACCTGTGACCTGCCCGGAGCAGGTGGGCAGGGACCCTTGGACCCTTTGGGCTTTGCAGGATCCCACCTCCACCCCTGGGAGGTGGCCTCAGCCTGGCAGACTGCTGGCAGAGGGCACAGGTAGGCGGAGGTGTACAGGCTGGCCCAAGTGCAAAGGGCCAGGGCAGGAGGGATAGGGTATCGGGATGGGTCCACAAGGGCCCTCCCTGCCTGCTGGCCACAGGCCAGTCCCCCAGGATGAATGGCAGGCAGGCCGGCCAAGCCAGGCCTCAGCTGAGCTGGGCCCCACATCACACAAATTCAAAGACTTGGAACATCAGCAGCGATGGCGGCCAGGGCCCAGGTGGGCAGGGCTGGCTCAAGGCATGGATGGGGGCAGCCAGAGGGCGGGCAAGGCTGGGGTGACCTCTGGGCTGCGACAGGCTCCCACAGAACAGGCCTGTGACCACGGGCATCATCTCTGCAAACCCTGGGGATCTGACCTGAAAGTCCTGAAGCCCCAGCTACACACCATGCGGGCACCACACAGCCTGCGGTCAGCGGTCCTTGGGCAGAGAGTCCTGAGCAGCCACATCTCCTTCATCCCTCTCCTCCCAGGAGCGCCAATGGCCTCTCCTGGATTTGCAGCACCCGCAGAAAGCACTAGCCCCGTGGGGCCTTGGGGCACCAGGGCAGCAGGCCACTGGACCACAGCCCTCCTCCCGACGGCACCTGCTGTGCCCAGCAGACACACCCTGGGCCAGAGCTTCTCCCTGGAGGCCCCCATGTGCTCACCTTTCCAACCCCTCAACACTCACTCCTTAAGTCCAGATTCTGGACCCCACACTCGGCCTCCCAGGGGACAGCGGGGCCAAGCTTGGAGGTGGTCTTATTGCCACAACGTGGAGGCAGCAGAGGTTAGCGGTGTGTGGCGGGCACCAGACCGAGGTCGCTGCGGGCACCAGCAGTGCACCGCATGACCCCCACAGAGCAGGTCCGTCCCACCCCACCCCCAGGGGCAGAGCTGGAAGCTGGAGGAGCCCTGCCCCATGATCCTGTCCCCAGATAAGATGGGTAGAGGCCAGATCGCTGCCTACCCTCCCCCCACCCCTACGGCAGGAAGTCTCTCCCGGAGCCCACCTGGCAGGAGCCCCTGGGCAATGCAGACCAGCGTTCCCGCAGCCCAGCCTTGGGGGGCATCTGACAGTAAGTTCCCCAAAGGGCTTTCTGACTCCCAGGGCCACCAGGCAAGGCAGACCCACAGGCTCCTCCCCTCCCCCCCACACCCTGAGGCCAGGCACATGCCTGCTGCCATCCCAACTCCCACTCTGCAGAGCAGAGCACATCAGCAACACCAGCCAGACCCTCAAGCATCTGCAGAGGGCAGCCCCAGGACCAGGAGGGAGGACCCCCCCACACACACTCTGCTTCCTTCATGCCTCTTGCCCTGAGCCCTCTTCCTGCAAGTGGGACCCGCGCCAGGGAACCCCTCTGTGTGGAGAGCCCAGGCCTGGGGGCACCAGGGGGCCTCCCCACCACAAGCATCCTGTCCAGGCAGCAGGAGTCCCCTTGTCAGGCCACAGCATAGAGCAACAGGGCCGCCACAGGCCTGCGTCTCCTTTGCGGGGAGCTGGGGTGGGGGGCGCATGTCACTGTCCAGCCTTGCAAGTGACACGTCCTGTGCAGACGCCTCAGGAGTAGTCGATCACCTGGGGCACCTCGAGATGGCTGGTCCCAGCCTGGGGCAGGAGGGAGCAGCACCCTCCCTCTCTCCACCCCCACTATGGGGAGGCAAGCTGAGGCCGTCACCAGCTCCCCCGGGGACGGTCAGGTTATAAGCCAGGCAGGTGCCACCAGGAACCATCCAAATCCAGAACGGCCCGGAAAGGCTCAGCCCCTGCCAGGCTGACGATGACCTTGCCAGCTCCCAGGAGGCACGGTTGTTGAGCAGCTGGGCTGTGCTGTCCTTCCCAGGGACGGCCCAGGCTTTGGACCTGATGGCAAGCTGGCCCGACCCACACAGTGGCATCAGGGTGCACACCGGTCTCTGCCCCTACAGTGACTCCCTTCAAAAGCTTTTCTCCAGTCCAGATGCTGGCAGCCGGGAAGGTGCCTGGAGGAGCACAGCAGGGGGAGACAGATCACTGAGCCCACCACCTCCTATAGCCCTGCCCTGCCCTACCCCGCCCCGCCCCTGGGCAGGCGGGGACAGTCTCCCCAATAGCAGGCCAAGGACTTGCCAGGAGTGTCCCTGGCTCAGACCCAGCCACCCTGGGAACATGCAGGTCAGCAGGGGGAGAGGCTCTCCCTGGGCCTGGGGAGGGAGTCTAGCCTGACACCCAGCAGGCCCCTAGCTCTGTGCCCCATGGGACGGCCTGTCCCGTGCCCAAGGCGGGGGGGAGCAGGACCAGAGTGAGGGTCTGGCATGGGCTAGGGTGCTGCCCAGAGCAGCTTGGGGAGTACCCAACAGAGTCCCGTGACAGGGCCAGTGCCAGCCCTGTCCCCTACCAGCTGTGCAACACCGAGCACGTGCCTGTGGACCCCCATGGCCTTGACCCTACGGAGGTAACCAGTGCTAGGATGCCTCGGCCCTGGGGGAAAGGGCCCTCCAACTCTGACCTCTGACAGGCCGGGCCACAGACGAGTCAGTGGTGTCCGGCCACATGGCTGGACACAGGGCAGCCACCCACCATCACGCATCTTGCCCTGAGCCTGGGGCTTTCCTCCTGGACAGGTGACCAGGCTCCTGGGTCTGTCCCACAGGGAAGGGCCATACATCCGCTGTGAGCCTGCATCTGGGTCCTCCTTCCCTCCCCCCATGGAGCTGGCTCTCTTCATCTCTGGGCCTAGCCCCCATTACAGGTGTCCGCCCCCACCCTGATCCCCCTATGAGGGGGCAGCCCCACTGTCCTTCCATCCAGCAGGAAGCCCTGCAGGTCACCGCAGACCGGGGCCAAGTGGGGCTCCCACCACATGCCATGTGCTCCTGACCCCATGAGAGAGATCAGGGTCCCCCACATGGTAGCCCTGCCCGCCCCATACAAGCCCCACCCCCCAGGGCCCTCCAAGACAGGAGGACCCAGGCCAGTCTGGGACCTGCAGACAGTGCTCAGCGCCTGCCAGGTACCCTTCTGGCCTGTATCTTGTTCAGCCTGCCCCAGGATGGCCAGAAGACACTCGGGGGCCACAGAAACCCCCTTGGGGGTCCTCTTGCTGCTTATTTTAATGACCTACTTATCTTTTTAAACAGCCAGTATTTTTAAAGTAGAAAATTCATTTCAGTAAAAGTTGAAAAAATGTCAACGCAGAATCCACACCCAGGGTGGCTGTGAGAAAACCGTCCTGATCCGCTTAGAATCAGGCTGACCGTTTTGGCCATCTGTGGCCAGAGAGCCCCGCTTCCCTGTGTGGGTCAAGCCCAGTCCATGTTCCACTCGTCCCAAGGGTCCTGACCCAGCTGGGCCCAGACTTGGCCTGTCAGTGCCACCACCTCGATGGCGCTGCCTTGCTGCAGAGATGGGGCCCGTCGTCCTGGGGCCACAGTGAGTAACCCAAACCCAGTGCCTGACAAGGAGCTCCTGGGACAGAAGCCCTTCGGGTGCTGGCTCCCATGTCCCCTGTGATGGGTTTGCTGAGCAACTCCTGGGAGGCGGCCCCTCTGGGGAAGGGTCCTGCACTCAGTGGGTGGCAGCCAGGGACCCACTGACCCCCTCCCAGGCAGTGTTCTGGGGTCTCAGGAGGCAGGGAGGCCACTGCTCTGAGACTTGAGTCTCCCCAACGTGGGTTCGGAGCTCCCTGAGTGTCTGTGCCGTCCCAGCATGGGGGGCGGGGGCGTGGGGACAGAGACTGCCGCCCCCACCTCACCCCTGCCCCAGCAGAGACTGGAAAGGCCTGTGGATGCTCTGGGTGCCTGGCAGAGGCCTGATAAGAACAGAGAGGCGGGGCCTACCCTGGGGACAAGGCCAACCCGCCCGCGGAGCCCCCAGCTGCCCATCCCCCTTCATGCCAAGGGCAGCCAGAACATTCCAGGGCTGCCCGGGAGGTGCTGCGTCTCCGCGGAGCTCCACGCTGGGACCTTGAGCAGGCCCTGATCCAGGGGGAGGCACGGGGCACGCAAAGCAGCCTCAGCCCCCGGGGACCTGAGGGGCTCTGAAAGGCCTCCCATTTCACCCGCTGCCCAGCGAGGTAGGGACAGGCCTCTCCAGGGACACAGGGAGGTCATCTGGTCACCCAAGAGCACACAGCAGGTCAGGCATGAGCCAGGGGCAGGATGTCAGGGCCCCCCCCACCTTGGATCATGTACAAGCCAGGGCCTCCTCAAGGCCACCCGACTCCCCACACCTCCCGAAGACCCCCGCCCTGGGCTCTCCCACCCTGCCCTCCAACCAGGGGCTGGAGAGGCTCAGATCAGGTCAGAAGCCTCACTCCTAAAACCCCGTGTGACCACTGGGCATACTGGGAAGAACCTGACTCCTGGCCGGGTCTCCGTGTCCCCTCCACCACCAGGCGCCTCCAGCCTCTCATCTCCAGCCCCTCACCAGCAGCGGCCACCCACCCACTGGCCCCACCCACCCCCTTGCCATCTGGCCACCCTGAGCTGTGTGGTTCTCGGGCGGGGTCACCCATGGAGCTCCCACCAACCTGGGTCACAAGCTCAACCATAGCAGGATGTGTCCCCTTTGTCCTCCCTGTGTGCCCAGGGCACACGGCAGGAGCAGAGAGCACTGCAGGACGGTGCTGGCTCATCACTGGTAACAGTGGGCTCTTGGGGACCTGGTGGGAGGCCACCCCGACCAGAGCAGGTACTGCATGAGGTGTCAAGAGACAGTACATTCTAGAAACTGAGGCCTCTGTGGGGAACCCCGTGGCAGGTGCAAGGCTCAGGATGAGGGCGGTCAGAGGAAGCAGCAAGTCCAGAGTAAGTTATTTTGCCAGTCCAGATGCTCAACAGCCCCCACCTGCTCAGCACCAGGGACCACAGCCTAACCCGGGCCCCACCGGCCACCCACACACATGCCCAGTGCCAGGCGGCCCCAGGGACAGGATAGCAACCCACCCACACCCCCATCTATCTAGAAACCAGGCCTCCAGCCGGCCTCCCATGGCCCCCACAGCAACATCCACAAAGATGGCCACTGGCTCCGGAGTCACGAAGGGGCAGCGCAGCGCTGGTCCCCTCCCAGGACTGAGAACATCCTGCCACCTTCTGAGCCCCGGGCTTTGGCTAAGTTGACCCAGCCCTGCTGACGGAGCATCCACCCACCCCAACCACAGTGGGCGCCTGCGGGTGCTGGAACCAGTCGCCTGTCTGCCTGTTTGTACATCTGTCTGTCCAAACATCCATTCGTCCGCTGTCTGTCCCTGCTTCCATTACCCACCTGCCTGCTACCTGTCCCTCCGTCCATTATCCCACTGTCCATCTATCCATCTCCCATCATCTTTCCTCCCACCTCTCGGGGGCCTGCGCGGCCACAGGGGCGCACCGCCCTCCCTTACTCTGCGGCAGCCACGATCCTCACATGCTCGGGAGAGCTGACAGGTCAGCCAGGAGCCCGGCGGGTCAGACACCCCCACAGAGGGGGCCAGTCAGGCACCGCAGCCATGAGGGACACTGCTCCCCCAGGGACCACCATGCCCCACGCTGCAGGGCTGTGAGCACCAGACACGCACCCACAGACCTGGGACAACTCTGGCATCACCTTGAACATGAACTACAGACTAACTGCACGTGGAAGAAGTCTACGACCTGTTGAGAAGGAAAGTCCCGAGCACTGTGGAAACGCCGTGGCCTGTACGATGGGATCGGGTGTGTGCCTGCCAGCCATCACAGACCCAGGGAGGGGACCTGGGGTCCCAGGGACCCGGTGAAGGAGGGAGGGCCCCGTGTGCCACCTGGGACCTTTCAACATTTTGAGACGTGTTCCTGGCAGGACACAGGTCTGGAGATGAGGGGTGAGGCCCAGGGTGGACAGTTCAACAGCCACAGTTCAGGGCAGGTGGCCTTTAGAGACACATACATGGCCATGACCTCCTGTGGCCCTCAGATGAGCCCAGCCAACTGGGTCTGCGTTCACAGCCCTCCGAGGCACCCCACCAACCCCTCCAGCTCACCTGCCCAGATCCAAACTCCACCCTGGCACCTCACCTTGGCCCCCCAGGTATCCCCCCACCCTTTCCCCAGCCCACATCTCTGGTGGGGGGGCACTCTGACTCCTTGCTGTGTTACACGCATCCTTTGTCCTCGTGTCCACGCAGGCCACACAACCCCAGTCTCTGTGCGGAGCCCCTGACCTCACGCCAACAGACACCATGGTGCAGCTATGGGGGCCACAGAGTACCCACCACTGTCCACAAGGACACCTGGTGCCCCCGGCTTACGGCCAAGGGGCCGCAGGGAGTCTGGGGGCTGGATGCGGACTTGGACCTCCTGCTCTGGATCCCCCGCCCCAGGAAAAGGAGAGAGCCTCTCGCAAAAGGGCCCCAACAGCCCCCAGCCCTCCCAACTGGGCCGGCTCACCAGGAGGATGTGATGACGGGCCAGCAGCCAGGCCAGCGACGCTTGGCTGGAAAAGGCACACGTCCTGCTGAAGGAGACAAGGTTTAGTCAGGGCCTGGCGCTGGGGTCGCACGACATGGTCAGTCTGTAGGATTCTCACAGAATCTTTTGATCCAAATGCCCGAATTCCTCACGTTCTGCTTATTTCTTGGTCTTTGATTTGTGGATGAAATCAGGCCTTTGTCTGATGGAGGGTCCCCCAGGTGGGATTTGGCAGGGGGCACGCCCCGTGCTGTCATTTTGCATGCCCCGCTGGCCCCACTGTTTCCACCAGGCTTCTGTTCGCATCTCGAGGTTTCATCACGTCTACTCGTCTGTCTATTCTGGTAGGAAAGCGTCTGGGCTTGCTTTGGAGAGGCCGCCAGCTGCTGTCACACTCCGTGCTGGACCCAGACCCTCACCAGGACCCTGGGGTCACCTGCTCAGGGAGCAGGTGGGGTCCCGAAGAGACACGACCTCACCTACTATTTGGTTTCCCTGAGTCACACGTGGGGAAGCCGGGACACGCCCGTTACTCACTGGGGGCACAAAATAATACATTGCTTCCAAAGGGGACTGCTGGGTTTGCCCCTCGACAGGAGGGATGAGCTCAGGGAGTCAGAGTCCTCACGATGCATGTCAGTCCGCTGTGACCATCGCTCTGGGTTGTCACATCTTAACCAGGGGCACACTTTCACGTTGTCGCCGAAGCCTGGTGATATGGCCCCTAGAGGTCTTTGGCGACCATCCCGCCTCCTAGTGCAATGGGATCCACCTGCACCTCTCCCGCCCCAGACCTGGATGTAGCCACATGTCTGGGAAGGATGGGACCTCTCGGAAGATGGCAGAGGGGCCGCAGTCTGTGAGCTGGGGTGCTCACACTATGGGGTTGCTCCTTTTCTCCAGCCCTTTCCAGCCAACAGAAGAATAAACTTTAAATATAAAGTCATGAGGAACATCTCCTGATACCTTCTCTTCCTAATGCAGGCGGGATGGGTTTTGCTTAACCTCCTCTAACTTAGGTTGGCTTTTTCCTCTCAGGCCAAAAATCTTGGCCATCAAGGACTCCAACCTAATTGCTCATTTGCCTTAACCCACAGATCCCGTGCACAGGCTTTGGAATAAATGAAACCGGTGCCATCACAGCTGAAAATCCTGAAACCACGTGGTTTCAAAGTCCGTGCTGTCATCGGACAAAGAACACTCAGATCCACATGGGTTCCATTGTGTCCCTCCGTCTCTCTAGAGGTCACTGTTGTAGGAGCCCTGGGCTCCCACACTCCGTGTCTTTCCTCCTTTAAGGGCCTCCCACCCCTTAACTTTCCTCACATAAAGCAAGCACCTGTGTGTTTGCGCCTCCTCCTTGACTTGTCTGTGACTTTCACTCCCTGGGGTTTTTTCACTGAAAATAGATTCTGGTAATCGCTCCATAGAAGCATACAGGGATCACACTCCTCCCTCACATCTGCTCAAGACTCCGCGCACAGTGGACAGATGCAGCCGGTCCTCACTACGGGCACCTGGATCTTCCCTTTCTCACTGTCAGAAGGAGAGCTTTAACAGACAGCTTGGTGCACCTGTATTTATTTTCCTGTTTGTTTTTTTTTTGGGGGGGGAGGGTGGTTTTGTTCTGTTTTGGCCAATATTTTCAAGAGAGGCCGCAGGACATAGGGTTGCCGGGGCAGGGGGTAAATGCACGCAGACAGGCCTGCAGGAGGAGTGCGGTCTCCCCGAGCCTCAGAAACACCAGAAGGTTTGGGGGAGTTGTGCACGCCGGTGGGGTCCTGCCCATCCGATGGCACCTGGCATGTCACATCTGCTCCATTCTGACCTTGAGCACCTTCCCACTTCAGGACCCGGGAGCTGTGCTCACATCTCTTGTGCACCTGCCGTGGGGTCCATGGGCTTTTGTGTACTCAGAAGCTCCTTCGTTATTAGAGGTGAATCCTCTGCTATTAGAGGCAATCCCTCTCCCAGAATTTGTCTTTTGCTGTTCTTACAGCACTGGGACCACACGAGGGTCGTTTCTCGCACAAACTTTACCTTCACGCGCCTGGCTCTGGAGTCCCAGAGGAGCCCCCGCTGTCTTCAGTGTGCTCGGGTTCCACCTGAGGCCTGCGTGGGCCTCTCCCTCGGGGCCTCTGCTCGCCCGCGGACTGAAACACCAACTCTCCCTCTCCCACCAGAGAGGTGGACTGTGTTTTGGCTATGTTTTCACCTAAAGTTGAGTCTGTATGCGGGTTTTTTTTATCCTGTTCGCTGCTTATCTGCCTGGGCATATGTCAGCTCCGCACTGTTTTTAATTACCCGAGCTTTACATTTTATAATATTTTGAGCTGCCCCAGCCAAGAATGCAGATGTGACTTTTATAAGCGACCAGCTGGAGACGTCATGGAACAGAAAGCCAAACCACACGACCCATCAAGATTAAACGTTCAAAGCACGTGGTTCCCTGGGCACCGCCTGAAGCTCTCCTGGGCTCCCCCAGGGGCCCCCGGCTACCCCGTCTGCCATGTGGGGGCACTCCTGGGAGGTGATGACCTGTCCCCTGGTCCAGGGCTGCTCCTGGTTGCCTGTCCAGGTGGGCAGGTGATAACCAGCCTGCAGCTGAAAGTGGCAGCCCCTGGTGGGACCAGGTGGGCTGGGCAGCCTCCATTCAGAGAGGTACTCCAGGGCTGAAGGCAGCTGGGGGCACGGTGGCAGGGGTCTCCATCCAGCTGGCTGGGCCTTCACTCCTGTTTTCTCTCTGTGGACCTTCTCTGTGTAGGCCTCAGCAGCAAAGCCAACAGATGAGGCAGAGGAGCCACTGTTCTGAGCATCCTTTCAGGGTCAGAGGATGGTATGGGAAGGGAGTGGAGGGGGCCCCCCACCCTGGGGCACTCAGAGGGGAAGCACACAGCCCCTGCTTCTCAGGGACATGGCACCTGATGGCAGGGGGTGGCTGTCAGCGCTTTATGGAGGCGGCAGAGGGAGCCTCTGCAGATTGCAGGCAAGGGTGGGTGGGAGTGGGGGTGCCTGAAGTACACACACTGGATGTGACTCCGGGAATAAGACCCCGCCTTGCTCGAAGACGTTAGCATCACACAAACTTCCAGGCAGAAGTAGAGCAGCTTTTAGGGGCTGGAAGAGCCAAGTGGCTAGACCTGTTTCCCCACAGACAAGTAGCTGAGCAGAAAAGGGGAGTAGGGACCAGGTCCAGAGCCCCAGGTGGGCAGGGATGGGCCCCCTGATCCGGGGCTGGTGGACGTGCAGCAGGTCAAGGGACCTGTTCAGAGAGTTCTGTCCACCACCCTCCCTGGCTGCCCAGGACCCTCCATGGGCAACGTCACTGTCCCCTGGGCTCACACATGGATCCTTCACTGGACACCAGGCTTCTGCAGGGGGTGCAGGCCCTCCTCGGGACATGTGCCCGGTGCCCAGATCCTCTGGAAGCACCGCTCCGCAGGTGGGTGGCAGACTCCCAGGCCCCAGGCCCTCGCCCCTGGACAACCATTGGACAGCACTGCCATGGCCACAGCCTGAGGACAGTGCTCCGAAGCGTACCCCACACCCTCTCAAACGCCCCAGCGCCTGCAGGACTCTCCTGCTGTGCTTTCCGAGTACTCCCTTCTCCCAAGCTCAGGAATGCCGCAGGATATAAATACCCACAGACGGAGATCATCAGGCCCGGCCTGTCTGTGGGCTCCGAGCTGCCAGGCAGCAGGCTGACCGCCACGGCACAGGCCGCAGGGGGCCTGGGCTTCGGAGGCCGGATGCCAGGTGACCCTCTTGTGACTGCCCCCATCCCGGCTGACTGCCAGGCAAGGGAGGACCGAGACAGCCCCCAGTGGCCCTGCCCACCCGCTCACTCAGACCTCCAAGAGCAGCAGAGCCATCAGGGGCCCCGAGCTCTGGGGAAGGGGTGGCAGAGGAACAAGGCAAGGCTCTGCCTGGGGCAATCCAGGAAGGCTTCCTGGAGCAGAAGCCAGTGGTTCTGGGCAGCAGGACTTTAAGGTAGAGACTTTGAAGCAGCCAGATGAAAGGCCTCCAGAGGCTGATGGGGTACACCCAGCTCACAGGGGGATCAGTCCTAGGACACGCAGAGGGTCAGTTTACCAGCCAAGATGGTACCTCCAGGCTGGGCCTTGCCTGGGTTCCCACTCCCCCCTACCCCCACCCAGCGGTACCTCCCCTCTCCTTCTGTGACAAATGAGTCAATATCACAACCCCCTGCCACCCAAGGGGGCCTCAGCAGGCCCACCTAGATTCCAGCCCCAGCTGGGGAAAGGAACTGCAGGCTTCTGAGTCCAACAGCCTTGGGCACACACCCCACTATGTGGCCTTGGGCACATCACCTCCCCTCTCTGAGTCCCCAAGGTTTGCACACAGCACCACTCATCCCTCTCCACTTGCATGGGGCTTGAGTTAAGTAGTGTCACTGGGGGTCATCCAGACCCCACACCTGCTGTCAATAGAGACCACCCTGCCCTCCATGACATTGGGGTTGCTCACAGCACCCAGGAGTCCTCGGGACAGAAATTGGTGGCCATCACTGCCCCCCAGGAAGAGGTGTGGACGGTCGCCCCCTATGCCCTCGGGACCAGGGCCACCTCCTCCATGCTCTGACCCTCACTCCAAGGACCTTTCTCTCGGAGAGTGGAGCCAGACCTGCCTGGCCTGCCACATGGTAACCAAATCCATGGGGTGTGAGTTCAAAAGGTCTTGATGGTGCAGTTCTCGCGGCATCCTCTCCTCCAGCCACAGGGGCCAGGAGTACAGGGCTTCCAGAAGCTTCCATGTGGCATCTCCCCAGGGCCCACATGATGCGCCCACCCCGCGATCCTCCTGGCCTGCTACATGCTCCTTGCAGACCGCTGTCCTTGGATACCATCTCCCACTTCACAGGGGCCAGATGTGAATCCCGGCCACAAAAATCTCACCAGACAACAGGGTCTTGAATCACAAAAGATATCACACTGGCCAAAAGCTAGTTTTGAAAGTGAGTCTGAGAAGGGCCACAGAGCTTACCTGTGCCCATTTTCCAGCCAGGGCCCCCAGCAAGAGCAGCCACTCAAGCCCAGGACCTGTGCGTCTGCGCCTCTCTATTCCAGACATGCTCCTGGAGCAGCAGACACCCCTCCCCTGGGAGCTGGTGAACAAGGACACTTGGGTCCCAGATTGCTGGCCCACACCTGCCTTCTAGCAGCATCCCCAGAGCACGAGGGCCAGGGAATCCCCATTCATGCCAGCAAGGGTGTCCAGCACCAGAGGAGGGACGATGGGAACTGGCTCTTGCAGTTGGAGGCTTCTGAGTTCCTGATTCCTTGAGAAGCAGGGATGCCAGGTCCACAGGTGGAACCCGGAATCCTGGAGGATGCGGTGCCCCAGGCCCTGGCTGCTTAGCTCCACAGGACCTGTTTCCAGCCCTGCAGCTGCTCACCGTTCCCAGGACAGCACATGGCAAGGGCTGCTGCATTTGCACCCATGACATGCCGGCTCCTGGGCCCCAGTGCAGCCTCACTAGGCAGGGAGGGGCAGGAGTGCCCTGGGATGGCCCTCACAAAGCCTCACAGATGCTCACTGTCCCCACATCCTGGAGGCCGAAGCCCGAGGTGCAGGCAGGTGGGGTCCTCCTGAGGCCTGTGTGTGTGTGTGTGTGTGTGTGTGTGTGTGTGTGTGTGGATGGCCATGCTCTCCCTGGGTCCTCACAGGGTCTCCTCTCTTCATGTGTCTGTGTCCTGACCCACTCTTCTCATGAGGACCCCAGTGACCTCATGTTCCCTTTATCACCTCTTTGGAGGTCCTGCCTCTAGTTGCAGCCACAGTGGTAGGTCCCAGGCATCAGGGGTTTGACACAACTGTCTTAACCCAAGCAAAGGGCACCTGTGTGATCGTGAGTGTACACTCCACCATTTGCACCACACACAACAGCCCATCTTGCCATCCCCAATGGCCAGGCCCTGACACCTCAGTCCCCCCATCCCTCCTCGTCACAGGCAGGTCACCCTGTGGGCACTGAGCAGCCCAAGACACCACATGTCTGTCTTCTCTGGGATGGCCCCCCACCCCTCGCCCAGCCCCATGACACCCTGCAGCATGGTAAGGTCCCAGGGTGGGGGCTGCAAGCGCAAAGGAGTCCCTCTATCTCTCCAGCACCTTGGCACTCCACAGGCACAGGCAAAGCCCACAGGCACTGAACCCCCGGGACCTGATTCAGGTCCAGGCATAGGCGAATGTTCCGTCCTATCTGAGCAACCCTACAGGAAAGCACGAGCAGCCTGCCAAGCCTGCCACAGAGGAGGGGATGCACATTCAGAGAGCCAGGCAATGTGGTGAGGCTGCCCAGCCACGGACAGTGCTCAGACACGAAACCTCGTCCCCCGTCCAAGCTCTCAGCACTGCCTGGCCACCCCACATCCCGCACCATGTGGTCTCCTGGCCCCAGGCCCCGCTGTGTGCTCAGAGCTCCAAAGTCTTCCACCCTGGACTGTCCCCTGTCTTCCCACTGTCCCTGTGGCCCCAAGGCTTTTCCACTCCCAGGCTGATGACCCTGACATAAGGGATGCCTCCGACGCGCACCCCCCCCCCGCCCCACACACACACACAGCTAAGCCAGGCCATGCCCGGGAAGGCGACAGGGAGAGAAGCATCAAAAGACTTCACCAGAAATTGGGGCTGAGGGACAGGTGGAGGGGGCCCAAAGGGGACAGAGGGGAGAGACCAGACATCATCTCCCCCCAACCCTGCCCAC
Organism: Vulpes lagopus; assembly: GCF_018345385.1. Lineage (NCBI taxonomy): Eukaryota > Metazoa > Chordata > Mammalia > Carnivora > Canidae > Vulpes > Vulpes lagopus. The sequence goes on along the minus strand of NC_054834.1, from coordinate 70,107,182 downwards.
CACACAGCCCAAGAAACCACTAGGCTGACTTCCAGTGCGTCAATGATTAACACCTGCTCGTTGGGAGGTGCTGCCAGAGGCACCTTGGGAACCCAGGAAGGGCACGGTGGCAGAGGGTGGCGATGGGAGCACCCAGCTAAGTCTAGGAGCCAGGGCCCTCCCCACTCTCCTGAGGCCCTCCCTCAAACCTCTCAGCTCAGGGCTCAGGTACGGATGCTGCCCATTGGGGGAGCTCTGCACCTGCCCCGCAGGGGCTCATGGGAGCTGGGAGAGCTGGGTGCCCAGGCCAAGCAGCCACAGTGGTGGGAGGGGTGGCAGGAGGCAGGATGAGGAGCAGCTGGGACAAGACAAGAGTCTGCCCGTGTCATCCTGCTGTTCCCAAGAGGTTGAGGTGGGATGAGGCGTGGAGGGGAGCCTGGAGAGAAGGTGGGTGAAGAGGAAGGAAGAGGGGAGGCTGGATTCCTCATGGCTCCTCTCACCAGTCAGGGGAAGGACAGGGACCCCTGAGGGTCTACGAGGGAGGAGGGGGCCCAGCCCAGGGGCCAGAGGTTGCTATGACAACCCTGCTCCCTCCTGTGTCTGGGCATCTCCCCTACCTGCCTGGCTCCACTGAGGCCCACTAGCAAGGAGACCAGGACCCCCAGGCCCTCAGCTAGATGGGAAGCCGCACCACGATGAAGGTGAGGACACCAAGGATCTGGGAAGTCTGGGGGGGCTGGGCGGGGGCAGGAAGCCCGAGCAAGCGGGAGGCAGAGTCCTGCTCCCTGACCCCAGCAGCCGGGGCAGGCCAGGCGCACACAGGAAAGGCTGCTCTCCTGGCGGCCGGCCGGAGTAGGGGTTCCCCAAAGAGGAGAGGGACAGGATATCCTGGCCCGCTTCCCCAGCTGCGCCTGGGAGAGTGTGCCCAGCCTTGCAGGGCCCACGAGGACGGTGGCTCCCACGTCCACCCACCTGGCCAGGCGCTTCAAGGCCAGGGAAGCAAGCCTGGCCGTCCTCAGCAACAGTCCTGCCCCTTCCACGGTGTGGCTCTGCAAGGACGGGGCTTTCTCTCACCCTACCTCGGACGCCTCTGAGAACCACGCCAGGGCCACGGTGGCTGCTGTCCACCCCTCTCATGGGGCTGCAGACTGGCCCCGACCACTCAGCCACAGGTCACTGTCACAATCTCAGCTAGAAGGCCAGGTCCCCTCAAAGTCTGGCCAATCGAGAGAGCGTCCAGGGCCTACTATCCTCCTGGAAACATTAGGGGGCAGGAGGCACCTTCCCAGGCCCCAGCTAAGCCATAAGCCCTCCTGTCCAGGGTCGCCCCTCAGCCCCAGCCCGCATCGGGAGAGCCGCAGTGGGTGTCTACCGCCCAGGGCCACGGCACACCTCTCACACGGCAGGGCCCAGAGCAGGAAATGACTGAGCCAAGGGCACACAGCCACTCCAGGAGCATCCCTTCCTGGCTCGCCCCCGCGGGGAAGACGCTCAGCCACTATCCTCAGAAGCCACCCCTGCCCGCCCGCTCCTGTGAAGGCCAGGCGAAGGCGACTCTGCTGAGCAAACTTCCGAGAGCTAAACAATCAGAATCAGGAAGAAAACACAAGTGTAAGCAGAGACTTCCTCTGGGGCGCGGCGAGTCCTCTTCCTCCACACGGCACCGCCACCGCCAGGGAGCCTGGGTGACACGCACCCACGGGCCTGTACCCCCAGGATTGAAGCCTGTGAGGCTTCTGGAGGCCCCCAGCCCTGGCAGCCACCCAAGGGTGGGGGCACTGCAACACCACCTGGAGGCCCTCTGGGCTTGCCTCCCTGCCTTCCCCCTGGAGCTGGCGTGCAGGGCTCCAGGACGGAGAGGCGGCAGGCAGGGTCTCCTCCAGGGCCTAGCCATAGAGTCCATCCCACCCTGGGCGTCTCAGGCCAGGGCTAGGAGGCAAGCAGCCCGTGTGCACAGGGGCACCCACAAGCCTGACCCTGGCAGGGCAGCGACACAGCCAGGGTCTGACGCAGGGGACCCCTTGGGGTCAGTGCACCCACATCTCCCTAAGCCCTGAGACAAGCCTCTGCTGCAGCTGTGGGCAGAGCCCCCCCCCCCACCCCAGATCAGCCATGTCATGCTCATGCACCCTCTGAACTATGGAACCTGGGGGCCAGGGTGGTTAGAGGTGAAGACTAGGGCCCTCTCTGCCTCTGGGGACACAGTCCTAAAGACCTGTCCCTGTGCCCTGCTACCAGTGACCCTGCTACCACCTCTGCTCAGAGGAGCCAAAGTGTGAGGCTGAGTCTGCCCCACCCCTCCTGCTTCACCTTCCCAAGACAATGCTCCCAGCCAGCCAGGGCCTGGCTCCCGATGCATCCCTGGGGACCCGGTGGCAGTGCCAGCAGGAGAAGAAAGGGTTCTGACTGCGCCCCCCAACCAGGTCTCTCCCAGCCTCCAGCCAGCAAGGACGAGCACCTGTCACTACCAAAGGGAAAGAAAGCAGAAGGAGCCCCCCAGCCCCACCATCAGTGTGGGGACGGCCACGCCAGGGCTCACGGGCCAAGGGCTGGCAGCGTACCAAGAGGATTCGGGCTGGGCAGCCAGGAAGTGGAGCTGAGGAACGGCAGGGGAAGGCTCTGGGGCAGGCAGCGGGGAAGGTGGCCCTGAGGAGGTAACTTCCTTGTACCCCCACCCCTGAGGAATGGAGCGCCCTGCCCCCCGCAGGCATGCCCCAGCGGGCATCAGAGCCACCTGGGTGAGAGCAGGTCAGGTGCTCCCAAGCGTCCTGCTATCTTCTGGCCCACAGCTGCCTCCAAAGGAGGATTTGAAATGTGGATCCAGCCCCACCCCTCCCCAGAGTGCCTCCAGGGTCCTCTGCATCAGAAGCTCAGGTCCCTGAAGGGGGTGGGGCCTTCCCCACAGGCACACTGACCCCCCTGGCACAGGACACTCCCCACACATGGCCTGCCTTGAGCTGGGACCCTCCCCTCCTGGGGGCTCCTGAGTCCCAGATGCCCCATGACCCTGAGGAGTTCTGTCTGCTGCACCCAAGGGCAAGCTCCCCCTGGTGCACGTCCTTTCCCAGAAGGATTAACACCTGGACCGTCCTTCCAAGGAGGCGTGCAGCCAACTTCTGGGTTGGGGCAGCCTCCCCCTGCCCTGCCCCGCCCCGCCACATGCCTGGGCAGAGCCAGCGGGGAGCTCCCCCCGCCAGCCACCCCAGGGTCGGACACCCCCCCTCCAGGGTCAGACCCACACCCGCCCTGAACTTCAAGGGACAGGCTCCTCAGAGTGGCTGTTGGCCCCATTAACCTCTTCTTCCCTCCGGGCCTCTCTGAGTGGCAGCTGGCACGGTCCCCGCGGCAGCAGGTGGCACGAGACAGGGTCCGTCCCGCGCCGCACCCCCCACCCCAGCCCGCGGGAAGCCCCCGGTGTCCCGCCCGCGCCGGGGCCAGACTCACACTGCGAAGTGGTAGACGAAGCACTTCCAGCCGGTGGGACGCTCGAGGAAGTTGTAGACGCGGCCCTGGATGTGGGTGCGCGCGAGGAGCGGGCGGCGCGCGCTGTAGATGGAGACGCGCGGGTCCAGGCTCACGGGCGGCCGCGCAGCAAGGTCGGCGGCGCTCGGGGGCGCGGCGGGGGACGGGGGGGGCGCGGACCCCGGGGCGCCGGGCGGCGCGATGGGTGCGTAGAGCGCTCCGCCCGCCGGGCCGCCCTCCGCCAGCTCCAGCGAGAAGGGACACTTCTTGGCCAGGCCCGCGCTGCCCCGCCGGGAGCCCGGCAGGCGGCCGCAGCCCCAGCGCTTCTTGTCGGGCCTGGGCGGGGAGGAGGCCGCGGCCATGGCCAGGCTGGGCCCGCGGGGGCCGGCGGCGGCGGCACCGGGAGCTGTGGCGAGGGCAGGCGCCGGGGGCGCAGTGCGGGCGGCCGGCGCTGCCAGCCGGGGCGTGGGGGCGGGGCCGGAGGGGGTGGTGGCCGCGGGCCGGTCCCCGGGGATGGCGCGCCCCGCCCCTGGCCAGACGCCCCGCCCGGACCAACCGGCGCTCCGGGCGCCCTAGCCCGCGGGCCTGCGCCCACCTGCTGCTCCCGCCCTTTCGCCTCTGCTTGCTCGCCCCGCCCCGCGCCTTCCGCGCCTCTGCTCTGCCCCGTGTGCGCCCACGTGCGCGCCCCGCCGCGCCCCCCCACGCCCACCTGCTACTCAGGAGCCCCCAGCTGAGCCAAGGAGGAAGGCCAGGGCACAGGTGCAGCTGCTGCAAACCACCCTGCCCCGGCAGGAGAGCAGGGTAGGGCACCATAACCCACTTCACCGGAGAGAGGCTGGGGATAATGGGGAGAAGGCAGCACCCTAGGGCACCCACAGACTGACCCTCTTGACACCAGGAGGGCGGCCTGTTAGCTCCTCCAACACTTTGACCACCCTCTTCCCTGTGCCCGCCCACTGTGGGTGGAGAAAAATGCGGTTTGGTCAGTGCCCACTAGGGGCCATCCACCCCGGGAGGCAAACCTGGGCCATTGTAGGTCAGGGACAGCCATAGGAGCCCTGCCCGTGGGCTCCTACTGGAGGTGGCCGGTCGGGGGTGTAGGCAGGGTTTGATTGCTGGGCAGGTCATGGCAAGGTGTTTTTGAGGTCCTGGGGACATGCAGAATGGATGTCTTGTCCTCCTCGAGCTCTGCCCTGGGCTTGACACTGCACCCCAGGGATTTCCCTGGATGCCAGGGGCAGGGAGTATAGAGGTGGGATGGGATCAGGTTTGCGAGGTCTTGCACACTGCCTCTGGTCATTTTCTGGGCTGGCATTTGGTTCCCTGCATGCTGGGGTGCAGGAGTTGGGGGTGCTGAATAAACAGCCTCTCTCCGGACATTGACCGACCGGGGCAGAGGGATAACTGCCCAGCCATCATTCGAGGGACAGGTCACTTACCAGACACTTCCCAGGTCTTCACTGAGCACCCCAGGCTGATTTATTTCATGTACCCCTCAACCATGAGAAAACCAGCTTCCATTGGATAGAGTGAAATTCTGGTCCTTCACTCCCCACACCTGGGATGGTGCCCACACACAGCCACCTGTTGGTATTTGCAGAAAAAGGAATGCAGGGGGTCCCAGCCTGCTCCAGGGAACTGGGGAGACTCCAGGGCCCCTGAGGCCAGGGAACCTTTCTGGGAAGCACAGCAGTGCGGCTACAAACCCACAAACCGGCAGGCAGCCAGCAAGAGTCTGCGTCCACAGGGCCCCAGGGGACAGGCGGGGCCCACCCCTGGCATTCACTCAATACTTTCTGAATGAATGCACCAGGAACGAGCCCCGTCTGCACATCCACATCCCAACCCGAAAGGGGAAGATGATCTGTTAGTGGGTGGTGTTGGGACAATCGGAGAGCTGTGGAGGAAGGAAAGAAAAGAAAACAAAAAGTGTGGGTCCACCTCACATGCACACAGAGGAATGGGTTTGGAAGGCTTGGATGTTAAAGTCCAGGTGGGGTCACATGGATTCTGTAAGACAGTCTTGGGGAATTCCGCAACCACCTGAAGGCCGGGAGGGAACTTGCATCCTACTGCGCCTGAGATCAAGACAATAGCTGAAATTAGCAAAGTCAAAAAGACCAATGGGCCCCCGGAAAGAGTCTTTACAACTTACCTGGCAGGTAAAGGATTAACAGCACCGGCTTGTTCAAGACATTGAAAATCAGATAGGCAATGGCAGGCAGCCTAGGACGCGAGAGTTCACAGCTTAGGGGAGCTTGTGATCTTTGCACTTATGAAAAAGTGAGCGACGTCACTGCTAACGCGAAAAATGCAAATTAAAAGTACAGGCCGATACCATTGCCCCCCTATCTGATTGGAGGGCATCCAGACATTTGACGGCCACGGCCACACATCCCGCAGGTCCCGCAGGCGAGGCCCCAGGGGAGGGGGGTGGGGACCGTGCTTCGGCATTGCCAGTGGCAGGGTTCCCGGGTGCACTTAGCAAATGGCCCAGTAGACCCTTCGGGTTAGTTCCACTTCCAGGAATGACCCAAAGACCTGGGGGAAAATAGGAAGTGACACATGCTGTGCTCCTCTCCTCAGAAAACACCACAGACAACAAGAATATCCCTCCGGGAGCTGCCCCGTGCTCAGACACAGCCACACGAGGTCGCCTGCAGTCAGCATTTTCGCCGGCGTTCCTAGGACCGAGGATCCCAAGGAACCGCGTTGTCACTAACAACCTCCGTGTTGTTACTCTGGGATTGTGTACATGATGTTAGACCCCTTAGGAGCGAAGATTTTGAGCATGAGAGACATGGAAGGATGAAACCAGGGAAGTACGGAGCAATCCTTAAATTTGAATCAGGAACACGGGAGTAAAGCACTGGGCTCTTTTATCTGAAAACAAAATTACTCTCCGTCCACCAAAAAGTTTCAGGAAGGGCCCACCCACAGAAGGACGACCAGAGCAGGGGAAAGAACCATGCAGTAAAAGACATCCCATATCTTAAAAAAACCACTCATTCATGACGATGCCACAGAGAATCCTCTTGACCTTTTGCTGGTTGCTAGGGCTCATTATTCTGAAAGTGGGTCTGGAAGGGCCGGTGGCCTGGCTCCTGCCCGCCCCGTTGGCACTGGTCTTCAGGGGGAAGCAGCACAGGTGCTGGAGGTGTGCACTGCACTACTTCCTCCTGCTGTTGTGGGTTGTGTGATGTCGGGAATGGCTTTGAAGCAGTTGGCAGGGTGGGGTGGGGAGTCCGGGCAGAGATTAGACCCAACTGCCTCTGAATTGGCCATTGTTGAGCTGGCCGCTGACTGCGGTCACAACATGACCAACTTTACTTTTTTATATGTCTCCTTATTTTTAAAAATTTAACAGGTCACCATTCAAGCACCTGGGGAGGCTTTTCAGAGGCCAAGGTGGGGGGAGAAAGTGAGGGGCACTCAGGGAGCCCTGAGCCACACAGGCTTCCACTCTGGGGGCCCTGGGCTGTGGCAGGGGGACTCTGGGGTGCATAGGAAGCTGGCTGGGGTCCAGGGGCGGGGGATGCTGCTGAGAGCTCCCTGCAAGCTCTGAGGAGCTGGTGGCTGCCTGAGGGGAGGACCCAGGACCTGGGCTGGTGGGTGGGAGCTGGGGCAGTGGGGCGGAGCTGGGCGTGCAGGCATAGCGAATGGGGCTGGGACGCCTGGGCTCAGGTAAGGAAAGACCCAGGGTCAGGGTGAGGCCAGGGCCAGCCCTCGGGAGCAGGAAGTACCAGCTTACCAGGCCCCCTCTGGAATGCCCCACCCGCCCACAGCCCCCTCCCCAGGCTGAGCCCTGCACTCAGCTTCCCTCCGTGGCCTCCATGGCCTCCGCACCCTGCAACCCACCCCACATTCCTTCCCTGGGGCCGGAGGGCTGTCAACATTTGGGTAAACTGAGGCTGGTCACAGGGTATGGGGCTGCCACGAGGTCTATGGGCCAGGGGTGCGGCACCAGAGGCTCCTGCCTGGCTACCTTCTTTGGCAGGACTTCTGATTTGGCACCCCTACACTCCCCCATCCTCGCTGAGCACCGGCTGCATGCCCCGAATGCTGTTCAGCCTGGCATGCTGTTCAGGCAGGGATAGTGCTCTCCTGGGGGTTGGAGTGGGCGAGGGGAGAGGGGGGCAGAAAACAGAGGGAGCCAGAGGAGGGAGAGGGCAGGCTACTGAGGGTGACCCCCAGGGAGGGTCCAAGGGGAGCGTCCACACAGAGTCGCTCCCAGGGCCCTCCTCAGCCACTGTGAGAAGTAGCTGCATGCAGTAGGTGCTCAGTACGGAATGGATAGATGCCTAAGCCCCTGGAGTGGGGTTTGAGGAGGCAAGTGCCACCAGTTCCTCTTCCTCAAGTTCACAAGTCTGTTGAAGGGGTCATTGGGGGCAGGACCACAGCCCTGCGGAGCTCGACTGTGCTGCCCCAGCCCCATGCACACACTGTGCTCCCTGCTGGCCCACGGGGGCTCTGGTGGCCCCTCTGCCCCAGACGCTGGCCTTCCCATGCCCGTTGTCCAGGATGGCACCCGAGCAGTGGCCTCCAGCGGCTGGACGCAGAGTCGTCCGGGGCTCCCAGAGCAGACACAGACGTGCGGGGGCGGGGGGTGCTAGGCAGGGCCCGGGATCGGCATTCCTCCCACGCGGGGACACGGAGATCCCCAGTTTGGGCAGCGTACCAGGCCAAAGGCTGGGAGTCCCTCCACTCGGAGTTGACCATGTCTCTCCCGCTCAGGGGCTCCGTGAGTGTTGCTCCGCAGAGTTGACTGGCTCTAATTGTGCCCAGCTTGGGGCGCAGGAGGCCTCGCCCTGGTGGGGCTCCCAGCCCAGTGGGCAGACTGAGCTGGACCTGCCAGCCCCGCACAGCCCCCTGCCCTTTCCCCTCCATTCACCACCCCGCTCCTTTCCAAAGCACTGGGCTGGGTGCTGTGCATATGCGTGTGCGTGAGTGTGCACGCATGTTATGGTGCACCCGGGGAGGCATGTATCACACCTATGTGCATGCATGGCACATACATGTGCATGTGTACCCGCACAAGCCCTTTCATGACCAGAGAGGGACTGGAGAGACCCTGCCCGCACCCCTAGGAAGGGGGAATAGGAGGAAAGATGCTCAACAGAGAAGCCAGCCCAGGACAGAGATGGGGCCAGGAGTCACCTGCTGGCAGGGTCCCACCTGCGGACCACACACCCGCACTCGGCCCTCCCCTGCCCAGGACACAGAGTCCTGCCCGGCATCCTGTGGGTGAGTGAGCAGCTCCCCCAGTGTTTTCTCTGGTCTGAAAGGTTAGGTCATCTGACATCACTGCTCCAGTTCGGGGAGTTCCCAGACAGCTACCGCCCACAGGCAGCCTCTCCACATGCTCGCTGCTTGCCGGGGCCACTGGCACTGGCTTTGCACCTGGGGGTTCAGCTTCAGAAGGGTGTCGTGGCCATGCCGCAAGAACCCTTGGGTCCCCTCCTGTTCCCCTGCCAGCCTGTGAGCCTCACCCTCCTTCCACACGAATGACCTAGGGACCAGCCCTGAGAATCCAAAGTCCTGGTGATGAGGGTCCAAGGCAGCTGGAGCCTGGCAGGGCACCCCCACAGGAGCCCCGGATGCAGTCCCTGGAGGCGAAGTCGGTTTGGGATGTGAGGTCAGCTCCGGCTGGCAGGGCCACCTGGTAATACCTTTGCTGGGAATTTGGACCAACTGCTTGCAAAACCAAGACCCGACTCTACGTTAGCCGGCCTGTCCAGCTGTTGTAAAGATGTGCGGTCTGGTGCCCTTTGGTGAAATCACCCCCAAAATATGCCCCCTCAGACACGCACCCTAATCCTTCACTTTCCTGTGGGAGCTGGTAGGGTGAAGTCAGGGGCTCTCTAAGCAGGTGGGGCCCTGGGAGGCACATGGCTGCCCAGCACCGCCGGGGGCCTGACATGCCCCACTTCTGATGACCAAGACCTGGCCCTCACAGGGCACCCACCCAGGAGAGTGGCCCACGCCCACTCCACCTGGCCTCACTGACCGTGCTGGGGCAGCAGGTGGCTGCACTCGGGGAGCATCTGATACGCTATCAGGCCCTTCCCAGCTGGACACACAGGTGGGTGCCCCTAGCCACGTGGAGAATGGAGGGCAGGAGGCCTGGACTGGGTGGTCTGTCCCCAACCCTTCAAGACCATGAGGTATTTTCCTGGCCTGGGTCCTGTCCACTTGGCTGGTGCTGCTGGCTTGGCACTTCAGCCAACAGGCAGGCCCTCTGGGCCAGTCTCAGAGCCAGAGCCAGCCTGGGCCTCGGCCAAGAGTGGACTCGGAGAGGGCAGGTGTGCAGGTCAGGCCACGGGCTGGCAGGGAGGCCAGGATGTCACAGCCCAGAGCAAAATGTGGTGAACAAAGGAGGAAGAGTCAGGGATGAGTGAGCCAACATGCTGGTATTTATTGGGTGCCTACTGAGTTCCCAGCCTTGCTTGGCTACAGTGTGGGGGAAACCAGATGAGTGGAAGGCCAGGCCTCACCTATGGGAGATCGTGATTTTCTCTGAGATACACAGACTGAGGAGACAAAGGAGCCACGCGGGAACCTCACAGGCTGTGCACAGCGTCCCCCCTCAGCCCCTCCCCACCCCCACCCCCACCCGCCCCGGCTACCCAGAGCCTGTGACAGAGCCATCCTCACTGGCAGGGCAGATGGGCACCCTGAGGGCTGAGGCTGACTCATTTGTGTCTGTGAGTCCAGGTGCCCAAGGGGAGGTAGCAAATGGTGAGTGGGTGGCCAGAGGAAGGAGTGGATACATGGTGGGCAGGTGGATGGCTGGAGGGATGGGCAGATGGACGGATGGGTGGATGGCAGTTGGAGAGTGGATGCACTGAAGGGTTAGTGAGAAAGTGGATGGATGGATGGATGGATGGATGGATGGATACACAGATGCATGAACCATGATGGGTGGGGAGACGGATGGATGGACAGGTGGACAGACAGCTGGATGGAAAGATGGATGGATGGATATGTGGATGGATGGATACACAGATACATGAAGCATAATGGGTGGGGAGATGGATGGATGGATGGACAGATGGACAGACGGACAGATGGATGGATATGTGGATGGAGGTGGGTAGGTGGATGGATGGTGGGCAGATGGACCACCCCTCCCTCAGTTACTCACACAAATGTTACCTTTCCAATGAGGTCACCCCTGACTCACCCTCAACCACCAGTTCTCCCCTGTTCTTTCCACAGCCGTTTAAATAATTTCTTTCTTTTATTTGGTTCTGATAGGTTTCATTGTTCATTGTCCATGTCTTGCCTGACGCCAAGGACAGTGTGGGCACATGGAGTTGCTCAATACTTGTGTTTGGTGACAGAAGGAGCGGAAGGGTGATGCAAGGCTGGGACGAGTGGGTGGGCGCCCTGGGGGGCCAAGAGGGTGGGGGGCTGTCCACGGAGGCCTGCCTTTAGTAAGCCCTGCAGACCCCAGGGAAGGGAGAATTGTTTTCTTGGCCTCCTCAGGAGCCAAGAGGAAGGAGATGAGGGGGCAGCCGAGGCCTGGCAGGTGTACCCTGACCCGATGCCCATCCCCTGGAGCTCCAGCTGCACCTGTAGGATGAGACCCGTGTGTCCCATGTCTGCACACCCACAAGCACACATGCGCATGTACCCCAGTCCCTTCACTGCTCGCTTGCTCCCTGGGGCTTAGGGGCTCCAGGGAATCCGGGGACACCTGCCTCTGGTCTGAACATGCTCTTGGCCCCACAGGCCCCGCAGGTGGTGGTATCGCGTCCTCACCTCCTTTGGGTCCAGGCCCCTTGGTTGTTAAGGGAGGAGGGTTATCCCATAGCCTCACTGCCCCTCACACACATGTAGACATGCAGAGGAGACACGGTCAGAGCACACCAGCATGTGTGGGAGCCCCTTCCTTGGGCCCAGTGCTTCCCTGGGCCTGGTGACACCTGCTCTGGATGGTCTGCGTGGAAGGGCCATCCCACATGCTGGAGGAGACACTCCTTTGTTTGCAATTCTGGGTCTGAGCGCTGAGCACCCCGGTGGCGTGGGGTGGGGGGCGTGTCTCCTTCCTGCAGCTCCAGGAGGCTCCTGAGACTAGATGGCGGGAAGCGGAGGGCAGGAGCCTTAGCTGGCCCCCCTCGGTGTCCATCCCTGCATCTGTGCCAGGTCGACGCCCCCTTCCAGGGTTCACAGCCCCTGCAGGTGCTACCCGTGAGGCCAGAGGCCAGAGGCCCTGCTGCCACCCTCTGTCCCTTCCTGGTCCCTGCTTCTGGGGACAAAGGCAACAGACAAGGATCCACCTGCCAGACATGAGATCCTGGGCTGAGATCCTGAAGGTCACTCAGGAGTGTGGTGGCTGGGGCCGTGGGGATGGGGACCCCCAGGGCAGCTTCGCACCCATGGGTGCCATGGTGGGAAGGAGGGGTCGCTGGGTCTGGTGGGTCCGGTGGGGCTGCAGACCCAGGAGTGCGGGGAGCCTGGGTGTCTGCGCTGCTCGGCCGGGGTGACTCTTAAACCCCCTGAGCTCTTGGCCTCCCCTCTGGGCACTGGATCAGCCCAGTGGCTGTGGTTGGTGGCTCTGCCCTGCAGAACCTGCTCTGCCCTCTCCACCCGGGAGTGGCCAGAGGGGACATCCCCCTGAGGACCAGGGCAGGCCCCTTCCTGTCCGAGGACCCCTGAGTCTGGACCTCATGCAGACCTGAAGCAGGCTTAGTGTTAGAGGAGACCCAGGGCTCTGCGGCTCCTGGCGTTCCTGCTACAGGACAAAAAAGCAAAGGTGGCCCAAGGGCTGCCAATCTTCCTGCAAATTAAACCCTGCAAGGCAGCCAGTGGGCAGAGGCAGGGCTGCCCACCTAGGGCCACAGGACAGCTGGAGCCCACTCTCGGCCTCCCTCCCAGGCCTTAGCTGTGCCTCCGTGGGTCTCTGAGGTCAGCCTACATCCTGGGTTGGGTCTGCTGTTCCAGGGACAGTGGCCTGGGGGCTGGTCCCCCTACCTGCTGACATGGAAGTATCACATGAGCACACTCCCAGGCATCACACGTGGTGCTGGTCCCGGAGCAGCTGTAGCAAAGGTGAGGGAGGCCCGCTCACGCACACGCACACACCCCTGCCACGCTCCCTCGGTCCCCCACTCATTCATCTGTTCCCCCAACAGCTGTGGTATGAGCCTGGGAGGCACCAGTGGCCTCAGGGGCCGGCAGCTTCGAGCAGGAAGCAGACCAACAGCAAACAAATACGTGGAAAGTCGCTCCAGAGGGCCAGGTTCCCTAGAGAATAACTCCAGGAAGCCCAGAAGAGACCTGGGCAGGACCCCGGGCTGGTGGGGCAGGGGCGAGGGAGTCCAGATTCCTGAGAGAGGGAGGTGGGCAACGGGCGGGGAGGGCAGGGCCACAGCTGGTTTGGGGTCTGTTGTGACAAGAGGGAGCCATGGATGGGTTGTAGGTGGGAGAGTAGCTGGGGGTGACTGGGGACGGGTGTCCAGGAGGCAGAGGTAGAGGGCGGGAGGGGAACATGGGCAGGGAGGCCAAGGCTGCCCTGCCCCACAGGCTGGAGAGTCTGGGGAGACCCCCTCACTCTGCACACGCGCCCTACACAGCAGGACCCCCAGCGGGCCCAGGGCTCAGGCTGTCAGGCCCTCTGCCCCGCCTGACCGAGGCTGCAGGCCGGCCCCCTGCACGAGGTCTGCGCGAAGCTGGTGCACAGGCTCAGGCCCCAGGGCCTGTGGTTCACGTACGGGGCCCCTTATCTCCTGAGGGGCCTCAGCGAGCCCCTCTCCTCCCTGGGTGGGCGCCTGGTGAGGCTGCAGCTGTGCCCAAGCCCTGACCTGAGCCTTCGTGTCCAGGGGCAGAGCTGGCTTCCGCCACCCTGACCACCTCCACGCTCCCCAACTCCGCATACGGTCCTGGGGAGCCCCCTGGTGGCCGATGGGCCAGACCAGAGACCCCGGGGTCCCAGAGGGCAGGGCCTGGATGCTGTCCCCACCCCTCCGAGGGTGTAGGGAATGAGGGGTCCCCCGGAGGTAGCCCGGGGGGAGGGGCTACTGAAGTGTCACCCAGGCTCTGCTTTCAGGTGTGACCCACAAGTTCCAGAAGCTGGACGGTTCAGGTGCCCATTTTTAGAGAAATTGATGCCCCAGAGTGGTTAAGGAGCCTGAAGGATCTTCAGGACATGAGCCTAGGCCTCGGGTTGTGGACAGCACCCCCAGTCACGAACCCCGACACCCCATCCTGCCCCAGGTGGAGACAGTCGTGACGTGCCGCCTTCCCAGGACCACGCACTCTGGACATGCCTGTATTGGCCGTACACTCTGGTACCTTTGCTGCCAGGGCTGGAGATTTTGCCTCAGTTTCCCCAGTTGGGATTTGTGGGCTAGGATTTCTGGGGCTGGAGAGAAACGCAATTATGTTGGGTGGGACACGGACTGGACTCAGCCCCTGGCCACATGTGGAGGGCGTGATGCCAACAGGGTGGTCTCACAGCCACCCCTCGTGGGGTCACCTCCTGGAACTCGGCAACGAGCCCGCCTTGGGGGCCGTTGGGTCACCGGGGCCGGGAAAGCCTGGCCCTTGGCGGCTGGTGTCTTTGGCCACAGCAGGCCTGTGGGTCCCCCGTGATCAGATCAGGTGGTGGCTTCGTCGGTCATGGCATTGGCTGCCTGGGTGCAGAAGTGGTGGGCGGGGAGGGGGAGGAGCAGGGAGGTGGCTGCGGGCGCCCCGGGGGTGGGCAGCCTCCACTCTGCTCGCTGGCCAGCAGCTGCATGTCGGGGCGCCGGAGAAGAAGCGGGCAGGTAGGTGCCCTGAGCCGCCTCCGGTGGGAGCAGGAGCAGGGCGCCCCTCCCAGGTGGGTTGGGTAGGTGCTGCGGGAGGGGCTGGGCTCTGGTCTGCAGCCCAGAGGGAATCCTGCCTCTCTGTGGGGGAGGCAGGGGCTTGGGGAAGGGGCCACCCCTCCGCCCCAGGCCCAGAGCTGGTGCTCAGGGTGGGTCCCAGCAGAGGGGTGGCTCCCCCAGGCCCTGGGTCCTGGACCTTGGGGCAGCATCTGCCCAAACAGCCAGCACAGGAGGGGGCTTGGAGCCGGTGCCTGCCCCGGCCGGGGGAGGCTTGCCCGTAATGCCCTCTCCCCGATCCACACCCCTTACCCCCATCCCAGGGGTCCCACATCCTCACGGGCGGACAGAGGGACACGGCACTGACTGCTGGTCTGCTGAGTTCGCTGTGGGACTGGTTGGTGCCTTCTCATGGCTGCTCCCTTCCTGCATCTCAAGGAGGAAGCGAGGAGCCCAGAGAACCTGAGGGGCTTGCCCAGGGTCACCCAGCTGGGGTGAGGGGAGCAGGATGGGGCCCCTGGGGCCTGGCTGCCATTTCCCTGATGGCCTCTGAGATGGGGTGGCCATTTGTCCTCCCATGAGAGCCCCCGGTACCTTTGCTGCCAGGGCTGGAGATTTTTGCCTCAGTTTCCCCAGTCAGGATTCGTGGGCTAGGATTCCAACCAGGGCTTATATAGGACTCCCCCCAGCTTCCCCTCCAGGAACAAGGGGGGCATTGATGACCAAGACACCTGCTCATGCAAATCCTGCTTGTTTGCATACCCTTCCCACTTAGTGGCCCCATTTGCCTGGCCTCTGGCACCATGCCACCCCCAGTGCCCGGCACGCCCTCGGTCCCAGGCTGGAGTGTGGGGCAAGCGGTAGCGGCTGTGGTCCCAGGGGTGACGAGTCTGGTGCTCCACACTCCTGCTCAGGACCACCTGTCCCGTCAGTGAGGAATTCCAGGGGCCGCCCACTGCCGTCCCCGCCAGGTCCCCGTCCCCGGCCTGGCCAGCCTGCGGCTCATGGAGCTTGAGCGTGTCACTGTTGTCCAGGCCCCAAACCCCCAAAGCCTCCCACTCCCTGGGCAAGGAGGCACATCCAGCCATGTCCCTCCTGCTCACAGGGCATGTGTCCAGAGGTGGCGAGCAATGACCCTACAGCTGGCATGACAGGTCCCTGGTGGGAGTGAGGGCCATTCCCAGACAGCAGCCCTGCGGTCCCTGTCCTGTCCCCACCCCGCCCCCAGCAGGGCATACGCACACCCCACCTTGCCACCTGTACTTTGGGGTAGAACTTCCCCCAGGACCTCAGACTGTGACTCATCTGGAAATAGGGTCTTTGCAGGTGTCACTAGTTAATGTGAGGTCACGGTGGGTAGAGTAGGCCCTTATCCAGCGACCAGTGTCCCTGTGAGATAAGGGACATGTGGGCAGAGAGACACGTGAAAGACCACAGAAGGATGGAGGCAGAGGCTGGAGTCCCCAGGAGCCCCGGGAGTCAGAGGGGCAGACAGGACCCTCCCCGAAGCCTCCAGAGGGAGCGCAGCCCCGTGGTGCGTTGCTTTTAGACTTCTGGCTCTGGAGCAGGGAGCAGAGGACGTCACCCGCCACCCTGCCTGGTCACAGCCCACACTCACCCAGGGCCCAGACCCCAGCCTCCTATTAGAGGTTGCTGACTGCCAGCCGGAAAGGGGCCCAGGTTCCTGCTCTGGGGGCGGGAAGCCAGGAGGATTTGCATCACCCCCTCACCCCCAGGGCTGTCAGGACCGAGCATCACCAGAGCCTCAGGAGGCACAGCCAGGCCTAGACGCAGGGTGGGATGGGGGGTGCTGGCTCTGGCCTGGGGTCTGGGGGTCACCAGCAAGGCTCTGGCCTCGGCTCCTTGCCTCTGCGTTGATGGCTGCAGGGTGTCCCGGGGGCCTAACCCGTGTCCCCACGGCCCATCTCCCAGTTGGGCTGTCACGGGGCCACGCCCTCTCGGAGGAGCTTGTGGAGGGCCTGCCTTGCTTCTTCCAGCTTCTGGGGTTCCCGCCTCTGCTGCGGGGTCACGTGGGCTTCTCCCCTTTCCTGACAAGGGCACCAGGCACTGCATTAGGGGCCACCCAACGAGCTCATCTCAAATCTGTCTGCAGAGAGCTTGTGTCCACAGGAGGCCCCACTCATGGGTGCCAGAGGTCAGGACTCGGACGTGTCCTTCTAGGAGACACAACAGGAATGGCCACACGGATGCAGGTCCCTGTCGTCCTGTGGGGTCCTGCCCATCCCCGTCTGTCCCCTCTTGTCAACATGGGTGGTGCCTCCCTGTGAAATGGAGGGTGGCTTGATGGGGGAAAGGGATTTTACCAAAGGCTCTTCCCATCAGGGTTGGGGTGGGGGCAGGGGGCCGGCGGGGGCACCGTGGAGAAGCTGTGGACGCAGCTCAGTGGGAGAGGATCTGCCCACAGCCCGCCTGGACAGGTGGCCCTGGAGCCGAGGGCGGCCGGGACACAGGGCTTACCCGGGTGGGTGTCGAAGGGGCAAGGCTTCTTGAGGGCCCCGGAACCTAGGGCCCTTGGGCTCTGGGGAGACCCCTGCCCTGCAGGCTCACCCCTGCCCTGAGCATGCAAAGAGAACTGGCTGGAGCAGGACAGTTGGGGGAGACCTGGGGCTGCTAGCAGCCAGGTGGGCCACTGGGACCCAGCTCCTCATCACCTGGGCTGGCCATGGGCCCCCAGCCCTCGGTCCCTGGCGGGTGGGATGGGGCGGGGCTGACGTGCCCAACCCGCGGAGATAATCAGGGGCGCAGTGCTGGGCACCGAACCTGGCAGCCAGCCAGGGAGAGGCAGTAAACTTGATGGGAAGAGCCTGTGTGGGATGCCTCCCCCTACCCCAGGCCTCCTGGCAGGGGGTGCTGGTCTGTCTCCCCCATACCCATGCAATCTTCCCCAGGCCCCCACGGTCCCCTGCACCTGAGCTGTGTGCACCTGCCCGACCGTCTCACCTGCTAGTCCCCTCTCTGCCCAGGCACACCCGGGATGCCCATCCCCATCCTGGGCCAGTGGGCATGTGGGGCAGGGGGGCTGCATGTCTGGAAGCCCATGAGACTTTCTGGCTCTCTAGGACATCCCCCACCAAAGCCCCTGCAGGAGTGGTGACGGGAGTGGCCGGCTTGAGGTGCCCAGGGCGGGGTGAGTAGCGGGACCGGAGGGAGCCAGGTAGAGGGGCCGGAATGCACCCACCTGGGGAGGGGGGGTGAAGGAGCCTCCTGAACCTGCAACCAGCTGCTGAAGGGGGCCGCGTGGACGTGGCTCAGGCAGGGCTAGCTGCTGGGGTGGGCACTGGGCAGACCCCGTGTCAGTGCCCCCCAATCCCCGCCAGTGTGGCAGCAGGGGGAGCTCCCTCGGGAAGGCAGCCCTGGCCTCAGCATGTGGGCTCTGTCCCTGCAGAAAGGTCCTCATGCAGGATGCTGGGGGCACCTGTCCTGGCAGCCCGGCGGCTACTGCGCTCATGTCGGGGCCCGGCCTGTGCCGGGGCGAGATCGAGTTTGGAGGGTCTGGGAAGAAGCGCGGCAAGGTAAGTGGCTGCCCTCCCCGCATCCCGTGCCCCTTGGCCACCACTGAGGGCTCGCTGCAACTCCTGTGCTCGCTTCCTGCCTCCCCTAACCCTGCGCACCCCCACCCGGTGTCTGCTCACTCTGGGGGGGCATGTTCAGAGCCCCCAGGCCGGCAGAAGTTCGGAGCTGAGAGTGTCCTCTGCCCCCACAGGGCACATCCAGGACCCCTCCTCTGTCCACCCCTAACCCCCCATGGAAAGGGAAGCAAGGCGTAGACACGAGTCAGGGCCGCCCAGGTCACAGGGCAGGTCAAGGCAGGACCCATCTGAGCCCTGGCTTCCTGCTGCCCACCTCCCACCTGCCTCAGCTTCTCTCCTAATGGTGGTAGCCCCCCACCCCGTGCCCAGTGCCCCCCAGTGCCCCATGCCTGGCACGCCCCACCTTGCACCCTGAGGCCACTGCCCCCCCGTGCCCAGCATCCCCCCCACCCTGTACCCTGAGGCCACAGACTGTCCTACCCTGCAGTTTGTGAAGGTGCCCAGCAATGTGGCCCCCTCCGTGCTCTTTGACCTCCTCCTGGCTGAGTGGCACCTGCCAACTCCCAACCTGGTGGTATCCCTGGTGGGTGAGGAGCGGTCGTTTGCCATGAAGTCCTGGCTGCGGGACGTGCTGCGCAAGGGGCTCGTGAAGGCGGCTCAGAGCACAGGTGAGGCCCCCCTGGGGCCCCAGGACCCTGCCATGCCCCCCGGGGAGTGGAGCACCCGCCCGCTGACCCTGGAGCTCCCTGCAGTGGGAGCAGCTCCTAGGGAGGCGGTGGGGGTGGCTGAGGTCCCCCAGGAGGTGCAGGCTCACCCCACTGGCCTCGGCCAGACACCCCTGGGGGCGGTGGCTCTGTCTGCACCCGTGCCTGCAGTGGCCCCGTTGTCCTCTCCGCCTCCCTCCGGGCAGCATCTGGCTGGAGGGTCCTGGAGTCAGAATCCGAGCACTGGGCTTGTGTTGGGGCGGCCGAGCCAGCAGGAAGGCCAGGGCGGGACGTGGGGTTTCCCAGCCCCCTCACTGCAGCAGTGATCATTGGACAGCAAAGGAAAAGCTGACATACCCCACAGGCTGAGGGCCTCATGATTGGGAGAAACCCTCCCAGGCTCTGGTCCAGCTTGGACCACGGGACAGAGCAGTGGCCCACTGCCCAGGGTGGCCCCCGGGGCCCACTCCCAGCTGACACCCCCAGGCCCGAGAGGTGCTGCGGCTCCACGGGCCTGGGGCCCAGGGCCTGCCAGCTGGGGGGAGCGGGACCTCGGGGCCCTCAGGCACACAGAGCTCCCTGCCGCAGGGGCCTGGATCCTGACCAGTGGGCTCCGCGTGGGCCTCGCCCGCTACATTGGACAGGCGGTGCGCGACCACTCGCTGGCCAGCACGTCCACCAGAGCCCGAGTGGTGGCCATTGGCCTTGCCTCGCTGGGCCGCGTCCTGCACCGCCAGCTTCTAGACGATGCCCGGGTGAGCATCTGGGGCGAGGTAGACCCAGGAAACAGGGAGGGGCTCACGGTCCCCAAGTGTCACCCACCCCAGGGTGGGAGGGAAGTTCCCCTGGGAAGCCACATACTCCTGGGGAGCAGCCTTGAAGGCTGACTGCAGCCCCCCACTGCTGCCTGCTGGATATTTGGCAAACAGATCCTGGGGGCCGTCATGTACCAGGCCTGTGGGGGACAGAGCAGCCCCTGCCCTGGGGGCTCATGGGCCTGGGGAGGGAGGCGGGCACCCTGAAGGGTTGGGATACTGAGGTGAAGCTGTGGGAGGGGAGCAGGGCGAGGGAAGAGGGAGTGGAGGGAGCAGGGGGAGGGGAAGGAGGGAGGGGAGGGGAGAGGAAGGGGGAGGGACAGAAGGGACAGAGGGTGGGGGAGGAAGAAGGAAAGGAAGCAGGAGGGAGGAGGGAAGGAAAGCCTAGGAGGGGAGAAAGAGGAAGAGAGAGGGGAGGAGGAGGAAGGGGAAAGCAGAGGAGGAGGGAGGAGGGGCAGACCCGCAGGCGGCCAGCAGGTGGCAGCAGTGCCCAGGATCCAGTGGAGGGGGGTCAGTGGGTCTGGGCACAGAGCAAGGCCCTGCCCAGGACAGGTGCCGGGCATCCCCGAGGCCCGACCCCCTCCCCCACCCCAGTGGCCTCCACTCCCACCCCAGGGTCTGTCTGAGGCGGGATGGTGAGCGAGGGGAGCTTCTTCTACCCGCTCTATCCCGAGGACCCAACCCCCCCTGCCCCCCAGCCCCTGGGCCCCAGGCACAGCTGCAACCCTCCCTCTCCCCCTCCCTCTTCCTGGGCTGGGGTGGGAACAGGCCTGGCAGGCGGAGGGAGGAAGCCTGGCCCGGGGCTCACACTTTGTGTTTGGGGTTGGGGGTTGTCCAGGAGCACAGCCCTGTCCACTACCCGGCGGATGAAGGTGGCAGCCAGGGCCCCCTCTGCTCCCTGGACAACAACCAGGCCCACTTCATCCTGGTGGAGCCTGGGCCCCCAGAGGAGGGGGACGGGCTGACCGAGCTGCGGCTGAGGCTGGAGAAGCACATCTCGGAGCAGAGAACTGGCTACGGGGGTGAGGCTTGCCCCAGGGAGGGGGCAGGGGTGTGTGTGGGGGGGCAGGACCCCCAGGTGGGCAGAGGAGAGCCCTTGAGGCTGAAGGCACAGCACTGCCGGGTGCGGAGGCCGGGATGCTAAGGCCGTCAGGGCTGGGCAGCTGCCAGCGGGTTGGTGGGGGCACAGCCACATGCGAGAGTATCACAGGTGTGTTTGCACAGGGACCCCCCTGCCCAGAGGCTCTTTCTGTGGGCTCAGGGCTTTGGAGAGAACATGGATTTGCAAGTTTTGAGAGGCCCATTTCCCAATACCGGCCACGAGGTACGCTGCCACCAGAGGGCAGTGTTACCTGAGGAATAGGCACCACTGCTGCCAGGGGTGGGTTTGAAATCCAGATTTATTAAGAAATACCTGGTGTGAAACAAACATTTATACACAAAACATATAATTGGTTATGATATTTATGAGCAATATAAAATATTTACTGAGTGTTCTTTTATTTTTTTATTTTTTATTTTTAAAGATTTTATTTATTTACTCATGAGACACACACACACACAGAGAGAGGGGCAGAGACATAGGCAGAGAGAGAGAAACAGGCTCCACGCAGGGAGCCCGATGTGGGATTTGATCTGGGATTCCAGGATCACGCCCTGGGCTGAAGGCAGGCGCGAAACCGCTGAGCCACCCAGGCGTCCCTTACTGAGTGTTCTTTTAAAATGAAAACACAACCAAAGCCATGTTTAAGCCACGTAGGTGGCGCGGGGCTCTGGGCTGCTGGAGCCTGGAGGGCCCCCACACCCCGACGTGTCCTTCAGATTCAATCAGGAAGGGAGCCAGAGGGGACCGGCCAGGGGCCTGGTAGTCCTGGCCTCCCCAGCACCAGCCAGTTTCTCATTCGGAAGTCTCATTTCTGATTTATGGTTGGGGGATGAAACCGGCCAAGCCCCTCCTTTACCTCCTTGGTTTGCCTCTGTGGGCCTCGGATGGTCTGCAGTGCGGCCAGTAGAGCTTCCTGACATGAGGGGATAGATGCTGGGGACCTAAATGTGGCTGGTGTGGCCGAGGAGTTTAAGGAGCCGTGAGTGGCCATCCTGGACAGCGGGGGTGGAACGGTGCCCTTGTCCCCAGGGGGAAGGGGCATGTGTATGTGATATGCAGCCTGGAGCGCACACGTCACTAGCAAAAGCCCCTGGGCCGGCATCTGCCCAGAAAATGTGGTGGGTGGATAGTCTGAGGCCTGGGGGGCCCGCAGGGAGGAGGCCAGGCTCCCCACTTGCCGGGCACCAGGGCAGACCTCACTGGTGCTCTGTCCACAGGCACCAGCAGCATCGAGATCCCTGTCCTCTGTCTGCTGGTCAATGGTGACCCCAGCACCCTGGAGGTAGGGCAGGGGAGGGGGGTGCCTGGCGGCAGCCCCCAATCTAACTATAGCTGCCTGCAGGGCCCTGCCCGGCCTGGGACGGGGCACCTCTGGCACGTGGGCATGTGGGCTCAGGAGGGCGCCCAAGCTGATGTGGGGTCCACTCTCCCCACTGTGCTGCCTCAGAGGATTTCCAGGGCCGTGGATCACGCTGCCCCATGGCTGATCCTGGCGGGCTCAGGGGGCATCGCAGACGTGCTGGCTGCCCTGATGAACCAGCCACACCTCCTAGTGCCCCAGGTGGCCGAGAAGCAGTTTAAAGAGAAGTTTCCAGGCGAACATTTCTGCTGGGAGGACATCGTGCACTGGACGGAGCTGGTAGGAGCCTCCCAGGGCCTGCAGGGGCCAAAGGCTCTCCTCCCGGCCCTGTCCCCTCCTCCCGGGTGGGGCTGGCCCTGGGGGACACCCCTGCAGGTGCCTCTGTGCCCCTGCCCCATGCAGAAGGTACCAGCTCCTCCCTCTCCCCACAAAGCCTCCCAGTTGGCTCTGCCTCAGGCCCTCGGAGAAATTCCCCTGGGGGAAAGGGCTGGGGTGGCGCTGCCCGGGTGCGCTGGACAGTGAGCTGGCACGCTTGCCAGGACCCGCCTCACACGCCATGTGCCCAGCTCGTGCCTCCCTCCATGTGGGGCTCGTGGCCTGTCCCCTGCCCCCTGAGGTGTCAGGGCCTTTGTCCTGCTGTCCCAGCTGCAGAACATCACCGCCCACCCGCACCTGCTCACCGTGCATGACTTTGAGCAGGAGGGCTCCGAGGAGCTGGACACGGTCATCCTGAAGGCGCTGGTGAAAGGTGAGGGCCTGGGTGGAGGTGGGGTGGCCGGCCGCCGCTCCCCATGGCCCTGGGCTCTGTGCCTGGCCTGGGGCTGCCTCCCACACCCTGCCCTGTCATGGATCTCACCCTCCAGGGGCTGGTAGGTGAGGCAGGGCCACCGCCCAGGTGCAATGTCAGCAGCCGGGACCCCTGGCTCGGTGTCCCTCTGCTAAGTTTGCACTTGCACGTGTGTGTGTGCATGAGTGCCAGGCCTATATGCATGCATGTCTGTACATACACCTGTGTGAGTGCCTGTGCCTACCTATAGGCGTGCATGTGTGGACGTACATGCACCTATGTAAGTGCCTGTGCCTAAATGCGTGTACATGTGCACCTGTGAGTGCCTGTGCCTATGTGTGTGCTCGTGTGCGTGCGCCTGTGTGAATGCCTGTGTCTATATGCATGTGCCTGTGTATGCGTGTGCCTGTGTGCAAAGCTCAGCACTTGCTTTTCCAGCCACACGCATAACTAGAATGACATATAGAGATGACATGCAAATCCGTAAAAGGTCCTGTGTTGGCAGGTTTTACCGTAATTTAAGACACTATTTCGAGTGTTCAATCCGGTGGCTTTTAATCCATTTGCGAGTTGTCAGCCACCCCACTGTCTAATCCGGATGGTGTTCATGGCCCCAGACAAAGGCAGCACCCGTCAGGCACCCTGGCATCCACCGACTTGCCTCTGGACAGACGGATGTGCCCATATGGGGTCGGTCCTTCCATCACTGGGCAACAACACGCGTCCATCGGCTCCTTCCTCCCAGCCCCGTGTTTCTGAGGATCGCGCACACTGCAGCACCTATGGGTGCCTCGTTGCTTTTTAAGGCTGAGGGATGCTCCACGCCAGGACCCGCATTTGTCTCTGTGTTCCTCTCTCGACCACGTGGGCTGTCCTTCTGTCCAGCTGTCACTCGATACCTTTTGCTATTGTGCCAAGGGACTGACTTCAGGGGAGCCAGACAGACCTAGGCCCGGAGGGGCAGTTTGGGGCCGAACCACCCTGGCGGGAGGGGAAGCTCATCCAGAAAGACTGTCCACTCACTCCTGCTCCGCTCACCTGTCCCATCGGGGTCTCAGGGGCTGGTGCTCCTGCCAGGGTCCCCAGCACCGGCTCCTGGGAGTCTTGTGACATCATGAGCCCCTCACTATTGTCCAGGGGGTGTGAAGCCGGCTGCCGTCCCCTAGCCAGGGGGACCGCCGCCTGTCTCATTGGGCCCCGTGCCCACCGGTCCTGACGGCCCCAGGTTCACCCCTCACCTCCCGCCCGCTCTGTGCAGCCTGCAAGAGCCACAGCCAGGAGGCACAAGACTACCTGGACGAGCTCAAGCTGGCCGTGGCCTGGGACCGCGTGGACATCGCCAAGAGCGAGATCTTCAACGGGGACGTGGAGTGGAAGGTGCCCACCCGCCGGGCAGCTCAAGCCTCCAGGCCTAGCTTCTCACTGACTCAGGGCGAGGACCGCACTGAGGGCCACTGGTGGGCCCTTCCCCGCTCGCTGTATGGGTGACAGGGAGCCCAAGGCACCTGCTGGGGGCTCCTCACTCAGGCCTTCAGGCCTCCAGTGCCCGGGGCCTCATGGCCGCTCAGAGGGACAGGCTGGGGCGCAGGAGCTGGGGGGCTCCCTGAGCACTGGCTCCCGCTCACTCTGCCCGTCTCCCCCACCTGGGCATGTCCCGTGGCGGCCCCAGTCCTGTGACCTGGAGGAGGTGATGATGGATGCGCTGGTGAGCGACAAGCCGGAGTTTGTGCGGCTCTTCGTGGACAACGGCGCTGACGTGGGGGACTTCCTGACGTACGGGCGGCTGCAGCAGCTCTACCGCGCCGCGCCCCCCAAGAGCCTGCTCTTCGACCTGCTGCAGCGCAAGCACGAGGAGGGCCGCCTGACGCTGGCCGGCCTGGGCACCCCGCAGGCCCGAGAGCCGCCCGTGGGCCTGCCCGCCTTCTCCCTGCATGAGGTCTCGCGCCTGCTCAAGGACTTCCTGCACGATGCCTGTCGCGGGCTCTACCAGGAGGTGAACGTCCACTGGCGGGGAGGGGCGCAGCCGGGCCACCAGGAGACTGACGGCCCTGTCCTCCAGGAGCGGGGACCAGCCAGGCGGCCCGAGGGCCGGAAGTGGCCGCTGGATCTGAGCCGAAAGAGTGAGAACCCCTGGCGGGACCTGTTCCTCTGGGCTGTGCTGCAGAACCGCCACGAGATGGCCACCTACTTCTGGGCCATGGTGCGTTGGCCCTGGACTCCTGGGGGACTGGGCGGGGGGGTGGAAGGCAGGTGGCCTCCTCAGACCCTGCCTCCTAGGGCCAGGAGGGGGTGGCCGCCGCTCTGGCCGCCTGCAAGATCCTCAGAGAGATGTCGCACCTGGAGACGGGGGCCGAGGTGACCCGCACCGTGAGCGAGGCCAAGTATGAGCAGCTGGCCCTGGGTGAGCCACTGGCCTGGCCCTCAGCCCACCAGACGCCCCTGTGGGTCTGTGGCTCCTCCTAGTGGGGAGGCGGACCCTAAAATTCCAGCATCAGACCGATAGGTAACTCCGACGTGGCCTTGGGCACACACCAGGTCCTGCAGCCAGTTGGGCATTTGGGGTGACTGGCAGGGGAAGGAAGGGCCCCAGCAGGTCAGGTGGGGAGGCGGGTGCAGCCTGGGGCCGCGGCAGTGTGGGTGCCAGCGGCCGGTGCCCGGGCCAGGCCTCTTCTCCGAGTGCTACAGCAACAGTGAGGACCGCGCGTTCGCCCTGCTGGTGCGCAGGAACCGCTGCTGGAGCAGGACCACCTGTCTGCACTTGGCCACCGAGGCCGACACCAAGGCCTTCTTTGCCCACGACGGGGTGCAGGTGAGCATCTGGCTTTGGGGAGGGCAGATAGGAGGCGCCCGGTCATGCGGGGCAGGGGGCGCAGTGCGGGGGGCTCTACTCCTGGGAGGCGCCCGCCTGGCTTCCTTCTCCTTGCCCCTGGCCAGCCCCCCGTCTGCCTCTGGCCTCAGCACGGCCCTCCTGCACCCCCAAACCCAGCCTCTCCCCGTAAAGGGGTCTTCCCGCTGGGATGCCTGGGAGGCCAGCGGCTGTGCCTCTGCTTCAGGCTTTCCTGACCAAGATCTGGTGGGGGGACATGGCGTCGGGGACGCCCATCCTGCGGCTGCTGTGTGCCTTCCTCTGCCCGGCCCTCATCTACACCAACCTCATAACCTTCAGGTCTGTTGGGCGCAGGAGGCTGCCGGCTTGCCAGCCGCGGGGGGTGGGGGTGGGGGCCCTGGGCTTCACGGTGCCAGCGGTGGCATGTGCCCATGGCTCCCACATCCAGCATCTGTGCGGGCCCCGCTCAGCGTGCCCAGCACTTCCTTGGGTGGCTGGTGCTTGGGGCCCCGCAGGCACCTCCAGAGCCCTTCCTGCGGGTGCCGAGGGTCCCCTGTGCTTGCAGTGAGGAGACTCCGCCGCGGACGGGCCCCCGAGACCTGCAAGAGCTAGACAGCCTGGACTCAGAGAAGAGCCTGCTCTGCGGCCCGGGCAGCCGGTGAGACAGTGGGGCAGGCAGGACGGGGGCCGCACCTGCTCCGGGGGGACCCCTGCCCCGCTTCACTGTCAGCTGTGCTGTCCTTGTGCTGCAGGCCGGAGGACTTGGCGGAGGCACCAGGGGCCAAGAGTGACCAAGGGCCTCGTGCTGCCTTCCTGCTCACGCGCTGGCGGATGTTCTGGGGCGCACCCGTGACCGTGTTCCTGGGGAACGTGGTCATGTACTTTGCGTTCCTCTTCCTGTTCACCTACGTCCTGCTGGTGGACTTCAGGCCGCCTCCTCAGGGGCCATCTGGGCCCGAGGTCACCCTCTACTTCTGGGTCTTTACACTGGTGTTGGAAGAGATCCGGCAGGTCAGTGGAGGGCCCAGCCCAAGGAGCCCTGATCTCAGCTGAAGGCTGAGCCCTGAACCCCGCTCCAGGCTGAGCCCTGATCTCAGCTGAAGGCTGAGCCCTGATCCCTGCTCCAGGATGAGCCCTGATCCCAGCTCCAGGCTGAGCCATTATCTCAGCTGAAGGCTGAGCCCTGATCCCTGCTCCAGGATGAGCCTGATCCCAGCTCCAGGCTGAGCCATGATCCCCACTGACCCCAGCCTGGGTTGGGCTGGGCTGGGCAGGGCAGGGCTGTCTCCCATGAGCCATCAACAGACTGCCTGCCCCTCTGCCAGGGATTCTTCACAAATGAGGACACACATCTGGTGAAGAAGTTCACACTCTATGTGGAGGATAACTGGAACAAGTGTGACATGGTGGCCATCTTCCTGTTCATTGTCGGTGTCACCTGCAGGTCTGTGGGGCCCAGAGGCCTGACGGGGGACACCTCAGTTGGGCTAGTGGGCCGGGCCACCTGCACATGAAGCTGCAGAAGGCCTCAGAAATCCCAGCTTGTCTGGCCCCCATGCTGTGTGTCCTCACATAGGAGGAAGCTCCTTCTCGTCTGTGGGCACTAGCAGCCCATCCAACCCACCACCCTCCCCCAGGATGGTGCCCTCGGTGTTTGAGGCGGGTCGCACAGTGCTTGCTGTTGACTTCATGGTGTTCACGCTCCGACTCATCCACATCTTTGCCATCCACAAGCAGCTGGGCCCCAAGATCATCATCGTGGAGCGCATGGTGAGCCCCTGCCACACCTGGCCTGCCCTGGCCCCCCGGCGGCTGGCGAGATGGCGCCCCCCAGCCCGATGACCACTGACACTCTCCTCTCTTCCCCTCCCCTCCCCCCGCCCCCGGGAGATGAAGGACGTCTTTTTCTTCCTCTTCTTCCTGAGCGTGTGGCTTGTGGCCTACGGCGTGACCACACAGGCCCTGCTGCACCCCCACGACGGCCGCCTGGAGTGGGTCTTCCGCCGTGTGCTCTACCGGCCCTACCTGCAGATCTTCGGGCAAATCCCACTGGACGAGATCGATGGTCAGCACACGGCCCCGGGGAGGGGCAGTGCCTCTGAGGCAGCTGGGAGTGGGACCTGAACTTCAGGGTGCAGCCAGATGGGGTCCAGTTTAGTCTCCTTTTAGAACACCCAGACATGGGGCCCTTGAGAGTGGCCTTTTGGGGCCACGTGAGGCCCCAGCCAAGAGCTAGCCGAGATGGGGGTCTCTGCGGCCAGCCCCCAGGCCCCACAGCCCAGGGGCAGCTCCAGGCTGATCTTTGTTGGTCACAGGGCCCCCAGACTTTGGGCCCCAGGAGAGAAACTGAGGTGTGAGGAGACTGCAAAGCAGGCAGGGGCCAGCCTCTGCTTTGGGATGGTCTGGACCAGGGGCTGCCCTGGTCCACCCCTCCTCGGCTCGAGGCCAGCCCCACACCCCAGAGCCTCTGCCCTCCTGGAGGACCCTGCAGGACAGCAGGCCCCCATCACCCACCCACCTGCCAGAGGCTCCGCATCAGGCCCTGTGCCCCCGAGGCCAGGCCCCTGTGCCATGAGGCCGTTGCTGACAATACCCTTGCTGCTCCTGGGGACACAGCCCAGTGTGTGCCTTACCTACTGTGTGTGTGGCCTACCAGAGGGTGCAGGTATCTCCAAGGCGGCCCTCATATGGGCTGAGGCCAGTGGAGGTTCCAAGAATTTTCCAGGACCGTGGGTACAGTGGGGGTAGAGCTGCTCTGCCACGGGGGGCCGGGTGGTGACAGGTGCAGGGAGCCCCAGCGTGGGGGACGGGGACACCTGAGCAGACCCCGGGGATGGCTAGGATGCTGTGAGGAGGAGGGGGAGAGGGAACCAGTCCCTCGGGGAAGGTGAGGCAGCGCCAGGGGCCCAGGGTGGGGGGCGTTCACGGAGGCTGGTGCAGGGCTGGGCTACCCGGGGCCCCAGGGCAATCACAGGCGCACCATGTCTAAGGCCCGACCCCGACCACAAAGCTAATGAGGTGAGGTCACTGTGCCCGCCACACATGGTAAGAGTGACACAAACAGGCCGCCGGGATGGGGAGCAGTGCCGCCGTGGAAGTCAGCTCACGAGAGTGCTCTGGAGGCCCACTTCCTTGGTCTGTTTGTGTAGCCTGTCCCCTCGCCCTGTGACTCCTGGGTGTCTGCTCACCCCCATGTTCCAGGCCTAGTTTCAGCAGAACCTGCCTCCCTCCCTGTACGGCCCCTGCCCACTCTGTCCTGCAGGGCCCTTGGGAGGCAGGGGGCGCTGGGGTCACTTGGAGAGCATTTCTGGCTGGCCAGCCCCAACCACACGACAGTGTGCAGTGGGGTCACAGCCCCTGCTCCCCAAGAGGCTGGGGCCACCCAGGGAGGGCTGAGTGCTGTAGTACCATGGCCGTGACCAGGGCCAGCTCCCTGAGGGTCCTGTGCAGCCCCCTTCCGCTCCTGGGCTGGGCTTCCTGTCTGCTCGGGCCTCTGGGGGACTCCACCCCCAGGTGATGTGCAGCCTGTGGGTCTGGGGCCCAGAGTGCCACCCTGCCCTCCCCATCCCTGTGTGGCAGGCTTCAGACCTGGGGACAATTTAATCTCCAGCCTGGTGGCCCGTCTGAGAGTCACGGGGTCTCATGGCTTCGGAGTCTGGGTGCTGGGGAGAGAGGGTCGTGAGTCAGGCTGGTGACAGGCTGCAGCTGTGATCCTCAGCACCCTCCCCCGCTGCCCCCTCGGGCGTGCCTGCCCAGCACACGGAGCTCAGCCTGTTCCCAGATCGGGCACTCCTTCCGCTGCCCAGAGCATGTTCTTCGAGCTGGCCCAGGGCACTGTGTCCACAGTGTCTGCAGCAATCAGTTAAGGGTGGTGAGGCCACATGTACTTTGGAGATGGTGTAGACTTGCCCCTACCCTCCAGCTGGGTGACATGTGACAGGCCTTAGTTGCCTGAAGGCCCTGACAAGTCCTGCGGGGGACAAGGTCACCGTCACCCCTTGCCTTGGCCAGCTCTCTCCACACCACAACCTTTGGTGGTGGTGGGGAATCCATACAACTACCAGCAGAAACTGGGGGGCACAGAGGAGGACCCAGATACCTTGGCTCTGCCTCCAGAACCTGTGGCCCTAGGTGAGACTGTGGTCAGGAGGAGGGGAACATGGGACCAGTGCCCACAGGCTGACCATGGGCCTGGTGTGCTAGGACTGGGGTGTCCTAAGACAGGAACTTTCAGTGCTAAGCCAACTAATCCCCAGCCAGCCAGGACAGGTGGGCCACGCAGCCAGTGCCCTCAGAGCCTGGATGGCCTCAACCCTAGGACCAAGCTCTCAAGATCTGACAGTGTCATACAAGGTGTCCCCCCAATGCCACTTGTTTCAGAATCCCGTGTTAACTGCTCCCTGCACCCCCGACTGCACGAGGGCTCCCCATCCTGCCCTAACCTCTACGCCAACTGGCTGGTCATCCTCCTGCTGGTCACCTTCCTGCTGGTCACCAACGTGCTGCTCATGAACCTGCTGATTGCCATGTTCAGGTGGCCCAAGCCCTGTTCTCCCTCTACTTGTGGGTGGTCCCGGTGGCCCCTGTGCCCCAACACTCCAGACCCGGGGCTGCAAGTGCCTCTCTGCCCCCAAGGGTCTGGGGCTTATGTTGGGAGAGGCCTGGAGGTAGGGTGTCACCCCAAACTGGCAGAGCTGGAGGAGGGTGATGCAGTGAAGGACAGGTGTGGGGAAGGGTTGCAACGGGGGCCGGCTGCCAGGGCAGGCTTGCACTGGGAAGCCTGGGCTGTCCAGGAGAGCGGAGGGCAGAGTGAACCCCATTCTATACACACCCCGCAAGCGAGATGAGGGGCCAGAGGCAATCACAGGAGAAGAGGGTGGGAGCTCTGTCCACGAGGACTCCATGGCTCCAGGAGCAGTCTGAGGCCGCAGAGGGACCAGGATGGGAGCACACGGGGTGCTTGTGTGTTCACCGCCGCCCACACGCCTGCCCCACAGCTACACATTCCAGGTCGTGCAGGGCAACGCCGACATGTTCTGGAAGTTCCAGCGCTACCACCTCATCGTGGAGTACCACGAGCGCCCCGCCCTGGCGCCACCCTTCATCCTCCTCAGCCACCTGAGCCTGGTGATCAAGAGGGTCTTCCAGAAGGGGGCTGAGCAGAAGCGGGTGCACCTGGGTGAGGCCACAGGGCAGGCCATGTGTAAGGGGATGGGCAAGGTGCCAGGTGGACAGAGGCCCGGGTCCCCTCCTCAGCCCCCAAGGCCCAGAGCAGCTGACACGGGCTGCACCCCCTGCCCTCCCTCCACCTCATCCCCAGGGCCTGTGCACAGTAACCGGTAGGGCCGGGGGTGGGCCTTGCTGGTGCCAGGGCTCCTGGGGCCGGATACCTGCTGGCACAGCCTGGGCTCCCCTGGCCCTGGGGCCCACCTGGCTCCAGCCAAGCCTGTGGCTACCCCGGCTTCCCAGAGAGAGACTTGCCGGAGCCCCTGGACCAGAAGATGGTCACCTGGGAGGCGGTCCAGAAAGAGAACTACCTGAGCAAGCTGGAGAAGCAGAGGAAGGACAGCAAGGAGGAGGTGCTGCGAAAAACAGCCCACAGGTACACAGGGGCTTTACGGGCGCCCTGGAGCCCCCCACCCCCTGGCCTGGAGACCAGGGACTGCGTCCCCCACCCCACAGGCCGCCAAGAGGGGCTGGCAAGGAGGGCAGGTGAGGTGCCTGCTGAGGGAGGGCCAGACCCCGAGTGGGGCGCCTGAGGTTGTGAGAGCCCCTCTGAGACCCCTGCCATCATCACTGCTGGGCGGCGGGAGGCTTAAAGCTGGCATGGCCCTCCCTGCCAGTCACAGGTCCAGCCACAGGTCCGAGTGGGGGTGGCCGAAGCTGAGAGGGGCACGCGAAGGACAGCATGTAGAGGGGGGAGGCCCCTTCTTGCTCTGCGGCCTCCTGAACAAATTCCCCCCTGCCCCTGCCCCTGGGTCCCCCTAAAACGGTCTGTGCCCACTGTCCCATCAGGCCTGCGGCTTCTGCCTGCCCTCACTGGCAACCCCTTAGCCCATCACACTCCCAGGGAGGGCAGAAGGGCTCTGTACCCTGATCTGGGGATGACGGGCAAGGGCAGACCACTCCACGCAGAGAGGCCTCGGTGATCCCAAATCCACTCAAAGGGCCTGGGTGACCAGGGAAAGGGAGGATGGAGAGATTGCCCAAATGGAGAGCACCCCATGCCAACCAGCTTCTGCTACAGGGTGGACTCTGTAGCCCAGTACCTCGGGGGCCTGAGAGAGCAAGAAAAGCGCATCAAGCGTTTGGAGTCACAGGTAGGCAGGCCAACCTCATGCTCCTCTGACCTCGGGCCCTCACCCATAGCCCTGCACCCCAACATCCAAACTAATGGGCCCACAGCCAGGCTTGGACTCAGCAGGCAGTGTAGGGAGAGGCCCTGGGGGGTGCAGGAGCTGTACCTGCCCCTGTAAGTGATCCCTCACTGTCCACACCTGCAGCCTTGCTCTCACGCCCATTCCCTTGAGTACAGACCCCAAAGGGGAGGGTCATGGGCTAGCCGGGGCCCCGGGGATTACCTGGATGCTCTCCCTCCTCTAGATCAACTACTGTACAGTGCTCCTGTCCTCCATGGCCCCGAGCAGCACCTCCTGGAGTAAGTGTGTGTCCGGAGAAAACAGGGCTGCGGGAGGGGCACAGGCTTGCCTGGGGGCAGGCAGAAGGCTGTTAAGCTCTGCTGTGTCATCTGCCTTTCTGTTCTGGAAGGGGACTGGCCCAGGCCTCTGATGGCCCTTGGTGGGAGGTGGTCTTTAGGGTGGGGCAGGTACCCTTTGCCAAAGCCCACCACCTCAGCCAGGCGTGACGCCGTGGCCACTCAGACTCCCTTCCCTGGGCCTACCCCCCTGGACACCCAGCAGCTAGGGGTCCTTCTTCCTCGCCAGACTCCCAGAACTTCAAAGGTGGACACCAGCAGGCCTCTGCTGACCACAGAGGGGGTGCAGACGGCAGGAAGCACCCAGAGGCTGGCCGGCCGCTCTCAGACACCTGAGCTACTTGGACTCCTGGCACACAGGGCCCACCTCTCCCCGAGCCCCAGATCAGGATGGGCAGGCAGGGTCTTGGCCCTTAGCTGGCCATCCCAAGGCCCTACGGACACACCAACCTTCCCCTACCTCTAGTGTAGCCCTCAGTGGGATGTAGCTTTCAGCCTTGTCAAAAGAAATCACCCCTTGCCCTGCCGGGCACCCTCTCCATCTGGAAGCACAGTGGTGTATGGCAGGCCCTCCTCCAGACTGGTGGAACCTGTGGGCCCCTACCCAAAACTGCCCAGCTCAGGCCAAAGCATCTATCTGGTGGGCAAATTTTGGGGCCTGTACCTGTCTCCTATCAGACCCATGTTGCCTGTTAAAAGACTCTTTTTTTTTTTTTTTTTAAACACTAGCGGCTACAACTTCTGCCCTTTAGGACCTAGGGTCAGGGGTTTCCTACGCACACTGGTTCCCACCCCTGCACACCCTCAACTGCTCACATGGCAAATGCTGTCCTGAGAAAACCTGCCCTGTGTGTGTGTGTGTTGGGGAGGGGGGTGGGTGCTGGCTCCTGTGCTCGCCCGAGTTACATCCTGGGACAGGATGGCTGATCTCTGCTAGGTCCTGCCACCAGGAGCAGGGGAGACATCTGTGTCTGGTCTGCCTTCCCTGACACCCTCAGGGGTCCATGCGCCCCAACCCAAGGTTGGGCCAGTCACACCAGCAGTGCCCTTGCACATGGCTCAGCTGTTCTGGCGATGTGACCAGGACACTGGTCATCATCACACATGGCCCTGATGAGGAAGGGTCCCTGTCCCCACTCACATTCCGGCCTCCTAGAGACCCATCTCATCACCCTGTTGGGAGCAGAAGCTGGACACCTGGGACTGTGGGGTTGCCCCCTCGAGGGCCTGGGGCCTTCTCCACCTCTTGCTCTGGATCAGGAGAGCTGGAAAGAGGGCCTGCTGGTGAACCCAGGCATGCATTTAAAAAGCCTCCATGCCCACTGGAGATTAAGTTGGAGAGGCTCAAATGAGAGAACCGGGTGTTGGGTGTACAGCATGGTGGACAATGGGCCGAGGTGCAGATCTACACAAACACACACACACACAAGGCCTGAACAACACCCAAAACCTTTACTGTGGCCCCACAGGCATGTGGTGGGCCAGGGTCTTTGCTGTCCACTGGCAAGCTGTCTGCTTCAGAGACCACTATCCCGAGCCCTAGCCCATGCTGCTGGCGCCTCACACTGGCAGCCCGCTGGCTCCCTTTCCAGGGTGGGGGGCCCCAAGCTCCACTCCACTCCAAGTGGCCAGTGACCCCGGCTGCCCTCCTCCACCGCATGGTCAGGAAACACCAGCCAGGCAGTCTCTTCTCTCAGATCTCTGCACCTGAGGCCTCAGGTGTGTTGTTCTTGTTCCGGAAATGGTCCCTGCTCCGCTTCCTGCTACCATGGAAGCCAACAGTCTCCACCACTGGGGGCCCCGCCGCTGACCTAGCATGGGCAGCCCCCTGTGGCACGTCCACTTCCTGTAGCCCCCTGTGGGGGCTGTTCCCTTCCTCAGCCTCTGGGCTCCCAGGCCCTGCAAGGTGGGCCAGCTCCACAGGGCCCTCACCCCCTGCTGCTCCCAGGTCCCCAGGGGCACCCCTGCCTGGCTCTCCTGTCTTCCTCAGGGCCCTCTTCCTCTCAGGCCTGGCCTCGCCAGCTCGGGCCGGTTTGGTGAAGATGACTCTTCCCTCCCCACAGCTGGAGGGATCCTGGTTGAAGGACGGCATGTAGTCTCTGGGGCCAGCCAGGCTCTGGGAGCTCAGGAAGGCCAGGGCGGCGGCCTGATTGCTCTGCTCACTGACCTCGGCTACGTTTTCCAGGCTGTACTTGGTCCAGCGCTCAGGGTGGGCCATGTAGTCAGGGATGGGGGGCAACTTCGTGCGGGCAGGGCTCTGACTGGCCCTGCCCGGGCCCTCTCCTGGAGGCTGGTGTGAGGATGCCAGTGGCTGCATGAAATCCCCATGGTCACCCAGGCCTCGCCTGGCTGCGCCCTCCAGGCAGTCAAAGATGTTGCGGCTGCGCCAGGAGAAGGTGGAGCTTGTGCCTCTCAGGTGGAAGGGCTGTACTGAGGCTGTGGGGAGGCCTTTCGGAGGCAAAGGGGTCTCATCGGGGTCTGAGTCCCCCTGGGCCTCCCCAGACAGCACCCCTGGGGGCAGAGCTTCCATCTCAGTACCGCCAGGCAAGCTGAAATCGGAGTCTGAGTCACTGAGAGAGACGGTGTCAGAAGGCAGAGCGTCATCCTCTGTTCCTCGCTCGGCTTCCAGGGGCTCTCCTACCCCTACCTCAGACATGTGTCCCAGGGCCACCACACCTAGACCAGAACAGCCCAAGAAGTTCGTTTCTGAAGATTGCACCCATTTAGGACGGGCCCCTCCTATAAACCCACAGTCCCTGGGCAGGCGGAGGGCCAAAAGGAAGAGCTATGTCCTACCAAACAAAAGACAGAGATCCCCCCTCCCCCCCAACGTCTCACCTCCGTTGTCTGATGAATGTCTGTGCAGTCACCAGAATACTGGTGGGTGAAGTCCCGGCAAAGGCGCCTGGTGGCCTCAGTCTCGGCTCCGCTTAGCTGCTCAACTGTAGCGGGCAGAAGGTGGGAAGGACAAATCGTCAGGGAGCACCAGGGCAAAGCGGTACCGCGACCCCCAGTGGGCGGTCCTGGGTTTCCGGGGCCCAGGCCCAGGCCCGCCCGGGCGCAGATCCTTTGGGAAGATCTTCACTCAGCCCTCTTGAGCTAAGTCTAGGGGCCCGCTGGGGGTGGAGGGTGGGGGGGTTAGGCAGGCAGCAGCCAGGGCCTGACCCCGGGGGCAGCAGCAGGCTCTCGACCAGGCGGCCCGACTACGAACTGCTCAGCACAGCTGCGCCACCTGCCTGGGCAAGGCACGGGCTGCCCCCGCCTGCCGAGACGCCCCAGGACTCCACGCGGGTCTGCAGCCGGGGCCTCTGCGTCTGACCGTCAGGCCCGCGGGGAAGTGGGGGGCCAGTGGCCGCCCGGGGCATCCCAGCGGCAGGGCAAGCCCGCGGCTCCGGCGGCAGCCTCTCCTGGCACGTCCCGAGCCCCGCCTCCCGCCTCCCCCGTGCACCCGCCCGCCTGCCAGCCCAGGGGGACCGGGCAGGGGGCCAGGCGCGGCCGCCGGCGCCCGGGGCACGGCCCCGCGAGGGAAGGAGCTCCGGAGGGCGGGGCGCCACCGCGACCTTGGGGGGCGGCAGGGCCGGCGGGCGCCCCGGGGTCGGGCACAGCGCCCCGCGACCGCGAGCGGCCGCGGCGGCTCCCGGGCTTCTCCGCGGAGGCCGGCAGGTCGGCGGGGGCAGGGCTGGGGCGCGCTCGCCCGCCCGTGGAAGCCGGCGCCGGCTGTCTCCGCCCCGGCGGGGGCCTGGCCGCACGCGGGCCGGGGCTCGCCAGGCTCGGGGAGCCGCCAAAGACGCGAAACACCTCGGGGATGTGGGGCAAGGAGGCTGCGAAAAGGCGACCTCTCTCCCGCGCCACAAGCCTACCGGCTCAAAGCCGCCGGGCCGCCTCCATCTTCCGCCGCGCTCGGCCTCCTGGGAAACCGAGTCTTCCGCCGGCCCGGCGCCTCGGCGTCCGCACCTGAAGAACTACACCTCCCACAAGGCACCGGGACGCTACTCCCGAGGCCTGTCGGGTCCCGTAGCCCCTGCGCATGCGTCCTCGCTTTTCTCCCTAGTCTCCCCCCTCCCCGGAAACGTCGGCTCTCCTTCGCGCAAAGAGCCGGAATTGAGGAGGGAAAGGAGGGAGGAGGAAGAGGCAGCACTGCGACTCCCAGAATGCTCCAGGACTAACGGCCAGCGCCGCGTTCCCGGGGCCCCAGCGCCGCCTGCTGGAAGTCGCGAGCACAGCGGCCGCCCCAGACCGGAAGTGCATCGTCGCACGCGGCATCGTTGCCGGGTGCTTCCCGGTCAGGCCGGAAGTGCGGGCCTCCCCCTCGTGGGTCGGGGGAGGGGGCGGGTGGGCCGGGGCGGTCCCGACGGCCCGGCCTTGCTGCCCACCTGACGGCCGGTATGGCCGCGTCTCTCGGGGCCGCGGTCCTGGAGTGCTCGGGAAGCCCGGGGACCCCTCGTTCCCGGGGCCGCCCAGCATGGCCTGCGGCAGCACCGGGCAGCTAGGTCAGGATGCCCCAGGGACCCGCCCTCCTGGGGGCGCCCCAGCCCCGCCTGCAGCTGCAGTGTGTCGCTGTGCGAGGGCGCCCCAGGGACCCGCCCTCCTGGGGGACCCCCAGCCCCCCAGCCCCGCCTGCAGCTGCAGTGTGTCGCTGTGCGAGGGCGCCCCAGGGACCCGCCCTCCTGGGGGACCCCCAGCCCCCCAGCCCCCCAGCCCCGCCTGCAGCTGCAGTGTGTCGCTGTGCGAGGGCGCCCCAGGGACCCGCCCTCCTGGGGGCGCCCCAGCCCCGCCTGCAGCTGCAGTGTGTCGCTGTGCGAGGGCGCCCCAGGGACCCGCCCTCCTGGGGGACCCCCAGCCCCCCAGCCCCGCCTGCAGCTGCAGTGTGTCGCTGTGCGAGGGCGCCCCAGGGACCCGCCCTCCTGGGGGACCCCCAGCCCCCCAGCCCCGCCTGCAGCTGCAGTGTGTCACTGTGCGAGGGCGCCCCCAGTCCCTGTCTCCCCAGCACAGACTGGCTGTGCTGTGCCTGCAGGCCAGGAACCCCAGGGTCGTGTAGGGGCAAGTAAGCAGGGCTGCTCCTTGGGCCACTCTGTTCTCCCAGGGACCCACCCTGGCACACAAGGTGGAGGGGTGTGGCAGGAGGGGCAGACCTCACTGAGACCTGATGACCCCAAAAGTAGGGCTGGGGCCAGTTTCCAAAACAAGCGCCAAGGGAGGCAGCTGTCAGCCCTCCACATGAATCCCAGCCAGGCCCTCATGGCCTCAAGGGGCCAGTTCAGCATGCACCAGGTCAGTGCCTGCACTCAGCTCATGGTGACATCACCCAGCATTCCCGAGGGGGTGGGGGTGGGAGGAGGCAGCTGGGCCCCGGTCCAGGACACGGGGGTGGGTCGGGTGGACTCCGCACACAGTGGCTGAGACCTTGCTCCCCAGCTTCTCCACGGAACACCTAGAAGCTCTGAAGAGTCCCTTCGGAGCATGGGAGGGTCAGTGTGCCTGTCCTCTACAGAGCGGGCCCCCAGGATGGAGGGGAGTCTTGCAGGTCCTAGGCCACATTACCTGAGTGCCCCCTCTGGGCAGTGGTGTCCACAGAGTGGGTAGGGGAGTGAGGCTGGGTGGAAGCTGCTGACGGTGGCACTGGGCCCACCAAAGGGGCCCCTCACACCCTGCAAGGTCCGCTGAGCTGAGCCAAGCCTCACCCGTGCCGGCCCAGCTGCCACTCCAGCCTGCGCCCTGGGTCTCAGACGCCGCAGCCACAGGAAGGGGCCAGACAGTTTGTTAGCATGCCCGGTTTTTCCTTCTTTATTGAATGACTTTGAAGATGTAATTACAGCTGAAGGTGACGAGTTAGAGAGGACAGGTGCACTGAAGGTGAAGGCTGCTGGCCGACCCGGCTCGGGACAAGTGGCGACAGGAACGAGGGTTAAAAGGCATGAGCCGTGCAGCCCGTGGGCAGGTGGGTGGGCCCCGGGGCCCCCGGGAGAGGCCTGACTAAGCAGGCGGAGCCCCCAAGCAGCTGCAGAAGCAGAGCGGCCTCTGCCTCACGGTCCCCAAAGCCCACTCACACGCCGTCTCTAGGTGACTTCAGCCCCAAAAGGTAACGGGGGACTTCAGGACAGAAAACCTCAGAAGTAAAAAGGCTAATAAGTGTAGCAGAGTAATACCAGAGAAGTTATATACACAGGCGTTGACGGCCCCTCCTCAGAATGTCCGGTCACTCTAGGGGCCCTGCAGGGTTCCCAGCGGCCCTCCCCGCAGCAGGTGCAGCCGGGGCCGCTCAGTACACGGAGCTGTTCCGGATGCCGCAGCAGAGCACCATGCTCAGGATCATCTCGAAGATCTGCGGGGACGGGTGGGTGGGACTGTCAGCGCCCAGAGACTGTGGGGCTGCCTTGCGTGGATGCCTGGCCCGTGTACTCACCATGATCACGGCCACCACGATGGCTGCAATGCCAATGAGGTACAGCTTCCCCGAGAAGAGGT
The DNA here is from genome assembly GCF_018345385.1 of Vulpes lagopus. Lineage (NCBI taxonomy): Eukaryota > Metazoa > Chordata > Mammalia > Carnivora > Canidae > Vulpes > Vulpes lagopus. The sequence goes on along the minus strand of NC_054834.1, from coordinate 70,068,607 downwards.
CATCGATCTTCTGGTGGCAGTCCTCCTGTGGGGGACAGCCCGCCGACGGTCAGGAGTGCAGGCCCTCGGGCCCCTCAGTGCAGCGGCTCGGGGTCATTGTGGCAAGAGAAGGGAGGGGCTCGATTCCCTGAAGACGTGCCACCAGGGCCTGGTCTCTGCCAGGTTATCTCACGTCCATTTTAAAGCAGACGTGGAGGGGGCGTCTGGGAGGCTCAGTGGGTGAAGCATCTGTCTTGGGTTCAGGGCAGGTCCCCGGTTCTGGGATCAATCCCCATGTTGGGCTCCCTGCTTAGGGAGTCTGCTTCTCCCTCTGCCCCTCCCCCTGCTCGTGCTCTCTTTCTCTCTCTCTCTCTCTCTCTCTCGCTCACTCTCTCAAAATCTTTAAAATAAATAAAGCAGATGTGGAAACGGAAGGTGCTGTGTGCAGAGCCGCACAAGCCACCAGGAGCCAGGGGCCCAACCCAGCTGGGCTGCTGGACGCGATGTGGGGCCAACCCTGGGTGGCCCAGTGGGCCCCATGTACCTTGAACAAGTTGCTAATGACGTTGCTGCCAGAGGGACACAGGCTGTTCTTGAGCATGGAGGTGGTGAGCGCGGAGAGCGTGCTTGAGCCGCAGCAGTTGAGCTGCACGGAGGACACCTGCGGTCAGCCCGGGCCGTGTGCACAGAGGACCGCAGGGACACGGCCAGGGACATACACCCCGTGGGCTGCCCAAGCCCCAGGGGTGCCCCAGCCAGGGAGGGTCTGCTCTTCAGGAAGAACAGCCCAGGACTCCTCATCCCCTCCACCCTTGGCTGTGCTGCTCAGAGACCCCCACACCCAGGCCTTCCTACTGCCCATCCGGCTCACACAGGGGACCTGCAGGTCCCAGACAATTCCCTGGGGGGAGGTCCCAGATAGGGCTCCACGGCCCTCCAGCAGAAGGGCTTCCAGGTCTCCAGTGCCCCACGGAGACCAGATTCAACCCCAGCCAGGCCTCACTCACGGAGGACAACCCTCCCGCACCCCCAGCACCCCCTGCCGCACCGTCTCATGGAAGGTCTTCACCACGGCCTTGGCATTGTTGGCTTCGTCGTCCACCACGGCCTGCTGCAGAGCCTGGTCGTAGAATTGCTTCACATCCTTGGCGATCTGGGGGGAGGGTGTGCGGGAGGGCCAAGGTCACCCCACAGCAAGGACCACCCCAGGGAAGGGGGGTAAGCGGTTCACCTGGCTTTCCTGAGAAGATAATGCTTCCAGGGTAGACCAGGATTGCCCCCCATCACCACTCGAGGCTGGGAGACAGGTGGCCCTGCCTTCTCCTCAGCCCCCGCGCCACCTCCTCCAGAAAGCCCTCCATGGCCTTTCTACCAGGCAGGCCCCAGGGGGAGCCCCAAAGAGCACCCTGCGATCCCAGGGTAGGCCCAACCTGAGTAGCAGGCGGGCACCCCTCCCTCCTGACCCCGCTGGGATGGGCCCCACCACCGTGATCCCGGGCTCACCTGGTCTTTGTTGACAAAGCCCCAGATGCCGGCAGCTACTTCACAGGCGAACAGGATGACGAGGCAGGTGAAGAACTGGGAAGGCCATGCAGGACCCAGAGGGGAGAGCAGAGACATGCGGGGTGAGAACAGGCGTGGGGCCACGCAGATGCCGGATGCCCGAGTGACCCGCAGGTGCATGTGTGGGGTTGGCCTCCACTCCGCACATCCCATCCAGGGAGCAGCCGTATGGAGGTGAAAAGCAGCGAGGGGGAAGACTCAGTCCCAGCAGTGACATGCCAGTGTTCTCAGCAGCCCTACAGGCTGGGGCTGGGGCCCCAAGGAAGCCCCTTCCACACCCCACTTCTCCCTCTGCCCACTGGAAGGGGGCATCGTGACACGGCCACCCACCACCCCGTCTCCCGACTGCCTGGGCCTCTGTGTCCCCGTGGAGGTTGGCCCAAGGACTGGGACATGGCCCTATTGTTTCTGGCTTTTTACTAAAACCAGAGAGGAAAACTGTGGAACTCTGAGTTTGGAACCAGACATCCCAGCAGTCAACCAGGACTGGATTTCAGGACCAGAAAGGGAATCTGGGGGCTGACGTTCTGGGCTAGGTCCCCAGGCTGCCCTGCGAGCCCCCCTCCACGGCCTCCCACACTGGCAAGGGGTGCCCCCAGCAGAGCTCCAAGCTCTGTCTCTGTGTCCCCCAGCCCCGCTCACGACCTTACCGTCCCCAGCAGGCACTGGGACTCCTGGATGGCCCCATAGCAGCCCAGGAACCCAACGAACATCATCACAGCGCCCACGGCAATGAGGATGTAGATGCCTTTGTGGGAGAGCAGGGACACCCTCAGTGAGCAGCGTCCCAAAGGCCACGGCCCCTCGCCAGCCATGTGTCCCACCTCCAGCCCAGGACTTGGGCCCCCCTGCCCTAGTGGAGGGCACTGCGGCCTGGCCGTCGGAGTGAGCACCCCCCTGCATGTCTGCACCTGGAGCCAGGCCGCTGAGGGGGCCCGGTGGGACTGACCAGCAGGGGCGAGCACTCAGAAGGCTCTGCCCTCAGAGCTTCACATGGAACTGCTCCCGGGGTGAGGCCCGTGCAGCCTGCACCCACTCTGGTTCCCAAGAGCCCCTGGGATGAGGTGATGACCACAAAGGATCATCCCCTCCAGGTGCACAGGGCCCTGCTCTTGGCCCAAGGGGAGAGGAGGGGACATAACCCCAGGAGGGGGCTTGAGCCAGCTTCCAAGGCCCTGATCCTGAGGACCGGAGCCTGCTGGATGAGGGGGCCTGGCCCCATGGAGGATGGCATGGTGATAGCACACAGGGGCTGCCCACCAGGCTGGGCACGAGCTCCTGGGCAAGCAGGGAGGGCCACCAGTGCGGGTGCCCCTGGCCCACCCACACAGGGCCCTGAGACCACTGGGAGACGCCAACTGTGACCTTCCAGCAATCCTGGGCCTGGGCCTGTCCCCCTGCCATCACAGCAGCCCAAGCCCCTGTCCATACAGCCAAGGCCCCAGGTTCCAGGGTCTGGCCAGCCTGGCATCCAGGCCCAAAAGCTGTGCTGGGAAATGGCCAAGGGCCTCCTCCTGGCCAAAGCCTCTGGACAGCACTCAGTGGACCTGGCGGAAGAGAGTCCTCCGGCCATGGCTGGCTCGGGGCTTCCTGCTCAGGGGGCACAGCACCCTGCAGCTCAGTCTCCCTGCCCTCAGACCTCAAGGAAACATGGGTCCCCAATCCTGTCTCACTACGGGAGCTTGGGCACACTGCAACAGGTGCAGGGAGGAGCTGCCAGATGTTCTAGGTCATGCCAGGGGCCAGACACCCAGGGGCAGGCATCTGACCCGCAGCTCCTCGAGAACCCTGGGGTCTGGTTCCCACAGGTGTGGCTGGGGACCCACCAGGCCCTGTGGCATTGCTTGGGGTGTCGAGTGTGCCCTGCTAACCTGCCCCCCTGCCAGCATCAGACAAAGAACCCTTGTCAGGGCCTACATCTGCTCCCCCACTGCCCTGGCAGGCTTGGTCCACCTTGGGGCCAGCGGGAGACTCTAGAAGACCAGTCCTTGATGGGCAGGGACACAGCAGCCCATGGGGGACACAGTAGCAGCTCAGGCCTAGGGCTGACAGGCCCTGCCTCCACTCAGCCCTCCAGGTGGCCCAGGGGCTGGAGCTGCCTCCCCAGGGCAGGCTCCCCTCAGTGTGTAAGCCAAGGTCAGCCTCATGGCAACAGCCCAATGTAGTAGCTGTGAGGGACAGCCTCTGGACAACACCCGCTTTGCCCCCTATAAGCTTCTCCTATGGGACCTCTTCCCCGCAGGAGCTCGGGCACAGTCCTGCAGCCTCACTCCTCCCAGCCTGGGCCCGAGCTTGTGACCAGTGTCCCCTGCCTGCCCAGCCCATACCTGGCCTGCACCCAGGGAGCCTTCAGCTCCTCTACCATGCTGGGCCAGACGGAGGGCTATAAGTGCAGGGGCAGCTCTGGCCATGGGGCGGGAGGGTGACCCCTTCCCAAACCACTGCCCACACCCATGGCATGCTGGGTCCCGGAGAGGGCGCACAGACAGCAGCAGCCCACGGGCAGGATGCGGGGTCCAGCCCAGTGGTTGTGGGGAAGGGGAGGCAACCTCTGGGAGGAAGGCCTGTAGGACAAGTGGGCAAAGCTGAAAGTCCCACTCCTGAGGGTGCCCAGGCCCTGGTGGGGGTCCCCATGTGCATCCCTGGAGCAGGCAAGCAGAGGGGCCCTGTCCTCCAGACTCAAACCTGGGAGAGGCCCCACCACCCAGGGGAGCCTAGGAATCTGGAGATGGAGGCCTGGGAGCCCCCCTCCCCCCAGGTCAGCTGGCCCTGGGAGGCCACTGCCAGAGCCACAGGCTCCCATCTCCAGGGAAGAAAGGGCCACCTCATTGATGCTCCGGAGTCAGACCTCTCGACCCTGCAGGTCACAGAGGGTCATGGGCTGGGATGGGGCATACATGCCCCCTATGCTCCTGGGGTGTCCTGGGCCATCCCCACTCCAGCAACCGAGTGTGATCCTAAGTGTGTGTGGGGGGGAGTGGGGGCACCGAACACCAGCTGGGAAGGACCCAGACCCTGTCGAGGCCACATGCAGTGCATCAGGCCAGTGGGGTGGCTCTGGTCCTAATACAGAGCCCCGCAACCTAGAGGCCTACACATACTTCCTGCCCTGCTGCTAGGCCTTTGGGGAGGAGGAGGGCCATGCCAGGCTTCCTTTAAAGGACAGAAACAAGACTTCCAGAGCCCCATGAGGGCCAGGCCCTGCCTCCCGCTGGCTCAGGACCAACCTAAGGAGGAGTGCAGCTCTGCAAGGCAAGGGGGGCAGGGGTGGGGGCTCAACCCCCAGCCCCACGGACACCCTGAGGGCACAGCTGCTGCCTGGGAGGCAGACACGCAGCCTAATAAGGCAGCAAGGTGTGGCTGGGGAGGCCTGAGGCACACTGGCCCCTGCCTCACCCGGGGCCCAGAGTCCCCCTCCCCTCAGGGGCCTCAGCGGCCCAGGCAGGCATCCAGCCTCCCCTGAAATACCCACCATGAGACAGCTCCCGCTCCTGCCTGCTCCGAATCTGCCCCCAGAGGCCAACTGGTGAGTCCCAACCACCCACACACCCTGGGATGTTCCAAACTTGCCTGGCAGCCTGGTTCCTGCCCCATGCACCCCCCACCCAGCCAGGCTGGACCACCTCTGAACGCCCCCCCTCCCCCAGGGCCCCAGGCTGACCTGACTCCACCCACAGTATCTCTGTCTCACTCTCTCTCCCCAAGAGCCCCTGCTGGCAGGCCTCCTCCACACCCAGCAGCCCAGCACTGCAGCAAGCTCCACTGGCCTGGCCCATGCCCTGCCTCCTCCTGGAAGCCCTTCCTGACCACCTGTTGGCAGACACCCTGGTAGATCTCGTTCCTGCTGGCCCCCAGCCCAGTGCCAGCCAGGTCCTGGGCCCACCCCACATGCACTTACCTACATAGAAGGTGTTGGGTGCGGGCCTGTCCCCGAGCTCCAGATAGAGGAGGTTGGTGGTCTGTGGGTCATGGCGCAGCCACAGGGCCACACCCAGGATCACGCCTCCAGCCAACTGGGGAAAGAACGGGTCCAGGGTTACTTGCAGTGCTGAGTATGGGCTATACCATCCCCTGAACGCCCACTGAGGCAGGTGTGGGACCCTCGGCTCCACCGGCCAGTGGGCCCAGGGCGGCCCCCTCCAGGTGGCTCCACATGTCTGTTTCACTGACCTGGTGTTTGAGATGCCCCAGGAAGGAAGCCTGGATATTGGGCCCACATCCCCGATACTGATGGGACACACTTATGTCAAAACAGCACTTATATTTTATCTGGAGCTCAAATTCAACTGGATGTCCTTTATTTTTACTTGCTAATCCGGCCACAATCCACACCAGACCTGAGCACCCCAGGGACCGCTAGGCCCTCCTCCAAAGGGGTGGCTTCAGCAGCCCTCTGCTCATCTGGGAACCCCATGGAGGGGACTCCAAGTCTTTGGTGCCTGGAGAGAGAGGGGTGGGGATCTGATGCCACCAGGGCCCTGGTGGGGCTGATGGAGGAACTAGATAAGGCGAGACCGTAGAGGCTGGTGGCATCCAGGAAGCTGCAGGGCGAGGGGCCCGGCTGTCTGTGGGATAAATCCTTGCTGCTGTCAGCCCTGGGAAGGGAAGCCACTACAGGAGGAAGGAAGCACGCTGTGCTCCCAGAGGCCAGGGGAGGGGCTGCCCGAGCAGCTAGGGCAGGAAAGGGGGCTGTGCTCAGAGCCTGGCAGGAGAACAGGAGCTTCCGGCTCTGGTAGGCCCTTCAGAGACTCACCGTCCTTCGAGCACAGGGCACCTACGGAGGGTGGGGAGGGGGAAGCCCTGAAGGGAAACAAAGACCAGGGCCTGGCCTACACATGAGCATCTCACCAGCCCAAGCCAGTGGCCTGCTGCCCTCTGGGCCACCTTCCAGGTCCCTGGCCTCCTCTCTGCCGGGCTGTCCCAGCCCTGGATGCCCCACTGAGGTGGAATCTGCTCCCAGGGCTACAAGCCTTGGCGCAGGCTGGAGGGCCTAGCTGCGCAGCCATCCGCTCCTGGCTTCCTCTTCCTACCATGCGTGGCCTGGCAACTGAGGCCATCCCCCAACCTGCCTCCGCAGCACCAGACACCGACCTCGGCCCCCTGCCCCTGCAACAGGACCAGAGCTATGTGACCTACGGGGAGCAGAAACTGAGAAGTAGACCTCAAGGAAAGCACCTGCCCCGAGGCCCGGCCAGGGAGCAGACCCCTGACATGGTGGGTGGGGCCAACCTGCTCAGTGGGGCATGAGTGACTGAGCCCCAGCACTGCGGGCTGCCCCACAGAAAGCCCCAGCAGCTGCCCAGGCCTTTCTCCTCTGGGCTCAGCTACTGGTAAGACTGGGGGTGGGGGGCTGGCTTCCACACACCAAGCGAGGGTGCTCTGTCCACGCCCCTCCAGCCTGGGGTTTCTGTTTCCCAGCACACCTCTCCCAAAGTACCAGGTCTGGTCAGGGAGGGCCAGCCAAGGCTCTGCAGCTCCATCCTGTACTCCAGCAAGTATGGAGAGGTCCACCAAGGGCCTACTGTGCACCTGCTCTGGCCAGGGTCCCCTTCCACGGCCCTGTGGACACCGCACAGCCCTCCAAGGGCAGGGCCCTGGGCTCCCAGCACCCTGTGCCTCTCTGTGACACCTGTCACTGACAGGAGAGGCCAGAGGGCCCATGGGACAGTGGGGGCAGGGCGGGCGCCCCAGAGCCCTCAGCTCCTCCCGAGGTGGCTGCCATCTGTGGCTCCAAGGGAGGCGGCGCAAAGTGGCTGAGGGTTGCCGTGGTAACTCTGGCTTGAAACCGTTACTTGTTCTGTTTTGAAACTGTGGTCCAGAGCTGCCTTTGTGAGATGTTCCAGGGCGGAGGGGGAGGGGTGGGGAAGCCCCTGTCCTGGGCCTCCCTCTGTAGTCCCTCTGTAGTCCCAGAGCCCTGGCCACAAGCCCCAACTCAGCCTCCCCATCCCCATCAGTGCAGTGGTGCAGGCCCCCTGGCCAGGCTGGGACTGCTCCTCGTGCAGCCCCTTCACCCCAGGAGCTGGGGAGACAAGTGTCTTGGGGTGCACAGTCCTAACAGAAGTGTGGTTTGGACTGTACTCCTCCTAACCTCCAGCTGCCACCTCTGCCCCTTTGGAAGGGCTTTCCTGCAGACTCCTCTGTGGCCTCCAGGCCCTCACACCTGCGGGGTAACAACAGGGAAGCTGGTCCCACCTTTGGAGCTGGGGAGGGCCTGGTGCTGATGTGCCCCCAGTTGCTGCCCCAGTCTGCCCTCCCTGAGCAGACCCCCTGGGTAGGGCCAGGCGAACACAGTGGTGGGAGGACCATCCCGTTTCCAGATGAGGAAACCCACATGGCAGGGGGCAGATGTTCACCTCAGGTCGCCTGCAAGGGAGAGGCCCACCCAGGTGGCACCCTGCCCCAAAGGGGGTTGGAAAGCCGTCTGCAGGGAAGGGAGGGCTCCTGTCCCCCCATCTGCATGCTGATGGGAATGTGGAAGGAGCAGTGGGGCGGTCTGCTTCCTGGCCTCTTGGCCCACACCTGCTACCCCAGGAGTTCGCCCAGAGACTGAGTGACTCAAGTGTCCACACCACGACCTGGGCCCCAGTGTTCCCAGCCCCAAACTGGGCCCCACCCATTTGTCCTTCACTGGCGGTCAGATGGGACAAACAGAGGCAAAGGGGGGTGCGGCCACATAGGGGAGTCCCAGCGGCAGAAAGAAGTGTGCCACTCGGTTGATAACTGTGAGGAATGACAGAAGCCAGACCAAGAAGAAAAAAGTTCCCTTTATACAAAGGTGTCAGAAATGCTAATTATGCGCTGTGACAGACCACAGGCCCTGGCCACCTGGGGTGGGGGAGGGATCCTGAGGCCCCAGGAACGCTTTGGGGACTGATGGATGTGTTCATGATTGATCACGGGGCGGCGGCAGCCACAGGGGTCTGCCCGTGTCAAAACTCGGAAAGCTGTGCTCCTGAAATACATACTGTGTACCTCACGCCCCATAAAGCCGTTTTAAAACCCCCAGCGGCCCAGCCAATCCTTGAAAGTGGAACTTGTAAGCAAGGCTCTCAGGGGCCAATATTTTGGGTCCCAAAGGATCCAGACTGCCATGCCGGTGCCACCTGGGCCCCGAGGTGAGGAGCTGGATGTGCCACACTCCCTGAGGCTCCCCAGGCCTGCAGCGAGCACCTGGACATGGTGCGCTGACGTCTTGCCCACAGAACCCATGTCTGAGCATCCAAGAAGGGGAATGGTGGAGCATGAATGTATGTTCCAGAACAGGAGTCCAGCCCTGGGGGACAGCAGGGGTCACAGCAGAGGGCAGGGCCGGAGCACGGCGGCCAAGCGTGTGCCCTGCGCCACCCTGGGGTCACCTCCATGTCTTTGTGCGTCCTCATCCCCTTTGTAAGATGAAGGTACAAAGTTAGCTAACATCCCCATGGTGCCTAGCACAACGCCACTGTACGTGGCTGGCTCACGAGGACACGAGCAGCGAGAGTCCCAGCAAGTGGACCAGCAGTGGTGCCGCCCCCAACCCAGGGTCACCGCTGCCATCTGCTCCCGCCCCGGGAGGGCCGTGCCCCAAGAAGCCTGGCAGCAGGGCAGGCAGGGGTGTGGGGGAGGGTGCCAGCGAGCTGGGCCCGGGGGAGGGTCCAGCAGCGGGGATGGTGTGCCCGGTTCAGGGCCTTGTGAAAGCTTCTGTTTCTGTTTCTTTTTTCTTCCGTTCTGAGAACTAATAACTAACGGCGTCAGATGAGACAGGAGGGGACTGCCAGGCACGCTGGGTTCCTGCCCGGCCAGCCTGCCGTTTCCAAGAAGCGGCTGAAAGGGAGTGAGACAGAGCGGGTGCTGCCCGGACAGGCCTGGGGCGGCCGTGCCCTGGGCTGGCAGGGCCTCCACGGCCTGAGTGCTCAGCCCCGTCCCACCCACATGGGGCCGCGGGCAGCAAGGACAGCGCACGTCATTCACACCCTCTCAGCAGCGCAGGGTGCCTGGGTGCAGGGATGTGTGGGGGAGAGCCCCACTACGAGGAGGGTGGGGGCACCAGGCTCCAGGCCAGCTCTGCTCCCTGACCCCCCACGTCCAGGGATATGTCCACTCGCGGGAACACATGCCAGGAAGCACCCACTTGGCTAGGGCTCTGGTGGAGCCCCCCCCCGCCGCCGACCTGACCAACAGAACAGTGAAGGCCAGAGGCAGGAAGTAAGGCTGAAAATGCTCTCAGGGACATGGGGCTAAGTCAGAGGGAAGAGGTGTGGCACAGATGCTTTTAGGATGGGCTGCAGGGCAGGGGGTTCCTGACGCCACCCCTCGGGCTGCATAGGGGTCCTGGGTTCCTGCACCCTGACCCTCGCTCCCCACGCACAATGAGTGGACATGGCCAGACTCCTCCCTGGGTGACACAGGCCCAACTCAGGCCTTCCTGGGGGGGTGCGGGGGGTGGGCAGCTGCCCCCATTGTGGCCTCTGGGAGCAGCTCAAGGCAGGAAGTGTGGAGGGAAGTGTGGAGGGAAGAGCGGAGACCCTCACCTTGGGCAGGAAGCAGAGCCTCTCCAGAGGCCCCCGGATCTCAGGAAGCCTCCTGGCCCACATCCAAGAGTAGGTAGAAAAGGGGTCATGACCCAGGCCTTCCCACTAGCTAAGGAGATGCAGGAGCCACTTGCCACCAAGAAGTGAGTGTAGGCCCCTTCCACATCCCTGCCACCTCTAGGGGCACCTGAGAGCCACTTCAGGGCCAGACCCTCACCTCACGGCCCAATCCCTGGGTAGTGAAGCCAGGGGTGTCCTGCTCCCCTGCCCCAAACCCACTGCACTGTGGGAAGCCCCTCTGCTTCCTGGGCCCCTGCAGACATCCCAGGGACCTGCCAGAGAAGGACACAGGTCAGGCTGCAGCAGGCCACATGTATTGGACAAGGAGGATCTGGGTGGCCCAGAATCTACCAGAGAGTGAGATGGGGGGTGGGGGTTCAGGCAGGGGAGCAGAGAGCAGGTGGAGGGCTCCCAGGGTGCATCAGGACGGCCTGGTCCCGTCCCGGGGAGCCCCAGCCCTGGAGCCATGCCAGGCTGTGAAGCACTTGGGGACCTCAGCCTCCTAGTGCCCTAGCAAGCCTGATGATGGCCAGGCCCCAAGGGGGCAGCTCCAGCCCAGGGCCCTGGGGAGCATTACCTTGTATGAGCTGGAGCTCTTATCACCCTGGCAACAAAGTGAAAGGTCGCCTGTCCGAATGGTGGGTGGCCGAGCCCCTGGGCTAGGAAGCAGTGCGGGCCAAGCAGAGCCACAGCTATGTGAGAGGGTGAGATCCCTGTGAGCTTGCGGCAGGACCACGGTTGGTGGTTCCCAAACCCACTACCTCTTGAAGCCCCCACATCTTCCCCCCAAGACCAAGGACATTGAACTCCTGGGTTCAGGCCTCCCAGCGCCAGGACTGGAGACCCAGGGAGGCGGGTAGTTCTCACTCCCGTTACCCCAGCCGCACACAGGCACCTCCCTGCCACAGGTCCCAGCCTGAGCTTCACGTCTACTGTCAGGAGCCAGCCGTCAGCTGCGGCACAGAATCAACCCCAGAAGCCACCCATAGGCGATAGCACAGGTAAGACAGGTTACAGGGAGCTGTTCTACGTCCCCCCAGGGCAACTTATAACCCAGGCCAACCCGGGTGTGGGACGGCACAGATGCTAGGGTGGGTCACCCAGCCACGGACTCTGCAGGGCGGGTGGCCCTGGCTTCCTGTCTTTCATCATCTTGACAATGACCATGTCACCCAGTCACCAGAGATAGGTGGGGAGCACTAACTTTCCAAAGTCAGAGTCGGGGACAAGGAGACATGAACTCCCAGGACCTGGCTGTGCTGCCAGCCCCCCACCCCCAGGCCTGGAGCACCCTCCCTTTGGCCAGCCCCCACGTCATGCCCAGGGAAGGTGGCCTCCCCGTCCCTGGCAGCTAGCTTACGCAGCAAGGGAAATCCTCAGCCAGTCTGTTGGGCATGGGCCCCTGCCTGCCCGTGGGGACTCCCCTAGCATCTGGGGGTGCACCTGGAAGCCCCCAAGTGGTATTGTGTGAATCAGCACCTGCTCAGCCATCGGGGGGGGGGGGGGCTTAGGCCAGGCCCCAAAGTAGAAACCATGTACTTTGCAGGGAGTGGACCCTGAGAGGTCTAGAGGTTTTCTGGAAGCACACTGGATCAAACCACATTGTGTAGGACACACTAGAAAATAAGTTGGGAGGAGGGTCCTGAGGGCCGATTCCAGGCAGGTCTAGTTCTCAGTCAAGGACGAGGCACCTGGCCATGGGCAGCTTCAGGCCTGAAAACCACCCAGCCCTCACCACGTGCCCCGGGCTGGGGCCTGGGGTGCCAGGGCCAGAGGCAGAGCTCCTGTGTGTCTCCTCCATCCCCACCCCAAAACACTGGGCCAGTGCAAAGGTGATCGATCATCAGCCTCTCCCACAGGGCCTGGACTTTGGCTTATTGATTGGATGATCCAGGTTCTACCCTCACAGGGTTTCAGGTGCTGAAATAAAGCCATGGGGTGGATGATTTGGGGCGGGTTGGTTTCCCCATCCAGACTTAGAAGCAGTATGAGCTAGAGATAGGGGATCCACTGAACTTCTGGAGGCAGACCTCGGCTGGGTGTGGGGACCACACGAGCCAGGGTCCCAGGCCTCTTGGTACTTGGACATCCTCCTGGAGGGGGACCACTTCGCTCCAGGGACAGACCACAGACTTCCTCTTCTTGTCTCAGCCCAAAGCCGTTTATCCCACAACCAAAGCTCTGACACTCACTCCATCCACTCGCCCACCCCACTGAAGCCAGCACAGGAAATCCCCACCCCCACCCAGAGCCTGCCAGGGTCACACATCCCCTCTCCCGGAAGGAAGGCGAGAGCACCACTAAGTGACAGACAGTCATGTGCTGTCTGGAAGCAAGAATTAAATGCCAGTTAGTGAGGCTTCTAATCAGCCCTGTTCCCAGCCTCGTCTGGCTGCCCTGCCTCTGGAAGGCGGCCACCGAAGGCATTAGGCGAGAGGAGTGGCCAGGCCCAGGACGCTGTGCTCTCCTTGGCCAGCCTCCAGAGAGAGGCCTGTGATCATACCCACTTCACAGATGAGGAAAGCGAGCGGGGCTCACGCATGCCAGCTGCCTGCCCCAGGTCACAGGGAGGGAGCCTCTGCTCTTCCTGAAATGCCCAGCAGCAGGAGCCTAGAGGGTCACAGGCTTCTGCCAGGAAGCTCCGGGTCCCATCCCCAACCGGGAGGATTTCCACGCTGCGGGGCAGGGTGTCTGCGCCATCGTCTCCCAGGCTTGGCCACAGTTGCTGCTTGCAGTCTTACTCGTGGCTTGATGCCTGCCAGGCCAGGGAGCCCCAAAGTCAGGCTGTGGTCAGGCATGCTGAGTGCATGCCACCTGGGGCCCCAAAGTCCTGGTTCCAGGAGGAGAGAGACGCACCTGGGGAAGCCAGCCTGGCTGCCTTTGAGGCCTGTTCCCATGTGTGAGCCTTTTCACTCTCTGAAATGAAACTTTTAAAACTGCCCCGATGCAGGTACCCACTGTCAAAGTCTCCTCCTGGCTCCCCCTCAGCACCCACTCCTGTACGGTGGCCACGGTGCGCAGTGAGCGAGTCAGGCCAGGCACTGGGGGGCCCTCCCTCACCCACCACTCTCTGGGGCACCCGAAACCCCTTCCCTGAGGCACTGCCCACACCGGACAAGGACAGCAGGACAGCAGTCTTCCTGCCGGCCATCCGTGCCCTACGACCACCTCCTGAGCTCACCTGTAAGGGTGTTAGCTAATCTGCCAGCCCCAGGAGACAGGACATGGCAAACGTCCACCTCAGGGGGCAGGACTCCAAGGCCCAGGACTGCAGCAGAGGGGACAGTGCTCCACCACCCAGAACCAGCCCCGCGGCACCATGCTGCCAGCCAGGTGAGGCGGGACGCCCGCACAGAGAGGGGCTCTGCCACAGTGGTGGCCCCCAGCCCCACCTTGCTCAGCTCTGCATGTCTGTTGCAGGGGTGGGTGGGACTGAGGCAACTGGACCGTGGGACGCAGCGCTGAGTGCTCAGCTGGGTGGCTGGGAGAGGAGAGGCCTGGAAACGTTTCCTCAAGCCTGAATGAAGAGCAGCCCCTGGGGATGTGTCAGGCCTCTGCCCAGCTGCCTGGGGAACTACCGGACTCGCTCAAGCAGAGCTGGGAGGTGAGCGCGGGCTGCCCTGTAGACCTCCCACGCTGGGCAGCGGGGAGGGACTTACTCGGCGCTGACACTCAGCCCAAGAACAAGAATCTACTCCAGAAGACAGCCTCTATGTCTGTCTACCCTCCACTTCCTGGTCAGGGTCCTCACCCCACATCCAGGCTCTGCTGGTAGGGGAGGGGCTCAAAAGCCAGCAGAGGGGTGTCTGGGTGTCCCTTCACCCCGACCCCTATACACCCAGGCCATAGCAGGCAAATACTAAATTGACACTCAACACCACCTCTTCGGCAAAGACCCCAGGCATGGTTAAGGTCATACCTGGCCCATCCTGACAGTCCCCGTGCTCCCCAGTCCCCAGGCAGAGGCCAGTGGCCACAGCGAACCCCAGCTGTGCCTCCCACCCAGGCGGGGGGCAATGCCTCCACTTCACCCTCAGCTAAAGCTCAGTCCAGTCTCTGTCCCCGCCACCCCAAACACCTCACTGCCCCCAGATCCACACTGGGATCCTCAGATGTCCAGAACGGAAACAGATGTCCCCAATCCCACACACTTGCTCTGGGGACCATTTTAAAAGTTTACCCTCTTGCGTCTACTTGGGAAATACACTGTCCAGCAGATGTTGTCATGATCCTTTCCCAGAAGGAGTGAGCAGCCGGGGTGGCGAGCAGCACAGAGCCACCCAGGAAGGTTCCCAGGTCCTGCGGGGGGTGGGGTAGGGGGGACCTGACTGGCCACGAGGAGGCAGGGCAGCGCCAGGAGAGGGGTTCCTGCACCCACTCGGGGCCCCTCCCCAACTCCAACACAGGCAGGAAACCGAAACAAAGCCAAAGCTCCAGCGTTCCTGGCCAGCAGTTACCACCCAGGCCAGGAAAACGCGACTTGCAGGTCAGCAGCCTGACGCCCCTGAGACCCTCCTGCACCCCAAGATGAACATCCTGTGGCTGCCTCTTTCCAAGGTGGACGTCCAAGCTCAGACCGAAGCCCAGACCTGGGCATCCCCTGGGACCCAGGCTCCGGAGGGGCCCAGAGGCGCTCGGGTCCACGGAGCCCCCTGCCCGCCCTGGCCCCACTCCGCTCAAAGCCTCTACCGCGTCCTGGCCGCGGCAGGCTGCAACCCCGGGCTGGGGGGGCAGTGCAGGGGCCCCCACGGCCATCCCGGGGCGGCAGGGCTTGCTGGGCCGGCCGTGGAGCGGAGGGCTCCCAGGACCCGCACCGAGCGCGCCCCCCCCCCCCCGCCGTCCTTCCAGGGGCGGCGGCCCGGATGAGCTCATGGGGGCGGGGCGCCGGGCGCCGGGAGCCCCGCCCCCCAGCCCCCTCGGTGCCCGCGGAGCAGGGTGGTCCCCCCACGGCGGCCCGCGGCCATCGCTCGGCGGGCACAGCCCCAGGCCCCCGACGCCCCGGCCCGGCCCCGGCGCCCCGACAGCCGGCTCGCAGCACCCCTCCGCCGTCTGCCGGCCCAGGACCACCCCCCGCCCCGCGCCCACAGGTGGCCCCCTCTGCGCGGCCTAGCGGGGCGCGCGGCCTGCCGGCTCGGGGCGTCCCGGCCCCCGCCCCCCGCCCCGCCGCCGGGCTCACCCAGAAGACGAAATTGAAGACGAAGAGCAGGTACTTGATGCACTTGGTGCAGCCCTCCACCCCCATGGCGGCGCGGGCGGCGAGCGGCCTGCGGGGTGCGCGGGGCGGGCCGGGCCGGGGCGCGGGGCGCGGGGCGCGGGGCCTGGCGGGCGGCGGGGTGGGGCGCGGGCCCGGGGCGCGGGGGCTCGGGGGCTCGGGGCGCGGGGGCTCGGGGCGCGGGTACTCCGGGCGCGGGGCGCGGGAGGCCGGGCCGGGGCGCGCTGGGTCGACCGCCGCCGCTGCGCGCTCGCTCTCTGGCCGCGCGCGCGCCCCCGCCGCCTGTTATAGGGCGCTCCGGCCCCGCCCCGCCCCGCCCCGCCCCGCCCCCGCCCCGCCCCCGCCCCGCCCCGCCCCCGGCCCCGGCCGCCCGAGCGCGCAGCCCCGCCCCCGGGGCGCGCGCTCGGCGGGGGTCAGACCTGGGTGCCCCCAGCCCAACGCCGGCCTAGCGGCGCCCTGCGAACACCTTCCCCTTCTCTCGGCCTTCCCCAGGCGCTTCGGACAATCCAAGGAGGCTCCCTGGAGGAGGTGATGCAGCAGCGAGTGCCCCCCAGGGTGGGTGGTGAGCCTGACAGCCAGCCGGCCTGGCTTGAAAATCCTGGTCATCCCACGGTAAGGGCAGTCGTTGAGCACGGTGACAGTGTCTGCTTGGAAAGGTCCCTGAGACGGTGACCGGCGTTAAATGTCCAGGAGACCCCAGCCACCTGTAGGACAGCCTCCAAACACTGTGTACTCTGCTCACCCCGGTGGAGGCCAGCCCCACAGTCAAGTCGGTTTTCTGAAGATGGGGGCGGGGGGCAGGCTGATGGGGATGCCGCCAGGAGGGGGCCCGTCAAGTGGGCAGTGCTTCTCCCCAGGTGACAGAGCGGACCTGTGGCCTGGTGACTCTCAGATGAAGAAGTGGAAATGTTCTGTGTAACCCTGGCACAAATGACTGCTGACCCCTTGACACGGGGCCAGTGCCACCACCCAGCAGGACCCAGATTTTTCATTGTACTTCACTGCGGTGGGAATGGCCCTGGGTGGCCAGCAGCTTCCTATTAGCCAGAGCAGCCCTAGCTTACTCCTGTCTCTGTACTCTTATTTCTGTAGTTTTCTTGGTGGTTAATTTAAAAAAATCTGTTCTGGGGGCACCTGGCTGGCTCACTTGGTAGAGCATGGGACTCTTGATCTGGAGATGGTGAGTTCAAGCCCAGTGTTGGGTGTGGAGCCTACTTAAAAAAAAAGTTGGGGTATAAATAAAATATAATAATAAAATCAAAGTCCATCCTGGCTTCCTGCTTGTATAAGAGCTATGCGCATGTGTTTGTACATAGTGTAGTGTTTGTGTGTGTTGAGATAACGTTATAATAAAAATGGCTTACATCCTCACTTGGGGTCTGCTAGTGACCCCTTTTTTTTTTTAAAAAAAAAAGATTATTTATTTATTTGAGAGAGAGGGAGAGGGAGTGTGCAAGCAGGAGGGAGAGGGAGAAGCAGGCTCCCTGCTGAGCAGGGAGCATGTTGGAGGGCTCTGTCCCAGGACCCTGAGATCGTGACCTGAGCTGAAGGCAGGTGCTTCACCAACTGAGCTCCCCAGGTGGCCCTGCTAGGATTCTTTTTGCGGAAAAGGAGGCAGAAGAGGTCTCCAGGGTGACAGGATGCTTGCGTACATGTCCTGGGCACTCTGCTCTCCCATCAGGCCCCCACTGACCACAGTGATAGGTTCATTTCCTGCCAAAGCTGTGGGATGAATCCTCTGAGAAGGGCCTTCCCGGGGCCCTCTGGGAAGGGGAGCAGAGGGGGCTCATGAGCCCACCATCGGGGAGCTAGGTGGAGGGCAGAAGCTCCATCCACTGGCCCTCAGAGCAAGTCAAGTCCAGCTAGCATGTTTTGTCTTCAGGTATGCATCCACTAGTTAGTGGGCGCCCCAGGTGCTACTCTAGATCCTGGCTGCGGGAGGTGGACAGCCAGGACCTCATCTCTCAAGGACCTTAGAACTTGCTCGAGGTGATGGATGTCACCCCACAACAATCAGGTCAATGCTGGGAAGGGCGGGAATTCCCAGGATAATTTAATAGTATCAGGTGGGCAGTCTCCCAGCACTGGGGGCATGGAGGAGTCCATGGTACACCGAGGCCCCGAGGACTGAGAAGGAGCCAGACCTGTGCGCTGCTGGGGAAGAGCATTCCAGGCAAAGGGGGTACATTTGGAGGAGAAGAAATAAGCCAGGAGATGGAGGCAGAAAGGGGCAAGAGAGCTAGATGCTGATGTAGGGGGCCAGCAGATGGGTCTGAAGCCCAGCATGGAGCTGTGTTAGATCTGACTACGGGGGCGGGGGGCCACCTGAGGGTCTCTGCACAGGCCTGGCTGCTGCACTGAATGGGGGCATATGTCAGCAGGTGCCTCAGCCCCGCAGAGGAATCCACGCTACACGCCCCCGGGCTCACAGGGGAAATGGGCCACCTCTGGGTGCCTGGCACAGGTGGGCTCTGCCCTGGGACCACCTCCGAAGTGCTCTACCCAGTGGCCCACCAACTTGACCTTGTGGGGACTACAGGGGACCCACCAGCAGTGGTTCTGGGCTCTCTAGAGACTCAGCAGTAGGAGATGTAAGGAGGTCCAATGTTGCACACTGGCTCACGTGCTCGAGAAGCCCAGGATGCCCCACTGCCTGCCGCCTGCACGCCAGGGACCTGGGAAGGCTGATGCTGTGATTCAGCCTGAGCCTGTAGGCCTGGGAACCAGGGCACCGGCAGTGTAAGTCCCAGTTCCAGGGCCAGAGAAGATGAGATGAGATGTCCCAGCTCAGCGGGTGAGGCAGACAAGGAGGCAAATCCCTCTTTCCTCCTTCTCCTGGTCTATCCAGGCCTTAAGGGGCCTGGGTGAGGCCCACCCACTCTGGGGAGGGCCATCAACTGTGCCGAGTCTGCTGATTCGAGCTCATGTCATCCAGAGATACCCTTCCAGACGTCCCCAGAAATCACGGCCAGTCTGGTCACCCAGCAGCTGCTCACCCTGACATGCAAAGCTAAACATCACGGGTGGCAGTGAGATGACATAGGTTGGAGCAATGGGGGCAGGTGGGCATTCAGGGGGCACATCTGAGAAAGGACGAGCACCCAGAGGGGCTGCTAGAGAATGAGGGACTGACTTGCCTGTACTGTGTGCCTGGGACAGGGAGAGACACCATCCTGTGAGGGGCTGGCTGCCCTGAGGGCAAGGGGGCTGGAGGTATGAGGAGGATAGCCAGGGGGTGGACAGCCTGGCAGGAAGAGTGGGCCTTTGCTCTACCCCCACCCCAGGTCTGGCTCCGAGTCTTCCCTACGATTTCATGCTGGTTTCTCAGTTTCCCAATCTGTGGTAATGCTGCTCCAAGTATTCTTGGGTGGGTGAAATGTGGAGCAGGGCCTGGCCTAGGGGAGGTGGGAGGTCTCTGCCTCCTTTAGGCTTGCTAGACTAAGAGGCTTCTTGGCAGGCTTAGCTGCAGGGGCTGAGCTGACGGCTCCCATGGAACACAGGTGCTATGGGGGGGGGTCACTGAACCCCGCCCCTGCCCCTTGGTCTCCCAGGGGAATAGATGAGGACCACCTAAATGAAGCAAACAGGCTGTTCAAGCAGAGTGTGCTACAGGAGGGAGTCAGCCACCATCCCAGCATTTGGCAGAGACTGGAAGGCAGGCCTGGCACAGGATGGTTTTATATTTAAAAAAAAAAAAAAGGAAGAGAAAAAAGAAAGTTTATAATCCGAATACAGCAGCATGCTAACAACGTACACTAGCAATGAATCGTCCAAAAAGGGGAGTCACGAAGACGCCCCTACTTGCAATGGCTGGGAACAGAACAAAATACCCAGTAATAAATCTAGTAAAGGAAGTGTCGCAGCTGCACACTGAGAGTGAAGGAACGTGGTGGAAAGGAATGGAGATCTGAGTGGATGGATACCCGGGGCTCCCAGATTGGGGGATGTGGTGCTGTTGCAAAGCCGGAATTCTCCAAATTCACCCACAGCCTCCATACAGTCATTGTTGAAACCCCGGCAGGCTTTTCATGAGCTCATCCTGAAGATAACTGGGGACCGCCAGGGCCTCAGAGGAGCCCAAACAACCTCAAAAAAGATGAACAAAGTTGCAGGACGCACACTTCCTGACAGGAGCTCAGTGGGAACTGCGGTCATCACGCCACAGTGGTGCCCCTGTGTACCAGACCGCGTGAAGCCAGATTGAGGATCCCTAGAGCCCAGGGACATTTGCACACATTGCTGGTCTGTTGGTTTCAACAGTACGGTGGTGATGGGGGGCAGACAATTCGGTGAGAGGAAGAACAGTCTTCTCAACAATGCTGGGACAGCTGGGTGCATCCGCTCGCCACGGAGTCAAGGGGCCCCAACCTCATGTGATGCACAAAAATCAACTCAAAATGCTCTCAGATGGATCACGGTCCTCCACATCTTCAGCCTTGTGTTAGACGATAGTTTTTTACACACGAACCCAAAAGCAGAAGCAACATAAGAAAAAAAAAACACGTTAGTTAGACCTGTGGCCCAACTTTAAAACTTTGGTGTGTCAAAGGATATCACAGGGGATGTGGAAAAAACCCACGAAATGGGAGAAAATATTTGCAAATCATAGATCTGATAAAAGATGAGTAGCTAGGACCTGCGAAGAACTCTTAACAACCTCCACTTCCCTCCCACCCCACCCCACCAATAACGCGACTTAAAAAAATGGACAGAGGATCTGAATCAACGTTTTTTCAGAGAAGACGTAAAATGGCCAATAAGCACACGGGAAGATACTCAGCAGCATCACTAGTCGTCAGGGAGGTTCGGATGGCTTCCTGCCCCTCAGGACGGCCACCAAGAAAAGCTAGTGTCTACTCACTCGCAGGAATGAGGGCGTGGAGATGCAGGAATGAGGGCGTGGAGACACAGAGCGCCCGCTCACAGCTGGCGGGGATGGGAAATGCTGAAGCCACTCAGGGTGCAGACGGGCAGTTCCTCCAGAGGCTAAACATAGAGTCACCGTGTGACCCAACAGTTCCCCTTTGGATGCTTCCCAGAGAAACGGAAACCTACGCACACTCAAACGGCAGCCAAAGGCCGGGGGTAGGGAAGGTGGGGAACACATCCCAAGGGCCACCGGTGATGAGTGGACCAGCCAAGTGTGGCCCATCCAGGACGCGGAATCCCATCCGGCCGTAGAATAGGATGGGATCTACACAGGCTGGTGTGGAGGAACCTTGAGGATGCAGCGTGAGGGGAGCCAGACACAGGAGGCTGCATGTCGTATAATCCCATTGATGTGAAATATTTGTGATGTTTGCCAACAGGTGAATCCATAGACAGAAAGCCGATTCGTGCTCGCCTGGGGCCGGGTTCGGGGGGGATGGGCAGGGTTTCTTTTGGGGATGTTGAAATGTTAAATCGGTGGTGATGATTGCACAACCCTGTGAATATGCCTTAAAACACACAACACTGAACTGTACACTTGATTTTTAAATTTTTTTAAAGATTTCAAAAAATTTTAAGTGACGTTTGTACCCACCATGAGGCTCGAACTCACAACCCTGAGACCAAGAGTCTCCTCCACCGACAGAGCCAGCCGGGTGCCCCCAAACTATACACTTCAAATTAGTGGATTTTATGGTGTGTGAATGATAATTCCATGAGGGTGGAAACGGGGAAGTTTGAGGTGTATTTGATTGGAGGTGGTTGCCCCAGGGAGATGGAGGTGGCCAGCCAGGAGTGGGTTGTCTCTGTGCACTTGATTTGGGCGTATATATTTTTGGCTCTGGTGGCTGCAAGATAGGGCTGTAGGGGCAGGAACAGAGAAGGCCTAGGTCAAGTGGACAGAGAATGGGAAGTTTGGTTGAAGGCGGGTCTGTCTGGGCTCCGGAGCTTGTTTGGACGCAGGGACGCCCAGGCTAGAACTGTCCTGCTGGGATTGGGGCTGGGGATGCCCAGGCCTGGGGGGTCCTGTTTGGTGGATGCAGCAGGCAAAGGGAAAGCAGACAGACACTGGGAGAAGGTGTGTGAAGGTGAAGGCAGAGACCAGGGTGATGCTTCTACCTGCCAGGAACCCCAGAGATGACCAGCAACCCGCTAGCCCGGGGGGAGGCACTGGACCGGATTCTCCCTCGCCCTACGCTGGGGTCTTAGACTCCCAGCCTCGAGACCACGAGAGAATAAACATCTGCTGTTTACACCCCCTGGTCCATGCTACTTGGTCATGGCCACCCCGGAGGCCCAGGTGAGACTCAGTGTTTCACCACCAGCACTGCGTTGTGCCAGCCAGTCTGGAGGGGCCTGGACACAGTGCTCCTAGATGTGCCCTGGGTGCTCTGACTGTGTCCTGGGTGGGGGAGCTGAAGCAGACTCATGGGGACCCTGGAACTGCTGAAACCAGGACGGAAATCATTGAGAATTTTGACAACCCATGTCATGCCCACCACGTGCAAAATGCCAGGCCTCAGGAAGAGAGACTCGGGTGTGCCCGCCATGCAAGAGGCCTGGACGTCTTGGAGTTCAGTGTTGGGGAGCTGGCTGAGGTTCCTTGTGGGACAGACATCCATGCCGGAGGTCTTGTGGGGAGGACTGGGGACAGCAGAGGACGAGGCCTGCAGGGGGAAGGCTTCGTGTGGCGCCAGGGCACATCCCTGGAGCTGAGGCTCCCTCCTGCTGAGACAGGCATCCCCCAGGGTGAAGGTCGGTGGTGCAGCTCCCTCTGGCCCTGGGCATTTGCTGGAGGACAACAGACTATAGCCGCTGCCCCGCAGCTGGTTTCAGGGCCAGGGCAGGCTGCCTGAGCCCCATCCCCTCCCTCCCGGTGGCCACCTCCCTTGGCCTAGGCAACGGCCAGTCAGAGCCTCATGTGAGGGTCAGAGCCCCTGGGGCCCACTCCCTTCCCAGGAGGGCTGCTGCTCTGTCCATGAGCCAATAAAACAGCCCTGGACAGGCTGCTCGTGGACAGCCCAGGGCCCTGTCACCTGACTGTAGTCCTGCTGCTTTCTGATGGTCATGGCCACATCCCCCTGCTCATTTAGGGACTCCTTGTCTCTGGACAAAGGACCTGGAGTGACAGGGCAACAGCCATAGGGGTGTAGGGGCAGGAACAGAGAGGTAGAGACCTAGAGAGGTCTAGGTCAAGTTGTGGCCCCCTCCAACCTGCACAGCTGTGAGTGGACAGGGCAGTGGGCACAGGCCCCAGGTGGGTCATTCCTGCTTCTACCCCTCTGTCCCAGCCTTGTTGGGGACAGAGTGCCCATGTTTATTGATTTGGAGTGAACACTGCTTCCTACAACGTGACACTTCATCCCCATAGGTATCAACCCCAAGCTAGGGCCTCAGCTGACCTTTCCCTTTTTTTTATAATAAATTTATTTTTTATTGGTGTTCAATCTACCAACATACAGAATAACACGCAGTGCTCATCCCGTCAAGTGTCCCCCTCAGTGCCCGTCACCCATTCACCCCCACCCCCCGCCCTCCTCCCCTTCCACCACCCCTAGTTCGTTTCCCAGAGTTAGGAGTCTTTATGTTCTGTCTCCCTTCCTGATATTTCCCACACATTTCTTCTCCCTTCCCTTATATTCCCTTTCACTATTATTTATATTCCCCAAATGAATGAGAACATACACTGTTTGTCCTTCTCCGATTGACTTACTTCACTCAGCTGACCTTTCCAAAGGCCGCCCAATGCTCTGTGGGGCCAGCGGTGGCGGTTTCTAGGTGATGTGGCCTCTGCTAGGACCCTCATGGCCACTGGCCCACTGCAGCTCCTCCTGCCACATTGTAAATCGAGTCCCGTGGTCCAGGGCCATTGTATGCAGGTCCTGTGTTGGACAATCCAACACTCTGTAGACCCTCATCACGCAGAGTGGGTTGAGCTTCTATGCTCAGAGCAGACCAACCTGTCCTCTGTGTTGGTTCTGCTAAAGATGCAGGGCTGCCCTTCACAGGCAGAGGTCTCTGAAGCGACCGGCTGACCTCCCAAGGGATGGTATTGTAGCGGGGACTCACCGGTGGCCTGTGGGACAGGCTTGGGGGGAGGGGCCTCCTCATCTGTCCCCAGGGCTGCTCTGCTCATGGGCCCAGTGGGCAGCATCTGAGTGGCCGAGGTGAGAGGCCATCTTGTCTGTGGGTCACTCTGTGCTCCCCCCTGCTGGACACAGACATGTGCCCCCAAGACCTCTGCCTGTCATAGTCATTCCTCTAGGCTCACCTTTTTGATGGGGGAGGAACAGAACCCATTCAGGAGACTCCTGGCCCCATACCATGTCCCAAGGCTGTGCCATCTGCTCTGGCAGAGACAGGAGGCTGGCCCAGCAACTGGGAGTTACGTGCTTCTCAGGTGAGCTTTGCGTTGGTCAGGGTTCTGAGGAGCAGGACCGGTGGGATAAATACACACTAATAGATTTATTATAGGGGATGGGCTCCTGCCATTGTCATGGAGGCTGATGGGTCCCAAGGTCAGCAATCTGAAGCCTGAGGACCAGGAGAGCCCACCCAGTATATTCCGGTCCAAGTCCCAAGGCAGGAGATCATGGGCCAGGCAGATGTGGGGCAGAGACAGGGCAGGGAGCAAGCCCGCCCTCCCTCCCCTGCTCCTCTCGGGCTGGGAGAGGCCGCCCACACTGAGGAGGCCCGGCCCACACTTTCACAGGTCAGTCTCCTTGCACCCCTGTGAGACAGCACCCACATGCAGAATAGCCCAACCCCTCTGACCTCGTCCTACCTGAGCCCCCTCTCTAAGGGACCTGTCTCCAAACAGCGCTGAGGTGCCGGGGGTCAGGTGCCGGGGGTCAGCGCTGAGGTGCCTGCACACGCAAATTTGGGGCACACAATTCAACCAGAAACAGGGCGACCGCTCTCAGCCTCCTGCACAACCTCCTTGATCTCTTGTGATGGTAGAGATGTAGAGGGAGGTCCCAGCAGGACCTCCTGGCTGCCCACAGGTCTCAGCCCAGGAAAGCCTTGTTTCCCTGATGGGTCAGAGCTCTCTGCTGTCCCTAAGCCCCAGGATCCTAGGTTTGCTGCTCCTGTGACAGCACCCCCTCCTGGCCTCTGCTGCTTTGGCCACCACATGCTGGCTGCTCTCAGAGTCTGTCTCCAAAGGGGCATCTCCTGCCCTCAGTCTGGCCTCCAGCGACTGGCTTCCATGCAGCTCTTGGCGGCGCTGAGCCCCACTCACCAGCATCTGCCTCCTTGCCTGGCAAGCGAGGTGTCCTTTAGGGCTCCCCAGGACATGGCAGTCGGCTGGTGGGTTTTCTGGCTGTGGTTGGCTAAATAGTGGCCTTCGGAGATACCCAGATCCTAACCCCGAGGCCTGCAAATGTCCCCTTCTACAGCCGAGGGGGCTTTGCAGGTGTGATTCGGGCCTCTGAGCTGGGGAGATCTGACCCAGTGTCACCACAAGGCCCCCGAGGGAGGCAGAGGGAGAGTTAGCAGAGAATGGAAACAGGACACAGATCTGCCCTCCTGGCCTTGCAGAGGGAGGAACGACCACCGGCCAAGGAGGGCGACTCCAGATGCTGGTAAAGGCAAGGAGAGGATCCTCCCCTAGAGTCTGCTCAAAGGATGTGGCCCTGTGGCCCCCTGAGGTCCCTTTCTGGCCTCTGGAGTGTGCGAAGCCACAGAACGCGGGTTCCAAGCCCCTGAACATGCGATTGTCTGTTCCATGTTCCGGTGGTGATAGGAAATGCATACACTGGCCTCACCGGGTAATGTCCAGCCGGGTGCTCCCGCCTTTCCAGCATCCGCATTTTTATTTCACAGACTGAATTGTCCAGCCCCACCCACCCGAATTCATATGGTGAAGTCCTATAACCCTCTATGTGCCTTCATATGGGCTTTTACAGGGGTGATCTAGGTAACACAGGGTCACTGGGGTCACTGGGGTCCTCATGAGAAGAGGGGATCAGGACACAGACACATACGGAGGGCCGACACTGTGAGGACCCAGGGAGAGCACAGCCATCCACACACACACACACACAGAGGACTCAGGAGGAGCCCGCCTGCCGGCGCCTGGATCTCAGGCTTCAGCCTCCAGTACTGGGGGACGGTGAGTGTCTGTGACTGGAGCTGCCCTTGCAGTGATGTTTGTCACGGTTGCCCCAGTAGACAAAGCACTTAGTACTGTTTCTTTTCTGTCCTGCTTCCAAGCACCTGCCTGGCAATGATTTAGTAGCTTCCAGAAGCCTTGCAAGGGGGTGTAGGGACTCCGTGGTTCGGCAGGAGTTGGTCAAGTGGGACACCAACCACACCACGATGGGGACAGAAGCCTTGTGTGAGGGTTAACTGTAGGCGTCAGCCTGACCAGGCCATGGGGGCCAGACATTTGGGCAAACATTAATTCAGGTGTCTGTGAGGCTGTTTCCGGATGAGATTAACATTTGGTTGCATAGACCAAGTAGAACGTCGTCCTCCCTAACATGGGTGGGCCTTACCCAATCAGTTGACGGATGGGTGCGAAAGACCGCCTCCTGCCTGGTTGCATGAGCCAGCACACTAGACCTTTCCTGCCTTCAGAGCCATGCTGACAGATTGGACTTTCCTGGGTCCCCAGCCTACTGTTTTTTTTTTTTTTTTTTTTTAAGATTTATTTATTTATTTGTGATAGAGAGAGAGAGAGAGAGAGGCAGAGACACAGGAGGAGGGAGAAGCAGGCTCCATGCCGGGAGCCCGACGCAGGACTCGATCCAGGGACTCCAGGATCGCGCCCAGAGCCAAAGGCAGGTGCTAAACCGTTGAGCCACCCAGGGATCCCCCCTACTGGGTTTTGGACCAGCACTCACACCTTTGGCTCTCCTGGGCCTCCAGCTTGCGGACTGCAGCACTCAGGACATCTCAGCCTCTGTCACCGTATGAGTGAATCCCTTGCAACAAACCTCTTTGCTGTGTACACACACGCACTGCAGCTTCTGCTTCTCCGGAGAACGCTGATCAAAATGCTGTGCCCTTGGAAGTTTTCCAGGAGGTCTGCTGTCAGCACGGAGCGGGATCCCAGGGGCTGCAGCCAAGGAGACCAGCCCAAGCTCCCCTTCCCTGGGCCCCATCTCTGTGCCTTCCCTGTGGGACAAGCTTCTCTACACCACCCGGGCTGCCTCCGATGACTTCCCTCCATTTCTACGAGTGAGCCCACTGCCTCCCCTTGGGCCTCATCAATCTCACAACAGTCTCACTGGTGAGGCTGGAAACCCCAAGCTCGTAGCGTGTCCCATCCTTCCAGGTGGCTCCACAGTCACCCCCAAGTCTCCCCAGCCTCCTCAGCCTCCCCAGCCTTCCCGGCCTCCACCTGGGCAGTCTGCTTGCCCAGGTTTCCTGTGCTCAACACTACCCCCCGCCTCAACTGCCTGGTCCTCACAGCCACAGTGCTCCTGGGAGCACCCCCGACCCTTGGGAGTCGGCACAGATGCAGGCTTCCCGAGGGTTTGTGGGTGCACCTGGGCCCCCAACGCACATGGTTTGTATTTTCCACTCACTTGTGGTCTCGTGCGGGTTGACCAGCAATTCATCACCTTCCAGCTGTCTTTGGGAACATGTGTCCTCCAGGGTCACCTTGAAAGGAACCAAGGAGCTTATCTCACTTCCCGTGTTTGCCATTGGTTGGAGCTCAGTCCTGTGACCTCATCGCCCACACTACCCTAGGGAAGGCTGGGAAATACAGAGGTTCTGCATTTTGCCCAAGAGGACACTGCCACCAGACACATCCTCTGCCTCACTGAAGCTCATCTGGTCACGGTGTCCATCTCCAGGTCCAGAATCACCAGGTGACCTGCACGTCAGGTTGGGGGTGCAACTTCTCTTGGTCCAGCAGCTTTTGACTTGAAAACTGGAGTTATCTGTCCCCACGCACCCCCCATGACACATGGTATTAGGGTCCCCAGGCCTCACCCTCACCTCTGCCCATGCTGTTGCTAGGCAACCTCGTGGCGCTCCCGCTGTGGGTGGGGAGCTCTGCCCCTCGACTCCAGTCTCAGTCCTGTGACCCACCTTTGCCCTCATCAGGACAGCATACCCAGGCCCACCTTCTGGAGGAAGAGAGGCCTAGAGCGAGGCTAGTGCCCCCCAAGGCCACCAAGATCTGCTGACAGCAGCTGACTCCCTGCAGTGGGAATGGGCCTGTCTGAGACCGGTCAAGCTGAGACCAATCACATGAGCTACAAAGCTTAGGGTCATGCACCATGGAGGTTCTATGGGTATTTATTAATTTAAGTGTTTTTTTTTTTTTTAATGGCAGCTCCTTCCTACAGAGAATCTATTTCTGTAGCAGTTAGGATAGACCAGGTTATGTTGTGGTAACAAATAAATCCTAAACCTAAAATGATATGACATTGGTGTAGCAGCCAGGCCGCTGGCAGTGACACCCAACAGTGGAGGAATGACAGGGATCCGTGTGACGAGAGTGGAATTCTGTGAGAACCACTGTGGCAACTCAGCAGAACCAGAAAGTGATGGGCTCATGGAGGAACGCCCAGTTTGCCCACAGAAATGACACCAAACATAGAGACGTATCCGGAAATTCAGAACTTTGCAAGATTGGAAACCAGTCACTTTAAGAGATGGAATTTTAGGGGCAGCCCTGGTGGCTCAGCGGTTTAGTGCCACCTTCAGCCCAAGGCCTGATCCTGGAGACCTGGGATCGAGTCCCACGTGGGGCTCCCTGCATGGAGCCTGCTTCTCCCTCTGCCTGTGTCTCTGCCTCTCTCTCTCTGTCTCTCATGAATAAATAAAATTCAAAAAAGAGAGAGAGATGGAATTTTAAGAGCTTTGTTGAGACGAAGGCCCAGTACCACGCATGGCAGAGATCAGAGGAGGAGTAAGGCCTGTCCAGGAGAGGCCCTGGTGGCTGCCATCGAGGTAGGAGCATGAGAGCAAATCAACCACAAGATTCTTGCTTGCTCACCCTTTTTGAACTCGGCCACAGTAACTTCTTGCAAGATACATCCACAAAGGCAAAAGAAACAAAAGCAAAAATGAACTATTGGGACTTCATCAAGATAAGAAGCTTTTGCACAGCAAAGGATACAGTCAACAAAACTAAAAGACAACCTACAGAATGGGAGAAGATATTTGCAAATGACCTATCAGATAAAGGGCTAGTTTCCAAAATCTATAAAGAAGTTATTAAACTCAACACCAAAGAAACAAACAATCCAATCATGAAATGGGCAAAAGACATGAAGAGAAATCTCACAGAGGAAGACATGGACTTGGCCAACATGCACATGAGAAAATGCTCTGCATCACCTGCCATCAGGGAAATACAAATCAAAACCACAATGAGATACCACCTCACACCAGTGAGAATGGGGAAAATTAACAAGGCAGGAAACCACAAATGTTGGAGAGGATGCGGAGAAAAGGGAACCCTCCTGCACTGTTGGTGGGAATGTGAACTGGTGCAGCCACTCTGGAAAACTGTGTGGAGGTTCCTCAAAGAGTTAAAAATAGACCTGCCCTACGACCCAGCAATTGCACTGTTGGGAATTTACCTCAAAGATTCAGATGCAATGAAACGTCGGGACACCTGCACCCCGATGTTTCTATCAGCAATGGCCACAATAGCCAAACTGTGGAAGGAGCCTCGGTGTCCATCGAAAGATGAATGGATAAAGAAGATGTGGTTTATGTATACAATGGAATATTACTCAGCAATTAATAACGACAAATACCCACCATTTGCTTCAACGTGGATGGAACTGGAGGGTATTATGCTGAGTGAAATAAGTCAATCGGAGAAGGACAAACAGTGTATGTTCTCATTCATTTGGGGAATATGAATAATAGTGAAAGGGAATATAAAGGAAGGGAAAAGAAATGTTGGGAAATATCAGGAAGGGAGACAGAACATAAAGACTCCTAACTCGGGGAAACGAACTAGGGGTGGTGGAAGGGGAGGAGGGCGGGTGTTGGAGGGGAATGGGTGACGGGCACTGAGGTGGACACTTGACGGGATGAGCACTGGGTGTTTTTCTGTATGTTGGTAAATTGAACACCAATAAAAATTAATTAAAAAAAAAAAAAGATTCTTGCTTGCTCTGTAAGCCACTCCTGGCACAGTCAGGTATGAGGCAGCCCTCCTCCATCCTGAGCTAGGCCAGCAGGGCATGAGGGCTCCAGGGTTGGAGTGCAAGGGGAAGGGAGTGCCGGGGGATGGGGTTGGGGCTTTGGAGGAGCCACTCCTGCCCACATCCGCTGGCCAGGATGCAGTCAGGTGCCCAGGAAGAGAACACGGGATGGTGCACACCAACATCGCCTCGTCCTGTCTCCCATCTGTCCACCCTTGCGGCCACCCCAGCTTGATGGCATCCAACCTGCCTCATCTCCGCTCCTGAACCACGTGACCTCGATAACATGCCACATGCAGCTTTCCTTGCTCCTACACACTGGGTCTCTCACCTTCAGGCAGTTGAGCATTTGATTTCCTCTGCATGGAATGTCATCTGTGCCCAACATACACGCGTGCACACCTGTGTGCACATGCACACCCAAGTGTGCACATATACACGTGTGCCTCCTCACTTCCCTTGCAGCTTGGAGCTTGTCTCGCTGCAGAGATTCTAGAGTCCTTATGGGAGTTAGACGCCAGGGAGGCACCACAGGATGTCTGGCGGCATCCTACACGGATCCAGGCTTCTATGGAGAATGCAAAATGGAATGAATACCTGGCGGGAAAGGAGGAAATTGGAAAATGTGGAATTCCTCCCAAGAGAAGGCTGCAGATGCTTCCACAAACATGCATGCAAACCTGCTAAAGAAACTCAGGAAAGTCTAATCACAGCAACCGCAAGCACCTAAATTTATGGATTTAAGGAGGTGTGTTTGCTTTATCCTAAGTAGTGGAAATACTCATTCTGTCCGTAATAAGTTTTTGGAAATCTTGATTTAGAAAACAACAGCCAACACATTCAGTTAAACAACAGCCAGGCTGAGCAGCTGGCCCACTAGCTGGGCCAGGACCCCGCCCCCCAGGGTGGCTCCCACCACCCCTGACTTCCCATCCCTGACTGGCCACACTTTCCAGCCCTTGCCCACTGGTGGCCTCCCTCCCTCACTGGCTGCTGCCACTGCCTTGGGCCAGGCTTAGTGCTTTTTTGTCCGGTGGACAGATAAGAGCCCAGCTGGGTAGACAGAGCAAGGGTCTGCCTGTGGCCTCTAGTACTGGTGCTCTGGGCCGTAGCTTGTGTGCAAGGTGAGGGCACACCTCTGGGACAGTGGGGCCCTTTCCAGGGAGGGTTCTGAGGACCCACCCTTGCAGGGACTGTGAAGGGCCCCCCAGGCTGGGCCGCAGGGGTGGGACCTGGGAAAGCTTGGCAGGTGGGGAAGGCGAGGCTCCCCTTCCAGAGCCCAGAGACCCTGACACCCCGACCCTGGGCAGCCCTGAGGTGCCCAGAGGTCCTCAGCAGTGGCCTTGCAGGAGCTGCAGCCCCAGGGCTGAGACCAGCACAGAGGTGGCAGCTGGCAGATCTTGGGGCTCTGTTTCCAATCAGCCCAGTAGCTGGTCTTTGGCTGCCGCCCAGCCGCTCAGTCTCTCAGCTACTCCTTTGGCATTTTTTGAGTTTGGATCCTTATGGCCTGAAAGTGACCTAGTGCTAGGGTGGGGGGCTGCTGCCTGCCACCTGACGGCTCCTGGGGGGCAGATATTGAGCAGAAACTCTGAGTGAGGTCCAGCTGCAGCTTCTGGAGAATTTGCAAGCTTTCTGTGGAGTCCAGAGGGGCCGTTCTAGGAAGAGCCACAAGGAAGACCTGGGAAGCCTGTGACCTCCCAGGCCGGGGCACTGGTAGGGTAGTAGTGGGACCAGATAAGGGATGGGTGGCAGGGACGTGGCCAGGGGCTTGGGCTGCTTCTCATGGCACCAGGGCCTATCTCTGGTGCTCAGGAGTAAGTCAAAGCCTGCAGTGGGGTGAGAGTCCCCAGTTGACCACAGGAGGAAGGGGGAGCTTGTTGTCACGTGGTCCAGGCAGGCTGCGGCCCATGGACAGCTGGGCCAGGCTGGCCAGGGTGTTCAGCGGATGGCGGACGTGGGCCTGGCCTGGGCCGTCCTCCACCTGGAGCCCAACCTCCCGATGCCCGCCATGAGCCGGAGGACACGGCTTCCCACGGGCCACACGTAAGAGCCAGATAATTTAAAACATTCACTCCAAACAACTAAAGCCCCAAGAAGAAATCACAATGGAAATTTGAAAATACCTAGAGACAGATGATACTGAAAAAGCTGCGTTCAGGCCTTGCGGGCTGCAGCAAAGTGGCACCAGGGAGTGTGGGTCTTGAGGTTCACCTGGGACCAAGGTCCAGGAGCTGAGCTGCCTGCCAGCTGCAGAAGCTGGAAGATGCTCGGCAGAAGCCACCAAGGGAGACAGTCGAGAGCAGAAGCCAGCGAAGTGGTGGCGGGAGGGGTGCGGTGGAGAGGGCCCCCAGCCAGGAGCTTCCCTGAAAAGGCAAATAAAACCAACAGTCTGGCCAATTGGATCATAAGAAACAAAAGCAACAAGAAATGTTAGGAAGTAAGAGGGATCAGGCCTGCAGGTTGGGCAGGAGGTGAAGTGGGCATGGGACTCTTCCAGCGGGTGGGCAGGTTCTTATCCATCCGAGGCTGCACGAGGGTGTGTGGGCGGCCTGGCAGCTTCATTACAGTGGCCCCTCCAGCCTGCTTTCCAACACTGACGACTGAATCTGAGTTTCTGGACACCAGCCAAGGGCCCGTAAGCCGATTCTGAGTTTCTGACTCACCTGGCCAAGGATGGGCGTCAGACCCCACAGGTGAGCGGCTCAGGCCCACAGGGTGGCTCCCACTTCGGGCACCGATTGCAAGTCCAGGCTCTGGAAGGCCTGTGGGCGGCGAGGTGCTGGGGAAGGACCACAGGACGTCCACGCACTCTCTGGATGCCCTCTTCTGGCACCTGCATGGGTTCACCAGCCAGACCATGGCTTGAGGCCTACATGCTGGCTCCCCTGGTTGGGCAGGGTGATTATGGGCCTGGCCACTGGGGCGTCACTCAGTCTCCTGTCCTCCTCGCTCCCAAGGGCTCTATGCCCCAGGGCTCTATGCATGCCTGACCTCTCCGGAGACCAGCCCCTGAAGCCACCAGTTACCCCATGGAGACACACAAGACACTCTCACTGCTTCAGAGACATCAAGGGTTATAGGAACTGTGTGCCCAGAACTGGAACTGAAACCAAATATTGGGGTTGCTTGGGTGGCTCAGTGGTTGAGGGTTTACCTTTGGCTCAGGGCAAGATCCTAGGATCCTGGGATTGAGTCCTGCATTGGGGGTCCCCACAGGGAGCCTGCTTCTCCCTCTGCCTGTGTCTCTGCCTCTCTCTGTGCCTCTCATGAATAAATAAATAAAATCCTTGAAAAAATAAAATAAAACCAAATATTCATTTTTAATGACATACGTCGCTGGCCAACCCCTGGTCTTTGACCAGATCCTTGTAGGAAAATGATCACAAAGCTCACAGTGGGTGGCACAGTAGTAGAATCGGCCCGTCCGGGTGTCATACCCTGTGAGGGTATCTCCGGGGCCGGCGGCCCAGGTCTGTGGGCTCCCAGGGCAGGGGCACCCCTGGCCATCCACGGGCTGTCCTTGGGGCCTCCTACTATCATGGCGCTAAGAGGCAGCATGGCCTCCCACCTTCTTGATGCAATGTTGAACCTCCCCTGTTACGTGGTCATCATTGGTTCCAGACCGTCAGCCACTCCTGTTGCTTCTCTCTGTTTGTATCCTTGGAAGGGCCCTGAGGCCCGGCCGCCCAGCCGCCCTGCGTGGGCAGTGCCTCCCCTCCGTCCATCCTCATCCTGATCCCCGCGCCACAGAGCTGTTTTCACTGAGACCCTTGCTTTGCCAGGTGGGGTGAGGCTCCGGGAAGGCTGACACTGGTTTCAAAAACCTCGCTACCTTTTCTGGCTCGGGGAGCACTCCGCCCTGGCCCCAGTGGCTGCAGCCCTGGTCTGATGACCGGGTAGATCTGGGTAGCAACAGAAGAGCGCAGTCATCACGCCCATGTGCCCCCCAGCACCCCTTCTCTAGACCCACGGGAAACACGGTCTGTCCCCAGGACAGGGGCCTCTCCGTTAGCCCCAGCCACACTGCGTGTGAGCACACATGCGTGAAGGCCCTCGTGCTGCCCACGACCACCGCTTTCGCTGCCCGGTGGCCTGAGGGGAGAGCTCTCCACCTGCCTGCCTGCCTGCCTGCAGTCAGATGCCAGGGGCTATGAAGTGAGCCCCATGGGCTGAAGAAATGAAGGTCTGCACTCAGTTCGGGGCCCTGTGTCCTGCTCCAGGAAAACCCCGAGCGCTTTCGTCCACTGCCGGTCAGCAAAGCCCGGCCCAGAGCCAGTGTCCCTTCTGGCCGGGACACATCCGCAGCCCTGGGACCTCAAATGTAGCATCAGCGTCCCTGGCCAGCCGTGCTCAGGGCCACCCAGCAGGGCCTCCGCCGCCCAGCCTGCTGCACCCCGTCTCCCTCTGTGGCAGACAGAACAGCCCTTCTTGGCACCTGGTGTCTCAGAGGGTGCTCCAGGAATGTGTGTAGGCTTGGCCCATGTCTGCATGGCCCCCTGCCCCCGCAGCCACTCCACCTCCAGGGAGCACTCCAGGATATCTGCTGTGGATGCGTCATCCTCCAAACCCGGACGGAATCCTCCCGACGGGCTTCGACACGTCCTTCTCAGGCACCCTGGTGCACTTCCCTCGGTCATTCCCACAGGCTTGGTTTCCATCACCCGCCCACCTGACCACATGGCCCGGCTGCTAGCCATGGCCCACGAGTCAGCAGAAACCAGACTTGGGGCTTCTCCCAACTGCTCAATCCTTCCCTTGTGGCGGGAAAGCAGCATGCAGGGCGGCGGTGGAACTGGTCTGCTTCCTCCTCCTCTGATAGCACCTGGGCCTCAGCACAGAACCTGGTCTGTTCACCTGGGCCCCAGCGGCTCTTCATCAGTGGGCGAGATCTGTTCGCAGGGCACTGTCTGAGGGATAGTAGAGTCTGGCCCTCCTCCCACAGTTCTGGAGCCTGCACTGGGCGTGTGTGTGTTGGGGGCTCCCTGCCCGCACCACCTCCTGGCACCCCCCCAGGTAGCATGGTACCGTAAGAGCCACCGCCACCCCCGTCGGCTCCGTTAGAGCGCTTCTCTAGGCTCACCCGAGACCCTGGGTCACTGGGGCGGCTTCAGTTAGCATCCAATATGAAGGTAATAATGCCCCTCAAATGGAGCTTCTCCTGCTCCATGTCCTAGTGGCCATCGACGGGGGGTGCCCACACTCCAGCCGAGGATCCACATGGGGCTGTGGCCACAGAAAGTGTCTGGCTCCTACATCACATGGCCTCAGGCACTGGGCAGGTTCCCTTGGAGCACGTCCCATGGATGCTGCTCAAGGGACAGGGCTGCGTGCCTACTGTTTGACGGCGCCAGGTGGGGGACACCACCAGGCAGACACCACATCCATCCCCAGACCCCAGATTGCAGTCTAAGAGAAGAGGAGACACCTGGCAGGAGGCCTGCTCACAGGCTCCAGCTCTTGGGACTCGGCCAGCCCATGCACGTGGCCATCTCCAGGTCTGGTGGCAACCACATCAGGGCTATACCGTGGGTTTTCCTGCCACGGTGCATGGGGTTCCTGTGTCTAGGAGCCTGGGGACTTCTATTCTCCACCCCAGGGAGGGAGGGCCCAGGGATCCTGGCCCTCCATCAGTCTTAACATATTTAAAAAATATTTTTATTTACTTATTTGAGAGAGTGTGAGCTAGAGAAAGAAAGAGAGAGCATGAGAGAGAGCACATGAGCATGTGCAGGGAGGAGGAGCAGAGGGAGAGGGAGAAGCAGATTTTCCGCTGAGCAGGGAGCCCAATGCTGGACTCGATCCCAGGACCCTAGGATCATGACCTGAGCTGAAGGCAGACCCTTCACCAACTGAGCCACCCAGGCACCCAGTCAATCTTTATCATGGTCCAGTGTCTAATTATCGCCCCCGGGCACTCCCAGGTCTGCTTTCCCTCAGCTCCCATGATCCTTCACGCTGGCATCGGTGGGTCAGCATCAGGGCGTCCAGTCCCTTGGGCCCTGCCCAGCCTCGATGGTGCTGTATTGGGCATCTTGTCCCACTACTGTCTGTTTATCATCCCACTTCTTTTTTTTTTTTTTTAAAGATTTTATTTATTTTTTCATGAGAGAAACAGAGAGAGAGAGAGGCAGAGACACAGGCAGAGGGAGAAGCAGACTCCATGCAGGGAGCCCGATGTGAGACTTGATCCCAGGTCTCCAGAATCACACCCTGGGCCGAAGGCGGTGCTAAACCACTGGGCCACCAGGGCTGCCCTATCATCCCATTTCTTTTTCTTTCTTTTTTTTTTTTTTAAAGATCTTATTTATTTATTCATGAGAGAGAGAGAGAGAGAGAGAGGCAGAGACACAGGCAGAGGGAGAAGCAGGCTCCATGCAGGGAGCCAGACATGGGACTCGATCTCACGTCTCCAGGATCAGGCCCTGGGCCAAAGGCAGGCGCTAAACCGCTGAGCCACCCAGGGATCTCTATCATCCCATTTCTTAATGACCATCTAGACATTCCCACCCCACCGAGTCCCTGGTTTACAGGATTTAATTAAATCCCCTCCTCTTGGGATCCCTGGGTGGCACAGCGGTTTGGCGCCTGCCTTTGGCCCAGGGCGTGATCCTGGAGACCCGGAATCGAATCCCACGTCGGGCTCCCGGTGCATGGAGCCTGCTTCTCCCTCTGCCTGTGTCTCTGGCTCTGTCTCTGCCTGTGTTTTAGGCTCTGTCTCTCCTTCTATCTCTCAAGAATAAATAAATAAAATCTTTAAAAAAAAATTAAAAAAAAAATCCCCTCCTCTTTTCTCTCACCCCACCATTGCTGTGCAGAGGACATGGGCATGGCTGGTTGTTATCTTTAAAATATACTTTGAGAGCTGTAGGAGGCAGGCTGACCAGCACAGGACCAGAGGGGCAGTGCACATGGCCAGAGACCCTCTGTCCCCGAAGGCAGGACCGGTGAGACTCTGGGGTGTCCTGGTCTGGGGACAAGGTCTTCAGCTGGAGGAGCGCTGCTGGCACTACATTAGGCGAGAGCGTGTGTGTGTGCACATGCAGGTGCGGCACTGGAGACACAAGGGGGCTACTGAGGTGGGTATTTGTCACGGTGTCACTTTTGCAGCTGCCTGTCACAGAACGGTCCTTCTGTTTTGGAGGACAAACCCCCTTTGTTGGTCTTGCTAGGTGCTGGGGGTACACCCTCGGGGATGGTTAGAGAACTTATTGGAGAGGTGGTTTGGGTGTCCCAGGGGGCAGCCTGGCTCCTGGAACTTGTATAGCGCCCTCTTGCACTCACACCAAATGTCCTGCCTCGAGTCCTGGCACCTGCAGACACAGTGTCCCTGGAAACGTGAGGTTTGTGCCAGAGGTGAGGAGGCTGCCGGGGGGGGGGGGGGGGGGGGGGGGGGGGGGGGGGACCTCACGCAGCCGCAGGGACCCATGATGCAGAGCACTCTGCTGCCGCCAAGGTGGGGGAAGTTGGAAGGCCTCTCGTGAGAAGGACAGGGTCTCAGGGAGTAGAGGGCAGTCCCCGCTGACGGCTGGCAAGGAGGGGGGCTGTCTCTCCTACACTGCACCTGTGCTCTGCCAACGCGGAGCCTGCAGTGAGTGGGGAGCTCAGCCCCGCGTGCCCCTGGGCTCTGGCCTCGTGAGACTAAGCACAGTGTCCCATCAAGCCTGCCCTGTGGCTTCTCTGACCACTTGCCAGCCTGATCCCACAGAGTCTGTGAGTGACCCGAAATCCTTTTGTCTGATGAGATGAAGCCTGCTGATGTGGGCCAGCCTCCTCCTCCTCCCCTGTCTCTCTACCATGTGGCACAAAACACCCCACATCCTCCGTGGAAGGCTCAGGTTTGGGCACACAGGGGGTGGGACAGGTGGTTCAAACGGTGTCAGCTATCCTGGAGCAGCTGAGGACAACCCGACGGGCTGCTTGCACCCAGGTGGCCATGGGGAACATCCACTTCAGTGGGGTGCTGGAGCACAGGCCACCCCGGGGAGTGTCGGAAGAAGCTGGGCTCCTGGGGCTGGCAGTCGGGGGCTCTGGGAAGCAGAGGGGACCATGAGGCTGTGCACTGCAGCCAGGTAGGATGCCTGGGCAGAAAGGGGCCCTGGAGGGCAGGGCAGAGGGCCTGGGGGTCTGGGTCTGGGATCCCCCTGGTCCTTGTACATGGGGAGCACTTGTGAGGTCAGGTGTTGGTGGGGGGTGGGGCGACAAGATGGGGTTCTCCGTGGGCTGTAAGAGTGCATACTGGTCTGGCAACTCCCTGGTTGCCCCCCTCCCTCCATGTGGCCAGCGACCCCTGAAGCACCTACCCTAGAGAATCACCCTGGGCTCCAGGCCCAAGGGCCCCAGCCGGCTGGGGGTGAGCAAGAGCATCCCAGAGGTGGGCAGGACCAGTGCTCTTGGGCCAGGGAGCCAGCCTGAGCACCCAGCCCCCTCCACCTGCGGCCGGCCTCTGCCCCTGGGGGGATGAGGTGGGGTGTGGGCAGGCGGGGGGCCTACCTCCGGCTCAGCGTGTACTTGCCCTTGCGGTCCAAGCTGCAGCCAGAGCGGATGGCGAACCAGAGAAAGGAGCTGAGCAGCATCGCGTACACCTGCGGATGGCGGAGGCGTCCGCGTCAGCACCATTGGCTCCCGGGCAGGGGCGCCCTGCCTGCCTCGGCAGGCCCTGGCTTCTGCAGGGCTCCTGGTTGTCCAGGGAAGGCAGCGAGGCAGGTGCTGTCACCCGCAGACTCTCCCTGGGGTCAGCAGCCTCCCAGAGCAGATACTGCCCTCCACTGTGGTGGGGGACCCGCAGGTGGAGGGGCAGGAAGCGGGAAGGGGGCTGAGGGAGGGCAAGAGTACCATGGCGGTGAGGCCGATGCCGGTCAGGATGGAGGCGATGTTTCCGTACATCCTCAGGAAGCTCCTGATCCCCACCAGGCAGTCCTGAGTAGAGGAAGGGCAGCTTGCACAGCACCCACTCAGCTGCCCCTCCCTGCCCCTTCCTGCCCAGGGTGACAGGGCTCCATCAAGGCACGGCCTGCTGTGCCCACCTAAGCCAAAGGCTAGGGTGATGGGAAGTCGGTGGGGGCTGGGGTGGACCACCCACCACTCCAGAGTTCTGGGGAAAGGCACTACAGACAGGCCAAAACTAGGGGATGTCAGCCAGGGAGCTGGCCCAGGGCCGGTGAGCAGGGGGCAGAGGCAGAGCTGCTGGGTGGGCCTGGGGTCCTGGGCCATCCTAGCCTCTTGCCCCAGCCCCGGCTTTCAGCAAGTCCCCAGGGCATGGCACCCACAGAGGGTCTCTCTCCGATCAGAGGGAGGTGACCAGCACATTTCAGTACCACTTGGATGGTGGCATTTGACTTGGGGGAAAACGTTAGGATTTGGGGCAGGCTGGGAGAAGGAAGCACAGCAGGACATCCGAGGTGCAGAGTGGGAGGGGGCTAGCGTGGTGTTTGTTCATGTGTCCATCTGTCCACACCTTACTGGACAGGGTCTGGGCCCTCCAGCTTTCTCGCTGCCACCTGGGCCTCTGCCCCAGCTGGAGTCCTGCCCCAGCTCCCACCTGGGCCACAGGACTGACTAGCTGGCCTGGAGGTTGGGACATCTGGCCTCTGGGGGCCACGGGAAATGGTCCCAGGGGCCTCGGGCCCCAGCCCTGCAGCCCGCCTGGGTGCCCTGTGGGATCATGGCTCCTAACTGGCCCCTCCTCCCCGAGTGGGCACACTTCCTCTTGGTAGGCAGCCAGGGGCCTGACCACCCCACAGGATTCCATCTCTACCCCCCCCACCCCCCCACCCCCGCCAAGGGTGGCTCCAGGGCCCACACCCACCCTCCGTGGCCTTTACCGTGAGGACCCTGCCATTCCAGAGAATCACAAAGCCACCCCTTGCCCCACTTTGCAGATGGGCACCTGAGGCCTCTCCCTGGGAGGCATGAACACTCAGCCCCCTCCCAGGCATGCTAGGCCCTCCTCTACACCCTCCCCTCCCCTGCAAACCGCCCTTCTAGGGTCAGTGGCGCAGCTCGGCTCACTCCCTTGCTGGGCCAGAAGCCATTTGCATCGTCCTGTCTGGTTGTTGGAGGGCAGCCAGGAGCCTCTCTCCCAGAGATAGGGGTGGGTTTGTTTCCTGGACAGCGGGGGAGGGGAGCGGGAGGGCGGGCAGAGGCAGGGGTGGGGGGGAGCTGGAGGAGGTGCCAGGCCCCTCTCTGGGCCATGGGGAAGAAGGGACTTCCCTGCCCCTGCCTGCCACTGCCACTCCCTGTCCCCTCCATGGAATGCCCTTCCGGCTCCTTCTGGAGGAGTGCCCTCCAGACCAGTGTCTGTCTTTCCCCGCCCCCTGTGCTTCTGGAGGCTTCTAAGAGCAGGCCTGGCCTAGGGGAGCCCAGACTGGAGCCATGTGAGGGGGTGAAGGAGCTGGGGGTCCAGTCCAGTCCTCACTACCACCTCCAGGAGCCCTACAGAGTGTGGGTGGCCTGGGTCTGGGACGGGGAGGCCCAGGGACGGAGTGCATGGCTACCAGGCCTCACCTGTCTGGCTGCCTCCTCTCCCTGACACAAGCTGACCTCCAGGTCCCCCAGGAGGCTGAAAGGAGAGCTCTTGCCACAGCACAGGAACTGCAGGACATAGGGAGGGACGGGTGTTCAATGTGGGGGAGATGCAAGAACAGCATGAGGGGCCATAGGGGGGCGGTGGGGGTCCAGCAGGGCCATCCCCAGAGGCCAGGGCCATGTGCTGTGTCTGCGGGGGCGCCAGGTACGGGGCAGCCTGGCCCTCCCTACCCGATGGCGTCTCCATACACACAGGGCTGGGACCGTCATTCCCTGCAAATTCGTCCCATCCCTCCACTGCACACCCCCAGCCCAGTGGACGGCACATCTGCCAGGGCCAGCCACCAGGGCTGCGACCCTGTGGCCACTGGGGCCCTGCTTAATGCTGTGCTGTCACCAACTGGAAATTCCTGATCATTTGGGGGCAAGAAACCTTTTCATTTTGCTTTGGGGCCCCCAGGTCAGGTGGCCAGCCCTGCCATGGTCAGAGAGAGAGGGTGAGAGGTTGTGTACATCTCTCCTCACCCCAGAGGGCGTTGGTGGCCTGCGAGGCTAGTGGACTCTGGGCGGAGGCCGACGCCCACATGCTCACCGTGTCCTGAATGGCCACCAGCTGCTGATGTGGGGTGCCAGACACGTTCTTCACCGCCTGGTCATACACCAGGTCGTAAGTGTCCAAAACAGCATCCTCCACCTGCGCGGAAATCGGGGATCTCTTCACCAGAAGCCCCTTCCTTCCGGATACAGCTCCCAGAAATGTAGGGCCTGGCCCAGGTCCTCCTCCTCTCACAAGGCAGGGCTCCCCGAGGGCAGAGCCCAGATCTCCTGGGAGGCTGGTCACTGCGGCTCCCGGACTTCAGCTGTGGGGACCTCTCCCAACAAGCCTGGTCACTGCTGCCACAGGGCTGGGGCAGGGTTCCCACACAATATGCCAGAGCCCCAGCCCCACCGCGCACCTCCAGCTCTGGTCTTCTGGAGCATGGAGGGCCTGGCCGAGGGAAGTGTCCACCCTACATCTGTTGATCTGGGCTGCAAGGCAGGGAAAGCCAATGGCCAGGCCTGGGCAGAGAAGGCTGGGTGGGGGGGTGGGGGAGCTTCCCACCAGGAGCTCAGCTCCCCAGAACCACCTGGTGGGTGTCAAAAACCCCAGGTGGCTGGGCTCCAGGCAAGGCTCTTGACCAAAGGAGCCGTGGGCATCCAGGGCCAGCTCTGGGCAGATGAGGCAGATAATGGGGAAGGAAGGTGGGGGCTGGGGGCTGCCTTCACTTCACATCCCAACATCACCCAGACCTCTTTGACTCCACCCTCCTAAGTACCTTCTCCTGCCCTTGCTCATGCCGCTTTCCCCCAAATGCAAACACTTGCCAAGTTAGTCCTCCAAAGACAAACTGGAATCTCACCTCCTGCAGGAAGACTTCCCTGACTGCTCTGGAGTCAACAGTCTCCTGGCACAGGCCAGGCTTCTCTGAGCCCCCAGCCTTCTGATGCCTCCTGTCCCTGCTCAGAAACCCTGAGCCCTCCCTTACCATTTTCCCCACCCTGTGCTGTGCCATGCTTTATGGCTGGGACACAGTGATGGCAGCTCGGGGCTGCCCTCGAGAGCTGGGGGTAAACAGATGCCTGTGCCTACTCTGGCAAGGCTGTGTCCACAGCCCCCAGGCCTCAGCAGGAACCAGAGGGGTTTTCATCCCCACCCCGCCCCCACTTCTGGCACTAACTGGCCCTCCCATTGAGACATTGCACTGCAAGTCATCCCAAACTGGGTCAGCTGGTTTCCAGCCACCCTGCTGGGAGGCAGGCACGTCCTGGGCTGGAGGACAGGCCTTAGAGCTGGCCACCGCTGCTGCAGTGTCCTGGCTAGTGGCCCTCTCTCTGCCTGTTTCCTCAAGTTTATTATTTTTGTTAAGATTTTATTTTATTTATTCATGAGAGAGAGAGAGAGAGAGAGAGAGAGAGAGAGAGGCAGAGACACAGGCAGAGGGAGAAGCAGGCTTTCTGCAGGGAGCCCGAAACAGGACTGGATCCTGGGTCTCCAGGATCACACCCCGGGCCGAAGGTGGTGCTAAACTGCTGGGCCACTGCGGCTGCCCTGTTTCCTCAAGTTTAAAATGAAGCTGAGACCAGGAGCCCTCTGTGTCTTCATGGGAGGGTCCCAGTGAGGCTGGGGGCCTAGCAGAGGGGGCCTGGGATCAGCGGGCAAGTGGCTGAGACAAAGAGGCCAGCTCAGACCACCCTCCCAGTTCCATCTCCCCCACTAGGGCCCAGGGAGTAGCCAGGTGCCCTGTGGCCAGCTCTCACTATCATAACATTGGCATAAGGACGTGTGTGGACCTGGGTCTGTCCCCATCACTCCAGAAGCAGGGATCGCAAACCCCTGCTTCAGGCCAAGAAGCAGATCCTGCAAAGCCATACCCCTCACCCAAGACCCCCAGGCCTGGGAGTGGGCACAGGCTGGACTTTTTCCACAGGCCTGAGCCTCTGTCCCCCATTACTGGGTTTGAGGGTGCTCTAGGAGCCTAGGCCGTGTTTCTCCAGGAGAAAGCTGGGGTGGGCCCGATGGTCTTGGAGGCCACCAGGCCCCGCCAGCTCTGTGGTCCTCCCTCCTTAAGCCCAGCTTCCAGGACTTCAGGGGTGCCTCCCAGGATGGATGTGGGGCAGCAGGGGTAGAGAGGATCTTGGGGCCGCTGACTGCTTGCCCCTCAGACGGCACGTCTCAGATACCTGCAGCTCCCCATGGTGCACCCCTCCATCACTCTGGGCTTTGTGAGTCTCTCTGCCCTGCCTGATTGCCATCGCCTACTGAGGCTGCCGGGGCTGGGGACACTCCAGCAAGTGTGGTCGGCCCCCAGGTGGCCTGTGGTGACCTGCAAGTGGTCTGTAGACAGGCCTGTGGGCTCAAGGGTCAGCTCTGGCCTGAGCCTGCACAGGGGTGGGATGGTCAGGGAGGAAAGACTGACCTCAGGGAGCCACCAAGGACACTCATCCTTGCACTGCTGTACTTAATCCTTGCATGAATTAGGACTTGGACCAGGCAGTTCACTGCTTGGTGCAGGTGCGTCGGGGGGCAGGGGAGCTGTGGCCCCCTTGGGTTCTGTGTTCACCGCATGGCCCAGCATGCTGGCCCTCACCAGTTCTGGGCTCTGTGTGCCCCAGCAGAGTGGCCACTGGAAAACCCTGCGAGTGGTGGATGCACCCCCTCACAGCCCCCCCAGGGACTGCAGCCTGGTTTGAGGCCACAGAAATACGTGGTGGGTCCCTTCTGATTGCATCTCTGGCTTCCCATCTGTGGGGCTGCCCTGGGCTGCTATCTGGACCCGGTATTTCAGGATATCTTAGTGGGGGGTTGTCCAGAGAGATGCAGCGGGATGGTGGGGGTGAGGGGGCCTGCCCACACCTCTGGTGAGCAGGCTGGCCTTTTGGCTGTCTCTGGTCACTGGGCTGCCAGCAGGACCTTGGAGGACAAAAGAGCCTGGGGCAAGGACCTATGTGGGCTGGGAGCATCCTGGGCTGAAGGGCCTGCTTGGATCCCCGGGGGAGACCCAGGATGGAAGGCACCCCCCCATGCCAATCCAGACACCTCTGTAATAGTCCCACCAAGCCCTACACCTGCCCTGTTCCTGCTGTGTGGCAGCCCCTCATTGGTCTCGGTCTCCCTGCCCCTTCCACACGGGTGGAGGCTGAGGCCTGGGAAGGCAGCTGGTTGCCCGAAGGGACCAGGTAGAGAGGTTGACCCCAGAGAGTGAAGCAAGGGCTCCATTGCCCAGGCCACCTGTGTGCCCCCATGGGCCTGGACACACATGCAGATTGTACTGGAAGGTGGATGGGGCCCACCAGGCCTCGGGCATGGGAGGAGGCCCCAGCGCCCAGGTGGGGTCAGGCAAAGCCAAGAACTGAGGCCTGAGAGCCAGATCAGGATGATATTGTAGGGGCTGGTGGCTGAGGATGGGATGGAGAAGAGGCCTCTGGGAGCTGTCTGCTTCCACCCCCTCCCCTTCTCAGAGTGGGATCCCCAGCTGGCCTATGGCCTATGGCCCCTGCATGGCCCCTCCCCTACTGAACCCAGGATTTGGGGCTCTGTGTCAGAGCAGAAAGGACTGATGTATCCATCCTCAGGAGAGCTGCCTGGGGCCCCAGGGCACCCTGGTTGTGGCCTGACTGGGCCCACCCACACTGGGATCCAGACCCAGAGTGGGCCAGATTGGTGAATGGGAATTGCTAGCCCACCTGGCTCTCCTGGGGCAAGCCTGCTGGCCAACCCCACCAGGGACCGAGGTCACCTTGTGGGGGCACCAAGGCCCTCCAAGAGTCTTACAGCCAGAGGAAATGTAGTTTTTCCTACCTGGTCATGAGGGCACGACCCCAGATGATGCTAGGGGCATTGTGGGCAGTGTGGGGAAATCCTGGGCAGGGAAGAGAAGAGGCATTGACTCAGGGCAATGTGCCCTGGGTGGTGGGCT
Organism: Vulpes lagopus; assembly: GCF_018345385.1. Lineage (NCBI taxonomy): Eukaryota > Metazoa > Chordata > Mammalia > Carnivora > Canidae > Vulpes > Vulpes lagopus. The sequence goes on along the minus strand of NC_054834.1, from coordinate 70,024,251 downwards.
GGATCCTCCTGGACTCTCCTGCCCCTGTTATGCCAGGGGAACCTGGCTGTGTGCCCCCTGGCCTGAGCACCTCCCTGCAGGACCACCAGGCTCAGCCTGGCGACTCAGCCTCATGGATCCAAGGAGCTCAGAGAGGGGGAAACGAGGCCCATTTCTGAGGGCAAGGAAGTCAGGACCGGAGAGGGTATCACACAGCTGTAAGTACATGGTACAAACCAGGCCCAGTGTCCCGACCCAGCTGCCCATTGCGAGCCTCTGCCCCCTGCATGACCATCACGGGTGGAAGAGGAGGGGGGTGGCAGGGGTGACAGAGAGGCCAAGGGCCACTGAGGCCTGAGACACATGGGCAGGATATCAGGCCTGTCACTTGCTGCTTGCACAGTGTTTTGCCAGAAACTGAGTACATTTCAGGCAGACTGGCCTTGGTTTTCCTGGGCTGGTCCTTGTGGAGGACATGGAGAAACTGAGGCCCAGCGAGAGGATGCATTGCTGGGGATCACAGAGAGTCAGGGCAGACAGGTCCTCCTCTCCTTCTACGGCTGCACCTGCTGGCCCTGTGGCTTCTCAGGCCACCCTGAGGGTCCTGCCTGGGTCTGGACTCTCACAGGTGAATGTGGGCCCAGGCCACCAGGATCTCATCCACTGCTGGAGACTGGGGGAAGGCTGGTGCCTTGTCCCTCAGGCCTCAGCCTGGGAGCAGCTGGGCTAGGGGCTGCCCCCTACACATGATCCTGCTGGGGCCCTTCTCTCTAAGCCTCTTGGGTACCCAGTTCCTCTGTTCAGACAAGGATCCTGGCCTTGACCCCCCAGCCCTGGTCTTGAAGGGGCCAGCTCCACACAGGCACTGGCCAGCCCCATTCCCCGGGCAGCCTCTCTGCTCAATCTCGGGGTCCTGAATTCAGACAGAATTTGTGGAGGACCTGGCTGCTCTGGCCCCAGTGCCCCACAGGGTTCTCCAAGCTGTGGCCCTGCCCCACTCCCCTGGGTCAGACTTCAAGCCCTGCTCATGTATGCTCTCTGGGGGCTGTGGCTCTAGTGACTACATTATCCCTGAGCTGGGGCCTCCCCTGACCTCCCAAAATGGGACAGGGGCCCTCTCACACTGAGTGCATTGACGTCCTGCTGAGCCAGCAAGCACCCAGAGAACGTGAGCTCAGTGGGTGGGTGGGGTGGAAGGAAGGATGGATGAATGGAAGGAAGGATAGATGGATGGATGGATGGATGGATGGATGGATGGATGGATGGAAGGAAAGACAGATGGATGGATGGAAGGATGGATAGACAGAAGGAAGAATGGATGGATGGATGGATGGATGGATGGATGGATGGATGGATGGATAGATGGATGGATGGATAGATAAAGGAAGGCAGGCACCACCTCCTGAGGGGGTGTCCACCCCACCATGACCATGGGCATCACAGTCCCAGTCACCACCAACATGGAAGCTCTACTCCAGGACTGAAGGGTGGCTGTCCTCCTGGGGAAGGGACCCAGACAGTGGCAGGACCTGGTTGGGAGCACAGCCCCTTCTGGGCCAGTTTCTGGAACAGTGACCCCTGTAGTCAACACCACAGGTCAGCCGGGACCCTCCTCCCCCTGCTCTTCTTCCCCTCTTGAACTCCTGGACCCAGCAAAGGGCAGGGCTGGGGGACTTTGTAGGGGGTGGGAGGGGCTCTGAGGCCTGTACCTGCTCCCTTTTCCCTGGAAGCTCCTGCCCCAGCCCCAAAGAAGCCCACCCACCTTCACGCAGAGGATGTCCCCCCAGAGTGGTCTCTCTCCCGTGGAGGGGTGACTTTATGGGCTCAGGTACCACTCTGCTGTGTGAGGGGGGCAGGGCCGGGCACTCACCTGGGTGGGGTTGTGGAATCTCCAGAAGGCCACCTCCACCAGGGCACCAAACACCAGGGCAAAGCACAGGAAGCCCTGGGACAGAGGAGCCACAGGTCATGGTATATAGCCAGGTGGGCGGGCCACCTCTAGGTGGCCAGCAGACCCTCCCCTCAGGCTGTTGTCCACAAGAGAGAGCTTGGGCTGTGGGCACACTGTTCCCATCCCTTCTTCCCTGTTTTGGGAGGTCTCCCCCTGTTGCCCGTTTTGGCTCCCAAGGGCACATCAATGGCAGAGCCACATCCCCGCCCCCAGAGAGGGAGGCAGTCCCCAGGATGATGGAGCCCCTGGCCCTCTGGGGCTGCTTCTAGGGGTGGGCACTGAGCCTGAGGATCTGCACTTTAGGAGGGTCCAGGTGGGCGGAGTGGCTCTGGGGCTGCCGCTGTCCTGGCCCGGTGGGGGGCTTTCTGCAGGTTCCCAGCAGAGAGAGCTGGTTTGCTTCCACCTTCTGGAACGTGCCTCTGGGTGGAGCACCAGCCTCTTCAGCTGGACTCCCACAGTTCTGGCTAGATGGAGCAGGGCAGATGGGGCGTCCCAAGGTAGGGTAGGGCGAACCCTGTGCAGCCGCCTGACTCACTGCCCTCTTGCACCCCAATATTGGAGATGGGAGTTCTCTGGAGGCAATGTCTTCCCATCCCCAGCAGCCCCAAAGTGCCCTTCTTCCTGTTGGTCGGGAGTTTGGAGCTGTTGAGCCTCCTGCGTGCAGAAGCCCGGAATCTTAGGGACCCCTCTCCTGAGAACTGCACACGCTCAGGGCTCTTTTGTTGGCAGTTTCAGAGGGTTACCCCAGACTAGGAGCCTCCACCTATATGCTGCCCTGGGGAGTTGTCCCCACCCAGAGCTTGACTGGCCACTGGCCTTCTGGTGACCCTCAGACCTGGGTCTCCGGCCATGTGTCCTGCTCTGGGCAGTTCATCTGGCTGCTGCCTAGGTGTCTGGAGGGTGATGTGTCTACATCACCTCCTCCCCACCACGCGGGCTTTGTGAGAGCACCGCTGCCCCATGCTCTGCGTCACTGGCTGGGCTGACACATCACCCCTGCCTGGCCTGTCCACAGCCTGGGGCAGCCAGGGGCCGGGTTCTCCCCAGCCAGGGGCCTCATCGCTGGGTGACACCCAGGAGAATGGATGACCAGCGGAATGAAGAGACAGACCAACACACAGACACTGGCTGGGCCAGGCCAGGACAAAGAAACAGTCACGCCAGGCGCCGAGAAAGAGCGGGCCACCCCGCCAGCCCCCAGTCTTGGTGTGGGCACGGGGCCTCTGGCTCTGCCTTCTTGCTCCTCCTGCCTGCCCAGGCGCCTGGCCTGCGGGGGACCTTGTCTCCAGGACATGGCTCCTCCCTCCCCCTCCTCGCCTTCCTCCTCCCCCTTCCCCTCCCTTCCTCCCTCTCCTTCCTCCTCCCTCCTTCTACTCCTCCCTCCCCTCCTCTACTTTCTTCCTCCCTCTCCTCCTCCTCCTGGCTGGCTGAGGGCCTCCTTCTCCATCTGGAAACCATCGCTCAACACTGCCTCAAGGCTCAAGGCCCTGAGCCAGCCCAGGGGACCAGCATTTTCCAGAAATCATTTCATGCCTCAGGAGAGGGCCAGTCATCTCCCCACCTCCACCCACAGGCCTGCAGAGAGGGCCTTGGGTGAGGCTCATCTCGCTTTCCCAGGGCCTAGGAGGCAGGGGGCTGCTGGGTGCAGCTGGGCCCAGCCCCGTGTTTTCTTGCTCCTTGTAAATAAAATGCATAAATAAATCAGCCGCCCCTGCTAGCTCTGCTCCAGCAGCCAGGCAATTTCCTGCTGGAGAGGCCTGTGTGGGGCGAGGCCGGAGGAGGTGGGGACAGGAAGAGGCGGGACGGCCACCAGGCGCCCCAGCACGTCGGAAAGGGTCTCCCTGCTTGCTCGTCCCTCCATATACACCACTACATACAGACACACAGACGTGCCAGACGCCATGGGCGCATGAAAATGCAGGCGTGCAGGCCGCTCGGGGTCATTAGGCTGGGGACCAGGACAGGGTCTGGGTGCAGCCTGTGGCTCCCACAGCCTGATCCCTGACCTGTAGTGCGGTCTGCAGGCCCTCAGACCAGGGCTGCGCCTCCCTTTAGCATCTGGGCTGGGAAGAGCCAGGCAGGAGCCAGGCAGCCTGGTGTGGGAGCCTGGGGATGGGAGCACCTTCCGCCTGCTGGAGCTTACAGCCTGGGCCCAGCACCACGGCGTCCCCTGGTGGCGACACCGCCGCCCCAACGCGGGACTCTGCAGGCCTCAGCCGGCCCTGCTACAGCCTTGCCTGCCAGCCCTGCGCGCCCCTCTGGCAGGCCCCAAGCCTAGGGCTCCGCTCCAGGGGGACAATCCACCTGCCCCGTCAGCTCCCACTGGGCCTCCCCACCCTCCCTGACTCCTGGCCGCGGACGGACCTCCCGCACTGCCTGCCCTGCCTGGCCTACCAGCCCATTGGGGGCCCCCTGTCTACTCCCGCTCTGCTCCTCTGGGTCCACCCCAGCCTAGCCACCTAGGGCTGCAGCTTCAGGAGATGACGGTGTCCCTGCTCCTGCAGAAGTTTACAAAGCAGGTGTCATTCCTCAAACATTTGCTGACGCAGGCTGGACTGGAACCTGCTGACCCTCAGGGAGCCCAGCTCACAGGGTGGGGTGGGGGCTGCGGGCAGGAGAGTGGGGGTCTTGTGGCTGGAGGGGGCCGAGGGAGTGGGGGGCAGCTGCAAGGAGACAGTGCGATGGGGGAGCTGCAGGGACTCGGGTTTAGAAAGGCTCCCTCTCTCTACCGCTTCTCTGCATGGTCGCAGGTACCCCGCTCTGTGACCCCCCTCGTAGACCCAAGAAGCTGGGCGCCCACTCCCAGGGGGAGGCGAGAAACTTAGTAGATGTCTGACTGTGGCCCTGGGCCCCCCGGACACCTGATAACATTTAGGAAGAACCAAACCCCCATCGTGTCCCTGGACGTTAGGGTCGAATAAGCCAGGGAGGACGCTGGCATTGGCTCCCTACCGTCGGGTCTGTGAATGACTCCTAATGTCCACCTGTTGCTCACCTTTGATCAGACCCCTCCCTGGCCTCCTGAAGGACGCCTACCCTGGACCCCTTTCCAATGTAAACCCCCAAGCCCAAGTGATGGAGAGACTCCCCCGCCTGTTTCTTCTGAGTCACTGACACTCGTCTGTGACAATGTCTCTCACTCACGCTAATTCAGTACACTCTGCGTTCACTTAGTCTGGCTCGCCTTTGATTCCCATCCTGCACGGAGCCAAGGACCCTCTTGGCTGGTTCTGCAGGACCTCCACCTCCAGGTCCTTGGGTCCAGGCTGGGCGAGGAGTCCTGGGAGGCCGCAAGCAGGGCAGGCAGGTGCCAGGGGGCTGCAGGGTGCAGGTGGGAGCCCAGGTTCCCATAGGAGAGGATGACCTGTGCCCTGAGGGGGCAGGATGGATGGATCTCAGGGAGGCAGGGGTGGCAGGTGGAGCAACAGGACAGCCAGGCAAACGAAGACGGGCCCAAGGGGATGAGCAGGAATGGGGGCAAGTTGGGGGGGAGACAGAGCCTCTCCACAGCTGCACAGGAGCAGTGCAGGCTCCAGGCCCCCTTGGGGTCCTGCTCGAGCCCAGACCTCCAGGTAATTTAGTCTGTGGAAGGGCTTCCTGCTTTCCCTGGTGGCCTCAGTGACAGGAAATGGAAAGCATTCCCAGAGCCCCCAGTGTAGCAGAACCAGACCCTCCCTGGGCCTTTGACGATGGCCCCCAGGCCCAGGAGGGCCTGCTCTGCCCTCCTCACCCCACCCTGCGGATGTTGGGGTGAAGCAGGGCCTGGCAGAGGGGCCCTGGTTGGCCGGGGTAGATGGGGTCCTGGGTGGCACTCACCCTGCAAGCCTCTTTCTGTGGGGACACGGTGGGGGGGGGGGCGGCTCTCTGGGCTCACCGCCCTGCCCGTTCTTGATCCCATCCCAGGGTGGGGGGGAAGGGAGGGAGAACTCACCCCAGCCATGAGGCCTCCCGCCTCCCTCATGGTGGCTGCAGCACCTAGCACGGCGCCCACGGTTAGGAGCCCGGCCAGGCTGATGCCGGCGTAGAAGGCTGAGTGGGGACAGAGAGGAGGAAGGTTGGGCTTGCATCAGTGTCCAACTCGAGGGGACACCTGGGGTGGGGGGGCCTCTGGAAGCTGTAGACAGACCAGGAGCCCCGCTCAGGCAGAGCTGTGACACCCGTCACCCACTCCCTCTCCCCCCAGTGCTCAGAAGGCGGAGGGAGGGAGGCCAGAGGCCCTGCCCGCCACTTCTGCTTCCTGCCCATGGCCAGCCTTGGAGGGGGGAGAGCTGGATATCTCAGAAGCCACCGGGCGAGTGCAGGCTGTTCATTCTTATCATCCAGGCCCAAGGCCCAGGCTTCCTGCCCCAGGATTCAGGCTTTAGGGTCAAACCCTGGGGCCTGAGGGGCAGGACACCTGGGGCTGGGAGCATAGCCTAACCCCGCGGGGCTGAGTTTCCTCCACGGCAGCCCTCCTCGGCTGGTAACCGTTCCCTGTGCTCTTGCCTGAGACCGAGCCCCCAAAGGGCATCCAGGCCCAGGTCCCTTTGCTCTGGAGGAAGCCCTCTAGGACACTGAGGCCGTCTGGATGCCACCTGACACTGACACCTGTCCCCAGGCTCCCAGAGTAGGACGGGAGGTAGATGGGGGAGCTGTGGCCCAGACCCCTGGCTCTGTCCCGTGGATAACCCCAGGGTGGCCCTCTCCACCCGACCCACCGTCAACCCAGCCCAGCTCCCCTAGGAGGCCCCCACACCCCCAGCCTGGGATGTCTCCCCAACGGCCTCTGCACCCGAAGCCCCCTCCCCTACAGGAGCCACATGACCCTACTTACTCCAGCGGTGCATGGCCTCATACGGAGTCTTGTCTGAGGATGCGTGGCCGATGACAGCAAAGTGGGCCTCGTAGTAGGTGAGGGCTGCCAAGGTGGCCATAGAGAGGCCCAGCAGCTAGGGGTGGGGCAGACCCAGGGTGTGGGGGCAGGGCTGGACCCACACGAGGCCCAGAGACCAAGGTCTGGGTCTCCTGAGTCCCCCGACCAACCTCCCTCCACCTTCATGGTCTTGCTTGAGACAGGCTCAGCTTTGGGACTTCTGGGTGTTTCTGTAGGATGGTCTCCGGGAGGCCTTGTCCTAGACACCCCGCCACACACACAGATACCCCAACACACACACAGACCCCCTAACACAAGCATAGACACCCCACCACACAGATATGCCACTACATGCACACACACCCCCACAGCACACACACCCCAATACACACAGACACACAACACCCACCACATGCACACACATCCCCCACCCTCCCCCTACCACATACAGTCACTGTGTGGTTTCTCCAAGGACCCAGAACCCTGGATCATCATCCTGTCTGCACCGTGGGGAATGCCCCCCCAAACCCAGTAGCCCCCTCTCCCCGCCCCCTCCGACACCAGTTCACCAGCCACCTAAGGCCCCCTGGCCTCGTCTAGGCCCCATGCTGCCTGGTGGGGCCCAGAGGGACATCCTGCCAAAACAGTCACCTGCTGGAGGCCCCAGGTGCAGGTCCCAGGGGCAGGGCTGGGTGTGTGTGGGGGGACCCCTGTACTAGAGGTCCATTAACACGGCCCCCCACCCCCAACACCTCTCCCACCCGACCAGCCTGTTACCAAGACAAAGAAGCTGGTGACCAGCATCTGGCATTTGACCATCCTGACCCGACTCCAGGGCCCCATGGTGGCCATCTCTCCTCCCTCCTCTCCCCTCCTCTCCTCGCCTCCTCTCTCCGCCCCTCCCCGCCCACTGTGGTTTCCAGCTGGGTGGGGGCCTCAGACTGCAGCTGACTGCCCAGGAGGTAGGCTGTGCCCTGCCAGTATCTCTATTTGTCAACACACCCAGAGAACTGAGCTTCTGGTCGCCCTGGAAGATGCGGAAGATGGGGAGGGGAGGGGCAGTGAGGCCTGCTCCTGCCACCCTCTGCTGTCCCCAGCCCTGGCCCCGGGGCACCAGGACCCCTGGGGTGCAAACCCTCTCCCCCAAGGGTGCGGCCTTGTCCTTGATGTGGCCTCAGAGCACATCCTGGGAGGGAGTGGGAGGAGGTGTGAGTAAAGGGAAGGTGTCTGCAGCTGCAGAGGGTGAGCTTCTCATCCTGGGAGTAATCAAGGAGAATCCTGCCCAAGGCTTGATCTTTGGAGGAATTTGGGAGACAGGATGTGATTGGAACATCATTATTGGGGCATCATAGGAGGAAACATTATTCAGAATGTTCTGTGACAACAACATTTTGGGAAAGGTGATGTGGAGCACAGCCTTCTCAAGGGCACCAGGGAGGGTCAGAGCCCTGATGCCCACGTGCCCAGGTGGGCCTCGGAGAGAAGCTGTGTCAAAACTTGAATCTGTAATTAACCTAAACCGTGCAGACCTGAGGGTGGGGCAGGCCATAGAGTCAGTCGCGCGAGGGGCCCTGGAGGGGACACGTGGTGAAGCCACTGTCTGAGTCTAGTGTGTGCCAGTTTGGGCCGCTCAGCCACTGCTGGGTCCTTGGTCCTTGGATGGGGGGGGGGTGCACCGGTGGGTGGCTCCCCTCTGTCTCCTTCTGTGCCTCTCCTGTGAGGTCCTCCTGGATGGACACAGGGACCTCAGCAGGGGAGGGGGAGAGTCCCAGACAGCTGCAGACAAGGCGACCCCTCGGCCTTCTAGGAACCAGCCGCTCTGGCCATCTCCTCCCTCCCCTGGCCAGGAGCCAGGCAGTCGGGACCCCCTCATCCATCCCAGGGCCCCCAGGAGTCCCCACCCTGCCTGGGTCTGCAGGGGCACGAGGGTGTTTCCGATGTCAGGTGCCTATGGAGGTGCTAGGTGGAGCCCAGATGTGACCCAGGGGGCAGCGAAAGTGAAAGTGGGGGGACCTCAGGGCATGGGCCATGCAGCTGGCCAGCCTGGCCCTCTGTCCGTGGGGATGAACCGCTCACCAGGGTCTACCGCCGCTCGCTGCTCTGCCTTTGCTCCAACTTTGGTGAGAAAGATGGCACCTGGAAGCCTGTGGGGACGTGGAGAGGTGGCACTGCCCTTTGCCAGCCCCCCGGGCAGCTCTGCACTGAGTACGGAGGAGGCCTTTCAGAGCCTGCCCCTGCCGAGCGCACCAGGCACTATGCATGGGTGACGTTGTGTGTCCTCCCAGAGTGACTGTATCTCACGTGGGCAGGAAACGAGGCCCCAGGTGGGCACCTCTGAAGATCAGGCCCCTGACAACGGCCCCCTTCTCCGTGCCCGTGTTACCCTGGTGAACCCCCACCCCTCGGCCGAGCTACATCCTCTGCTCCAGCACCTGCTCTGCCAGAGGAAGAAGCATCTGGAAGGGAAGCCGCTGGCTCTGCCTGGCCACCCACCATTAGCTCATCTTCTCTGGGCACCGGGGTGGCCACCCGCTCCTGAGGACAAGGCTGACCCGTGGGAGCCACGAGGGGACCTAGAGCAGTAGGCCCATCCCCGAGGGGCTGGCCCAGGGGGACGCATCCCTGCTGGCCCCCTCAGACCATGTCCTGAGGGTCAGGCCCCACCACGAGCCAGCCTGGGTTGCCATCTTTTCCAGGGAAGAGGCAGGGCTTCCGCATGCTTGGGTGCACATGTGCAGGTGTGCTTGCACCCGGGGGTGCATGTGTGTGTACTAACTCCTTTCTCCTTCCTCCTGCCTGACCTCATCTAATAATTGATAGGTTCATTGGAAACTGCTTGTCACAGGGGCTCACGGAAAGTGCTCCCACTGGCCAAGGCTGGGAGCACAGAGCTCCCGCTCAGGGACACAGGGCATGGCCCACACTGTCACACCCAGGGGGCGCGCTGGGCAAGTAGCTAATGGAGTAGAGGAACGGGTGGCTGCGCCTAGACACCTGCCGGCCTGGAGAACCGCAGACACTGTGCGCAGATGCACCCTCACGGGGATGGGGGGCAAGGAGCAGCCCTCAGGTGTGGCTGTCACAGCAACTTCCTTCCTAAGACAGCAGGATGGGAGGGCTGCACCCAGCACACCTCGGCCAGGTGAGCGGGGCCAGCATCACAGGGACCAGTCAGGTGGGGAGTACGGGCCCTGATGTGATGAGGTGGGAGGGCGCCTCACCCTGGGGTCCTCCTCCCAAACACACAACCCCATTGGATCATGACACACACTCCAGAAAACCCCCACCAAGGGGGTGTCCCACAGTGTGGTGTGACGTCCCCCTGGGAACCATCCGGGTCATCACACTATGGCAGATATGAGGACTCAATGTCATGTGGTGCCCTGGGTGGGAACTTGGGGCAGAAACAGGCTATTAGGGGAAAATTGAGACACTCGGGATAGAGCCTGGCCTATAGTTGACATAATGGATCAATAGCCATTGATTCCCTGTGACGACCGTCCACAGCCACGTCAGAAGCTGGGTGAAGGGTACATGCAAATGCTCTGTACTATGCAACGTTTCTGTAAATCTAGGGGCAGGTACTTTGGAGCTGGCTCTGCCTGTCCACTCATTCAGTGATGTCAACTACTTGCCTGCCCACCTGCCCAACTGCTCACCTGCCCTCCTGCCCACCCACTCACCAGCCCACCTGCTCACCTGCCCATCCGCTCACCTGCCTACTTGCCCACCCACTCACCTGTCTACCTGTGCACTTGTCTGCCTGTTCACCTGCCCACCTGCTCACGCACTCACCTGCCTACCTGCTCACCTGCTTGCCTGCCTACCTGCCTGCCTGCCTGCTGCCTGCCCACCTGTTCACCTGCTCATCTGTCCACCTGCTCCTTCACCCAGGTACCCACCCTTCATTTACTCACTCCCCCTCACGCCCTTTGGTTCTGTTAATTCCTGCAGCTCTTCACTTGCGCACTTGCCCCTGCCTGCTCTCTGCATGCTGCCTCAGTTTCCCTAGGAATCCGAGTAAAGGGCTGTTGGCACTGAAGCCGACCCTTCCCACTTGGAGGTTACTCTGCCTGGGCCAGTAGCCAGCAGTCTCTGCCCTCCTTCCTGACAGCCGCCCAGAGGGAGGCTGCAAGAGGTGCCCCCCCTCCTCCATGGGAGATGGGCAGAGGCCTGGAGGGGCTGCGGTACAGCCCCCCCCTCCCAGGGCACCTCAGTGTACCTGGTGTACCTGTGGGCTCATCGCCTCTGCACAGCCCTGTATGTGGGGCTTACTGGGGTGGGGCTGAACACCCAGAGACCTGTCATGGCCACACCGGGACCTGAGTTCAGCCCCCCACCTTCTCTCTGCCCTTTGCCCTGATTTTGAAATTTTTCCCAGCAGCCCAGACACATCCCCACCTGGGGCAGCTTCTCCTGAGCCCAGGCAGGGGCTGGAGGCTCTCCTTCCTGATTGCCTTAAGTCTGGGTCCCCTGTGTCCATATCAGACCCACACAGCCCAGGGAACCCCACTCCCCCAGAAGTCCTCACCTTGGGCTTGCAGGGCACACCCTGGCCTGAACTCTTGGTGGCTGAGCCAGGTGCAGGCTCAGGGCTCTGGATGCTGTTCTAGCTTTCCTGAGATTCTGGGATGGAGCTCGTCCTGCCCAGGAAGGGGTGGTGTGGGGCCCAGGGAGGACTGCACCCCTGCATACACACAGTGGTGCCTGGGGGCTGCATGGAGGTGGACCGCAAGGGGGTGGAAGGGAGGGCCACGTCGCTTCTGTAGGAAGCATTGCAGGATGTTGTACCTGTGGCCTCATAAGAGCCAGGAGACAATCTTTGGAGGGGGCCTGCATTCTCCTGAGTAGCCCCATCAGCATGGGGGGGGGGCTTGGGGACCATGGAGTCCCTGCCCTGCCCAGACCACCCTGGCCACCTGGCCGAGACTTGGTATCCAGGGACCGAAGAAGCAGACCTGGGGCTTAGGGCCCCGGGGTCGGAGCAGGGCGTCCAAACCTCCCAGGGCTTCCCTGGGTTAGGGGTGGGGTGGGGGCAAGAGCCAGCAGCCCCCACCCGGGGCCCAGGCCTCACCAAGGAGTGTGGATGGGCCCCTCCCCACTGGTGGTTGCCAGCGCCCTAGCCCCCCGGGGCTGTCCAGGCAAACACTTCCAGCCCGCTGCTAGAATTTTCTTTAACCTGTGGTGAGAGACTAACAACCAAAAGGTGTAAGCATGACATGGCTCCAGGGCAGCATTCACACACCTTCTGGGACCCAGAGAGCCCCCCATCTGAGGCCCTGCCCTACTCAGGCTGCAGATTCCACGTGCTGGGGGATTCCTTCGACTGGCCTCTCTGTGTCCAGGAGCTGGGGACACAGGGTCGGACACAGAGCTGACAGCAGTGAGGAGTGGGATGAGACGAAGTTTTATACTGGGTGGTGGGGCTCAGTGCCACCCCCGTACAATCTGGATGCTCTGTCCCCAGATTAGTGCCCAAGCCTTGCCCCCAGGTGGTGGTGGAGGTGGGGCCTCTGGGAGGTGCTTACACGAGGGCGTGAGGCTGGGGTCCACGAGGTCCCCGCGAGGACACAGTGAGGAAGTGCCATCTGCAGAGCAGGAACCGCACAAGGGGCCCTGTCCCCAGGCTTCCAGCCTCTACAACCGTGAGCATAAATGTGCACGGGTTAAGCTCCCACCTGAAGTGTCATGTTGTGGTGACTCTGGTGGACTCAACTCACATCCATCATGTACGCTCACCTCCTATCTATTGGTCAACCCCAGTTCTGGGGAAACCAGTGAACCACACAGATGTGACCCAGAAGTCTCTGGTGGGAGCCCACGGTGCAAAGGGCCCGGAGGCCCGGGGAATGCACAGGCCAGGCAGGCAACCTGGGGAGGGTGGGGAGAGCAGAAGCATGGGGGAGGGAGGGTTGGTGAGAAAAGAGGAGGAGCGGTCACCTCCTGGGCAGCACCTCTGCCTAGGCTTTACCTGCCTATATGACACACGGTTTGGAAAATTTGGGGGACCCTCCAGGTGGCAGAAGCTCTGGGAGGCCTCGGGGGGTCAGGGGGAGGTAGCTGAGAGCCCAATCTGAACGCCCGCTCCAGAGGCCAGCTTGGAGGGTAGGCGCACAGATTGGCCTGGGCTGCCCCTTCTGTTGGAGACCTGGCCCCCCACACCCCGGGCATGGCACCTGGTGGCTGCAGAGGTGACCCATGACCAGCTCTGGCCAATCACAGCAGCCCTCTCTGCCCCTAGTGATGGGTCTTGGGGTCAGATATGTGACTCTCTGGATGAGGAGCTGTAAGGTGGGGTCCTCAGCAGTGCCTTCCCTGCCATAGGGACCCATGGATGGGAGGAAAGACAGGGACCCCGGGCCTGTCCCTCCCACATGACCAGCTGACCCCGGGCGGCTCATCCTGCAATGGCTGAGGGCTACCGTTTGTGTCGGCTGGTGGGAGTGGGGTCTGAACTTTCACACTCAGGCTCCAGGTCACGGCAGATGGAGGAAGAGTGGGTCGGAGGGTGGGTACCAAGTCAGGGAGCATGGAGGCGGGCTGCGGGGTGGGTGGAAGGGAGGGCCAGGTCGCTTCTGTAGGAAGCATTGTAGGACATTGCCCCTGTGGAGTGAAGGGCTGGCTCGGCCAGAGGCCGCTGGGGCTATTGCTGGGAGGCAGGACAACCACAGGGACCCAAGACCTCAGCCAGTGGACCGTGTGTCCTTCAGCCGAGATGGAAGGACAGACTGTGAAGGGCTCACCTGATAGGAGTACGTGAAAAGCTCCAGGTCAAGCAGGTAAACATTCCACCTGAACCCCGGCAACAGTGACCCACTGCCCCTACTCTGAGACTTGAGCCAGTCACGGACTTCTTAAAAAAGATTTTTACTTTATTTTTACTTATTTTTAGAGGTTTATTTATTTGAGAGAGAGAGACAAGAGGACTCCCTGCTGAGTGCAGAGCCCAACCCGGGCTCAACCCCGCGACCCTGAGATCGCGATCTGAGCCTGAATCAAGAGTCAGGTGCTTAAATGAGTGAGCCACCCAGGTGCCCCAAGATTTTTATTTCAAGTAATCTCTACACCCAATGTGGAGCTCAAACTCACAATCCCGAGATCAAGAATTGCACGCTTGGCCAGGCACCCCCCAAATTCTATTTCTTAGGCAGCTTCGGGTGTACAGATAAGTTAACCAGTAGTTACAGTGTCCCCATTACCAATATTCTGCATTCGCGTGGGACATGGTCACAATCAGGCGGCCAATATCGATACGTTATTATTATCTGACGCCCACAGCTGACTTGAGGGGTCACCCTTGGTGGTGTGTGTTCTGGGGGTCCTGACACATGCGTGAGGACGCGTATCCACCAATACGGTGTCACACAGTCTGGCGTCCCCACCCTAAACCTCTGTGCTCCATCTGTCCACTGCGAGAAGCCCTGATCTGAGCTGTGTATTGTTTTTGCCTTTTCCAGAACGTCACAGGGTTGGAATCGCACAGTGCACGGTCTTTTCAGACAGCCATCCTCCACTCAGGCAGATGCCTTGAAGGTTTTTCCACATCTTTCCATGACTTCACAGCTCATTTCTCTTGATGACAGGCTAACAGTCCAGTGTCTGGATGGGCCACATTGTATCATCTGTCCACCTACTGAAGGATATCTTGGTTACTTCCAAGGTTGGTCAGTTAAGAATGTCATTGCCAGAACTAAATAAAGCTGCCATGAACATCCCAGGGGCAGCTTCTGTGTGGACATAAGCTTTCAGCTCCTTTGGTAAATACCAGGGAGCAAGACCGCTGGATTGGGAGGTGATGGTATGTGTCATTTTATAAGAGGCCGCCAGACCATGTCCCAGAGTGGCTGGCCCACTCTGCGTCCCCACCAGCCACAGAAATGAGCATTTGTGTTGTTCCATGTCCTTGCCAGCATCTGGTGTTGCCAGTGTCTGGATTCGGGCCCTTCCAGCAGGTGCACAGAGGGATCCCACTATTGTTTTACTGTGCATTTCCCTGACCACACGTGATGTGGAGCATCTCCGTGCGCCCGCTCGCCACCTGCGCGTCTTGGTGGCCAGTCTGTCTGCTTAGGTCTTCCGCCCATGTTTACGTCGGGCTGTTTTTTCCCTTGAGTTCTCAGAGCCCTTTGTATATGTTGCAAGCAAGTCCTCATCTGTGTGTGTCCTCCGGCTCCCCGTGTCTCCTCATCGTCTGCACAGGTTTTGCTGCTCTCAGCCATTGTGCTGGCCGTGCGTCTGACCCCACCCCCGCCGTGACCCTTCATACAGACCCCAGGAGCCGGCCAGTCTCAGCCACCAGCTCACCCCCTCCTACCTCTGGTACGTCTAGGCCACAGGTGCTCAGCCAGCTCTCTGTCCTCAGGACATCACGCTGGTCCCGTCCCTGAGGGTGTCCCACTGACCCGACCTGGAGAGCAGGAGGTGGTGAGCCCTGGGACACCTGGTGGTACAGACCCAGCCCCACCCCTCCTGGACCTGAAGATGCGTGATGTTGGCAGGGCACCTGCAGATCTGGTGGCAGCTGGTATATGATCCTTTGGCCCGTGGAGCAAGTGGCCTGGGAAGCCGTCAGTGTTGAGTGAGGCTCAGGGTGAGAGAAGCCTCTGCCGCGGGTGGTGCAGGCTGCTGTGCAAGCCTGTGGGGCCGTAGGTGACCAGCAGCCCAAGAAGAGTCACTGGAAGTGTCTGTGGCAGAGGAGGGCGCCGTCAGGGGCCTTTGGGAGGCCCAGCCCAGCGCCCTCGGCATCTGAAGCAAAGCCCTGCCATCCTCTGTGAGCAACTGCCTGTCCAAGGAGCAGATTCTGGCCTGCTTTGGGCCTTGTTGGGGACGGAACATGCGACCCCATGACCTGCTCTGCCATCAGGAGTGGGTGTTGTCGGACCTGCCAGGCACGCCACCCCTTCCCGCAGCGCTGGGCAGACACCCCCACGTGGGAGGCGCATGTACAAGACTGGGCTCAAAGCATGCTCTGAAGGTAGCTTGGTCACAGGGAGAAGCGGCTCCGAAGCCCATGATGCCCACTCCTGCTACGACTCTGGACAGACGCTTCTGCACATCCGTAGACACCCCCTGATTGTGGACCGTGCCTCCTCTAGCCCCTCTGAGGGACAAGGGTGAGAAGAGAGGCCCCTGGGGGTGTGGCAGAAATTCAGGCAGTGACTCTGGTTGTTCCATTTTGCCTGGATGGAGAGGCCAGACCACAAGCCTGCACTGAGTCACAGCTAGTTGCTGACAGTCTGGCTGGACAGTCAGGGACATGGAAGGAATGTAACTGGAAAGTGGAGAGCAGGAGATGTGGGAGGGAGGTGTGGTTCTGCAAAAGGGCACGGAACATGAAGATGCTTGGGACCTGTGTTAATGCTTGCTGGAGAGCTCTGCCGAGGAGAAGCTCAGGTGTCAGGTAGACAAGATGACCCTTCCATGGACATTAGCCACTGTCATTGGCAGGTGGGTTTGTGAGTGAGGAGATCCCACACAGCTGCTGCAATGGAGGTGATGCACAAAGACTCAGACTCCACAGGGCCTAGAGCTGATACTCCAGTGCTGTGTGCGGGGCCCACCGGCTTCCCGGTGGCGGTGTATCACCAGACAGCCTCCATCAGGGCATGGACCCCACTCTGGCTTCACCAGGCGAGATCCTGACTCTGAGCATGGATCGGCTTTCCCAACCCCATATTCGCATTCATGGTGTCTCACAGAACTTTGCTTCTGGCCAAGGAGCTCACATCACAGCTGGTAGGATGGGGTGGTGGGTCCAGCAGAACAACCACATGGCCTTTTGAAGGCTCCACTGTGGCACCTGCTGAGTGGCAATGCTTTGTGAGGTGGGGACAGGGTCCTCCAGGGTATGGGGTACACTCTGGATCAGTGTTTGCTCTCATGGCTCCAATTTGTGGCCACAGAGTCACGGGGGTGGGGAGTAGCTGTGACGGTTGTTACCCACGTTTGAGATGGTGCCCTCCTGTCGCAGACTCCAGGCTCCCACTGTCTAGAAGTCCACGCACCTGAGGGAGGGGCTCCCCCCAAGGACACACAGGGCCCCCATGAAACTGGAAGCAGATAGCCACCAGGTCTCTTGGGATCCTCATGCCAGAGAAACAGCAGGCAGAGAGGGGCTTACCGCACAGGCTGGGGGAGCCGATCCTATCGAAGGGAGATGGGCTATTACACAACGGCACTGAGAAGCAGTATGTCTGGAATGCAGGACATCCCCCGGAGCACCTGTGATACCTGTGTCCTGTGATTAAAATCAACGGAAAAATCACAGCCATTGGCTCAGACCCGTCTGGAATGAAGGCTCGGGTCATCCTATAAAGCCAGGAGCCAGGATCAGCTGAGAGCGTGCAGATGGACAGATCACAGGGTGGGGTGCAGGAAGGTGCTTATGGCATGGCTTGGACCCCATGGCCCGCTGCACAGCCAGGCCCGCAGCATAGACTGTGTCCTTCTCTGCTGGGGATCCATGGGGTATGAGTGCAGTCTTGTGTTCTCCCCCTCCACCCCTCCATTCCTCCACCCCCTATGCTTTATATAAATGTGCTCCATTCCCTTTGTGCCTCAGGGTTGGAAGCCTGGGACGTCAGAGTGGGGGTGCCACTCAGCTGGATGAGGGGCGGGCCCCACCCGGGGTGGATGAGGGCTCCCCACCTCCTGAGACAGGGTGTGCAGGTGCTGTGGCCTTAGCTGTGTCTCAGTAGGTGGGAGATTGGCTTTATTTGTCTTTATCTGGAACTTAGTTGGAAAAGGCATGCAGGACACAGAAAGCAGAGTCGTGGCTGCCAGGGCTGGGGCCCAGGGGGAGTGGCCACTCTCGGGCGTGCGGTTTCCTTTCTCAGAGCTGACGATGTTCCAAAATTAAGGAGTGGTGGTGGCTGCCTGACTCTGGATACACTCAAAGCCGTAGAACTGTACACTTTAGAAGAGTGAAGTTTGTGATATGTGAATTATATCTCAATAAAGCTGTGCTTTTGTGAAAAAAGAAGTGCCCATGGGGGCCAAGGGGCAGAGGGAGGGCAGGTGCACAGCGTCACCTTTGGAGTATTTCCCAGAGTCACCTCCTACCATGTCCTGGGTTGTGTGACGGGTATGAGCCTTGGAAGATGGACACAGTGGTGGGCGTTCTGGTTGTGCTCAGAGGTTGCTCTGAGCACTGCGGTACCACACTGCGGCACCGTCTGGGGTCTGCTGGCTCACCTGCTGGCTCACCTGCTGGCGGTGGGCGGGGGCGGCCCATGCTGACCTCGGAGGCAGAGGGTTCACACGCAGGCCCAGGAAATGAAATCCCAGGTTCTGAGTAGTGCCCAGGGCCCTGTGATGTAGACCCCGTCAGGTTTCCCACCCTCACCCCCTCCTCTTCTCCCATTGGAGCCCACAATCTGGCTGCCACCCACCAGGGACCTCCCTGCTCCCAAGCCCAGCATACACCCTTCTGTCCTCACCTTGGCCCTTGTGTGGTGGCCATCAGCACTGGAGGCCCTGGGAGTCCCCGCAGATTGGCTCTGCTTCCCAGTCTCCTGCTGACACCCCGGTGTCCCAAGTGCGGACAGGACTGGGGTCCCCGGGCCCCAACCAGGTCCCTTTCTTTTCTGGTTCTGGCTCCTGGGGTCATTTCATCAATTCTAGTGGTTTTAAATGTTGAAGAATCCAAGGGACTCTCCAGCCCTGCCTTCTTTCTAGCCGCATTCCAGAGATTTAGTGGGTATTTCCCAAATGACACCTTTCCCCAAGCCCTTCCTGGGCCAGAGCCCTGAGATTTTCACATCCCAGCCCAGGACTGACACATCCCAGTGGCTCCTCCAGAGTTCTTTCCAACAGACCGTACAAAACCCACAACAAACATTTGCCATTGTAACCATTTATAGGAGTTATAGCTCAGGGGCACAACACATTCATGTAGTGCAGCCTTCCCCACCGTCCATCTCTAGGACTGTCCATCATCCCAAACGGAGACTCTGTCCTCAGAAGACACCGACCCCATCCCTCCCCCGGCCCTGTGACCACCATCCACTCTCTGTCCCCAGGAGACACTGACCCCGTCCCTCCCCTCCTGTGACCACTGTCCACTCTCCATGTCCATGAGTCTGACAAGCCCAGAGTCTGACACCCCACAGAAGTGGAATCCTACAGAATCCATCCTCTCCTACTATATTTGACTTACTGGCATATCATACAGGGTTGGTCCCTCTGACTCTGGCTTCTCTGGCTCAGCAGGACGTCCAGAGGGCTCCTTACGTCTGCACCCCTCTCCTGCCTTGGGCCCTATCACCTCCAGCTCCCTGAGCAGACAGCCCTGGGGGTGGGCAGCAGATGCTCACTGGAGCTGGGCACCAGCAGGTGATGCCTGCGAACCAAGCCCGTCTCTGCCCACTAGAGGGTGTCACATCTGAGGGAAGATCTGCCAGCATGATAAACTGGTACGATGACACAGGCTGGTGGTGCACGTGCGCGCTTGTGTGTGTGTGTGTGTGTGTGTGTGTGTGTGTGAGAGAGAGAGAGAGAGAGAGAGAGAGAGAGAGCATGCACACCCTCCGTCTTCTCCCCTCCTCTGCTCCCCTCTCTCCCTTCTCTCCTTCCCTCTCCCCTGCTTCCACTCCTTCCCCTCTGCTCTCTCCTCCTTCCCTCCCTTCCCCTCCCCCCCCCTCCTTCCTCAGCCACCCCTCTCTCTCCAGGGATCTGCCTATAAATCCTACTTGCCTCAACTTCCCAGACTCCGATCTGCACCTCCCCACCTCTGGGAGACCTCCAGGCCCAACTGAGAAACCACAGCGTTCACCGCTGTGTCCCACGGATCCCTCACCACGTGCTGTCCTTGCTTGGAAACGCTGCAGCAGGAGCCTCCCCGTGTTCTGGCCGCTCACGGAGAAGGTGAG
Source organism: Vulpes lagopus (assembly GCF_018345385.1). NCBI lineage: Eukaryota > Metazoa > Chordata > Mammalia > Carnivora > Canidae > Vulpes > Vulpes lagopus. The sequence continues at coordinate 70,004,600 of NC_054834.1, read as the reverse complement.
TGTGGTCCTAGTCTCGCCATCACTGCCACCGACACAGGGAGACCTGTTGGTACTAACCTTGAGCCCCTGATTGCAGGTTTCACCAACGTCAATGTTTGTAATTTACCTTCTGTGGGGACAGACTCTGAAGCCCTGTGACTGTCCTGTTCATCATCAAACTGTGAGTCACGTGTCCTTGCGTCATGTAGTGATCCACGCTCAGATAATCGTTACCATGATGATTGCGGAAGGGCAACTTTCCAATTTCACCGTTCCTTCTGTGTTTATTAATTGGAATCCTACTGCAGAGAGAGAGGGAGAGAGAGAGCGCATGAGCTTTTTCCCCCTCCTCCTCCTCCTCCATGTGTGAACACGTGGATTTCCGGACAGACTCCTGAATCTCTGTTTCATGCAATGGGCTGTCATCTGCTACTCTCACTTACTTTGATGCTAAAATCATCACAGATTGGGCCAGCGGGAGTCTCTTCATGCTGGCCCCTTGGTCCTTCTGATAACCCCCCACAAGTTTTTGAGCAGCTTTCTTACTTTCCACTACAAGATGTTCCAGTTTCACCTGGATACTCCGTTCCCTCGCTCTGGAATCCGCTGTGGCCCCAAGAAGCTCTGGGTCCTTTTCGCAGAGGTTAGTGTTTAAAAGCCAAGATTTGCATGTTGGGTGCACTCAGTGCCATTTGGGCATCAGTCTCCTAGATTGTCCAGCTGGAAACTCTCTCTCTCTCTCTCACAGTCACATCTTGTTCTCTCTGTTCATCCATCTTTCTACGTTACCATGATTTCTTTGACTCTGGCCCAACACCGCTGGTCTGTACAAGACCCCTCCATTCCATATCTGCCACTGCTTTCTCCGACCGCTGCACCTGGCTTCCTCTGTCTCCAATACGTACACTTCCACACCTCGTTCTCCCCTCTTTTCATATAACTGACCTCCTGACCCTGCTGGTGCATCCCCTGTCCTTGACCCCTGCTCCATTCCCAGCCACCTCCCCTCAGCGTGACTGTCTCAAAGGAAGGGAACCAATAGATATGTTGTAGGTAAATAAAAGAGAAAGAGGGGTATCTGGGTGGCTCAATGGTTGAGTGTCTACCTTCAGCTCAGGTCATGATCCTGGAGTCCCAGGATAGAGTCCCACAATGGGCTCCGCGCGGGGAGCCTGCTTCTCTCTCTGCCTATGTCTCTGCCTCTCTCTCTATCTCTCATGAATAAATAAATAAAATCTTTAAAAAGAGAGAGAGAGAGAGAGAAACACAAGCCCCTCCCCTGTTCTTTGAGCACCTGGGGGACCAGACAAGGCCAGGCGTAGGCCCTCCCCCATATGCATCCCGGACCTCCCAAGATGGAGTGGTGTCATTTCAGTAGGAGCAGAAATTCCTGGGCTGACCACCAGAAGAGAGAAGCTGCAATCTGACTCTCACGCAGCATTTGCAGCAGAACTACTGCAACAGATGAGCCAAGAGGTTCAAGGAATCTGGACAGAGACCTGCAAACACAAGGGATGGTAGTAGCAACATGAAGAGGGACAAGCAGGCAGATCTGGGAGCCAGGGGCCAGTGGTAGGTGTGGGAAGTATGGCAGTTGAACGACACAGTGAGTGGGCACAGGGCAGAGCAGATTCCATGGGAAGGCCCATCAGGGAGGTGAGCTGTCACTTGTGGGGATTTGAGACAGTTCAGGAAGCTGAGAGGTGCCAGGAGAAAAGCTCAAACAGGCTGACCCAACAAGAACAGTCACAAAGGGACAGAAGAGAGAGGAAGCAGGAAATATTTGAGAAAGGAATGAAATAAGTGCCTCAGAATTAAAGAAACACAAGAGAGGGCTCTCGGGAGCCAACAGGACAGATGAGGAAGAAACCAGATGCATCCTGGTGACACATGCAAATGCCAACATTCTGGAACGTTCCGGAGTAAACACAGGTCACCTGAAAGGCAAGAATGATATTCATAACATTCTCTGCAAGAATTATATGAACAAAGAATTGTATTCTGAAAGCACAGAAGATAAATAACTTGGCATAGAGGATTTTATAGGGCGTGATTATGATTTAAATGTGAAAGTGGAATAAAGATCATTTCAGGAAACAAGCCTCAGAATATCTAGAATATTGGCCATAGAAACACCTGCCTTGCCCACGAAATTCTCAAACAAGAGAAATAAATCTTGGAAGATGCACCAAGAGCTGTGGCAGGTGGGGAGAGACCAGGTTCTTGCCCACAGAGCTGGCAATCACCAATGAGAAAATACAGTAAGATATACACAAGATACCACTTATCATGATAACAAAACTGGGGGTATCTAGAAATTAATGGAATAGAAATATTTCAGGCCTCACTGTGAAAAATCTAAGATTCAAACAAGGACCCTGGTAGACATTGTTTGGAGTAAACAGAAGACATCTCATGCAAGGATACTTTTATATGACAAAGGTGCCAATCTTCCCTAAATTGACTGAGACATCCAGTGCAATCCTAAGCACATTCTCAGCTAGGAGTTTGAAACGCTTGATGTACTGACTCTGCACTGATGGTGAAGTACAGAGGCCCAACAACAGGACAGTCAGCTCGATACAAAGAACAGCAAAGACAGACTTGCCTATCTGGCATAAGGACTTAAGAGGAAGCCTGATAAAAAAAAAAAAAATCCCGAACTGCATGGGATTGCCACAAGAACAAATCCTAAAAGACAGAGGGTGGACAGCTTGGAGACAAATGCTCATATACATTTATTCCATACTTAACATATTTATTTGTTCACAAGAACCTTTATGTGAATGGGAAAGCCATTTAATGAAGAAAAAATGTTTCCCATTAACTTAATGGTGAGAATTATAATGTGCTTCATCCCAACCCAATACCCCCCTACAAAATTCTGCAGATAATATGATGTATCAATTGAGGAATAAAAATAAATGTGTACAAAGAACATATGAATTTTAAAAATCAGTTTGTCCATTTCTATAAAAAAGCTTGGTAGGATTTTGATTGGGATTATGTTGAATCTAACTGGGAGAAAATTCATATCTTAATATTGGATCTTCCAATCAATAAATACTGTGTATCTCTCCGTTTATTTAAGTCTTTTATAATTTCTCCCATAGTGTACAGTTTTGAATGTCTTTTACCATATTTATATCTATGTATTTAATATTTTTGATGTTATTGTAAATGGCCATTTAAAGTTCATCTCCCGGGGATCCCTGGGTGGCGCAGGGGTTTGGCGCCTGCCTTTGGCCCGGGGCGCGATCCTGGAGACCCGGGATCGAATCCCACGTCGGGCTCCCGGTGCATGGAGCCTGCTTCTCCCTCTGCCTGTGTCTCTGCCTCTCTCTCTCTCTGTATGACTATCATAAATAAATAATAAAAAAAAAAAAAAAAAGAAAAAAAAAAAATAAAGTTCATCTCCCTATTATTCTTTGCAGGCATACTGCATTACAATTCATTGTCTATATTGAGCTTATATCGTGCAATCTTGCTAAGCTCATCTTAATTAGAGTAGTGTTTTTGTACATTTGGTCAGATTTTCTCCAATGGTGATCTTGCTTTCTGTGAGTAACAGTGGTTTGCTCTTTCTTTCCTATCTAGGTGCCTTTTTATTCTTTTTTTCTTGCCTTATTACACTGGCTACAATCTAAAGAACAAGGCTAAATAGAAGTTTGAGAAGAGGCATCCTCGTCTGGTCCCTGATCCTAGAGCGAGAGCATCCAGTCTCTCAGCATTAAATTTGATGTCCTTTATCAGGCTGAGAAAAGCTCCTTTAATTCTTAGTTTGCCGGGATTTTGAAAATCATGACTATTGGATTTTGCCAAATCTTTTTTCTGTATCTATTGAGATAATGATGTGGTTTTTGTTTTTAAATTTAATATGGTCAGTTAATTGAGTTGGTTTTTTAAATGTTAAACCACCTTGCATTCCTAGAATAAACCCCACTTGGGGGGCACCTTACTTGGTAGTTCAGTGGTTGAACATCGGCTTTCAGCTCAGGTCATGATCCTGGGGTCCTGGAATCAAGTCCTGCATCAGGTTCCCCACAGAAAGTCTGCTTCCCCCTCTGCCTGTGTCTCTGCCTCTCTCTCTCTCTCTCTCTCTATGTCTCTCATGAATAAATAAATAAATAAAATCTTAAAAAAAAACCCTACTTGTGTATTGTTGGATTTGATTTGCCGAAGTTTTCTTTAGAATTTTTGCATCTATGTTCATGAGGGATATGAGCCTATAGTTTTCTTTCCTTATGTTGTATTTGTCTGACTTTGGTATCAGGGCAATGCCAGTCTCATGGAATGAGTCGGGAAATATTCTATCCTTTTTAATTGTTCTGTATGAGTTTATGTAGAACTGGCTTTATGTGTTCCTTAAATATTTTAAAGAATTTACCAGTTATGCCATCTAGGCCTGGAGTTTTCTCTGTAGGAAGTTTTTCTTCTACCACAAATTTAATTTACTGAATAGATATGAGTCTATTCTGGTTATTTATTTACTCTTGAATGAGTTTTGGTAGTTTGTGTCATTTAAAGAATTTGTCTATTTCATCTACATCAATGACCTATTGGCATAATTTCATAATATTCTCTTGTTCATTTAATACCTGTAGAACCTATAGTGATGAAGTTATCTATCAATCGATCGATTGATCGATCTATCAATCTATTGATCAATAGATATCACCTAGTAGTTCTCTTTCCCTGGAGAACCCTGACTAATACATATTTTTGTATGAAGAGTGATTCTAGAGGAAAAGGATGTTAGGGAAAATTCATATCTTGAGTTGGTTCTTGGGTTTCTGGAACTGGCTCTCCGGTCTGATTGGATTGAAGATGGGAATGACTATTTCAGTAATAAGGACGGACAGTCCATGGCATGATATGGCAATAAGGATGCATAAAATTCCTAAATCCTCCTAACTAGCCACTTACAGGAAGCCAGGAGCTGGATTACCCCGAACGTTGTGAAAAACCAAAACTCCAATGACGTTGGTTGGTTGCTCCTAAAGATGCTGGACAGAGCAGTTCAAGAAAAGAATGAACTCAAGAATTCCAATTCTCAGCTTTGATGCCACAGAAACAAACCAAGAGCCTCTGTGTGTACCCTGCCAACAGCCATGTGCCCCCCAGCTGAAGGGCAGAGGTGGCTCAAAATCTGATGCAGACCCTCATCCTGTGATCGGCCGTACTGCATTAAGGGAACCCCCAGTCTCTCAGGGTGTCTGCTGTTAACGTGAGGGCACTGACCAGGAAGGCTACAATCCTGTAGGCTGGGGTGGCGATGAGTGGCCAGACCCTGCAGCAGTGGGGGATCCCACACCCCTAAATTCTGACGAGTCTTCTCTTCAGTGGAAAAGATCTCCCCACCCCTACCCCAGGAGCTTGATCCTGCGCTGCTGGATGGGTTGCCACTCTGGGTCTCCTCTGGACCCATGCCCACCACCCCTCTTTGCTTCTAGAGCCAAAACTAGATGCAAGTCCCAGCAAGCCCCAAAGGTGAGGAGCAAGGTGTGACTCACGAAAAGGTGTGCCGCACTCCGACGGCACAGCTGGGGCTTCCTGCTGCTTCCAGGTGGAGGCCGGGAGAACGCGTGCAGGAATGGGTCTGAGGCTGTGGGATAGCACTGGAGGGGACGTAAAGTGGGACCAGGCCTGGCCTCACTCAGCTGGGATTCGGGATTTTTTTTTAACATTTTATTTATTCATGAGAGACAGAGAGAGAGAGAGAGAGGCAGAGACACAGGACACAGGCAGAGGGAGAAGCAGATTCCCCAGAGGGAGCCCGATGTGGGACTCGATCCCAGATCCCAGGATCACGACCTGAGCCGAAGGCAGACCCTCAACCGCTGAGCAACCCAGATGACCCTGGGATTCAGAATTTAACACTGCTGCTTAGTGCCTGAGGAAGAGCTCTTGCAGTCCGTCGGCTCAAACACAGACCTAATAAGGATGGCTTGCCCCGAGTGGCCGGAAAGCCCTGACCTCCCCTGGCCAAAGGCTTAAGGAGGTTGGAAAGTTGGGGTGGGTTTGCTGAGATGTGCTCACCCCCACACTGCCAGGGCTCGGGAGACATGATTTTCATCAGAACTGCAGGGAGTGAAGGGTATGCCTGTCTCACCACGACCAAGGGGCACCTGTGCAGGCTCGAGGGACTCTGCGGTCACTTTGCAGGTGCACCTCATGGGGGATCTGCAGCCTCTGACCTGGGAATCCTAAAAACCATGACAGCAATTGGATCCTGGGGACAGGGCCACGCAGTGGCACTTGGCCACCAAACGCAAACCGGACTCAGCTCCCCGGGGTGGACAGCAGAGTCCAGGCAGCAGGCGGCACATTCAGGCTCACAGAGCCCTGCAGGGATGGCTGGTTGCTCAGGGCATTCCCAGCAGGGACGTGGATGGGATGCACACAGGATCCCCACTCCATCTGTAGGAGCAGAAGGGTCCTGGGTGGTCAGGGGGTTGCTGGAGGGGGGTTGGGGGGACGAGGTCCCTGAGGGACAGTCATGAGGGAGGCACAAGATGGGATGAGCCCTGGGGATTCTTTTTTTTTTTTTTTAATTTTTTTTAAAATTTATTTATGATAGTCACAGAGAGAGAGAGACAGAGACAGAGACATAGGCAGAGGGAGAAGCAGGCTCCATGCACCGGGAGCCTGACGTGGGATTCGATCCTGGGTCTCCAGGATCGCGCCCTGGGCCAAAGGCAGGAGCTAAACCGCTGCGCCACCCAGGGATCCCAGCCCTGGGGATTCTATGCGACTGATGAATCATGAAATTCTACCCTGAAACTAATAATACACTGTATGTGAACTAAACTGAATTTAAATAAAAAATGTCAAAAAAAAAAAAGAAAAAGAAAAAGAAAAAGAAAAAGAAAAAGAAAAAGAAAAAGAAACATCCTGGGTGGTGTGAGCATTCATCCCAGTGGAACCCCGACAACAGAGACACATGGCCCCCACCCTGGTCAACCTTGAGGCTGAGCCAGTTCATGGATCAGACCCCGGCCCGGAGGGAAGACCCCGGACAGTGCTGGAAAAGTCCACTGGTCCCCTCCACCCGGCCTTCCCCAAAGGACCTGCAGGTTTTACTGGGGTGACTGTGCCCTGGGGGTCAGGGGGTGAGAATACAGAGACTCTGGGGACTGCGGGACACGGGTTCTAAACTGACCCAGTTCCCAGAGGCCCCACACGTCCCGGTCACCACCCGTTGGGGCAGGTTCGTGCAGGCCTGGCCATTGACACAGCTCCAGCCCAGGGTCACCTCGTTCAGGGGCTGGGGGGTCCCCACCAGGGGACCCCACCGTGCGGCAGCCTCTCCAGCTCCTGTAAGCATAACTTGGGCAGACACATCGAGCAGCTGGCAGCCTCCCTCATCGGTTCTCTGACCGTGAAGGGGGGACTGTGATGGTGGGAAAGACCACATGGAACCACCAGAACCGCCTCTCCACAGGCAGAGGGTCCCTGAACCATAATACTGTGTACCTGGGGGTGGTGCGGAGGCTGGAGCCTCCCCCAGGACTTGAAGGGCTCAGGGTGGTGATGCCCACTGCACCCCCACTCCCTTGGCCTGTCAGGCCTGTGCAGAGGACAGGAGGGTCCTGGCGGGCAAAGGACAGTGGGTTACTGTGAGTTTGTGCAGTGGTGTCTCCCCCGGTGCCTGCTGTGTCAGATGTGGTCTCATTGCTGGAGGATTGCCCCTGCCCCTGTTGACCTGGCCAACGCCTTCTCCCCTAGCCATCTGCTTTCAGCTGCAAAGGCAACAGTGCACCATCATGGCCCCACCTCTGGGGCGGACCAGGCCCATGCATCAGGCCCATGTCATAAGTGAACTCACACGGACACTGTCATCTGCCCCTTCCACATACTCCCATACTGCTGCCCTGCAGTTATGCTGGTGGGCCCGTGAGAAATAAGCAGCAGCTGCCCTAGACTTACTGGTAAGACACATCCACACCAGGGAACGGGAGATCAATCCAACTAAAGTTCAGAAGGCTTCTACTTCAGAAACATTTTTAAAAAATATTTATTTATTTATTCATTTATTTATTCATGAGAGACAGAGAGAGAGAGAGAGAAAGAGAGGCAGAGACACAGGCAGAGGGAGGAGCAGGCTCCATGCAGGGAGCCTGATGTGGGACTCGATCCCAGGACTCCAGGATCACACCCTGGGCCGAAGGCAGGTGCTAAACTGCTGAGTCACCCAGGGATCCCCTACTTCAGAAACATTTTTAGAGGCCCTGAGGTGTGAGGCATGTCAAGATACATCCTCTGAGGTGAGGGACAGATTGTTGGGTCTGGTCTCTCCCATGACCAACACAGAGGCACAATGCCCAGTGGGCTTCTCTGGACACAGCATGTCCCTCGTGTGGGAGTGTTACTCAAGCTGAGTGACCCCTGAAGCTGCTAGGAGTGATTGGGGCCCAGAACAAGACACAGCTCTGTAGTAGGTCAGGGCATGTGACCCAGCAGAGCCCACCATGCATGCAATGTCCATGTGGACGGAGAAGCTGTCTGGAGCTCTATGCACAGGACTTTGGGATTTGGGGGCAGGATCCAACCATCTGCCCCAGGTGACTGCTCTCCTTTGAGAAACAGCTCTAGGCTTTCGTAGAGATCGAACGCTAGGCTGCAGGCCACCAAGTCACCCTGCAAGTCTGAGCCACTGAGCTGTACTGCTGGGCACACAGCACTCTGTCATCCTGTGGAGGTGGTGTGTCCGTGGTCAGACTTGTGCAGGCCCTGGAGGCACAAGGAACTTACCTGAACAGGTGGCCCAAATGCCCAAGGCCTTCACCTCTGTTACATGGCTTCTCTGTCCCTGTCTGCCCTGTGGCCCCATGGGGAGTCCCCACCAGTCAGCTGACAGGGCAAGGGGGCTTGGGCTGGGTTTCCAGATGGAGCTGCCCAGTGCCCAGGAGCTGCCACCTGGTGTGGACAGCTGCCACGCTATGGCCCCCTCCCCGGGACGTCCCTGAAGGACATGAAGGACAATCCTCCAGGGGCAGAACTCTGGGCAGGGCACCTGCCTGGGCCCTGGGCCCTGGGCTCCAAAGGAGAAATGGCCAGACGTGAGGTTACACGCTGATTCCCGGGCTGCACCCAGTGCTCCGGCTGGATGGTCAGGGACTTGGAAGGACCATGACCCGGAAATTGATGACAAGGGAGTTCGGGGAAGAGGTGTGTGCACAGGCAAGAACTGGGTATTTGTGCCCTGTGTGAATGCCCACCAAAGGGAGAGTCGGCAGAGGACTTCCATCATCCGGCGCGCAGGATGGCCCGTGCCGTGGGTACCAGGCAGCCCCCGCCCCAGGCACCCAGCCATCGCCCACAGGGCTCAGGCACAAAATGGCCATGGAGGCAGGGTGGGGTCGTGTGTGGCTCAGCTCGTGGACTTTACGCACCGAGGCCGACCCAGCTGTGACCACCGCCATGTGCCCCGTCTGCCCGCGGCAGAGACCTGCATGGAGCCCTCACCCAGAGCCCTTCCTGAGGCGACTGGCCAGCCACCTGCTAGCAGGTGACCACGCTGGAAGCTTCCGCCATCGAGGACCGGGCTCGGTTCCTACTGGAATAGACACTTATTCAGGATATAGATTTGCCGTCCCCGCACACTGCATTTCCACCAAAACACCACCGTGGACTTCCAGAATGCCTCATCCGCCTTCGGATGTCCCACGGGCAGGGCTTTGGCGCAGGAGCTTGCTGCACAGCAAACGAAGGCAGCCATGGGTCACACTCATGAACTCCCTGGTCTCACTGTGGTCCCCACCCTCCTGTAGCAGCTGCTCCAGAGGACAGTGGAGGCTGGGTTTCAGTCCTAGCGAGGTGGCGGTACCCTGCAGGGCTGGGACAGGGGCTCCTGAAGGCCGTACACACTCTGAGGCAGCGTCTGACATTCTGTGCCGCATCCCCCCAAGCCAGGATTCGGGGGCCCAGGAATCAGGGGCTGGAAATGGCAAGAGCACCTCTGGCTATTACCCCTGCTGCCCTACTAGCAAAGCGTTTGCCTCCCATCCCACGACTTTTTTTTTTTTTTAAGATTTTATCTATTTATGAGAGAGAGAGAGAGAGAGAGAGAGAGAGGCAGAGACACAGGGAGAGGAAGAAGCAGGCTCCCTGTGGGGATCCCAATGCAGGACTTGAACCTAGGGCCCCAGGATCATGTCCTGAGCCAAAGGCAGATGCTCAACCACTGAGCCACCCAGGTGTCCCTCTTCCCCATGACCTTATGGTCTGCTGCCCTGAGGTCTCAGGTACAGAGGGAGGGATGCTTCTATCAGAAGACACAGCAGTGACTCCCCTGAACTGGAAGTTCAGCCTGCCACCCAGCCACTCTGGGCCCTTCACACCCCTCAATCTGCAGGCAGAGGAAGGAGGTACAGTGTTGGTGGGAGGACTGGTCCTGACTGCCCAGGGGATGTGGGACTGCTGGTACACAGTGGGTAAGGGAGGAAGAGTGTCTGGAATGCAGCGGATCTGTAGGGTGTCTCGCTGTTGTACCACCTTGGGTTGATGGGCTCAGGCTGAATCACAGCGCCAGCCTTCCCAGGTGCCTGGCATGCAGGTGGCAGGTGGTGGGGCATCCCAGGCTCCCCAAGGAGGTGAGCTAGTGTGCAACATAGACCTCCTTACACCTTATACTGCTGCATCTCTGGAGAACCCTGACTTCAGGTCATCTGTGGACCTGATGGACCGTGGTGCATCTGTGGACCTGAAGCTTGAGCATCTGGATGAACTTTGTTTCCCACGGGTCCTGCTTCCCCTGCAGCTGGATTCCAGAAGGCACCAGGCTCCTTAGTGACTTGAACACAAGGATGTGACCCACGAGAGGGCGATATCCAGATCTGTGTGCTTGGAGAAGGTGCCAGCCTGGCCTAGCTGAGTTCCCAGCCTCCCTGCTCATGACCTGAGCCAGAGAACAGAACTAGGAAGCCAGTGCCTCTGGAGAGGCAGAGACGGGGGTGGGCAGTGGCCTCAGGCTCCATGTGGAGCGAGTGGGGAGCCCAGACCAAACCAGCCAGCGGTCGTCCTGCTCACCCTGCCCGGGCCATGGAGTCCCCTGCCCCTGTGCCTCTACTGTGCTGACCCTCCAAGAGCCAGTCCAGTCTCATGACGGGGAAGACCCCAGAGGGTCCAGACACAACCCCATAGCTCCAATGATGGGGACTCAGAGCCTCTCTGAAGGGTCTCCCCAGGGGACCCCAGACTTTTGGAGCTCTGCATCCCAGTCCCATGGAGCCCGAGGCGATCTGAGACTCATCCAGGTCCTCCAGAGCAGGGGCTGCCATGCTCTCCCTGTGCACAGGGACCTGGGCTACTGTGACCCCTCAGGGTCAGTGGCAGAGCTGGCCCTGTACGCTGAGAGATCTTCTTTCCCTGGGCTGTGTCTTGCTCTCACCATCAGCCAGCTCCTGATCCTCTTGGCTGGATGTGAACACCCCTCGGCTGAGCAGCACCATGAGCCAGATGAGCGTGGTGTCCTGGGAACACGGCATATTTCCCTCTGGACCTAGAACCCCAGGCATCCTGAGTGACAGGCTGTGTGAAGCACAGGCTGCAGAGGGGGCAGGAGGCCAGCGGTGGGGTGGGGGCAACGTGCAAAGGAGCTTGGATTCATCCCGAGGGCCAAGGCATGACCCAACTCACCCTAGTGAAGCCACTCCTGCTCTGAGGCCATGGACAGACCGGGGGCAAAGCCAGAACCCAGGAGACCAGGGGTGGAGATGAAGGCAGCATTGGAGGGCAGAGGGGGATGTGGCTGGAGACGTGGCGAGGCTGGTGGACAGCAGAGGGTGAAGGAGAAAGTGATGGCTCATACATGCAGGGAGGGGACCGGAGGAGCGATGGGTTCGGGAAAGATAGCTCAGCCAGTGAGGAGTTGATTTTAAGGAGCTTGTGGGATGACCATGGAGTGGCTCAGGTGTCGGTACCCACCTCTGCCCTAGGCCTCAGGGATGGAGACTCAGGAGCGGTGCCAGGGTGAGGGCAGAGCCCTGACAAGGCGCATGATTCTGTTTTTCAATTTCTCTAACAGCTTTATTGTGAAAAAATCCTCATACCACACAGCTCATCCACTTAGTGTGGATTTGGGGTGCCTGGGTGGTGCAGGTGGTTAAACATCCAACTCTGAGTTTCTGCTCAGGTCGTGATCTCAGGGTCTTGAGATCAAGCCCCCTGTGGTAGGCTCTGTCTGCTTGGGACCCTCCCCCCATCTAAAAATAAATAAATAAATAAATAAATAAATAAATAAATAAATAAATAAATAAAATATTTTAAAATAAATAAATAAGGGGCAGCCCAGATGGCTCAGCAGTTTAGCACCTCCTTCAGCCCAGGGCGTGATCCTGGAGACCTGGGATCGAGTCCCACATCAGGCTCCCCGCATGGAGCCTGCTTCTCCCTCTGCCTGTGTCTCTGCCCCTCTCTCTCTCTGTGTCTCTGATGAATAAATAAATAAAATCTTTAAAAATAAATAAATAGATAAATAAATAAAGTGTACAATGCAGTAGGTTTTTTAGCACATTCTCAGAATTGTGCAACCGTCACTACAATTTTAAAACATTTGCACCATCTCAAACAGAAACTCCACACCCTTTAGGGTTGTGCTCTGGCAACTGGAGACCAGCTTTGTGAAGTGCAGGAGGACAGTCACGGGGAGAGCCAGACCCAGCCACCCAGCCACCCAGCTGTCCCCAAAGCTGACCCCCAGGTTGGATGCAGTAGCCAGCAGGCCAAAACAGCAGAGGCACTGCCACAGAATCTGGAGATATGCCAAACCACTGGTCCAGCCACTAGAACTTGGGTAGTCTGTTGTGTGGAAACAGGGACCTGGGGGGTCTCTGGGCCCCAGAGGCTGAGCACAAGTCCAGGCAAGGGCTGCCAAGAGCCTGTTTGGAGGATTCTGCGGTTTCCCCTGTTAGCTTTGACATGGCATCCATCTCTGGGTGGAGGTTGCCAACTGACCACCAGGGAAGGGCAGGGGGGGCTCTGATCAGAGCCAAGGCTCCTCTCCTAGACCTAGAAAAAGGTTGAGCCGCTCTGAGACAGAGTCAGGACCCTGATCTCTACCTGGATGGCTCCACTGGCCAGAGGCGTGACTGTGTGGACATAACCTATGTCCTGAGATAGCTTCCTCCTGAGACCATGGGGCCCCACCCCCACCTGGCTGCAGGCAGGTGCTAGCCCCAGGTCACACCCTAAAGCAGGACGGCCAAGCAGATTTGCCAGGAAGATTCTGCAGAGTAACTGAAGCCAGTGGACACCAGGAGGCCTGGGGGGTGGGGAGCTTCCTGGGGAGGAATCCAGGACCAGCCAGAATGGGATGTGGCTCCAAGCAGAACTCCTTCCCTAGCAGACCTGGCCCAGGAGGATCTGGTCACTTTTGGCAAAACCCAGGGGGACCATGGGCTCCTGAGGGCCCAGCAACTTGGCAGGCACTCGCCCACTGCGGGGAGGAACGAACTCTGCCACGGAGGGTGCATTCTGCACACTCCTGCAGTCCCTGCCCCCTCACACCCCTAGCTTCTCCCCATCTGTCACGAAGAAACTCTTTTGTCCCTCCTCCCGGGGGAGACCAGGCCTTGCTCTGGCGGAGGCAGCTTTCCTGAAACCTTCCCCCATGGGCCCCATCTCAGCGGGTCAGTGGGAGACGGCGGTCCCAACCAGGGTGGCCGGCGTAGGCCAAAGCGGTGGCACCAAGGAAAAGGAGCCAGGGCCACCGGAGCGGGTGGGGACCAAAGGTGAGAGAGCCGGAGCGCATGGGAGCCAGGGAAGGCGGAACGTGCGGGAAGGCTGGGGAATTTAGGGAATTAATCTGCTGCGGGGCAGGAGCCAGGGCCACAGCGGCCGGTGCAAACCTCCAGGCCGTCGGCTTCCAGGCTCCCCAAGGCGCCTGGAAACCACAGACAGAGGGTGTGCGTGCAGAGACAGGCGCCCCAGGAGCCTGAACTCCCCACCCCAGCGCGCCACTCCTCAATGCCGCCCTGCCCTGAGGGCCGCATCGCCCTCTCCCATCCCCGGCAGAGGAATACGCAGGTGGGCGGCCGGGCGCGAAGCAGGTGTGCGTGCAGGGAGCGCGCCCACCCGGGTGGCGCCGGAGCCGCGGGTCAGCACCCAGCTTTGTCAGCGGAGCCCTGGGAGCCACGCGCCGGGCGTACGCGCTTCCTCCTGGGGGCCGGGCGTGAGGCCGCGCCCTCCCCGATTGGCCGGGCGGACCGCCCGCGATTGGCTGAGACCCCGGCCCCCGCCCCCTGGAACGCGGCGGGGGGGCGCGGGGACGGAAGGCGCGGCGCGTGCTGCCCCCGGGGGTCTCGCGCGCCGCCCGGCTGGCTGGGCCCTCGCCGGGCCACGCCCTCCTTCCCACGGCGCGCGCTGCGCGTGCGGATGATCAGCGACTCCTGGGATAGCGGGCTGCGCACGGGGTGGGGCGGGGGCACCGGGCAGCTGCCCTTGGGACCTGTGGACTCGGCCCTGGCGGCGGAGACCTGCTGGCAGCGCCCGGAGGACGCGCGGGGGGAGCGCGCCCGGGACCTGCACACTGCGTCTTGGGGGGCGCACGAAGCACCTGTTGGGAGCTGGGGGCCCACCGGGGACCTGCGGACTCCGCCCGAGGGGATGGGGTGGGGGACGCGCTCACGCCTCGGCATTTGCAGGTTGTGTGCGCAAGGGGGAGGGCGAAGCGTGGCGGGAGGGCGAGGCGAGGGAAGGAGGGCGTGAGAAAAGAGGCGGCGGCGGCGCGGAGGAGGGTTATCTATACATTTAAAACCAAGCCGCCTGCGCCGCGCTGGGAAGACCTGGGGAGCGTCCGGCCGCACGCGCGGGACACGAGCGCCCCACGCTCCCAGGTGCGCACGGCCTGCCAACTCTTGGCCTCCTGCGCCTCGCTGCCTCTGGGCCCCAGACGGCTCCAGACGCGCACCCTGAGGAGTCGCTCTGCGGCACGGTGCCAGGGGCTCCCCTGGGGTTCCGTCGTCCTCCCACCGAGCCCCGTTCCTCTGCCCACCCCTCCTGCTGCTCGCGGGGGCTCGGAGGAGTCGCGGGGCGAGTGGATGCGGGAGCGATGGACAGCGGCGCGCTGCCCCGGCCCGCGCCCCACGCGCCTGGCGTCTCGGGCTGCTGCGCCGCACGGCGGAGACCCACGTCCCCAGAGCTGCTGCGCTGCAGCCGGCGGCGACGGCCGGGCGCGCCGGAGACTGGGGGTGGCGCGGCGGCTGTGGCGCGGCGCAACGAGCGCGAGCGCAACCGCGTGAAGCTGGTGAACTTGGGGTTCCAGGCGCTGCGGCAGCACGTGCCGCACGGCGGCGCCAGCAAGAAGCTGAGTAAGGTGGAGACGCTGCGCTCGGCGGTGGAGTACATCCGCGCGCTGCAACGCCTGCTGGCGGAGCACGATGCGGTGCGCGCCGCGCTGGCCGAGGGGCTCCTGGCGCCAGCCGCGCGCACCCCCGCGCCCTGCGGGCCTCCCGGGACACCCGCCGCCGCCGCCGCCGCCTCGCCTTCTTGTGCCTCGTCGTCCCCCGGCCGCGGGGGCAGCTCGGAGCCCGGCTCACCGCGCTCCGCCTACTCGTCGGACGACAGCGGCTGCGAGGGCGCGCTGAGCCCGGTGGAGCGCGAGTTGCTCGACTTCTCCAGCTGGTTAGGGGGCTACTGAGCGCCCCGCCCCCGAGGTAACCTCCGGCGGCGGGGGGCGGGGGGTCGGAGCGGGCAGCCGGGCGGGGTGCAGTGGACAGCTTCTCGGCTCGCGCCCCGAGAGCAGCCAAGCGCCACGCCAGGCCCGGGTGACGGCTTCAATTTCGCTCACTCTTCATTTTCCCCAAACTTTTTCAAGCCTGTGCAAGACCGGCGTTTGTTTGTCTGGGATTGCAAAACTTCCTCTCGCTGCTGCGCCGAAGGGGGAGCGGGGAGGGGGAGCCCTCGGGCGGGTGAGGCCCCGAGTGCACGCGGATCCCGGGGCAGAGCTGGGCGCTGGGAGGCGGGGTGACTTTGCATTGCAAATCGCGCGCCGGGGCCCGGTGGCAGGAATGAGTCGGCGGGTGCGGAGCCCTGACTCACCGCCGCTCCGAGCGCCCGCCCCGCCCCGCCCCCGCCCCGGCCGGGGCCGCAGACCGAATCCGAGGCACCCACGGACGCTGGCGCTCCAAAACCAACCAAGCAAACGAAACTGCAGACTTCGCTCGTGGGCGGTGGGGCCGGGCCGGATCCCGCAATGCTGCGCGGCCCGCTGCCCCTCCCCTCCCGGCAGCCGCAGCCGTGGACCCGCAGCGGGCGGGAGCGCTCAGGCCCTGGGAGCGAGGTGGGTGGTCCGCGCCTCGGCCCCTCGGCCCCGCGGGCGAAGCCACCGCCACCCACCGAGCCAGCCGGGACCCCGCCAACGGTCCCGTGCCGTCCAGCCTGACCGGGTGCCAGCGTGGAGCCGGTCCTAGCCTGACCTCCGGCGGCTGGCAGCTTCCTCAGACCGCGACCGTCCTGCCCCCGGAGGGTCTCCACTGCCATGGGGCTGTACGCCAACACGGACCGGTGTGAACGGGAGAGGATCTTATAAGGACACAGAACATCTGTTTTGTGCATTTATTAGTTTGAACTGCCCAGGAACACCGGCCATGTGAAGACTTCTGTTTGTACATAAAGCCCCCAGACTTTGACCACAATAAAGATTGTCTACTCCCGCCCCACCCCCACTACTGGAACTTTCCAACCTGGCTAAGGGCTGGACCCCTACTGCCCCCAGGGCCAGTGTCCCTGGTAGGCGTCCCCTTGAAGCAGCCAGGTGGATGCTGGGCAGTGCCCCCGGACGAGGACCTACCTTTTTGGAGAACCTGTTTTAGGGGAGGTGAACTTCACAAATAAAGCAGTGCTGTGTATCTGGTGTTGGGGATGCCCTCTCCCTGGACTCCCCCCCCTCCTCTGTCGGGTGGGACCAGAGGTGTGAGGTCTGGGAGTCCAGCCTGGTCACCTCTACACCAAAGCCATTCACAGGCACCACGTAGGTCAGGGAGCTTCCAGCAGGTGGCAGGAAATTGCTGGGTGGTCCAGGCCAGGCTACATCACAGCTAGGAAGCTGAGGTCTGGGGTGGGGGTGGGGGGCTGCTGTCTGGCATGAACATGAGGGTCTGGAGACCAGGGAGGTCTGACCTGTGAGCACCAGTCCACTGGATCTCAGGGCTGGGGGCTTGGGGTCCAGGCTGCCTTGTTCAGAGCCCCACTACTCATCACCAGCTGGATGACCTGAACACAAATGGGAGTGACAGCAGAACTGCCCTACGAGGTCATGGGAGGATTTGAGAGGTGTCCTCTGGTCTGGCACCCTAGGCTAGGCTCCAGGCCCCTGTGCCTGAGGCCTTCGCTCACCCCTGTTTATGTGGGAGCTGCCCGTGAGAGGAACAAGGAACCCACCCCCTACCCAGGCTCCCCCAGCCCAGGGAGCCTTCGGAGATTACTCAGCCCTACCTTTGACCTGGGCCTGGACCGCTTTGAAGTCTGGCTGGGCCTAAGCTCTCTTTTATTGCAGGGGTGGGGCGGGGCTGGTGGGGATCCCCCAGGCTGCTTCAGGGTGCTGAAGGCACCCCTTCCTTTGCTAGGGAGTGGTCAGGTCAGAGCCGTTGGAACCCTGGGAGGTGGAGCTGCCAGTGTTGGCAGAGAGCAGGTGGCTCCGGGTAACCACGGTGACAGGGTCACTGGGTCTGATGAGGCTCAGGCTGGACCAGGGTCTGCGGAGCAGCTATGGTTCGAGGCTGTAGGGCTGAGTGACCAGGCCTCATCCCAGGGACAGAAGGGGGCACCCTTCTCCTAGGGACCTACTGCCTGGTCAGTGACCTCGCTGAGTCACAGGTCCAGCACCAGGGAGACACCTGGACACGGTGGTGGGCAGGGAGGGACCATCACGCATGGGTTTGGGGAGGAAAGCCTGGGAGAATGTGCCCACAGGAAAGCCCCCCACCCATGCCTAACCATAGGCCTGGGTGAGTGTGCCGTTAGGAAACTCTGCAAACCACATGCGTTACCACTTTTGTTTTGCTGTTATTCTGGAAAATTCTAGACATATGCAAACATTCTAAAACCTTTATTGTTGTTAGCAGGAACTGTCAGGAGCTTCTGTCAGGGGACACAAGCAGTGTGGGGGAGTGTGTCATCAGGCTGGCCAGTGGTGGACACGCGGGGCCCTGGAGGAGGCTATGAGAAGCCCCATCATCAGTGTCTACAAGGAGCGCAGGCCGCTTCCACCCCGTGCACCCCACCACTCCCGCCCCCACCTTCTTTGAAGCAAACCCCAACATACCATTTCGGCTGGAAATTCTTCATGTGTGTCTCTAAGGGAACCCCCCTCCCCCAACCGTGGATAGTCCCTTCACCTCACCACATGGCCTCGGGCCCCTGAGAGGTCTCCTGTGGTGGGGTCACCCATGGAACCCGCTGAGTGGCCCTGTGAGCCTGTGACCATTGCCCATGGAGGGCACAGGGCCGTCACTCTGCGCTGTTTGCCACCCGCATCCTGGGTGTCACCAATGGCACCCTTCTGGGTGTTGCTTGTCTAGTGTCTGTGTCCGTATTTCCTGTACATTGGGGGTGGGGGTGGTCAGAAGTAGACAGACGGCTAGGTGCCAGTTAGGTTTCTGATTCATGCACGTGCTTCAGAGGAGGTGCTGCGTCCCTGACACTGCGTCCCGTTGGCAGACGCAGCTGTGGTGAAGGGACCTGGTCAGTAACTGTCGAGGCAGGGTCTGCAGTGGGTGCTCAGCCAGGATGTCAGGTGTGTCACCTGGGCACACTGGGCTGCCGCGCACCCTGGTTAGGAAGTGTCCTCTTCTATCCTTCCCTGGATGCCAAGCACTGCCCCACTCTACGGGGCTGGAGCCGGCAGCTCGGAACAGCTGAGCCCCTGGCATCACAGAGCTTGGAAACCACAAGAATCATATTCAAACCTGGGACGGCTTCACTTCTAAGTCCTTGCAATAGCTGGACCTGGTCTGCTGGGGGCTGCAGGGCTCTGCCAGGGGCCCCCTGCCCAGGCCTTGTGCCACACTGGAGGTTGGGGCTGATTCCTGACAGAAGGTGATCGGGGGACCCCAGTCCATAAGATGAAGGTGGAAATGGTGCTTTTGGACTTGGGGGTAAAGCTGGGGACCTTCGGTGCTGTGACCGCACAAAGTCAGACCCAGCAGACTCGGGACCAGGCACAGCTGGGCAGGGTGCGAGGGGTGGGGCAGGGCGCGAGGGGTGGGGCAGTGTGGATGCCCAGGGCCCAGGGCCCAGGGAGCGCTCCGGAGGCACTTGGCCACTTGGGGTCAGGACGTTGTTGCTGTTTCTAAGAGCTGGTGCCCTGAGGAGCCCTGCCTTGCTGTCCTGGCGGGGGGGGGGGGGGGGGGGGGGGGGGGGGGGAGGCGTCCTTGTGGCCAGAAAACACCTGATGGCTTTGTCCTGAACATGTGAGAAAACAGATGCACCCCCTAGCTGTCCGCGGTGGGGCTCTGCAGACACAGGCCTGTCCCGAAGGCGGCAGGGTCCAGCACCGAGGTCCGTGTGTCCAGGCTTTGGCTTATCTGGCCCACCCAGGTCCCGCTCCCATTCATCCCTAAAACTTTATCGGGGTGTACGAGAAGCTGGGGATTGACTACGTGCCAAGGGGACACCCTTCATGGACCCTTGGGGGATGCGGGATCTAATCCACAAGCAGCATGGATCAGTCAGTTGTAGGGCTGGCTAGTGTGGACACGCTGGACTCCTGAGGGAAGGCGCGTGCCCGGAGTCTTTGGGGACTCTGTTCTGGGGCATGGGACTCACACGTGCAAGCACCTCCTCTGCTCACATTTGTTCCTCTGTCCCATTGACCTTCACCAGCAAACACATGTTCAAAGGTAAAAGTATTGAGACTTTCAAGCCAGCAAGCACTGAACCGCATGGGCTCCTCCTTGGCACCGGGCCCGTCTGTCTGCAGATCTCCAACACCTGAAGCCAGTCCTGGTTCTGCCCGCAGCAAGATGCTCCCTCAACCTGTAAGGAAGGGCAGGCAGCTCTGCCAGGAGCCAGGCCCTGGGGTGCTCACCTTCCCTCCTCTGTGTACAAAGGCAGGCTCGCCTGGAGTGAGCCCCTGGGTGAAGCTGGACCTGAGGACCTGCTTCTAACCCCTGGCGTGAAGGGGGCATACAGACCCCGTGATATCACCCCTTGTGTGCTCACCGTAATGTGGGGGAGCCTCAAGGCCGTGGGAGGGGGCCACGCAGGTGCATGGCTTCTGGTGGGGCCATGCAGGTGCATGGCATGGGCTAGGATGGGGTCTTCCCATTTTCCTGGTCTAGTTTCCAGCAGATGACTGGGGAGAGACCTTGGGGAGGGGGCTGGCCATGTGCGGGAGGAGGGGAACTGTGGGGCTCCTGAGGGGGCCTGGGGGAGGGAGAACAGGTGGAAGCTGGAGTCAACATCTGGGGGGATGACAGAAGGGTCCCAACCACTGCTGCAGGGTTTGGGGTGCTGGTCAGAGTCAGGAGGGGGAGGGAGAGCCTGACTGCAGGGGGAAGTAAGGACGAAGGAAGTCCCGTGGGGCTCCTGACCCTTTCCCAGCAGTGGCGGTGGGGGTAGCTCTCTGCAGGGGCTGCACGAGGGCAGTGGGCAGGGGGTATGGCCACACCATCGTCTTTGCCCCCATGAAAACGAGGAGGGGCCAGGTGACAGCCGGGAGTGCCCTCTGGGTAATGATACACCCCAAGAATCGACCGTCCAGGACATGAGGAACTTGCTGTTTCCACATGTGCCCCTCCAAAGGGCCTCGGCCCCACTTCCAGGCCCAGGGAGCCTCACTGGTAGACCTGAGGCCCATAGGTACCCCCCAGAGGCGTGCAGGTTCAGAGTCTGTGGAGCTGGGCCTGCCCTGGCCCCCTACACCTGCCTGGAGGGGACACCATTACTGCTGTTTTCTGCTGGGAGCACTGCTGTAAAAGTCTTGTTAGCAGTCAGTGACCGCAGGATTTAGGATGCCTGCCCAGCCTTCTAGACACCTGGTCCTCCAAGGTAGTGGGACCAGGGAAGGGGTAGAGGCCTGAGTGTGCTCTGGAGGGGATCCTGGGGGCCCTCAGAGCTCCTTGGCTGGGTCTAGAGGAAAGGAGGATGCAGAGAAAGCCTGTTGGGCCCCAGCCCACCTCCAGGGGCCCCCATGGGTCCTGCGTGGTTCCTGCTCTGGTCCAACCCGCCCCCAGCTGCGGGCTGTGACTAATGAGGCAAATCAATCAGGGTTGGGGGGGTTGCTGAATGCCACAGAGCGCTCTCTGCAGCCAGCAGACCTTGCCTCCAGCACGGCCCCCCACTGAGGCTGGGATCCCAGTGGCCCCTACATATTGAAATAGACCTTTGTCACCAGAGCACTGACCTCCAGCCTCACAGAGGCAGGGAGGGGCCTACTGACAAGGTCACCCTGCCAGCACCCCCAGAGCAGCCCCTGCCCAAGGCCACACACCAGAGGGGGTGTGTGTGCTGCTCTGACAAGGTCAGGGGACAGCAGGGGCTCCCGGCCAGGTCCTGCCTGCCTGCCTGCCACCAGCCAAGTCCTCTCTTCAGGGCAAAGTGAGCAAGTGGGAAAACCAGGCCCCACATGGATGGGCCTTGCAAAGCCTGGGTGGCAGGATCCCTGGGCCCTGACAGCGGGGGAGTTGGTGCCTTAGCTGGGGTGCCAGGTGCCTGAGCAAACGCCACAGTCAGGGCAGGGGTGGGAGTCCTCCGAGGCCTCTCTCCCTGGCCTGTAGACCGCCGCCTCTCCCTGTGACTTCTGTGTGTGTCTGCGACCACAATGCCCTTTGTGTAAGGACACCAGTCATATAGGATCAGAATCCCCTTAGTGACCTTGATGACCTCTGTAAGGACCCTAGCTGCAAATAAGGTCCTAGAGGTTAGGACTCCACCTTATGAATTTGGGGGACAGGACACATTCCAGCCCATCCCAGGCAGAAACAAGGGGTTTTCCAGTAACACCAGCTCCCTGGGCCTCTGCCCCTCCCCCTCTGCAGGGCTCCACCTGCACCTTCTTTGCTCCTGCGTTAGGTGTGACCTGTTCCAGACCCTCTTTGCAGAGTGTAGCTGGCTCAGCATGAGGCCACAGGCCTCTCGGGAGGGTGGGCACTGCTGAGAACAGACTGGCCTAGGTGCCCAGGTGGTCGCAGGTGAGGGGCTGCTTCTGGGGCCCCAGCAAGCCTAGAGGGGCTAGGACAGGCTAGGAAGGGAGGGTCCCATGCATCCACTGCCTGTGGCATCACGTTGACAGCACCCCCTTCACCCGGGCGGTCCTGACCACCCAGGACCCGAGGCTGTGCCACTGTGGACTGATGGGAGCCAGGGTCATGGGGAGGACAGGGCGCTGTTGGCAGGACCCACTCTCTTCTCCTGCTCATCTCCCTGTCCTGGTTCTGTGTGGGGTCCACTGCCCCAACCCGCAGGACAGCCCAGGCCCTGTGTTGGTGGCCACTGCCTGGCTCCTACTATCCTGACACTACAGAGGAGATGCTAGCTCACTCAGAGCTCCTGGTCCTTCCCCCCAACCCTCCCCCTGGCATTTGCCTGTGAGCCCTGGGGGTCCCCCCCCCCCAGCAGGCCCCCAGGGGTCGGCCCTCCTTCCCATTGATAGCATGCAAATCTCTAAATGCGATCCAATTAATGCCCAAATGAGGGCCTGGGAGCTGCCTGGGCAGCAGGAGAGGCCTGGCTGCGCTTTATCTCCCGGCTCAAATATTTGTCTCTCATTTGAATACCTTTTGTGGGCAGCAGGCGGGACTGCAAAGGGGCCTGGCTGCCGGCAGACAAAGCCAGGCTCTTGCTCACACTCACGCGAGGTCTGGGATGGGAACCATAGTGTGCTGCCCCTTTTCACCATCTCTGGATCTGATCGTCCCACCTGGCAAGGCCTTTGGGGGCCCCCACGGCCCCTCCCTGACCATCCCTTCCAGCCTCCAGTCAGCACAGGCTTCTCACCCAGCTGGCCTTTGCTGTACACGGCCACCTGCAGGGACCTGGGGTCCTTCTGCCCCAGGCCAGAGTCCAAGTTCTATGGGAGGGGTGTGGTGGCTGGCAGGCTGGGGTCACTTCCCAGTGGGCACTGGGTTGGGGTGCACCAGGGGGCCTGGCTCTGCCAGCGGGGCGGGGTGCAGAGTGGGTGTTGAGTGCGTGGCCGGATGTGTTAGCACCTGCCTCCACCTTCCCAGTGCCCGCTAACTCACCTGGGCTGCGTGGTCACAGCATTAACCACCTGGGCTGATGTGTCGTGCCCATTTCACAGGCATGGAAATTGAGACCTGGACTTTGGATGAGCTTCCAAGGCTGGTCAGGGAACAGAGCAGGATTTCCAGGGAGGGGACACACATGGCAGTTCTGCTCTGGGGGAGCAGGTCAGGTCCCCTTCCTCCCCACACCCCTCCCCTGACCCCTTTGTAGCAAGTGGGTCTGAGCCTTTAGGGCCAGGAGAACTGGGTAGAGTATGCAGTGGGAGCCTCGGGCTTCCCATAGCCTGGGGACCAGCTGAGCTGCCCAGGCCCGCCTGCCAGGAGTCCTGACAACCATTTCTCCATACATATGGGGCCATGAGTCTGTGTTCCATACTGCCCTCAGCCCCTCTGCCAGGGCACCTCTGTGCCAACACAAACTCAGCGACCTAGCCAGATCCCTCTCTCCCAGGGAGCCTTCTAGGAATGCCCTTTCCTGGTCTCAGAAGGCAGGATCAGGTGGGGCCTCCTCTCAGCTGCCTTCAGGGAGACCAGGAAAGAGACTGGGCGGGAGAGGAGACCCCCACTCATCCCTGGGCCCTGCGTGTGGGAGGCTGCTTAGCTTCCAGGATGCAAGGAGCATGGGGGAGCACTGGGCACAGCAGGGACTTGGGAAGGCAAGGCTGGTCTTTGGTGGCCAGTGGGGGATTTCACAGACGGGCAATGGGTGTCTGGAGCCCTTGGGCTTGGAGTTATGACCCCTTTGTTTCTGCTCCCAGACCTGCTGCCCCTTGGGGGTCTGGAGTTGGGCCATCTCATCCAGGGAACCAGGAGTGACGAGGCTGGCGGGGAGACCCATGGCTGCAGTGGAGGCTGGGTGTGAAGGCCTGTGGCGGGGGGAGGGCTGTGGGGAGGGCAGGTGGACTGGACGGATGGGCCCACACCCCACGGGAATGCAGAGGTGACCTGTCCCTCCGCTTCTCCCATCAGGGCTGGCAGAGCTGACCCACCCCCCCCTTCCCCTGCCTCCCTGAAGAGCAGCCAGCACTTTCTTGGTGGCTCTGTGACCAAGGAGGAGGTGGGGTTGGGAGGAGGGTATGGCCTGGAAGTGGGTGCTGGGCTGGAGGGACAGGCCTTTGGGACTTGCCTTGGGGTCATAGAGCAGGACACCCTAAACTTGCAGGTTCCCCAGCCCTCCAAGGGGCTGCCTGGGGTTGGGCTGCGGGCATGGGTAGCAGTGTCATCTAATTGGGTGTGATTCACCCCAAACGCACGAACGTGGAGTGTGTGCTCACAAACTTTACCTGTGTGCACACTTGTGTGACCTCACGCCTCACCGCTAATGGATGAGCCCTCACCCTCCACCCCTGTTCTGAATCCTGGGACCGGACGTCGGGTTCACTCCTGAACGTCACATCGGCCCAAGCGCGCAGCGTGGACTGTGTCCCGCTTCGTCCATGCTCCTTTCCACCTCGCCGTGTGTGGGGCTGGGCCCAGGTGGAGGTCACAGCTGTGTGTGCGGGGGTCGCCGGGTACCCCTCTGGTACCAGCTGCACGACCCCTGGAGGGCCTTCTGGTCAGTCAGCTCCCGTGTCTGCTCCCATACCTCGCATTCCTTTTGGAATGAGGCAGAGTCATTAAAATTAATAGATGCACCAATTTTAAACGAAAAAGAACAGGAAACCAGACTGTTTGCCTGAGGTCAGACAGCTAGAGGCGGGGCTAGGAGGGCTGCACCCACCAGTCTGAACCCCCTGCTGGTGCTGGGCCCCTGGGAACTGAGGACCCTCCCTCTTCCATCAGCCCACCCTCTGGTCCTCAGTCCTGGCTGTGGGAACCTGCAGGGAAGTGGGTAAATGAGGGTTGCCAGGAGTCTCCCTCTCACATACTCGGATTCCCAACCTCTTCAGAGCCCTCCTGGGGGCTGTGAGGTGGACTGATATGGGGGTCAGAGCTCAGCCAGGGGTCAGCCCAGATCCTGTGGGCCAGGTGGGCTGGGTGAACCAGGTGGGCTTCCTGGAGGTGGGGACTGGGAGCCCTGCAGGATGGAGGACCTTCAGGCAGATGGCCTGCCCAAGAGCAGACTGGGATGGGCCAGGACCCCGGGGGGCAGGGGGCTCAGGGCTCAGCCAGGCCTGGACCCCACCCCCACTGCCCCTGGCTTCCCAGCCCTGCCCCAGCACCCCCACCCCGGAGGCAGCCCAGCCGGGCAGTTGCTCCTTCAGGTCCAACCTGTTCTGGGCAGGGCCAGCCCCCCACCCCGCCGCTGCCCCTGGGGGTGGATTCCAGCTTTCTCTTATGCTCCACTGCTTCTGAAGCCTTGAGGCACCACCTCCACCCAGCTCCAGGTCTCCACGCCCTCCGCTCCCTCAGCCGCAAGGCCTTTGCTCAGAAAAATCAGCCAGAACCCTCCTTCCTCCTGCCTCCATCACACACGTGCGCACGCACACGCACACAAATCGTACACACATGCATAAAAACGCCGACACACGTTCAGACGCAGTCCACGTGTACACACACACACAGACACAGTCACACACGTCACACACCTGTGCATACATGGAGACACAACTGAAGCAGGTTCGGGCTTGCGGCCCTCAGGGCGTGCTGACTCTGGGTGGGGTGAAGAAATCTGTGCCCCCCGTGAAGAAATCTGTGCCTCCCGTGTCCCCCCTTCCCCGACGTGCTCCCGTGCCGAGAGCTCCCTGACACTCGGGAGCACAGGGCTAGGCTGCCTGAGGGCCCACCTGCCTCACCCCCCACACCCTGGCCAGTGCTGGGGCAGTGGGGGATGGGGTGGTCCTTTTGTTTTTATTGGTTTGCCTTAATGTGAGATGTCTCACTGTGGCTTTGATTTGCCTTTCCCCAGTGGCCCATGGTACTGAGCATCTTCTGTGCTTATCCACCACCTTGTATGTCTACACCGCTGGCTTTTTAACTGGGTCATTTGTTGTCTTATTGCTGAGTTTTGAGAGCTGTCTATTCCGCATCCAAGTTCTGCATCTGGTGTGGGATGCACGAATGTTTACTGCAGTCTGTGGGTTTCTCAGTGTCTTAGCTTTGCTGTTTACAGATGAAGAGTTTTACATTTAACAAAGTCCAATGGATCGGGTTGTTTTTTTGTTTTTTTTTTTTCCTTTTATGGACTGTGTTTTGGTTTTGTATCTCAGAAATCTTTGCCCAACCTGGTGGTTTTCAAGTAGGGGCCATTTTACCCCCGAGGAATATTTGGCAATGCCTGGAATTTTTGGTTGTCACATTGGGAGGGCACTACTGTCTACTACGCTGCCGTGTGCAGGATAGCCCCCTTAAGAAAGAATTATCTAGTCCCAAATGTCCACGGCACTGAGGCTGGAGACCCTGGTTTTCCTCAGGCCACAGAGATTTTCTCCCATGGTTTCTTCTAGGGGTTTTATAGTTTCATAGTTTACATTTAGCCAAGTGATTTATTTTGAGTGGTTTTGTGTAAGGTGTGAGATACGTGTTCCAAGATTCGTTTTTTTGCATACACATGTGCAATTGGTCAAGCACTGTTTGTTGAAAAGACTGTCCTTCTTCATTATATAACCTTTGCGTTTTTGCCAAGACTCTACTGACTGTATTTGTGTGGGTTCTGTCTCGAGGCTCTCTGTTCTGTCCCACTTTTCTGTGAGTCCTTCCCCCACCAATCCCACACTGTCTCATTACTGTAGCTTTTAGTAAAATCAGGTAGTAGATATGTAGCAAAATAAAACAAAATGAAATCGGGTAGTACAAGTCCTTCAACTTGGTTGTTCTTTTTCTAAATCATTTTGACTGTTCTAGTTTGTTTGCATTTCCATATGAATTTTAGAATCAACGTGATCACATCTGCAAAAAGAATCTGCTGGGAAACATGATGGAGTGTATGAACCTTTAGGCCAATTTGGGGAAAATAGATGTCTTAACAGTATTAAATCATCCAATCCATGGACATGTGTATCTTTCTATGCATTTAGGTCTTTAATTTCTGTCATGAGTTCTCAGCATGCAGAATCTACACATTTTTCATTATATTTACACGTATTTCATTATGGGGGTGCTATTGTAAGTGGTGTTGTTTTGAAAATTTAGAACCTGTTGCAGATACATAGACCTACAATTAGTTTTTGTATCGACTTTATACTGAGATCCTGCTAAGCTCTCTTATTAGTTCTAGGGGTTTTTGTAGTCTTGAGGGGAGATTTTTGATGTGAACATTCACGTCATTGTGAATGCAGATGGTTTTACTTCTTCCTTTTCAATGCCACTTATTAGATGTCGTTATTAGATGCCATTTTTATGTGATTATGATATACCCCTTATTTCTTTTTCTTGCCTTATTACACTAGCTAGGCCTTCCAGTAAGACGTTGAGTAGTGTCCAAGAAAGAGATATCTGTGGACTTTTCCCAGTCTTGGGGGGAAGCAGTCTTAGTATGTTTGCTTTCCTTCTGTGTTTTAGATATCCTTTATTAGATTAAGAATGTTCTCTTATTCCTAATTTTCTGAGAGTTTTTTTTTTCTTAAAGATTATGAACATGTAAAAATAAAATAAAATAAAATAAAAGATTATGGACATGCACTAAATTTTATTTTATCAGTTTTTCCTCCCAGTATTTAGAACCTCTGTAGTTAGGATTGTTTTCTCGTCTTGGAAAATTGACCCCCGTATCATCATGTGACATCCCTCTTATTCCTTGTAATACTTCTTGTTCCAAAGTTCACTTTGATTTGGGCACAGCTGCTCCAGCTTTATTTTGACAACTGTTTGCGTGGCATATGTTTTCCATCCTTTTACTTCAAACCTACTCATGGCTTTCTGTTTAAAGTGGGTCTCTTATGGACGGACAGCATCTAGTTGCTCTTTCATTGTTGATTCGATGTGACAACACTGACGACCTCTTTCTTTTAATTGGTGTGTTGGGATTATTCAAATTCAGTGTGATTATTTATGCATTTGGATTAAACATTACAATCTTGCTAGCTCTTTTCTATTTGTTCCATTCCATTTGCTTTTTCTTCCTTTCTCTCCTGCCTTCTTTCAGGTTTACTGGGTCTATTTTATGATTCTGTTTGATCTCCACTATTACCTTATTACTTAAACATCTTTTTTAAAAAAATTAATAGTTGTGCTCGCTTCGGCAGCACATATTAAGAGTTGTATGAGGACTTATCATATACGTTTTTAATTAATCAAGTTCTACCAAATGCTATCACGTTGCTTTATATGTCACATAAGGAATTTACAGCTATGTGTTCTCAATTCCTCCCTTATTTGTGCTTATTATCGTCATAAATTCTACTTTAACTTATCCTATAAACATATCATGTGCTATCACTATTTTTTGTTTAGATGGCCAGTTATCTTTCAGAGCCTTAATATAAGAAAGAAATGAATTTTTTTTTAAATTTTTTTTTTAAATTTTATTTATTTATGATAGTCATACAGAGAGAAAGAGAGAGGCAGAGACACAGGCAGAGGGAGAAGCAGGCTCCATGCGCCGGGAGCCTGATGTGGGATTCGATCCCGGGTCTCCAGGATCACGCCCTGGGCCAAAGGCAGGCGCCCAAACCGCTGCGCCACCCAGGGATCCCCAGAAAGAAATGAATTTTATTTGTATCTTCGTTTGTTCCATTTCTAGTGTTTTTCATTTCTTTGGCATCATGCCCCTTTTGTCTGAAGAACTTCCTTTAACATTTCTTATAATGAAGTTGTTCCAGCAATTGGTTGTCCATTTTTGGTTTACTTGATACAGATCTTATTTCTTCTTCTTCTTTGGAAGATTTTTGCACTGGGTGTAGAGTTCTGGGCCCAGGGGCACCTGGGTGGCCCAGTCAGTTAAGTCTGCCTTTGGCTCAGGTCATGATCTCAGGTCCTGGGATCTAGTATCACGCGGCGCTCCTGCTCAGCGGGGAGTCTGCTTCTCCCTCTCCCTTTGCCAGTCTCCCTACTTGTGCTCTTATTCTCTCTCGAATAAATAAATAAAAATATTTTTAAGTTATTTATTTATTTATTCATTCATGAAAGAGAGAGAGAGAGAGAGAGAGAGAGAGAGGCAGAGACACAGGCAGAGGGAGAAGCAGGCTCCATGCAGGGAGCCAGACATGGGATTCGATCCTGGGTCTCCAGGATCAGGCCCTGGGCTGAAGGCGGCGCTAAACCACTGAGCCACCCGGGCTGCCTTTTTTTTTTTTTTTTTTTTTTTTAAAAAAAAGATAATTCTGGGTCCAGAGATTTTAGTTGCTATCTTTTCCCTCTGGCCTCGGCTGATTTGGTTTTGACAAGAAGTGTAGTGTTGTGTTTGTCTTTTTCCTCTGTATGGAAGATACCTTCCTTCTCCAGCCACTTTCAAGATGTTGTCTTTTGCCTTGGGTTTTCAGCATTTTGAATATACAAATATACCTTGGGTTGTTTTTTTATGGTATTTATCTTGCTGGATGTTCTCTGAATGCTTTGAGTCTGTGGCTTGTTGTGTGTCGATAATTCTGTGAAATTCTCATCTGCTCTTTCCCCCAAATATTTCTTCTGCACCATTGTTTCTACCATGCCTTCTGTCATTTCCCTCTGAGATCCCAGTCATGCTCGCAGTATACCATTTGACCTTCCCCACGGCTCACACTTGCTCTATTTTTGGGTCTTTCCCCTCTTAATTATTTTGTGCTCCTTGCATTTATTTCAATTGAGATACTTTCTGTTGGCCCATCTTCAGGTCTGCAAGTTCTCTCCTTGGCTGTGTCACATTTATCGATGAGCCCATTGAAGGCATGCTTCTCATCCCTGTCATAGCATTTTTAATTCTAGAGTTTCTGGGATGCCTGGATGGCTCAGTGGTTGAGTGTCTGCCTTTGCCTCAGGGTGTGATCTCGGGGTTCTGGGATTGAGTCCCACATCGGATTCCCCCCAGGGAGCCTGCTTCTCCCTCTGCCTCTGTCGCTGCTTTTCTCTCTCTCGTGAATAAATAAATAAAATCTTAAAAAAAATTCTAGAGTTTCTGTGTGATATTTTTTCCTCCAAGTTTCCACCTGTTTGCTGGAATTACCTGTCTCATCTTGCATGTTGTCTTCCTTTCTATGAGGATCTTTGGCATATTTATCAGAGTTATTAAAAATTCTAACAGTCTCAACATCTGTATTGCATCTGAATCTGGTTGTTCTGATTGCTTTGCCTTAATGGTGTGTGTTTTCTCCTTGCTTTTTTATGGCCTCATAATATTTGTTGAAATCCAGACATCTATGTAGGACAGTGGGGACTGGGGCAAATAATTTTATACCAGGATGTGAGGACGTCCTGAAGACAGGGTTTGCAGTCGGTCTAGCAGGAGACTGAGCTGGGTTTGTGTTTCTCATTGTGGTACTTACCCTCCAACCACCTGACCCCAAATTCCTCTGGCATCACCTTATGTGTAGAGTGGAGATCACTCTTCCCAGCGTCAGATCCACCTTTAGCACAAAGCACTGCCTCTGTGAGGCACTTCTATACTCTCAGAGATTTCCCAGTGACATTGGAGTGTCATCTATAATGTGTCAGCCTGGTGGTGGGGATTGGGGCTGTTTCTTCTCTCTCAGATTAACCCCAAGACCTGGGGTCTTACAGGCATAGTCTTCTGGCTCTCACCCACCCACAGCTATAGACGGGACCCAGTATATAGCTCGTCCCTCCCCTGGGGGTCTACGGATCATAGGATTCTTGCCCCCTGCCTCAGTGGCTCTCACCAGTACACTGAATGTGATAGTGTTTTTTGGCCCTTGCTCCAGCATTTTGGGGTGTTTACTCCCAGGGAAGAGTAGTCTGGGTGGGTTTTGTGCCTTTGATGCTCTAACTGCTGTCCCCCTCTGCCAGGCCCATGTTACAAGGGACACACTCACAGGGACCTTGCCAGTCCTTTTAGTAAGCGTCCACCGTGGCCCATGGAGACCAGCAAGTGGGCGTGATTTCTGTTTCTTCTGTGGCCTCCAAGGTTTCCATATTCCCTTGTCAGTCCACACTTGGCTTTGACCAATTCATTGCCAATTCTAGCTGAACTGGGATCCCCGGGTGGCTCAGCGGTTTAGTGCCTGCATTCAGCCCAGGGCGTGATCCTGGAGATCCGGGATCAAGTCCCACATCAGGCTCCCTGCATGGGGCCTGCTTCTCCCTCTGCCTGTGCCTCTGCCTCTGTGTGTGTGTGTGTGTGTGTGTGTGTGTGTGTGTGTCTGTCATGAATAAATAAATAAAATCTTAAAAAAAAAAATTCTAGCTGAACTGTTGTCACTGGTGCCAGGTGTCCTCTGTCCCAGGTAAGTAGATGCTCACAATCCATTTCTCCTTGCAGGTGTGCTTCCCGGGAATGCATGACCTCAGTTCTCTGGGGGTTCTGAGGAAAGTGGTGAGTTTTCGGGCTGTTTGGTGCCTTCTGTATTGTGTTGTTGAAGGGTGGGAGTGGTACCCTCTCCAGTTTTCTGCCTCCCCAGTGGGAGCTGGAGGTCACCCCTCACTCCGACTGCCCAATTTCACAAGCACCACTTCCTCCTGAATGGACATGGACCATCATTAGCCATTTGTACAAATGGGTGACCAGGGGCCCAACGGGCTGAGAACCAGTCCTAGCCACTTGTAGGTCAAGCCATATCTAGGAAGCTTTCTCACCTTGGTGGTGCTGGAACTGCTTGGGACATGTCCCAAAGGGGGAGATTGGGGCAGTGTGGTGTCTGGAGGCTCCTTCCACATCTCTGATGCCCCCTGGCCTGGCCCTCTGCTGGCATCACTTCATTCCCCTGTGCCTGGGAAACTTTGATGCCATCTGAGGACCCCCAGGGCCCATCCTTGGAAATGGAGGCAAACTGGTAGGTTGGCTTTGATGTTGAGGGCCTTTCTGACAGCCTGGGAGTTAGTCCGGCCTGTGTGGAGGCTGAGGGTGAGTGGCACAGTGTGTAGTCCTGGAGGGCTCTGGGCCCATCCACAGGTAAATCAGCATGACTCTGGAACAGGCTCAGGTGCAGCCCTGGTGCCTGGCCTCGCCCTCACCTCCCTTCTCAAGTGGGCCTCTTATGATTCCTAGGAGCATCATCCTGGGGTAGGGCTTGGGAGGAGGAAAGGGGTGACACCATAGTAAGCCAGCCACGGACCACTGAGCTTTAATGAAGTTCCCAGCTCATCTCACCCAGCCTCCCCTCTGTGGAGGCTCAGGTGGGGTCACCTATTGAAGAGCGTGAGGCCAGCCTTCTGTCCTTGCCAGACTCCAGCTCTCCTTCACAGAGAACATCTGAAGCTTCTCAAGCCATGCCTGCCGGCCTGCCCAGGCCAAATCTGGGTGCTGCTAAGGATGTGTCCTGGTCTCCTTTCCAGATTGGCAGGAGGGTGGTATCAGGGTCTGAGAAGAACTGCACCAGGCATACCAGGCCCTGTCGATCAGAGCTGACCTGCTTGACCTCATGAAGCTTAACTCTGGGAGTCTCAGGTCAGATTTCTTGGAAACAGGGCCCAGGGTAGGGTTCCCCGTGCAGGAGAAAGCACATAAGCAAGGACATGTGGCTTCCACCCGACCCCATCTGGAGCTTGCTGGTCTACCCAGCCACACACACACACACACACACACACACACACACCACCACCACCACTGCCATCCCCCCCCCCCCACACACACACACAGGGAGCTTGCTGGTCTAACTGGCACCAAGGGCCCCACGGAACTGGAAGCCAGAGCCCAACTCTTCTGTTCCTCCTCATTGGTCGCTTGCCATGCAGTCCCTCTGGGGCCCAGACTTCTAGTTTGAGGGGCTGCCCTTTAGCAAGAACAGTGCTTTGGAGAGCTGTTAGCTATGGACACTCAGTGGGGACAGACACACAGGCCTGGGAAAAGGAACCGGACAGGACACCAGGCACGTCCTTTACAGACCACCCCTTGCACTGCACACGTTCTCTCACTTATTGGGCTCTGTCTACCTGGGATGGCTTCTCAGGGGCTGGGTCATCCCAGCTGGGACATCTACACAGACAGGGTTAGAAGGATGAGCTCTAATCCTTGTTCTGCTGTTGCTCCTGGATCCAAAATGGATACTCTGTCTTCCCTCTTCCATCACCCATTCTAGCTGGCCCGCCTCCTTAGATGGCCCCTGGCCACCGTGGCCTCATCATGGCTGTCTGCAGTGCTTGTCCGTTTGCTGTATAGTCTTGTCAGGGGACTGCCAAGAGATGCCTATCCTGGACTGCCTGAGCCCTGAACACCTGCCCTGTTTGATAATAACACCTTTCCTCCTCGTGATGCTTGGGCCAGTCACCCCCCACCCCAGTACTGTCCCTTCATTCTTCACCAGGAGGCTTGCTGGCTCGAGGAGCCCAAAGTGACCAAGTGGCAGCAGACACTTTAAGTGTAGTAGTGTCTCCTGGGGGAAGTGTCTCCCTCTGGGAACCAGGATCTCTAGACCAATGGAGCCTAAAGATGCCATAAATTTGCTTCTGTCCCACACAAAGTGGATCACCAGCAACAGTGATCAGAGGTCTAGCCACTGAGCAGGCTTCCCCCATAGTCGTCACTTGGTCCATACCTGAGAATGCTGTAGGCCAAGAGCAGTCCACCTGGGCTTCTACTCACACACCCAGTGAACCCACTGACGAGCCACGCCTGGGCCTCTCTCCATCACCCGATCCTAGAGGACGTCCCCAGAAGATCCGAGGTGTGAACTACAGAGCAGGTGCCAGCACAGCACCAGTGGGGGACCTGGGAGCTCAGAGTCCTTGTTTGTGTGGCTTTCCTGTGCTCTCTGCTCTTTCTCACTGTCTGACAGATCATGGCTGGCCTTGCCGGACCTTCTGACGTGGTAGGTCCATGATGGACATTTATAACCACATGGGCACTTGGGGTCCGGTAGTGTGCCAGGAGCCTCTCACTGAAGGGCATAGTTCAGGGTGCCTGGGTGGCTCAGTCAGTTGGGTGTCCGACTCTTGGTTTCTGCTCAGGTCATGATCTCAGGGTCGTGGGATTGAGCCCCATGTTGGGCTCCATGGTGAGTACCGAGTTTACTTGAGAGTCTTCCTCTCCCTCTGCTCCTCCCACTCGTGTGTGCTCGCTCTCTCTCTCTCTCTCTCTCGAATAAATAAATAAATAAATAAATAAATAAATGTCTTTTTAAAAATGGCACAGTTCCCCATATAACCTTACTTGAGCTCTAGGAGTCTGCCTCAACCCTTTCATGGGGTTTGCTCTATAAGTGGTATCTTCTCCACTACAGATACCCCTAGTACTCTAGGATTTGCCAGGTTTTATTGCAAAGATTTCACAGTACATTGTCTCTAAATCTGAGTAGAAGGTGCCTCCTGCCTTCTACAGGGTCCCTGTGTCTTACTCAGGGCACCCAGAGTACTCATGCTTGCTCATCCTGTCCCACTGATGTGATGTCATCCACATTGTAGGCAGAGGTGATGGTCTGTGGGATGTCCCGAGGTCCTTTCTCTCTGGACCGTGTTGTGACAGAGAGCTGGAGAATCCACATGCTCCTGAATGAGATCATGAACGTGTCCTCTCACCCATCCCGCGTGAGTGCAAACCTCCTTGAGACTCTTCCGATGGGTCTTGACCTAAACTCATGCACCCCGTCGGCATCTACACACGGTATGCCACGGCTCTGTTAGATCTGGGCAGGGCCTCGCTTCTGGCCTCCCAGCTACTCTGGGAGCAGCATGAACTCCCCTAGTCAAGTCTGAGGTCATCTGCAGTCAAGGGGTAGATTCACTTAGTGTCTGGAGGGGCCAGGGTGACCACACAAGTGGAGACATGACAGGGACCACACCCCTGGCAACCTTGACCTTTGCCAGTCCCTGGGGAAATCATGCTTCCCCAGGCGTGTCGAGGTACGGTTCATGTGTGGGGCACTGCACAAATTTCAGGTGTGCAGTTTATATGTCGAGTATGCATGTGACAGTGAGATCAGGGTGCACACTCAAGAGTGAGCACACACCTAACCCTGGAAGTTGCTCTGTGCCCCTTGGGAGCCCTGTCCCCTTTCCCCTCTCCCTCGGCCTTGCCTGCCTTCGGGTCTGCTCCCTGGCACCATGGGACCGTTTTCATTGTCAAATGTTGTGTGTAGCTGCCGTCACACCACATGTGCTCTCCTGTCCAGCTTTTTTCTCTCTGCAGACAGATCCTGACACCCGTTCATAGCACTGCGAGCATGGGTGGTCCTTGGTCAGCACTCCTCACGCGCCTTCTGCTGCCGGTGCGCCGAGTGTCCTGTACCTGCTGGTTATGCCAGACTAGTCAGTTATTCTGTTCAAGTGTCTAGTGTCCTTACAGATGGCCCACATGCCTGCTATCTGGTCTTGAAAGAGGGGCACTGAACCTCCTTTGACACCCAACGTTTCTCTCTCCCTCCAGATTCAGCTGTCTTGCAGCTCTGTGATTCGGTGCGTGTGCATTTAGAATCCATACATTCTCTTGCAAAAGACACCCTTTTGTTATCAGGAAACGACCTTCTTCATCTTGATGGATAATCTCTCAGGCTTACTTCTTGGACCTTAATATTGACGGTCTAGCTTTATTAGTGTTCATTTGGTTGCTACTTTTTTATTCTTTTATTTTTAACCTACTTGTGTCTTTATTTTTTTTTTTTTAAAGATTTTATTTATTTATTCATGAGAGACATAGAGAGAGACGCAGAGATACAGGCAGAGGGAGAAGCAGGCTCCATGCAGGGAACCTGATGCGGAACTCGATTCCAGGACCCCGGGATCACGCCCTGAGCCGAAGGCAGACAGACGCTCAAACACTGAGCCACCCTGGTGTCCCTCGGTCTTTATATTTAAAGTGTATTTTGGGGCACCTGGGTGAACCTGCTTCTCTCTCTGCCTGGGTCTCTGCCTCTCTCTATGTGCCTCTCATGA
Source organism: Vulpes lagopus (assembly GCF_018345385.1). Taxonomy (NCBI): domain Eukaryota; kingdom Metazoa; phylum Chordata; class Mammalia; order Carnivora; family Canidae; genus Vulpes; species Vulpes lagopus. The sequence goes on along the minus strand of NC_054834.1, from coordinate 69,968,601 downwards.
ATAAATAAATACAGTCTAAAAGATAAAATAAAGTGTATTTTTTTTGTAGGCAGCAGATAGTTGGGTCTTGCTCTCTCTTATCCAATCCAGGCATGTCCACCTGTTTGTTTGGGTGTTTAGACTCCTCATGTTGGCCGTGAATGCTGGGATGCAAGTTCATCATCACACACGCTGCTTTCTCCTTATACCACCGGCTCTCCCTTTGCAGAGAATATTTTCTGTGATGTTATCTTGTTTCCTCTCCTGGCTTATTATCTGTAGCCATCTGTGCTGTCATTCTGTGGCTGTGTCAGGATTCCGATCACACGGTTTAATCTGACATGGGTCCATCTCGGGCGGCGGCAGACCGCAGCCCACATCGCTGAGAACCATGTGCAGGCGCATTGCCGCTTCCCGCTCACCTTTGCTTGCGCATCATGCACATCGCTTCCACGCGCCACAAACCTCACACGCCGCACCTGTTAGATTTTGTTCGGTCGAACTTTAACTAAGCTTTTCATTTCCAAATAGTTTCAGATTTTAGGAAAAAAATTCACAGTCAGGGCGGAGCAGTCATACACTCTACACTCTCTCACTGTTAAGAGTCTTGCAGTCAGATGGCTTATGGCTCACCGTTGCAATTACATAATAAATTATATAGTAAAGATACATCAGGTACAAGAAAAACAGTGATTATTTGCCCTTGAAAGTACGTTACCATTTTTGTAACTTTGTGGCTTGGTATGGCTTTCTTTCTGTCTGAAGAATTTCCTTTAATCTTTCTTGAGGCATAGGCATAGGTGCTGGTGATTACTTCTTGTAGTTCTTTAATGGGTGAAAATGCCTGGATCTCGCCTTGACTGTGGCCAGGTCGGCCCCCAGCCCTTTCCCTCACCACTTCCCATCAGACCTCTGCCGCCACTCACTTTTGTCATCCACGCATCATGTGTCTTTTCCGTTGGGCAGATCCGAAGACTTCTCTCACTCTGACTTAGAGAAACTGGACTGTGATCCGCCCCCGTGTGCTCATTCTTTCCCAGTCTTTCTGTGCTGGGACTTGTCGAGAAGTTCTCAGATCTGTGGGTTTACATTTCCTCCAATTGGAATTTTTTTTTTTTTTTTTTTGGCTATTAAACAAACTTGAATTTTAGAACAGTTTAGATCTGCAGAATTACTGTGAGCAGAGAGTTCAGTGGGGGGGGGGGAGGGGCAGTCAGAGTTCCCACTGACCCTACATGTGGTCCCCCCTCTGGCATCTTCTGTTTGCCACAGTCTGTGTCAGGATCCCATCCAGGACCCCACATAGCCTTCATCACAGTGTCTCCCCATGCTCCTCTTGCTGGAGACAGTTTCTCAGACTTTGCTTTCTTTCCATGACCTTGGCCATTTTGAGGAGCACTGGTTGGGTATTTTGTAGAACGTTCCTCAACATGGATTTTGTCTGATGGTTTTCTTGTGATTAGACAGGGGTCTCAGGCATGAGGGAGGAAGGCCTTGGGGGCTCAGGGTCCTTTCCAAGGGAGGCCACACGCTATCCACTGTGTGTTGTTTATTCAATTATTTATTTGCATCAGCTTGGACTGATGGATATTTAGTTAATAATCTGAGTTATCACCCAATATTACTTTATATATTTTGTTACTTAAGTATGTACCGCTTTGGCTACTGGGGACTTTCAGCTGGCTCCCATGCACCCCTGCATGCCCCCAACAACACCCAACAACAGGGTTTCTCTTTTAAGCATTTTCTTGCTTTCTTGCCCTACAATGTGCTCCAGGGTCAACTTATCTATTTCCTGCACCAGCCATTTCTCCAAGGCTCCTCTGGTTGGGGAATGGTATTAGAAACCAAGATCTGGGCACAAGGTGTGCTCATTGCTACTGGATGTCACGGCCTCCAGGCTCCCAGCTGGCACAGCCAGGAGATACAAGTGTGTGGTGACTGGTGTGTCCACACTTATGTCTGTCTATTTCCATGCATAGCCACTGATATTTAAATTATGCTGAATATGAGTTCGTGGTGACCTGTTCAACCCTGTTACCACCTGGATTATTCTGGCCTCCTCTCCTAGCCGACCTGTAACATCCCTCTCCAGCAGTGGGAAACTGGCTCCCCACATCCACCCCGCACTTATTTTTTGCTCCATTTAGGATCCCGTGCAGAATTGTGAACCTGCACCCCCACGGGGACCACCTTATCAGCTAGACTACAACACGTGCGTGCTGTACCACACTGTCACTCACACAAATCTCACTCATTGCCAAAACTATTTAGGTGGTTTCATACATTTAGATGATTTCTTTATAATCTGCATTCTGTTCTGGGATCTCCCACCTAGAGAATTATTATATGTGAAGGTTTGCTCTTTGTCTATCAAGTTTTAGGAATTTTGATAAATGCCTAATTCTTCTATTCACCATCGTGATATCATTGATCATAGTTTCAAACTGCCTTAGAGATCCTCCAAGATCCACCTGTTCATCCCTCCATACCCCCTCCCCAAGCCCTGGCAAGCACTGATCCTTTTACTGTCTCCCTAGTTCTGCCTTTTCCAGAACATCCCAGATTTGGAATCACAGTGTGCAGCCTTTTCAGGCTGGCTTCTGTCACTGGCAATATGCAAGTCTTTTCATGACTTGAGAGGTCATTTCTTTTCATCCCTGAGCATCATTCTGTGGTGTGGGCAAGCCACAGGTTCTTTATTGGTTCACCTATTGAAGGATTTCTTACTTGCTTCCAGTTTTTGGTTATGAACAAATAGAGCTACTGGGAATATTTGTATGCAGGTTTTGTGTGGGCATAATTTCCAGATCAGCTGGGTGAGTACCTGAGGGTACGACTGCTAGATCAGATGATAAGACGAGGTGGTTGAGTTTTGTTAAGAAACTGCCCATGGTCTTCCAGAAGGGCTGCCCCACTCTGTATTCCGGTCCTTGGAGAGTGAGAACGGCTCCACGTCCTCGCCAGCAGCTGGTGTCGGCATGTTTGGGATTTTAGCCATTCTGACAGAGAGGTAGTGGTATCTCATTGTTGATCAATTCCTCAGTAACAAGGGATACTGAGCATCCTCTCACACACCTACTTTCCATCTGTACAGCTTTGGTGAAGAGTCAGAAATGAGGTTTGTATACTTTTCTCCTTTTTTAATTGGGTTTTTGTGTTATTATTTTTGTTTATCCTTGAGAGATCCTTTGTATATTTTGGATGCAAGTCTCTCTCTCTTTTTTAAAGATTTTATTTATTTATTCATGAGAGACACAACGAGAGAGGCAGAGACATAGGAAGAGGGAGAAGCAGGCTTCCTGCGGAGAGCCTGATCGGGACTGGAACCCAGGACCCCAGGTTCACACCCTGAGCCGCAGGCAGGCACTCAACCACCAGGCCACCCGAGCCATCCACCCCATGGATGCAAGTCCTTTATCAGATGTGTGTTTTGAGAATATTTTCTCCCGGTCTCTGGCTCGGCTTTTTGTCCTCTTGAGAGCGTGTTTCACAGAGCAGACTACCAGTGCTATGCTAGAAAACTCATCCCCACGTCCAAGGTCATGTAGATTTCCTCGTATGTTCCCCTCGAGAGAGTTTATAGTTTTGCATTTTGCAGTTAGGTGCATGACCTGCTCGGAGTTCATTATTTCTAAGGTGTACGGTCTGTGTGTAGGCTAATTTGTTTGCATGTGGACATCCAAATGTTCCAGCCCCATTTGTTGAAAAGATGGGTTTCCCTCCATGAGCTGCCTGTGCTCCCTTGGAAGAGACCGGTTCTACCAATGACTTGCGTGTCTTTTCCCTCCCACGACGCTGACCCGATCAGGGTCTCATAGGAAGCTTTAACCAGGTGCTGAGTTCTCTAACTCTGCTCTTAGTACCCTGGTGGCCAGTTTTGGTCGCTTGCCTCTCTGCAGCACCCACGCATCAATACTTACTGAAGAGCATGCTGGGATTTCGGTTGGGGGTGTATTCAATCTGTGTGTCAAGTGGGGAAGAATTGGCCCCTGAATGTTCAGTGTTCGAATCCATGAACACACAGGATGTTTCCGTTTATTTAGGTCTTAAACTTTTTTTTTTTTTGATACAGAGAGAAAGTGTATGATGGGGAGTGGGCAGAGGGAGAGACAGAATCTCAGCAGACTCCGTGAGGAGCATGGAGCCCCACACGGGGCTCGATCCCACAACCCTGAGATCATGACCGGAGCAGAAACCAAGAGTCAGACACTCAACCAGCTGAGCCACCTGGGCACCTATGTAAACATTTTTTTATGAGTATTTGGTAGTGTTCTGTGTGTAGGTCTTGTATATATTGTTAGACTTACACCTAAAAGTATCATTTTGGGGTTTGCTGTTGTAAATACGAGTTTTTTTAGAGACTCTATTTTTTTTTTTAGAGATTCTATTTTTAAGTCCTCTCTATACCCAAAGTGCAGCTCGAATGCATGACCCCGAGACCAAGCATCACCTGTTCCACTGAAGAAGCCAGTCAGGTGCCCTGGTATTGGACTTTAAATTCCAAATTCCCACTGTTCATTAGTGGTGTGCAGGAAAGCATTGCCTTTTGAACATCAAGCTCATATTCTATGGTTTGTTAGGCTTCTTCTGAGTTCCAGGAACTGTTGTTGCTGATTCTCTGGGATTTTCTATATGGATGATCATCTGCAAATAGAAAGTGTTTTATTTCTTTCTTTGCAATCTGTATACATTTTATTTCTTGCTCTCCTCTTCCTGGACTGGCTTGGACATTGAACGTGAGGTGGTTAGAGTGGTGGGAGCTGGTGTCTCTGTGTCGGCCCATCTCAGAGGAAAGCATCGAGTCTCTCCCCATGAAGGATGGTGGCCTCTGGGCATGTCTGTGCGTGTTCCTTGCCATTCCTAATGTGCCGTGGGATTTGTGGCAGGTGGCTTGTAGGACCCATGGGGGCTGCTCTCCTGCTCCCAGGGAGCACTGTCCTCCATTGCCTGCCATCCAGTGTCTTGCAAACCCTGGTTTCATACATTTTGTTCCACTTTTTGGTTTAGGTAAGAGGAGAAACGCAGCTCTTTCTCCATTTTTGCTGACGTGATGAGGCCTTGGGAAGCATCAGCATCCTCCATGCACCATCTTGGCTGTGGCGCAGGATCATGGACCACACCTGCTCTTTCCTGCTAGGATAGATCTTACTGCACAGGTCAGGGAACCCACGTGAAAGCCTAGTGCTGCTGAGTGAGGCCTGCATGAACTGGGGGAATGATCTAGCCTGGGCCCAGGGACTCTGGCACACATGCCAGACGGAGCTGGGCCAGGATGCCATTTGTTACCTAATCCTCATATGCTGCTTCTTTGATGGGGGCCCAGGATGGCACCTTGGGACCTCCGCTATCCATGCCCATGCAGGCCTTGCACGTAACAACCCCACAGAGCTGTGGTGCCCCTGTCTCCAGCTGTGGTTCTCAGATTCAGGGAGTGTACAGCCTTGGATCCAGGACCAAGGGATGCAGCACTGTATGCATGGGGGGGCCCTTCCTCATGGGGAGCCGGGTCCTCTTTTCATCCATGGGTCCACATCTGAGAACTGGCTCAGGGGCCGTGACTTTTCATTGGAAAGAATGACCTCCACCTTGGGCTGTGTAGCCTTCATCTCTTGTTTATATGTCCTAAGTGATCACCTGGCAGCTGGCCACCCATCTCTCCCCTGGGAGCACCATGTTTCACTGGCCTCGCAGATCCTGTACGCCAGGCCCTGGTACTGTTTCAACTTTGCTGCCTCTACGAGTCGGTGAGGGCCATTTTAACAAAGCCCCACAGATGAGGCTTAAACACAGACGCTCACTGTTCCCCATCCTGGAGGCCAAAGCCCAAGGTCCAGGCACAGGCAGGCGGGTCCTCCTGAGGCCTCTCTCTGCATGTGTGTGGATGGCCGTGCTCTCCCTGGGTTGTCACGGGGTCATCCCTCCATGTGTCTGTGTCCTGATCCCTCCTCCTGTAAGGACCCTGGTCACATTGGATCAGGCCCTCCCCGGTGACCCCGTGTTATCTCGATCACCTCTGTAAGGACCCAGCTCCAGATACCGTCATTCAGAGGTGCTGGGGGTCAGGACTTCAACACACAAATTTGGGGGACACAATTTAGCCACAACAGTGTTCATTATGTAATTATATCTGCACCTCTGGGAGCTATGCATTGCTCCTGCCCTGGGCAGTTCTGGGATCCTCTCTTCCCTCTGCTGCCCTCCCAGCACGACCAGCCCCAGCATCTAGAGGGCTGCTGCTGCGGAGCCCCCCGGTGATACCGGTGCCTCATGCCATCCCCTTGTGTGGCCTCAGTAAACGGGGCACCCTGGGGGCCCCTTAACAGCATGGCTTGTGGGTCTGGGCTTAGGCACAGACCCGTGCGGGACGCCCACTTCTCTGAGTTGGCCACGCTGCCCTGGCCTCTGTCCTCCCTTTCCTGTGGCCATCCCTTATGTCATACAAGGCCCCTGCCAAGGGGTCAGACCTGCATCCCAGGAAATGGGCCTTGTGTAAACAAACTTGTCCAGTCTGACACCGCTGCTCTGACCCGGGCCCCCAACTATCCCCAGGCTTGGTGTTCTCGGCCAGCCACCCTGCAGTAATGCAGGCTGATAACCAGCCCTTCCTTCTCCAGCTGCTCTGCTGAGGTGGGGCCCTTGCTGTGGGTCTGGGGGCCAGGAAGGGTGGAGGGCACACGGGCCCGAAGTCCGACACTGTCTTGTGAGGCCCCTGCCTCATAGAGGTCCCCGCGTGGTCTCTGGGCAAGGTGTGGCCTTTGTCTTTCTCAGAGGGATTTTTCTGCAGGCCTTGGGGGAGCTGGGGCTGGGGGCAGTTCAAAGGTCTCAGGGGAAGGGTCTCATCACTCTTCTTTGCAGCACATGGCCCCAACACAGGGTCCTGGGCCTGGCAGGGCCTCTGCCTCCCTGGTGCTGCCAGGGGGCCCTACGGCTCGCTGTCCTGACTTGACTTTGTGGATCCATAGACTTGAGTGGGGAATCCCTCCTTTGCCCTTTGGTTCAGGGCTCCCTGTGGCTCTCAGGTGCCGTGGACCCGGTTTCAGCTTGGCTTTGGCCCATCTCTGCACCAGGTAAGTGTGCAAAGGCCTTGCTCCGGGCCACGGGGGTGTCTGCCCTCTTCCTCGTGTGGGGCCCTGTGGGGGCTCACGGCAGAGCCCCTGTTTGCAGTGTCCCCTAGAAGGAAAGCCTGCAATTCTCCCTAGGGATCTGTTGGGTGGGGGGTGTCTCCAAGAGAAGGGGAAGGACCTGGGAGACCCACAGGCAGGGGACAGGCCCCGCGGGGGCACTGTGCCATAGATTGTACCACAAAGTGGTCACCCGGAGGTCGGAGGCCAGCCTTTTCTATCCCTGGGGGTCCCTTCCTGGCTGGGTCCTCCCTGGCAAGTTAGCAGCCAGGGCTGGGAGCCGAAGGTCAGGGTACAGATGCTGCGTGGCTGCACGCAAGGGGTTTCCAGGTCCCAGAGGTGCAATCTGTAACATGAGCCTACAGAAGGGCTGGCTTGTGGGGGACGCTGCTCGGGACCCCCCCCCCGAGCCCCATCCCAGAGGCTGGCCGCAGCTCCCTGGGGTGTGCGAGGTGGTGGTGGGGGAGGCGGCAGGGGTGCGTGCATCCTGCCTCGACGTGCCAGGCACGGTGGACGTGGCTGAGGACGTGTGCCCTGGCGTCTGTGGCTGTTGCTGCCGGCGTCAGGGCTGGGTCCCCGCGGGCGTGGGTGTGGGTGCCGTGCCCCTGCCGTGGCTGGGCACGTGTCTCTGCGTGTGCCGGGCGCCCCCCCAGGAGGATGGGTGCGGGGAGCCTGGCTCAGGGAGCAGCCGTGCCCGGTCTCCACCTCCCAGAGGGTCACTGTGGCTGTGATGTGAGGATGGGTGTGACTACGCACACGTTTGTGCCTGTGTCTGTGCTTGTTAGGGGTGGGGGCCGTTGGCGAGGAGCGAGGAGAGGGAAGGGGAGGGGAGGAGGGACCGCTCACCCCTCCCCTGATGCCAGCAGGCCTTGCCGGGCACTGAGGTCTGAGCACCCCTTCTTCAGAGCTTTCCAGGGACTGTCCCCCATGGAGGCCCAGGTGGCAGGGTGGGGTGGGAGCAGGGCAGGTGCTGTGCAGCACAGTGCTGGTGCCTGGAGCCCCAGGACGCTCTCACCTCCCCCTGCCCCCCAGGCCAGTCCCTCCCAGGGCCAGTGTCCTCCTCTGCAAGGGGAGCAGCCTGGGTACCACCCCAGAGTGTTTCACGTGGGGTGGCTCCTTCCCCAGCCCTCATCCAGGAGCATCCACACAGCCACGAGTCCAACCGCAGCCAGCCAGCCGATGGACGCTTATGGGGCACCTGCTGTTTGCACTGCATACAGCAGTAGATGGCAGATCAGAGCTTGTGGCTCAAGGAAGGAGGTGGGCTTCCAGAAGCAACCTGGAAAACAAGTAGAGGGATGGTCCTCAGCACCCACCTCTGGGCTAGAAGGGCCCCTGCGCTTGGGCCATTCAGCTCCTGAACCTGTGTCCACCTCAGGTGAGCACATCCTGTCTCTGGCTTCTCTATTTTTCCACGGAATACAGCTCCATGAGCAGGCCCCATATTTACTGACTCATCTGGTCTCTGCTTTCTCCCTATGGGGATGGAGGCCCCACTGTGGACAGGACTCGATACATTTTGTCCCTTGCCGACCCCCAGGGCCAGGAGTGGTGCCTGGGATGTCCGGGGACACACCTAGGGCCTGGTGGGGTGGCTGGGGAAGGCTTCCTGAGGGAGTAGCACTCCAGCAGGGTTAACCCAGGCAGGGGCATCACATGTGCAAAGGCCCTGTGGCAGTTTTGTGCATGACGCTCCCAAGAACAGACAAGGCTAGGGTTGGCATGTGTGGCCCAGGGAGAAGGCGCATTGGCCACCCGGCATTGGAGCCAGGTAAGGACTGTATTCATAGACAATCCAAAGGAAGGGGAGTGCGTGTGGACACTCACATCTGCAAGGGTCACCCTGACCTTCCCCCGGAGGAGGAGGGCAGATGGGAGGGTGAAGGAGACCACAGCAGTTGGGCAAAATGCATGGGAGCAGCTGAAGGACAGATGTGGGACTGGAAAGGGGCAGCTGCCAGCATGGAGACTTGGAATCTCAGAGGACAGCCAGGTCATGGAGCCTGGGCCCCAGAAGGACCATCATCATCTGAGAGCAGCAGTTCGAGGGCAGTTGACTCCTGGGACCAGAGCCCAGAAGGAGGGATGGTCTGGAAGACGGATGGACAGATGGGACCTAGGACAGGGAGGTGAGGGGATGAGGCACTGGAAACCCACCTGGGGTGGCTCTGGGGGGCCTTGGAGCAGACCTGGGGGGCAGCCAGGAGGGGAACTGGAAGGTGGCGAGGCAAGGCAGGAGCAGTCTCTGGGCTGGAGGCCAGGGCACACTGCTGGGCCCTTGGCGAGGGCCATTCTGGGGGCGCAGGGACCCAGCTTCCTGACCTGTGGTCTTAGTGAGGTGACAGGAGGAAGTGGAGAGGAGGAGTCTCCAGGTGGAGAGGTTGGGGGGCACTGTAGGGGATGGGAGAGGCTGGAGCATGTCCAAAGCCCACGAAATGAACAAACTCTGAAGCCGTGAGAGGTCATGGAGGGAACCATAAATGCACATCAGTGGATGGGAGAAGCCAGTCTGAGAAGGCCACACATCATGATCCCAGCTCTAGAACACTCTGAAAAAGGCAGAACTAGGGACACAGGACAGAGATCAGGGGTCATCAGGGTTTGTGGGGAGGGATGAATAGAGGGAGCTCAGAGCACCCCCTATTCGGAGGGCTTTAGGGCAGGGATCGCACTCCGTGTGACACTGTGGTGTTGGACATGCGTTGTTATCACGTGTGTGTCCGAACCCACAGGACGTTCACCACCAAGAGTGACCCCACGTCAACTGCAGACTTTGGTTATTAGGTATCGGTATGGGGTAAACAAAATGGGGTGCACATACCATGGCTTTTACACAGCTTTAAAAAGCAAGGACTCACTGACACCTGCCACAGTGTGGGTGGACCTGGGGGACATGATGCTGAGTGACACAGGCCAGACATCTGGGGACACATCCTGCAGGATTCCACCCACAAGAGGTTCCTAGAGTCTCTGGATTCATAGGGACAGAGATTGGACGATGGTCACAGGGCCAGGGGAGGGACGGGGTCAGTGTCTCCTGGGGACAGAGAGTGGACAGTGGTCACAGGGCTGGGGGAGGAGCGGAGTCAGTGTCTCCTGGGGACAGTGTGTCTGTTTGGGATGATGGACTGTTGTGGGATGGGCGGTGGGGCGGCCGCACAACAATGTGAATGTGTGCAGTGCCCCTGAGCTGTGGCTTAGAGACGGTGAAGACGGTACATCTTATGTTATGTGTATTTTTCTATGATAAAAAAAAAAGTATAGGGGTCCCTAGGTGGCTCAGTTGGTTAAGTGTCTGACTCTTCATCTCAGGTCGTGATCTCAGGGTTGTGAGTTCAAGCCCCACATTGGGCTCCATGCTGGGTGTGCAGCCTGCTTAAAAAAATAATAAAAATAAAAATGTAAGGTATGACTATTGGTTTGTCAGTTGTCACAGATAAGCCGCCCCGATACAAGAGGTTAGGAATCTAAACAAAATTAAGGCTGTTGGTTAAACAAAAGGAAAACTCACATGGACTTGGGTCTGTTGAGGGGGCTTTGAAGAGGGGTGTGGTCCTGTTTAGGGGGAGTCGGGGCACGGGAGGCCGCAGCTGGGTGGTCGAGGGATTGGGGAGCCGGGAGAGGAGGCCGCTGGCACAGAGTGGGAGCCGCCAGGGAGCCCGGGCGCAGAGGTCAGATGGAGAGAACAGTGAGAAAGAGGCGGGAGGCTGAGGAGGAGATTTGGGGTGACAGGGAGGGCGTTGGTGCCAGGGAAGGTCCCAGGAGGCCCAAGAGGTATCCCAGAGGGAATACTGAGTGCAGCCCCGGGGAAGGTACAGCCGTGAGGGGATAGGGAGGGGTCACCTGGGGGCAGGGCTGGGGGGAGCAAGTCCTGGACCTGGAGCCAGGTGTCCCCCAGAGGATGCAGCCCCGAGTGATGGGGACGTCTCAGGTGGCTTGTCAGCAGAGCAGGATTCGCAAGCGTGCTCTGGGGACGCTGTGTGGTGTCCCGGGCAGCTGGGTGTCCTCGCACAGAGAAGCATCTTTGTTTCCTGTGACGATGACGTCAGCAGGAGGCAGGTTTTTGGGTGCTGAGACAATTCCAGTGGCTCCCCACCCTCCCCATTTTAGAGGAAAACTCTGAGGGTCAGAGCGGGTCACTGCGGCACTCAGCCAAGGGCTGCAGGTTTGCTGGTTAGCGGGTCAGGAGGGAGGGGTGAGGAGGCGGTGTCCCCATTGCCTGCTGTCACTGCCCAGCCTGGGCCGCGGATGTCCTCTGGAGCTGTGCGTGGGTGCCTACCCGAGGCCCCGAGGCAGCTGGCGGGTCGCAGGTCCTCGCAACACCCAGAGGGCTCTCCATGGCCTCCTGCTGGCTGGCTTGCTCTCACGGCGGCCCCGGGAAGCCCTGCTCCCAGGTCGGAAGACCCACTGGGGCCAGGTCACCGGCCCGGGTCACGGCCAACCTGCGAGCCAGGCGCCTCTCTGTGGGTCTCTCTGGGTCCCCATCTATCTCTGTGGGTTTTTTGCATTACTTCGAGGTGGAATTTGCATCACGTTAAATGAACTCTTTTAAAGTGAACGGTTCCAAGGCATTCTGCACATTCAGGGGTGTGCAGCCGCCCCTCTGCCTGTTCCAGGACATTCCCACCCCAGAGGGGAACTCTGTGCCCACACCCCTCAGAAAGCAGCAGCCTGCCCCCCGCCCCCCTCCCCGAGTCTGCGGACAGCTCATGTAGATGGAGTCACACGGGATGAGGTCTGTGAGTCAGGCTTCTTTTGCTCAGTGTAACTTTTTGGAGAACCACCCTCAACATGTCAGTGCTTTGTTATCTTTGTGGTGAAGCATTCCCCTTGTGTCTGGACCATCTTCTGCTTGTCCGTCTGTCCACTGGTGGACATAGAGGCTGCTCCCACATCTCGGCGGCTGTGAGCAGCACTGCTATGAGCGTGGGTAGGTGGAGGTTTCCGTGACATCCCCTTGCTTTTGCGGCTCGTGGGTCTGTACCTAGGAGCGGAATTGCTGGGTCATGGGGCAACTCCAGGAACTGCCAGACCATTTTCCGCACCATTTTCCACACCCACCCACAGTGGATGAGGCTTGCTGTCATGCCCCCTCTGTCCACTGGGTCTGGGAGTACACAACCTGCCCCCTCTACTGGCTGTCTCACTGGTGGCTCTATCAGGGCCCCCTGGATGGCTCCAGGGTTCTGGAGGGCGGGTTCCTGGATGGGGAAAGCTGGGCTTGCTCTCTCTGTGCCTTGGGGGCCCGGGTGCAGGACAGCAGCTACCCAGTGAGATGGGGCTGGTGTGCTTCAGCCAAGCCCAGCGGCTCCCCACCTGGCCTAAGGCAGGGGCCCTCCTTCTCCCCTGGGTTTACCCATTAACAGGCCAGCCGGTGGTGGGGCTGCAGACAATGGTGTGCTTGTTTGCCGTGGCCAGGGAGGCCTGCACGGGGCCCTGGCACAGCCATCAAAGCTCCATGATTAAGTCTATTAGGGAAGGGATTTGTGCAAACAAAGAGGCAGGTGCAGGGGCCTGGCCAGCTGCCGGGGCTGGGGGCTCTGGAAGGTGGCCATAAGCTCCCCCTGGGCCAGCTGGGCCTTTCCTGCCATCGGCCTGGCCCCAGTGCGGGTCTTGCCTACCCCACCCATTCACCCCCTAGGCTGCCTGGAGCCAGGCTGCTGGGTGGCGCACGGGCCCTCGGGGCGGGGCTGGCTTTCCAACCATGTTCTGGCAAGAGCTGAGAGCATTTCATCTCTTCCCACAGACCCTCTGCCAGGGGCCTCCGTAAAATGGTGAAGCAGTTCATCATCCGGTCAGGTGTGTGCGTGCTGGGGGCTCAGTCCTCGAGCAGGCTTCCTCCCTCAGGGCTGCCGGGTACTCATCCTGGCGCGCCATCCCTCAGGACACGTGCATCCTCCCCTATGCCCTGGGTCACCTTGGAGTCCCAGCCCTGTGCTGTGGGCCCCTGCACACGGTGGCCCAGGGCGTGTCTCTGCTGAAACCCAGCCGTGACCAGAGTGCTGGGACCTGAGGAGGGGCCTTGTGGTCTGGGTTGCCCGGGTCTGGGGGCACCCAGCTCCCAGACTGCTTCCAGAGTGGCTGCACTGACCCAATAAGCCTACAGGTCTGTTCTGACCCACGTGGGGCCACAGACCCATAGACGGAACTCTGGTTCCTTGGTCTTCATGGGGTACCATCCTCCAGGGGCCACTGCAGGGATGAGCAGCACGTCTCGGGCTGCGGCTGGGGGCCAGGCTGTGAAGGGCATGGGGTCCCTGTCCCCAGCACAGGATGGTGGGTATGTCAGGGGAATTCCCTGCCATCCCGACCCATGTGTCCTCGGCCTCTGAACCCCCGGCATTCCAACCACTTTCCAGCCCAGGACACCCTCAGCCACCAGAGGCTGTGTGCCCATGTCCCCACACCCCCGGCACCACGGGCTGCACTCAGTCCCTTCTCTCCACGGCCACGTGCCGTAACTCCACATTTGCATGAGACCCCACTGTCTGGCCTGATGACTGACCCCCCTCAGCCCCCTCCCTGGAAGGTGGGCAGAGACTTCCCATCAAGGTGGGTCTTGATTGGGCCAGTTGGGGAGCTCTCAGCCTCTGAATCCCACCTGGAGCACCCCTTTATCTGCCCTCCCACCCAAGCCCTCCGAGTCGCCTCCAGGAAGCCTTCCCTGACCTCCCAGGGCCCAAAGGGGGCTCTGATCCAAACTCCTCTGTGTGGATGGTGACTGGCCTGGGTCAGCCTCTCAGGGCATGGATGCAAGTTTGCATGTTAGTGATGGGGTCAGAGACAGCCTTGCGGGAGTTGAGCAGCCACCTCCTCTCTAAGTGGCCCCCTCAGGGCCAGACTGGCTGAATCAGGACTTCTGTGTTGCCAGGGTTTCTGGGGACACTGTGGCTGTGGAAGGTCCCACCTGGCTGGGACACCCAGGTATGAACGGTCCCTGTTCCCTGATGGCCTAGGCCTTCCTGACATGACCCCTTCCACACAAACACCCTGTGGTTGTGCCCATCAGGGGCTGGCTTGGGAGGGGGGGAGTCCCTCTGCAGGAAAGCCCCAGTATGGGTCCCCTTGGAGACAGCAGACAGAGCTGCAGCCCTGTATGACCTCACCTTGGAAGCGATGTCATCCCTGCTGCCACCTACTATTGACTAGAAGCAAGTAAGTCCCACCTACATGCCCAGGTGGGAATCCCAACAGGATGGGGAGGATCAGTGGGTCTTTAGGGTTTGTGGCCACACCACGTAGGGTCGTCCCGGGATCCCTCCATAGGTTCATCAAGGGGCTGGCCATAGACCTTGGGGGGAGTAGACACCTATGTGAGCAGAGGGCTGGGTGGGGGGTGCATGCAGACCTGCACAGGCCTGGGTGGTTCCCCCGAGGTTGTCCATTGGGTTGACATGTTGGCTGCTCTGCTGGCAGGAACCCTCCCTCCAGGTGCAGGAAGCCCCTGTGAACTTGGAACCTCCCCGCCCCAGGGCTTGGAGACCAGGTGGAACAGGGGAGGCCATCAGGCTGGACAGAGCAGCAGGGATGGAGAGAGGCGACCCAGTCCTTGGATCTCTGCGGGGCTGTCCCTGCCACTCTGGGGATGCTGGGAAGACGTCACAGGCTGGGCCTCCACCCTGAGGACGTTCCAGGTCAGGGTGGTCTCCAGAGGTGGTGAGCGCCTGGTCTCTGGGAGCATGCAAGCACAAAGACTGGAGCCCCGCCGTGGGGAGGGCAGGGCCTGCTCTCCATGGCCTCCTCCTGCTGGGATGAGCCATGGACAGGGAGGGCGGAGGTGGGCCAGAGGCAGCTCCAGGCTTGCCGGAAGGGGGGCCGGGGGAGCACAGAGAGGGCCTCACCCTCAGCCACGGAGCCACCTCGGGCTAGGCCCTGCCAGGTGCCGGGGGGACAGCAGGGGTGCCCTCCAGCTCTCCGGCGTCCCCTCCCCTCCTAATCTGCTGAGTGCGCCCAGCCTCGGGGTGCTCCCTGGGCAGTGGGCCCAGGGAGCCACTCTGACAGCCTGAGTCACGGCGTCCCTCCCCGGCCCAGGCCACCCTCTGCCCTCCCGTCCCATCCGCCTCTCCAGCTGCCTGGCTGCTCCATTGGACTGCCTGGTTCTGAGCCACTGCCCCTGGGGGGCTGGCACACCCCATCCATCCGTCCATCCCCTTCTGTCCACGGGTGCTTTGCCTGTTTCCCCCCTGCCCCTCATCTTCCCCGCCCTCCCAGATCCACCTCTGTGTCTTGGTCCCCCTTCTGGTGCTTTCCAGCTCCACTGCCCTCCCTGCTCCCTGCCAGCCACTGGCGCTCCCCTCCCTCATCCCTGTCCCGCCATGGGCTGCCCATGGGGCACTGCCGACCTCCGTCCTCGGCAGAGGAAGGGCCAGGCTGTGCCAGGGCAGGAGTGGGAGCTGCCTGACCCTGCTCCGTACGGACGTGCTGAGACACGCATGGCCTGGCCTCTGTGGCGCCAAGCAGGGCAGCCCCAGGACGGGTTATTTCTGGAATGTGAGGCCAGCCAGGCTCGGCACATGGCGTGGGCAGCCGCCAGCTTCTGGAAGGACTGCTCGTGGCCGTAGGGGGGGGGTGACCCCATTTTCTGCTCAGGAGTCAGCTTGCCCTCCCCGAGGAGGCTGCCTCCACCTGGACTGGTGGCACTGGGGCAGCCTGCTGTCCGCTGCAGGGCAGAGCTGGGCTAAAGGGTCCCCTGCACCTGCAGGGCATCAGCACCACGCTACACCCCCTCAACCCTCTGGCCCTGGAGGAATTGCCCTGCTTTCTGGGTGCCCAGGCCTAGAGCTCAGGAGCCCTGACAGCTCAGGGTGCTCCAGGGACGCCCTGGGAGCATCGACCATGCCTGCGTAGGCCTGGCCATAGCCCCTCGGATCGGGAGTGGGGCAGGAACCTGCATTTTACCAGACTCTGTGGGTGGTTCTCAGAAGCCCTGACCAGCAGCTCCAGAGCCCAGTTGGGGCCTCGCATTCCTGTTGCACCCGTGGAGGCAGGGACATGGCGGTCCCATCGCTGTCCCTCTGTGTTCTGGCCATGTTCCCCGCTGACCTGCTCTTACACTCACTCCCCTACCAATCGCTGTTCCCTAAACACTGTAGACACACTGCTGCCTCAGGACCTTTGCACAGCTGCTCCTTTTGCAGGAAGCTGCCTCATGGTGATCCTGAGAAGAGCATCTTCTCTACAGGGCAGTGCCTCCCTGCTGGCAGCTCTCCCTCCCGCTGCCCAGCTTTGGGCAGCCCGGGCCATGGCGAGGTCTGCATGAGGGTGCATCTCTGTCCCCACACGTGGAGCAGGGCCTGGCGCTCACGGATGCTCAGCACACACACGGGACCCTTGCTCTCTGGCTGCCGCCCTGGGGAGCAAGCCCCAGTGACGTGGGAGCCACCTAGAGGTGTGCGAGCCCTGGCCCGGCTGAAGTCCCAGCAAACCAGTGCCAAGTGCCAGACCAGAAAGCCACCTGCTTTGGGGGGGGGGGACCACCTATCGGGACCCCATCTCTGCTCTCCCGCTCACCAGCTGGGGGACCTGGGGAAGCCCCAAGCAGCCCGGCCCAGAGAAGGGACTGGGGTAGGAGGTGGGACGCACAGGGAGGGCGGGTGGCAGTCGGCCCCACGTTCCACCGAACCCTGAACTCCGCGTCAGGTTGTGCCGTGACTTTGTCTTCACTGAGGGACAGAAGGACTAGAAGCGGCTTCAGTGCCACTTTCTTCCTGCTCAGAGTTCTGTCTCGCGCCCGTCGAAGGCTCTGCCTGACGGTGCAGTCACGATGTGCGTCACTCTGTGCACACATGTAGAAGGGAGACACCAGCAAAACAAGTCGGTCACGTCCCCACAGAAGACCCCGGTTCCAAGTCCCTCTGGTCCACAGGTGCGGCTGGGGGGCTCCTCCATGCGCAGGCCTCCCCCAGGGCCTCCTTGCCCGCCCCTGGCCCCCGAGGGAAAGGCCTCCACTGGGGACCCACCCCAGTTCTGCTCTGCTCTGCTGGCTTCTGCACCACCTCGCGATGGCCTCCTGGCTGTGGCTGTGTGAGGACACGGCCTGGTTTCACAGACACATATGCAGGGGGTCAGAATTGGTGAATGTGCCTGAGTATACCCCTTCTCTGAGCACCGCCGCCCCTGGTTTGTCCACAGGCGCTGCCTGGCCTGGCCCTGGAGTTAGCATCCGATGGCTCTACCCTCCTGCTGCCCCATCGCCTCTGCTGTGAGTGGGGCTTGTGCCCACCGTCCCCGAGACCCCTGCCCGCTCCCTCTCGGATGTTGGCTCAGGGTCTGTCCTGCAGGGCATCCTTCCCCATGGACACTGACGGCCCAGCCTGGCCTCCCTGGGGCAGGGAATGGGGTCACCGAGCGTGTCGGTGCGAGGAGACCACGAGTCAGCCGTGGGGAGTGGCAGGAGGCTGGCAGGGTGTGGGCTTTGCCATGAATCACTAGCCCCTGAGAGCGGCCCAGGTCAGGTGCAGCGCCCGCCAGGACGTCAGTTAGCAATTTGTCACCCCCTTCTCTGGAGAACCAGGCCGCCTGTGTGGACCCTGCCCCTGGCCGTGACGTCTTGTTGGGGTGCGGGCAGACCTCTGCAGACACACCCACCCAGGGATTCCCTGCCCCACGATTCTCTAGAACCCCGGGAGCTGCAGAGCTGCACCCCCACCTCGAATCCCATCAGATACCCTAGGAATGGAGGTGGAAAGCTTGCAGGGGGGCAGGGTGGGTACTGGGGCTGCCTGGTACCCCCATCATGTGACCCTGAGAGGATGTCATCTTCAGACCCTCTGACCCCGGTAGGTCCAGGGTCCGAGGAGAGCACCCCACACCCAGGGCCATGGGGAGGAGCAAACAGGATAAGAATGGCAGACCCCATCCCAGCCAGGGAGGAGGGACGGGAGGCCTTGGGGCCGCAGGGAGTGGGCTCTCAGGAGCTGCACCCCACACAGGCCCACTGGCTGAGCCCCAAACCCAGTGAAGGCCAGGCTGGGCTCAGCTGACCATTGAGGATTTCTTGACTTGCTGGTGTCACCTGCTTCCCAGGGTGCAGCGTCCCCTGTGCAGGGAGTGAAGGCAGCCGTCACCTCACCTCGGCTGCCCATCCTTGTCCAGGTCAGCACACTAGACACCCCGGGCTCTGGGTGCTGGTCACAAGGCCCGGGAGAGGGGCCAGGCTGGACTGCCATGGGGATGCCAGAGGCCTCATGTCCCCCACCTGGTCCCCAGGGCTGTCATCCCAGACTTGAGCCCCACCCCGGCTCTCCCCCGCAACCCAGAGCATCTGGAAGCTCTTCCCTCTCGGTCAGAACTCGGTGGTCCAAAGGTGGTGTGGAGCGGTGCCCCGGGCCCCAGGAGCCCCCACCACATCCTCTGCCACTGCTTCAGATGTCACCAGTTGGGAGAAGCCCTGGCCCTGAGGGCAGTTCACCCACCTCAGTGGCGTTTCCAAGAGGCCCAAGAGGTGGCACCTCGGGTGGTGGCTTGGGGTTACCATGAGGGGCCTCCTGCTGGACCCCGGGGTGGGGCTGGCCCGCCCTGGCCGCTCCCTCTGGAGACAGAACCATGGGCAGCTCCCTGCCTGTGCCGCCTGCCACCTTCGGGCAGGCTCTTTGATGTCCCCAGACCGGCAGGGGTGGGGCCCGAAGGCTTCCTCCTGCCTCTTTGAAGCGGGCACTGCCCTGTAGCCCACACACAGCAGACCCTGCGTGGCCCCCAGCGCCAGGCCGGGAACCTGCTCACTTTGGGGGTCTCTGGAAGCTGCAGGGAGGGTCACAGGCCTGTCCTGGTGGAGGAGACCCAGAAGGTGGTGCCAGAGGAGCTAGTGTGCACCCGGGCCCACCCCCAGCAGGTGTGGGAGGGGGTCAGGACCAGGCCTTATCGGAGCAGCTGATGGAGAGAGGGGAGCCCAGCCATAAACCCGTTTGTTCCCCCGAACAAGAGAGGGAATAAAAACATAAGCTCATAAAACTAAGCCAGAATCAAAGCCGACTTATCTCTTCATTTTGTTATAAAATCACAGATTCAGAAAGGCAGGTGGCCTCTTTATGGCCTAGGATTACACAGATTTCCGGGTGAGCGTGGCTCTTCGGGGATCCCGCTGCTCACGCAGCCGTCTGGGCAAAGACGAGAGGTCTTTCAGGGAGCGCCAGCATAGCAGAGCCCGGAGAAGGCTTTTCCAAGGCCTTCCAAGGCTTTTCCAAGGCCCAGATGCTCAGATCCCTACCTGGGCCTCCCGTGGCCACTGGGAGGGAGAGAACACTCCCCACTGGCTTTCAGACACACCGTGTGGCTGACCACAAGCCTTGGTGGTGCCCCTAAGCTGACAGCATGGAGTGGATCTGCCGCTCACTCCCACTCTGGGCTGGGGTCTGGTGGGGTTCCCTGGCCTGGGGGCTGTGCCTTCTGATCTCTGCAGAGGGGACCCCATCACTGCCTTGGATTTCTAGACTCTCTAAGAGGGAGACCTCCTAGGCAGTGGTGGGGCCTCTACAAGGGGAGAGGCAGGGCTGGGGCCTCTGGGGATACCAGACACACCCTGCACTCAGGCAGGCACCCCAGAGCCTAGTGGAGCCTCCCCACAAGCCCTTGGGCCTCCCCAGGTCTCCTGGGGAGCACCAATCAGTGGTGGACCAGCTGAGACCCTGGAGCCTCAGGTAGCTGGGTGTTTGTTCTGCAGGCCTGGAGTCTCCATCAGAGACACTTGTGTGCACCCTGGCACAGGGGAGGGAGGAGGCGCATATGCATACACGTACCCACCATCATGCATAGTGCACATTTGGGCACTAATGCACATTTATGTTTGCACGCACACAGCATACCTCCCACGTGGTCACGTGCTTGGTGGTGTGCAAGAGCTCCCGCACACGTGCAGGCCCTGTGCACATAAGCCCCTGGGCTTGCTGTCTCCACGCTTCCTGCACACTTACCTCTCCCCTAGCCAACGCCTGAGCCCTGGGCTCCCCAAGAATCTGGCGGCCCTTCCCTTCCAAACAGGACCAACAGGTTATGGTCAGGGATTGCAAACCTCCCAAGGGGGGCAGGGGGGAAGGCTGGGGGAGAGGCTGTGAATTCTGGGGCAGGGGTTGGGACAGCCTCCCAGGTTTCAGCAGCTGGACAACCCCACCTGGCACCCCGTGGCCCCTCATCCCCTCACCCCTGCAAGGTGCTGGGCACCCTTGGTGGGTGTGGGCTTGTGAGCAGGAGCCCTGCTGGAGGAGCGTTTCCTAGGAGACGCTTGAAGGCATGGGGCAGGGCGGAGCAGGCTCAGTGCCCTGCCCTCTCCCTGCTCCCCAGGCTATGCTCTGCACCTCTCTGAGTGCCTCAAAGGGCTGGGTCTGGAGGGAGGGGTCTGGTGGGAACTGTGTTCAGGGTTGTCAGGTGGATGCTGGTGCAGGGGAGGGAGGGGTTTGGCTTCTGCCTCCCACTTGCGCAGGCGTGGCATTTTCAGGGCAAAGCAGGATAGGTGCCCAGGATAGAACCAGGCACTAGAGAACGATGTGGTCTAGAGCTCAGGGAGCTCTCAATGACCCATGGCAGGAGGGGGACAGGGGAAGCCCCTTGAGTTCAGAGAAGGCTTCCTGGAGGGGGCTACCTTCAGCTGGGCTTAGAAGACAAGAGGGACATGCACATGCAGATACCTCTTTGCGTTCTCCTGGGGCATCTTGAGATTCCTTTTAGGTAGTTCATTGTGCAGGTGTGTGTGCCTCTCTGTGATCCATTTATCCGTACAACCTCAACTTGGTGTATGGAACCTCACCTGAAGACTTGCAACATCCTGGGGGCAGCAGCTGTGCAGCTCCTGCTGTGCCTGTGAAGACTCAGATGGCCAGGGCTTTGGGGTTATGTTGACTACCCACTATGTTTGACATTGGGAAAGCCTTGAGTTTTAGGCCTTTCAGGCCTACTTGCAAGACGATTAATCCAACATTTCAGAGAACACAGGAAGCCAGAGTTGAGCTTTGAACCAGGAATATAGATTTAAAGGGCCTTCTGAACACGGTGAAGGTCTATCGTCTGTTTCTCCATCCATCCCTCCATCCATTCATCCATCCATCCATCTACCCGTCCTTCTATCCAACCATTCATCTATCCACCATCATCCACCCACTCATCATCTGCTCATCCATCCACCCGTCCATCCATACATTCATCCATGCATACATCCATACATCCATTCGCCATCATCCACTCATCCATCCATCCATCCATCTATCCTTCCATTCATCCAACCATCCATCTATCCATCCACACTCATCTGCTCATCCGTCTATCAATCCATCCAGCCATTCATCTATACCTCCACTATCATCCACTCATCAGTCTATCCCCATCCATCTTTCCATCCACCCATCCATCCACCATCATCCATCCACCCATCATCTACTTATCCATCCATCCATCTACCCACCATCATTCATCCACCCACCATCATTCATCCACCCATCATCTGCTTATCCATCTATCCATCCACCCATCCATCCATCTACCTACCCATCATCCACTCATCCATCCTTCCCTCTATCCATCACTCTCCCTTTCTCTCTCTCTTTTCATTCATTGATCTATCTATTCATCCACCTATCTATTAAATCTCAACACTTTCACAGAGCAAATGGACATGAGTTAAAATACAATTTATTTCTTATTAGATTGTGAGCTTGTGGAAGCTATAGTCCCCGTGTCTCTATAATTATGGTCATACAAGGTGTGGTTCAGAGTGGGGTCCCAGAATCTTCACTGAATGAGTGAAAATAGTCAAAAGCAGTTGGACTGTTGTATTAATCAATTTGTTTTAAAACTATTTTTACTTTCCCAAAGGATTAGATAATTTGGGGTTTTGGCCAATTCTGGTGCTACACTGGTTTTGCACATAGCTCATCCTTGTCTACTGTGTGGATGCTCCTTGTGCCTGAGTGAGCATCTGAGGACTGGCAGGTGCTGGGCCTATGCAGGGTAGGTGGTTGGATGAGTGCAGAGAGGATGGAAGGAGAAGGATGTATGAATGGGTCATCAGGAGGCAGTATGGGTGCAGGGCACAGATGTAGGCTTTGACTCTGGGTCAGGTGTTCCCCAGTCAGGCGCTAGGGCGGTGGGTGATGGGGGGTGGGGCAAGGGCCACCTCAGAGGTGAGGAATAGGAGTCTCTCAGGGGATCCTGCTCCCACTGGCTCTGAAGGATCAAGTGACTGGGGTAGAGTGGGGACTCTGAGCCTCCAGGTGAGAGGCCTGGGAGTGGCTGGAGGAGTAGATAGTTCACCCCAGCTGGATGCTACTGGGCACTGACCATGCACACCTGACCCATTGTGCGCCCTGCCTGCACTGGGAGCAGATCTTTCAGGAATGGCCTGGAGCTCCTGTCCAGCGTCCTACTTTGGCTGTGAGGCAGGAAACCTCAGTTGTGGGAGCTCCTTGGGGGTCTGCTGACATCCAAGTTCTGGGCAGGCCAGTCTCCTCACTGGAGGTCATGATGGGCATAGGGTCCCCAGCTGGCCAGAGGCTGTCTCTGGGGGGTTCCAGTCTCAAGAAGACCAGGCTGAGGAGGGGAGGGTGGGTCTAACATTGGAGATTCTGAGTATGCGGCAGGAAGCCCCCACAGACATCTACCCACACATTTACTGACCCTGTGGATGTGGGCAAGGGGCCATGTGGGGTGAGGAGTTCTCTGAGGCCCCAGGGGAGACAGGGGCTGGCCTGCCTGGAAGGACCAAGGTGTTTCAAGCAGGTGGGTGTAAAGAGCCCTCTGGGGTCTGCCCAGGCTGCCTTCCTGCTCTGGGCTTTCCAACTATCTGGCCCTTCCCACCATCTGATCCAGGCTCCCTGCAGGTGTGCTCAGGGACCTGTAAGGTCTGTGCTCCTGTGAGCTCCGCCCCCTCATTTCCAGGCTGGGAGCCCCTGGGTTGGGCTGTGTCTGATTCCTTCCTCCCTGAGCGGTATCTGCACAGGCTCCAGCTATGCTGGGCCAATGGGGACTGTGCCTGGGCCAGCTGCTGTGGTCACTCATGCCGACACCATCCTCCGGGCCAGCTGTCTGTGGCAGTCAGGCTGCCAAGGGCAGACAGGCCAGGCGGGGCTGGCCAGGTCCTGCTGGCAGTGTGGCCAGGGTCTCGGGCTGGATGTGTCTATGAGGCCCGTTCTGGGCGGACCTTGGCCACCTGGAGGGGGACACAGGCGTAGGCACTTTGGGACTGAGGGGGCTCAGCAGACAGCAGGGGCTGCCGGATGCCCAGCAGCTTGTGGTCCTCTGGCTCTAGCATTTACAGCCCGTGGCCAGGCCCAGTGTGGGATGCAGAAGGGATGCTGGCCCTGGTGGGGGTGGGGGGTGGGGCAGGTGCACCAGGGTGACTCTGCCCTCTGTTTCCCACGGGAACAGGGCAACTTGTGGCAGGACTGAAGACCACACCACAGGGCTTTCAACCCTGACCCCCAGTGGGTATTGTAAAGAGCGGTGCACTTTCCGCTTTGAGAGCAGCCACTGAGGGGGGCTCTCCTTGTTCCCAGATGAGGCCTGTCTGCCCCTCTGCTGCAGGCTGTGCCCGGGGGTCTGTCTTTCTAGGCTGGGTCTTCCATCCTCCCCGGCATTTGAATGAAAGGCCAGCACACACTGTGTGTGTGTGTGTGTGTGTGTGTCTGTGTGTCTGTGTGTCTGTGTGTCTGTGTGTGTTGGGGCCCCGTGTCCTCAGGCCTGGCCCCCATCCGCCTGTGACACCCCTGGTCTAGACTGTGGCTACAGGGGAGAGTCAGAGCTGTAAGGTGGGACTGGGGAGGAGTTTTGGGGACCCCCCACCCCCATCCACTTGTGGGAATCCCAGTGGATCCCTTGCTCCAGGGGACTTGAGTGACCCTGTTCTGCCTGGAAGTATCAGTCCGAGGCGGGTCCTGCAGGTCGAGGCAGGGCTCTGGGCACCAGCACCTTGACTGGGCCTGGTGGGCAGTGGCCACTGCTGGCCGCCCCTCTGTGCCTCCTCTGGCCCCCCAGTCACAGGCCAGCACTCTGCCTTTCAGTAGTCCCGTGTCCCTTCCTCCTCGGTCCTGGGGCCAGCCTAGGCTCCCCAGTGGCAGCCTGATGGAGACATACGCACCCACCCCTCCCACTCCCCCTTCTCTGGCATCTGTTGACCTCTGACCCCTTCTTTCCTATCACCTGGGAAGCGAACACCCTCCTCCCCAGTGTTTGGCTTGACACAGATTCCAAAAATGGAATGAGGGCCCCACCGTGTGGCCACCTGGTCACACTGCCGGGCAGCTCCAAGGTCCTGACTGTGACCTTTGTCTTGCTCCCTAATTGTATGACTGTGTGTCTGTGTGTGTGAGAGAGACAGACACAGAGACAGAGAGAGAGAGAGAGACAGACACAGAGACAGGGAGGTTGACAAGGCCACCCGACCCCACCCCTGCTGCCTGGGAGCCTGCCCCACTGCAGAGCCTCATGTGCAGGGTGTGGGTGGGGCCGATGCTGGAGGCTGGACCCCCAAGGTGAGCTGGGCTGTAGAGCAGGGCACAGATGGCCCATGCTCCTCAGGCCCAGCTGCAGACCCCAGACCAGCGCCAGGCTCAGCCAGGCCCCCAACTCCCATGATGTCCTGACTCACAGCCCAGAATGGATGCCACTGCTCCATCGAGGCAGGACACCTCCTCCTGAGGGGCCCCCTCCCCGTGGCGGCAGAGGCACCCTGGCCCCATGGGGTCGGGGTCCAGAGGCCGGGCTCCCGACCCCACCCACTGCCTTCTCAGGCCTCCGTTCCTCATCTGTCAAGTGGGGGGTGACCAGAAAGAGCCCCTAGTGGGTTGTAATGCCCCCCAAATGCCTGGATGGCTGAGTGGGTGGGTGGGCCGGGCAGACCCCAGAGGGAGTGAGGGGCCCTGCAGGAGGGCGGGGGCTCAGGCCTCAGACTCTGGGTGGTCCCTTGCTCCTGTGACCTGACCTGTGCTGCTGACCTCAGCCCAGAAAGCACCACCACTGACCACCAGTGTTGGGGACTTCCAACCAATCCCGCCTCCAGCCCTGGGATCTGGGAAATGGGGCCCCGTGCACTCCACCCGCGGTTTAGCCCAATTCTAGCAGCCCGGGGCCCCGCCAGGAGCCCAGACATCTCTGCACAGACTGCAGGCTTCCCTTGCCCCCCAGCAGCTGCTGGACCCCTCCCCAGGGGGACCCTCCGCTGATCCTCCTTCCTACCCAAACCACCCCCCACAAAGGGGCGGACTGGGAAAGAGGCCATGCCCTGGGTGGCCGTGTGGGGGCGCCAGTCTGCAGGAAATGCCAGGAAAGAGCCTCTGGTCAGGGCGCTGCTGGTCCCCAAGGCCCAGGGACTCTTCATGGCCTGGCAGAGATCACCAGGCATGTCGCTGTCCTAGGAGAGCCCCCCCTCAAAAGCAAGAGAGGGCTGGATGGGCGGGAGGCACTGTTGGAGCTCAAGCCACAGTGTGGGCAGCCCACACCTTTTGGAGCCCACGGCTGTGAGAATGGCTGGAGCCCCAGCGCACGGGGGCAGTGGGGGCCTGCATGTGAGTGAGGTGCGGGGTCCACAGGACAAGCTCCGGGTGCATGGAAGGGGGTGCTGGGAGGGCCTGAGGACCCCACCCCTATCCGTGTCCCACCCTCAGTGTGGGCACCCTGAAAAAGCATCCACACCTGCTCATCCCACAGACTCAAATGTACTGACACTCATCCCCCAACGACACACCGCACTGCACACACCTGTCCACACCCCGCAGAAACATCCCCATCCTCCCTCCACATAGACACCCCACCACCACATTGGAGGTAGAACCTAGTGCCCAGAGAGGGTTGTACACCTGCTCAAGGTCACAAATGGGCCCCTCGTTCCCTCCCCCATCCACGGTGACTAGGGCTGTGGGTGGATCTCAGATCCAGCTGGGTCATGAGGACCAAGACCCTGAGGCTCCCCCATGTGCTGTCCCTTCCCCTCCCAGGACAGGCTTCCACCCATGATCAGCCATCATCACCTCTTTCGGCAGATGCATACCCACCGTCATGCATAACACACACATGCATATACACGTGTGTACATGAGCATGCATATACACGTACGCCCATACACAAGCATGCATGCACACACATGAGCACATGTATATGCACACTCGTGGACACAAATACATGCTCACAATTCACACACATACATACATGTCCACACAAACACATGCACATACACTCACACCCATACATACATGCTCATGCGCACAAGCAGGTGTGCAGACATGTACACACACTCATACATATAAGCACACACGAGTACATGTGCACACATTCACATACATGCTCACAAACACACACATGCACTCACACTCATGAGCATATACACACACATGCTCACGTGTGAGTACACGTGCAGACACACACACAGGCCACAGACAGCAGGGGTGCTGCAGGAGCACCAGCACTTGACAGGTCCCTGGGTGCAGGGTCCAGGCTCCTAGCATGCCTGGGTTGGGTCCGCTTTTTCCTGGGAGGAAGAGCACTGGGCCGTGTGAGACCTGAGGAGGGGTTTGTCTCTGGGTCCAGGCGCAGGTGGTGAGAGTGATGGCAGGGAAGGTCCTTGCTGGTGACCTTGGGGTGCATCACTCCCCGGTCCGTGGCACTCACGGTTCCTTCCGAGAAGCAGAGCCTCTCCATTGACCTGGGGCTCCGCACCTGCGAGGAGGTGAGGTCGTGCCCTCCTTCCTGCTCTCCCACTGCCCCCACCCTGGACTCTGGCCTCTGAGACTCCCCCCAACTCCCCGCTGGCCTTCCTCCCATCTCCCCAGGTCCCCTCGCCCGCTTGACTTCTGGTGGAGGAGCAGGTGTCACCTGGCAGGGTGACACAAACCAGGGCCACCCTGGGGGACAGGCTGGAGGAGCAGAGTGGCTGTGAGGCACCTGCCGGCAAGGTCAAGATGCACACCCAGGAGTGAGTGGGGGTGTTGCCCCGGGAAGGGGATATGCCAGGCCCTGGGAGCTGCCAGCAATCACTGCCACCTCTCCCCACCTCCTCGCCAACTGCAGCCTGTGAGGGTGGGAGGCTGGGGTCAGAACCGCGGCCTGTCAGGGAATGGCCAAGCGAGGCCTCCTCTCCTGTGGGGCGTCGGGGCCAACTCCATCTGGGTCTGGGGTAGCCCATAGGCCTGGAGCTGAGCCTCCTTCCTGCAGTCCTGGACCCTAGACCCTGTGCCCGCAGCAGGAGAGCCCAGAGTGGCCTTTCTGAGCCCTGGGTGGGCAGGGGCCGTGGCTGGCCATCACCCCGGGAGCAGGAGGCCTGTTGTCCCTGCTGGCAGTGGGTAGAGCCTGTTGGCCACTGGCCCCCATGGATCCCATAGCTGAATTGTCTCGGCCCAGAGGCTGCTCCCCTGAGGAAGGCTGCCCAGGTCCCAGGGTTCTGGGCAGGATGCCCCCTGCCCTCCACTCCCCTCTGTGGAGCAGGGGTGAATTTGGGAGGGCCTGAGCCTCTTTGTTCCATCGGGAAGAAGCCCTGATGGAGCGGCAGCTGGCGATGGGCCTATTGTCGACGGAGGTGACCCTGGACTCCAGACAGGAGGCTGCTCACCCCGCAAGGAGCCTCAGCCGGGAGCAGCCCGGGCGGCCAGGGCAGCTGTTCTGCTGACTGCCCATCTGGGAGCGCCCAGGACTTCAGCTGCCACCTCTTTCCTCCCTGAGATGGAAAACTGCCTATTCCTTGTGTGGAACATGGGGGGAGCCCTGGCCTGGGGCTGGGAGCCTCTCACTGTCCCAGCCTGGAGGGGGCGGCCTGGGGACTTGTGGGTCTTATTTGTCCTGAGAAATCAAGCCACATCCCACCACAGGTCCTCCTGGCAGCGGGGAGTGGGGCGGGGGGCGGGGGGCATTCACCCTCTCAGGCCACAGAGACAGTCACAGCAACACCAGCATCCGCAGAGCGCCGTGCACGGCCACAAAGGACACACCACGGCCCCGCTTGCCTCCTGCCTTAAAGAATAAAAGACTCAGGAAGAGCTGAGCCCCCAAATGTGTCCACTTGTCCCTCCCTGGACACAGCCATCACCTTGAGCTAGGGTCCCTCGTGCCGGGAAGGGCTTCCTACTACCGCTGCCCCCAGGAGCTGCTCCCGGAGGGGCCATCAGGCTGTTTCCTGGGGACTTTACACCTGTTTTCTGGTTCAGGGACTTTATTATACCTGCTCATTCCTCCTCTTCTACTTTTCTACCTTTTCAGTGTTTCTAACGAGCATGGATTAGTTACCTTTATAGTCAGCATATCAGTTAAAACTGATTCTTCAGTAACAAACATGAAGTCACAAACACCCCCTTGGCCAGACTCCCAGAGGATACCAAGTGCCCGGTGAGAATCTCAACGGGACGGAGGGACACCGGGGTGGGGGTGGGTGGAAGGTCAGCCTGTCTGTGCTGTGGCCACCCATCCCCTGGGCGCCTTTCCGGGGCCAGCCTAGCATCCAGGTGGTAGTGAGTCTGGAGGCCCCAGTGCAATACGCCTGGGACAGGCACCTGCTTCTCTCCCCCGCCCCCGAGCCAGGCCCCTGTGTGCGAGGCGCCCTCCCCGCAGGCCCTGCAGGTGAGCTCTGGGCTTCCTCAGCTCCCAGGGCACGCTGGCCTCCAGGGGCCTCTAGGTTTCCATGTTCCCGCAATTATTCTCCTGTGTGCGTGCGTGCAAGGAGTCAGCACACTGTGCTCCCCACGGCCCCAGGCTCGATCGCGCACAGATAAGAGAAACAGTAACCATCTCCTCTGGCTGTTAATATGGATCTGTTTCCGCAGATACTGGGTTGTGGGGCCTAATGAGACAAGCGAGCCGCTCTCCAAACCACTTCCCCGGCAGCTCCGACGTCAGCAGTGCACCTCTGACCTCTGCTCTGCTGCGCCCTGGACCACGTCCTCCCCCATCCCACCCCTTGCCCTTTATAGCGGGGCTGTGGTCAGCCTGTCCGGGTATAGGGCTGGAGGGAACCATTGCAGGGACGCTGAGGAACAGCCACAGATGCTCAGAGACGCTCCAGTGCGGGGAGCGCGGGAGGGCGGGCGGCCACTCGCTGCTTGTTTCCCCCCGTTCTGTTCACTCTGCTGCATGACGGCAGATAACAGGGCCATGATTACAAAATCAATAAATGGTCTCGATGCTCTCAATGCAGAAGAAATGAATAGAGGCGGAGCCTGGCCATCTGGAGGGACAGAGCTTTCTGCCTCACCCCGTGGGGCCCCTGGGCTGTGCCTGCCCTGGCCCGGGTTTGAAGCCAGTAATCAGATCAGATGGCACCGCCAGTTCTCAGAGGCCTGGCAGCCGACTCTGTGCTCTGTGCCAGGTGGGGAGCACCCCTGGGCCCAGAGGATCTGTCACTTTGCCCCTGGGCTGGCCTGGGCAGTGGGACTGCGGCCTTCTGCCCCGGGCACCCTCCACTGTCTGAGAGGGAGGGTCTAGGCTGGGAGACGAGGCTCCTTGGGGGCTGCCCCTCCCCACCGGCTCTGCACCCCCAAGGTCCGTGGCCATCAGCCCACGGGGATGGAGGAAGGGGCCCCGGGACACGTGTTCCCGTGAGCCCCCGGGAAGGCCAGTGTGTCCAGTGCCCACCCTGGCTCCCTCTGGCTCTACCAAGTGCAGCTGAGAGGGACGGCCTTGACCCCAGCTCAGCCCTCCATCTGCCCTCAGGCACCCTGACCAAACAGGACAGCTCCAAACTGGCAGAGGAAAGTAAAAGGGAAGCCAGCCCCTCCCTTGGCAGAAGGGCCGGCCCTGGAGCCTCTTTGTACGCCGGCTTTCCTCCGTGTTGTGGATGTGCACGCACACGCTCACCAAGCCCAGCACCAGGCTCCCAGCGGACAGGGCCCTCCCGCAGCCCGGCCGAAGGACGCTCAGGCGCGTGAGTGTGTGTGCATCATCGACACTAATCTTCTTAGGAGCTGATCACAAAGCGCGGCGCCCACCGAGCCTGGGGTCTCTGAACAGCACTGTCTTGCAGCCGGCTCCCCCATGGAACCCTCTGGCGTGACCCCCTGTGCTCGCAGCCCCCCACCCCACCCCTGGGCACTCAGGTGGGTGGCAACCTTCTGACTTTCCGGCTCCCTTTGCAGCGATTGCTCCTGGAGGACACGTTCAGGTGAGATTACTGGGTGGTGTGAGTCTGAGGAAGAGCTGCCGGAGGGCTCAGCCTCTTGGTGGCACCCGCAGACTTCCTCGTCCTCCCCACAGCGGTATCTGGTGCCCCTTATAAACCAAGCTCCCCTGCTGCATCAGAAGCAAGTCCGGGTCAATGTGCATTCTTACTGATGTCCAAAATACCTGGGGATTTTGTTCATGGGGTCCAGGGAGACCCCTCCTCTGGGATCTGAGGATGGAGGGATGCAGGCAGAGGGTAGTGGGAGTTCCCTAAAGGCGTGATTGGCACTCTGGGCCTGCATGCCAATGAGGTTGAGCTATCGCTGACAGGCACCGGGCGCTTGAGTGAGAGTGTGACTGGGGTAGCGAACTTTGGTGAGATCACTGGGGCACCAGTGTCAGAGGACGTCGGCCAAGGACAGATGGTAGAGCGGCTGGCCCAGAGGCAAGAGGCCTCCAGACACATCTCGGGGGTCTGGGCTCCCCAAGTGTGTCGGCTGCACAGACCACAGCCCTGGTTTGTAACCACAAATCCGAGTGGAGATGTGGAAGGGAAAGAGCCCAAGGCTCATGTGGGGAACGGGGTAGGGGGAGGGAAGGGGGGAGGTAGAGCAGGTGGGGGGAGGGGCACAAGTCGAGGCCACAGGGACCCCCACCTGGGTGCAGGCGAGGCCAGGGAAAGGGGGCCAGGGAGCTGTCCTGGCAGGTCACTGTCTGGGCAGAGAGGAAGCACAGACCTAGGTTGTGGGGAGACACGGGCCCCCCAGGACCAGGTGACAGTGGGACAGGCGTGGGGAGGGTCCTCCTTCCAGAGGAGGTCATTTGGAGTTCCTGGGTCACCCCCCACACACAATCCTGAGATCCGATCCTGCAGGGCCCCCTGCTCCGTCCCTAATCCCCCACTTCCGTAGGTGATTGTGAAGGTGGATTGGGTTTCTGCAGCTTGTCCTGGGGCTCTGATGTCCTCTGAAAGGTAATTGCTTGGCCTGGAGGCCGGCCCCCCCAGACGGGGCTCCGACATCTGAGCTCTGGGGGTTCCCAGCACAGCCTGAGGCGGTCTGGACAGAGTCAAGCCTCTCACATTACCGAGGGGGCGGGAGTGGCTGCCCCCATCCCACAGAGAGAGGGGCACGAGCCCCCGGCAGTCTGCTCCGTTCGGAGGGGCACGCCTGGTGTATCTCAACACTTGTCACCCTGACGGAGTTTCTCTGCCTTTTGTAACCCCGGACACTTTTGATAAACATCAAAGCCCCAACATCCTCCCCAGGAGGTCATGCCCCCCGTGACATCCCCCGCCGCGGCCATGGGGACTCAGGACTGCTCACCC
Source organism: Vulpes lagopus (assembly GCF_018345385.1). NCBI lineage: Eukaryota > Metazoa > Chordata > Mammalia > Carnivora > Canidae > Vulpes > Vulpes lagopus. The sequence continues at coordinate 69,937,113 of NC_054834.1, read as the reverse complement.
CAATCTGGAAGATCCTGCCAAGGTTCCTGCCTGTACTTTGTAACAGAAAAGCAGTGGGCTGGAGTCGCGCTGTTCTTATCCAGACGCAAAACCACACGGTAACGGTGGGTCCGGGAGCACCGGTTCCCCAGGGCGGCGGCGGGCAGCGAAGGGGCGTGCGGGGTGTCCCTCAGGTGGGGCTTGTCAACTGAGCCCAGACGGCCAAGACCATGACGGTCCCACTAAGAGACAGACGGGCCAGGCATTGGGAAGAGCACTTGTGAAAAAGGATCGGTGTGCAGAACACCCGCAGAGGCCCCTGCGTCCCCATCTCCATAGGGCAGGCATGACCGCCTGCGAGGAGGAGGGAAACAGAGGGACCGCTCTTGCACGACGTGGACGCGTGACCAGGAAGCACAAGAAGGCCTGTCCAGGAGGCTCCACCCCATGTCCATCACTTGGGCAAAACACAAAAGTTCTGTGCGTGGGGTCCCGGGGAGGACTCGGAATGCAGGTGCTCCCGGCTATACGGTGGTGTGTTCGGGGTGTGCGCCAAGCGGCTGCGTGGAGGGCGCATGGAGGGCACCAGGGTTCCTAATAAAGCCCAGGGCAGGCCCCTCGTGCCTGAAATTCACTCCAATCCTGCGGGCTCCCCAGCGTGCGTGGGCACTAGGAGGGCTGGGCCCCGGGGGACCCTGGGTTTCCACAGATATGCATGTGTGTGTGCGTGTGCACACACGTGTGTGCACGTGCCCAAAGAGCAACCTGTAGCTTCTGTGATTAAAATGAAAAACAATGATATAGATACGGTAGAAATAAAACCCTCCTGCTCCGTTGGTGAGAATGTGGCTGCCGTGGCTGCTCTGGACCTTGGCGGGGGGGAGGTCAGAAAATCAAACACAGAGCTACCCTGTGACCCAGTAATCCCACCGAGAGCAGGGCCTGGAGTGGAAGCTCCACACCCACGTTCACAGCAGCCAATACATGGGAGCCACCCAAGCGTCCATCGACAGACAAGGGGATAAACGTGGGCCATCCACACGCTGGATGGTCACTCAGCCTGAACAAGGAGGGACATGCTGACACCTGCCACAGCATGGGTGGACCTGGGGGATGTGATGCTGAATGATACGGGCCAGACACCGGGGGACACATCCTGCAGGATTCCACCCACACAAGGGCCCTAGAGTCTCCAGATTCACAGGGAGAGAGAGTGGATGGTGGTCACAGCAGGAGGGATGGGATCAGTGTCTCAGGGAGACAGAGCCTCTGTTGGGACGATGGACAGTCCTGGAGACAGACCGTGGGGACGGCTGCAAAACAGTGTGAATGTGCTTAGTGCCCCTGAACTGTGGCTTGGAGGTGGTTAAATGGTAATTTTTATGTTACATGTATTTTACCATGATTTAAACAAATAAATAATTATTTTTTCAAAAGCAATAATACAAAGAACGGTTGGATTGGAGAACAGCTGTGGGTAGACTGGGGCCACTGCACACAGCCTGAGGGGCCTCTGGAGCACCCCTCCCTAGTGAATGGGGGTTTGGGGCATTGAGGAGAGTGGCCAGAGCAGGTGTGAGGCCTGCAGGCAGCCACTGGGGTTCACGCTGGAGGGGTCAGGATGGTGGGCCCAGGAGTCACCAGGCTGTTGTGGGGACCCCAGCACTCCACGTTGTCACTTTCTGCCCATTGCCCCCCAATCTCTCTTTTCATCTATGTGACAGACACCTGGGCGTACTGTGCAGGGGCTGGGGGGACACAGAGACCAGCATGCAGACCCTCTCCAAGTGAGACCCTGATGACAGGGACCCTGTCGTTTTCAGAGAGCCTCCAGGAAGTGCTTGTTGGGTGACCAGTGACCACACAGGTGAATGCCTGTAGCCCCTCCCCCACCCTGTGCGCCCCTTCTGGGAGCCAGAGCCTCAGCTTTGGTGGCACCATAAGACCTCCCCTGGGGTGGAAGCCGAACCCCTGTGGCATCCACTGGAGAACCTGCGCATGCTCTCTGTCTGGCCCGCGGGAGGAGGATGGGAAGAGGAGGAAGGGCTGCGGCCGGTGGCTGGAGGGAGCGGGCTTAGCCAGGATGCATTTATTAAAAACAAGCTGGAGATCACAGCGGGCCAGCTCATGTCAGCCCCACGCATCCCGGGCCCCAGAGCCATCAAAACTCAGAACGCGCGGATAAGCCCTGTCTAAATATCACAGCAAGCGGGGTCATCCTCGAGCAGCCGGCAAATGTCAGGTGGGGGTGGGGGCTGCTCCAGGCCCTGGGATTAGCCGGAGGCAGTGGGAGGAGAGTGCCTGCCCCCCCCCCCACTGCTGCTTGAGGCCCCAGGGGCACAGGATTACCGCTGCCAGCATCAGGGGCCTGGGGGGCTCTGCTGTGGGCCTTACTGGCCCCTGGGGAGGGGTGCCTGCTGCAGGGGCAGCCGAGTGGGAAGAAGCTGAGCTCGGCCCAGGGCTGGGGGACATGAATCCAGGTCCAGACCCGGAGCCCGAGTGGGACTGCCCAAGGATGGCCCCAGCAGGGGGAGGCGGCCAGGTTTAGGGGAGCGGCAGAGCTCCCCTCCCTGTGTGATGATGGCCTTTGGTTCCCACTGAGCCTGTTCCCTCATGAGTGCCCGGAGGCCCACCCTGCATGGGGCTGTGTGCTTTGTCTCAGCAGGTGGAGCCCCCGAGTGGACGGCAAGGACAGGTCACCCCTGGCTGGGCCCTACGTGTAGTTGGCACTCTGGTCCGCTGGCCTGGGCTTCCAGAGCCAGAGGAAGCAAAATGTGCCTCCTGAACACCGATGAGGGAGAGTAGAGATGTGCACCTGCCAGCCACGCCTGGGGGCAGCATTGGGACCAGTGCTCTTCCCCGGGCTGGAAATGGCCAGCACAGCCTCATCCCGAAAATGCCAGTGTGGGGGCCAAGGTGGAGCCTCGGAGCAGCTCCCACGCCCGTCAGAGACAAGACAATCAGGCGTGGGTGGTCCAGCCCTCCCTGCCACCCCAGGAAGGCAGGTGGTGAGGCTGGGTGGGACAGCGGGCAGGTGCGGTCAGCCCAGGGCAGCCCCCGACCCCCGCCTGCTGCTGGTGGAGGGTGCAGGAAGCACAGCAGAGGTGCCTGTGGCCCAGGGGTGCAGGTGCGTGGGCAACGTGGGCGCCTCTGGCAGGTGGGCCCCAGGGGGCCAGAGGAGGCGCCGGACACCTGGAACCAGCCAGGCCAAGCAGAGCCCAGGGGTCCTCGAGGAACCCTCACTGGCCGCCCTGATGATGGGCTGAGACATTCAGCAGGTGTGTCTGGGCACATCAACAGAGCCCTGTGTCCCCTCCTGAGCTTTGGGCCCTCTGCCCCTGCTAATGCAGCCCGGGGCCTCTTGGGCCCACAGGCGGGATGAGGCAGCCCCTCACCACCAAGAGCCCCAGATGCCCGGAGCAGCAGGACCAGGGCAGGTGACTGGGACCCCAGGGCTGGCGGGGGGAGGGCACCGGGCCTGCCACTGTACCCGAGCTGTCAAAACACAGCTGCCGGCGCCTGCCCCGGAGTGACTCATCAGACCTGCACTCGCTCCTCCTGTCTTCCAGCAAGCTAAGCTGTCAGCTGATTGAAAGCCAGTGGGAGGGGCAGCGGGCAAGAGCATCACGGCAGGGGGGCTGGGCGGGGTGGGGGTGCCCAGGGACAGACTCCACAGAATCCAGGGCACCTGCCAGGAGGCTGGGGCCTTGGCGGTGATGTGGACAGAGGGTCTACAGGGACGTGGAGCCAGGAGCGGCCCCACGGGCCACCCACCCTGGCCACTCAGGCCTTCTGAGGCCCAGCTGGCCGGTGCATGCACACACCTGCATGCGTGCAGCCCTATGACACACACATGTTCACGTGCATGATACTCATGCATGCAAATGCCCCCAGCTGCTTACACAGCCAGGGGTGCTCGTGGCCAAGTCAACACGTCCAGGGCCCTGGATCCTCATGTCTGGGTGCAGCTTCCAGGTGACAGGGGCTCCGTGACCTGATGTGATGTCAGCATCCTGCTCCTTGAAGGCACGTGAGCAGTAAAGGGGATGCCACAGGACTCGGGGTGCTCTGTGGGTTGGGAGATGTTGCCCTTCCTCCCAGGCAGACAGCCACTCATCAAGGGCTACAGGGACCTCTCACTGGCCAGGGCCGCCTGGGTGACCCGCCTCTCCATCCCCTCCCTTCCTTCCCCAGCCCCTCCTTTCAGGCCACCTGGTTCCCCTCACCTGGAAGGAGCACCCTGGCCCAGTCCCCTCAGCCCCTGCAAATCCTGCAGTCCCTCCTTCCCTCCTTCATGAGGGTTCTGGGTCTGGACCACACTTGGGTCCTGCGCTCCCTTCCTTTTGGGCTCAGTGGGGCCCAGCCCAGCTGCCTGGGCCCCAGGCCCCCCACTGAGGGAAGGAGAGTGGACCTGAAAGCATGAATCCCTGGTGTCAGTGGGACCTGGTGCTTCTTCTCCCCATGTGGATGGGACAGGGGCAAAGTCAGGATCCCCTTTCTGTGTCCCCCAAAGGTGGATTGCCAACACTGACCCAGGAGCCCAGCCTTCTGTCAGGCATAGCCTCCCACCCACTGGTCCCATTGAGGCATCAGCCTGGTGGGAAGGGAGCTCAGACAAGGGGCAGGACGGAGGTCTGCCTGGAGGAGGAGGGGGCAGCCACTGGGTATGAGGGTCTGGCAGGACTCTTCCCGGAAGGGACCCAGGTGGCCCCCGGTGGGAGTAGGCAGGGGAGACATGGCCTGCTCCTCCCCTGTTGCTTCCTGCAGGTCCGCTTTCCAAATGCCCAATTATCCTGAGAGCATCGGATCGACCGGTGAGGCGCCGGCTCCAGGCCGACCTGCCACACACTCCCCCCGCCTGCCCGCCCAGCTGCTCGGTTCCATCCGATGGTCTCGTTAGAGCTAATTGCTCTGACATTTCAGCTCTGACAGGGCCAGTGTGACAGGGCGTCTTGGGGGAAGGTGGGCGACTCCTTCCCCGCCTGCTCCCAAAGCGGGAAGAGGCCCCGGAGCCCAGGGGGTTGGGGGAGGCTGGAGATGGGTGGCTGGTCCATGACCCACTGGGCGTAGCCAGGGCCGGTACAGCTGCCCCAGGACAGGGCAGGAAGGGGAGGGGTGGGACGCAAGCCTCCCTGTCCCCAGCAGCCCCGAGGACCACGGGTGCCCAGGAGCAGCCCAGGGCAGCACGACATCCTGAGTGTCCCCCAAATCCTCAGAGGAAAGTTGTGTGCATGTGCATGCAGGCCTGTGCCCCTGTGAGCAGGGACACCAGTCCCAGGCTCCAGGCTCTGGATACCTCACGTCCCGGGCCCCAGGGCTGTGTGTGCATGTGTGTGTCACACAGATGTGTACCTTTCCCAGGACACAAATGGTGCCCACTGGCCACGTCCTGCTCACACTGTGGAAGCAACCTTCAATCCTGGTTTGCTGGGAGCATGGACCTCAGAATCTTGGCACGTGGTTTCTGATAGTGGGAGCCCCCAGAGCTACGGGATGAGGCCCCCCAGACAGGTGCATCCTCTGTTTCCATCTGCAGCTCAGGCTGGGCCCTCCTGTGGTTTGGGGAGAGGAGGGGCAGGAGTCCCATAGCAGGCAAGGCAGCTGCCCTGAGGAGCGGCCAGGAAGCCGGGGTTGGGAGCTGCCTGCCTGGCTCCAGGCCCCTGCACCCCGTTGATGCCAGGGAGCCGCACGCTGTCATTATGGGCCATTACATCCTCTGGAGGCCCCGGGCACAAAGAGGCCGCAACAGGAAACTCAGCACCTCTTGAGTGGCTGTGATTGTTCCCGGGTGACAGGAGGGGTGGAGGCTGCACAAGGGGCTGGCCCCTCCTCCGGTTCAGCCCCAGAGCGCACCCCCACCATGCTGGGCCCCGGCCCCTCTGCCTTCGCCCTGCCCCCCGGATCAGCTCACGGCCCCAGGGCTGTCTGGGCAGCAGGGACCCCATGTCCTTTGCCCGTGCCTGCCTCCTCTGAGTGGCTTGAAGCCCTACCCTCTGTCCCCAGGGCGGGGGCCGTTGGTCTCTGTCTGCTGCTTAGATTCCTCCCCCCAGCACCTGGGGACCCACACCACTGGGTCCTTGAAAGGACAGTGTTGTGGGAGCTGGGAGTCCCGGCCTGGAGCCACAGCAGGACCCACGTGGGGCCTCAGTCTCCCCTCTGCACAATGGGTCCACAGACACCTCTGCTGTCTGCAGGCAGGCGCTACAGATCACCCCTGGGAGCAGGGGGACCCTCGGGGGCACGGGCCAGAGGACACGAGGGTGCAGAGCCAGGAAAGAAGATGCCAGCTGGGGTGGACCCAGGGGTGTGGAGGAGGGGCCCAGGTGGGGGGCGGGTGTGTGTGGGGAAGGCATCCCAGGATGGACCCACCTGTGTGTGGTCAGGGGAGGCCAGGGGGGCAGCGTGCACCCGGGGAGGGTGTCCTCTGGCGCCTACCCTCCTGCACTGCCACCTGGCCTCGGGGAAGGAAGCGTCGCCCCCACAGAGCCTCCACGCAGGCCCACGACGGCTCAGGTAGGCAAGGGAATTAAAAAACAATATTCGTGTCAGCAGAAGACATTTGCCAAAAGGTTAAATCCACACGCAGTGAAGGGCTGCGCTCCTCCTGCACGGTGCCTGCCCCCCTGCCCCACTCCCCCCTGGGCAAACGGGCAGGCCTGGACCTGCATCACGAAGGGGTCCCTGGCAGCCCACCTTGGAGGGCAGGTGAGGGCCCTGGGGGCTTCCAGGGAGGCCTGCCCAGCATGTCAGGAGGCCTGCATGCTGCTTGGGGACCCCGGGGGCTCAGGCGTGCTGGTTGGCACTGGGGGGTGGTCTACGGCCTCCCTGTCCGCTTGGAACCCGGGGCTCTCAGAGCATATCCTTCCATTGCTGTGTGGGGCACACAGGCATCCCTACGAAAGGCTTCCTCTGGGCCAGGCCGTGGAGGCCAAGGCTGCTGCATGAGCCCAAGTCCAGGTGATGAGACAGGCCAGGACCTACACCAGGTACTGGGTGATGCACTGGGCCCAGTGGGTGGGGGTCCTGGCCTTGGGGCATCCACAGAGGAGGAGGAATGAGCCAGGAGGAGAGCAGATCAAATCAGGGGCAACAAACATCTGTCACAGAATGAATGCTGGATAAGCTGGGTTTTGTGGAATGCATAGGAGCTCACCTGCAGAAGAAGAGGGTGAATCTTGCACACTAGGTATCATGGCCTCCCAAGCACCCCAGGAAGCAGGAAGTGAGAACAGCCGAGGGTGAGAAGACCGGCAGGGGGAGGCATGGGGAGGCACCTCTCTTTGTACTAACTGACTTCTTGGGCTGCTTCCAGAGGGCAATGGGGAGCCATCCAGGGTTGTGAAGGAAGAGTGACATGGTCAGACCAGTTAGGGGGAAAGTTGTGGAGGACAAGGGGTGGCCAGCCACTGTGATGAGGAGCAGGTGGGGCCACACTCAGGTAGCACGGTGGCCAGGAGCGGACCTGTGGAGACGGGGACGGGGATGGGATGCCGACAGCAGAAAGCTTGCCTCCAGCGGCCACCTTCCCTGGTGGGCTCAGGCTACACTGTCCCTGCTGGCCACACCGTGCCCAGGGCACAAGGGAGGTGGGCAACCCTTCAGAGCATGTCCTTTCTCGAGGGGAAATCTTCCCCAAGGGCCCAGGAGCTGCCAGAGGTCTCGGCCAGTGCGTCCTCACACTGTGGCCCAAAGCTGTCCCCAGCAGGCTGGTGCAGAGGTACTCATGCCGGCCTACAGCTGAGGACGTGTGTCCCCTGTCCCCAGGACACTGACACCAGTGAGGGGGGGATGTGGGGGCCAGGCCCTTGGGCGTGGGGGGGATGGGTGTGTTTCTGGAACGAGCAATGGTCACAGGGCCTTGGGGGGCCGCGGGGGCCGAGTGGGGGGCCACGGAGGGCAGGCCGCAGGCCAGGGAAGACGGGCCATCTCCCCCCTGTTATGGACTTCCCTCCCCCGGCTTCCCAGGCTCCTCATGCTGGCGGGATGGGCCTTTTTGGAACATTCCAAGTCTCACAGGCCGTGCCTGGGGTTCCAGGCCCTGGGGAAATGGGACAAAGGACGGAGAACAGTCCTGCCGGTGGCCTCTAATGTGGGGCCCCGTTGGGAAATTTGGTGAAATGAAGAGTCTTCTGGAAAAGCAAATATTTTCCCGATATCCGAGGTTTGAGTCTGGATTTCTCCTCTTGGGGGTTTCGGGAACACTTGCCACTGAGGTCGAGGGTTTTGCATCACGTGTGCTCTCAGGGTGCCCAGGACAGCACCTTCCTGTATACCTGCCGGTCACCCTCACGAGGGTGTGTTGCTGAGGGGACCCCAGCTGTCCCCAGCCCAGCAGAGGCCGTCCTCTGGAGCCAGTGATTCAGAGCGAGGGCCGCTGCCCCTGCTGGGTGCCTGCGGCGGGGATGCAATTAGATTTAATGGGACAGAGCCCTTTCTCCTGCGCGTCTTCGCTCCCGCCCACCGCCTCCCTCCAGCGGCAGGAGAGGACGCGGGGAGGTGGGAGGTGGGGGACCCACAGGGGCCTTGACGTCAGCTCAGCCTATAAGAGGCCGCCTGGCAGAGGGCTGAGGCGAGCCCCGGACCCACGCCGGCGCCATGCCCACTCCCAACACCGCCTCGCCGCAGGCCAAGGGCTTCCGCAGGGCTGTCTCGGAGCTGGACGCCAAGCAGGCCGAAGCCATCATGGTAAGGGGGCTGCTGGTGGCCAGAGGGACCGGAAGTGCAGAGTGTCCCCCGAAGGCTGATGGGGGCCCCAGACTCAGCGTCCACATGACACCACGGACCTGGGCACAGTGTGGGGGGTCCTGGCTATGGGCACCTGCTCTGCCCAGGCTGGCAGGCGATCCCCATGCCTGAGTGTTTGCATCTTGTGGGTGGTTCTTCCCGGGCCCTGGTGGCCGCTCCTGGTGGGAGGCACTGGCCACCCAGGGGTGCAGGACCCGGTGCTGAGCCCAGGGGTGGCTGGGGCTCCGGGGTGATTTCCACCTGTCCACCGCCACATGCATCCATGCCCATGAGTGACCTCCTGTCCTGAACCCCACCTCCCCTCCCTAGCACCCCCGGGCCCCCTGACAACCAGGACAGCCTCCAAGGCATCGCCCAGCACCCCGGGGACCCCGAGGTCAGCAGCTCTGTGCTGGCCAGCGCCCCCATGAAACTGGATAATTGGAGGCCTCTCCCGCCGTCAGAGGGTCTCCGTGCCCTCGGGGATTGCCCCGGGATAATCAGCTCCCAAACGTTTCAAGTGGGCTTTTGTTTTTAGACCTTGAATGAGAACATGATTTGGGTTCTGGAAATGTGATTTGCTGGCACCTGCTCAGAGAACTGCCCCCCTGTCCCCTCAATGTTTCTCCTCACCCCGGGAGGCCCAGGGCTCTCCGACCTGGAGCTGCAGCCCTGCTCTGTCCACACCTGGAGGCCAAGTGGGGGCTCGAGGGGTTTCTCCTGCTCCCTCCCCACCATGTTCTTGGAAGTTCAGCTCCGAGGGATGAGCCCCAGACGTGCAGCTCCTCCTCCATGCAGGCCCTGGGGCTCGCGGCTTTGGGGACAGGCTGTGGACATGGGCACCTGGGTTCAGATGAAGGGCTACATGTCCCTGTGCTGTGGGGAAGGGCGGGGGGAGGAGGGTCATAAGGAGAGGTCATTCAGAGGGGCTGGTGTGGGGGGCCCTCCTAGGAGCCAGACTACGCCCTCTGGCCAATGTCCACCTCAGGGTTTTGCGTCACCTCCTGTCACCTCCTCCGGGTGGGGGCCCAGGGGCCGAAAAATGCAGCCTGAGGGTGCCAGGGGCACCTCCCCTCACCACACCCGCCCCTAGCCTGTGACTACACACCTTCCTGGCTGCCCCCGGGCTTAGTTCTGTCCCCGCAGGCGAGGCCTGGCGAGCTAGTCCCTCTCCCACGGGCAGCAGGTGCTCACAGACACCGGTGGGTCAGAACCGGGATGGGGGCGACCGAGGGCTGGGGGAGCTGGGCGTGCCCTGTCCCCGCAGTCCCCGCGCTTCATCGGGCGGCGCCAGAGCCTCATTGAGGACGCACGCAAGGAGCGAGAGAAAGCAGAGGCCGCGTCAGCTGCCTCCTCGGAGCCTGGAGACCTCCTGGAGGCCGCGGTGTCCAAGGAGAAGGACGGGAAGGCCATGCTGAACTTGCTCTTCACCCTGCGGGGCGCCAAGACCTCTTCGCTGTCCCGAGCCGTGAAGGCATTTGAGGTGAGGGTGGTAGGTGTGCACCTGCGGCTGCTATGGGCAGGGCTGTCCTCTCCAAGGGACTCACACAGAAGCGTGGCTGCCTAGGTCACAGAGGGCGACGAGGGCAGAGGGTCCCAGGAGCCCTGGGCCTGGGGTTTTGCCCCCCTGAGAGCTCCGGGGGGCCCGACGGCCCTCAGAGTAGCCCTCATGTCCTTGGGAACTCTCTGAGCCCCAGCTCTGGGGCTGAGGCCACCAGCCCTGCCACCCCTACCACCTCATACAGGGGTGACACACAGGGTGAGTGCGTATGGCTCCCAGCAAGGCAGCCTGGAAAGTTGGGGTCCCCCATACCCACCTGCCCCTGACGGACTCTGGCTAATGTGACAGCTGACTGCATTAGCTGCTCTGGCCACACCGGGCCGGGCGGGACACTGGCTCCTGGCACACGCACCCAAATGACATTAGAGCTGGACTCTTCCAGCAACTGGATGGCTGTGTGGCCCGAGGGCCCGTTGAGACCCAGGCGCCCTCGTTGCTGGGCGACGGGAGGTGGTGCGGAGCGGAGCCTTCCTGCCAGGCCCCTGGGCGCTCCGCGGCACTGAGCGGGGGCTTGAGGCTCCTGCGGGCTGCAGTGGGCTCCACTCCCAGCCCCAGATGGGGCCACCAGGGGTGGCAGACCTTCCAGCTGGCAGCTGGGGACTTGGACTGTCTGGATGTGGCCGAGGGACACGTCTCATTACCCCGAGCACTGGATGCGATGACTCCCATTACACAAAGTGGACAAAACTCCGTCTCCTGGCCGCAAGCCCTGCTCAGGCCGCAGGCTCTGACCTGAGTGGGGAGAGCTTGGGTGTCTCCGGCCACAAACATCTGACCCCACAGTGGCTCCTCCTTCCCATCTCCCCGTCTCCCATCCCCCTCTATCTCTCCCTTGTTCCCTAAGACGTTTGAAGCCCAAATCCACCATCTGGAGACCCGGCCCTCCCAGAGGCCACGGGCAGGGGGCCCCCACCTGGAGTACTTTGTGCGCTGTGAGGTGCCCAGTGCTGACCTGCCCGCCCTGCTCAGCTCCGTGCGCCGGGTGGCAGAGGATGTGCGTGGTGCCAGGGAGAACAAGGGTGAGGCTGCTTGAGGGCAACCCCTGACCTTGAGATGGGGGTGCAGAGGCTCTCACAGGGGACCCCTGGGGTGACCCACGTGCAGCTTGGGGGGCCCCCTCCCTGCTGGTTCAGGCCCTTGTCCGTCTGTGTGCTGTCTGCCTGGCAGTCAGAGCCCCCTGCCCCCCTGCCCTCTGTCCCCTGCCCTCCTGCCTCGAGGAAGCCCTAAGGGAGGCTGCTCCTGGGGTTGCCTGACACTCATGAAAGCTTGTTCCATCCAACACCATGAAGTCCTCTGGTTCCCAAGGAAAGTTTCTGAGCTGGACAAGTGCCACCATCTAGTCACCAAGTTTGACCCTGACCTGGACTTGGATCATCCGGTGAGCCGGTGCCCACGGGCCTCCTGGCCTCCTGTGCCCCCGTAGTCACGGCCAGAGTGGTGGGGTGGGCCCCAGGCTGACCCCAGATGGGGCATTTGTCTGTCTGCTGTCTGGCTCCCAGGAGAACCACTAAGGTCTGGCTAAATGCAACCACCAGGCACCCCGCTGGTGGGGCGGGCAGGGAGGTGATGGTGGGCAGGGAAAGGGTGGTGGGCAGGGAGGGGGCGGCAGGCAAGGAGGGGGTGTCAGGAAGCCTCTCGCCGCGACCACTGTGCCGCCAGGGCTTCTCGGACCAGGTGTACCGCCAGCGCAGGAAGCTGATTGCAGAGATCGCATTCCAATACAAGCAGTAAGTACCCTGGGGCTTCAGTCTCGGACCCAGACCCATCCTGGAGGGTAGAGCTGGTGGGGGAGGGGACGTCTCTGTCACCATCACTGTGGACACTGGCTCCGGTCCCCCAATCCCAGCTGAGGAAAGCAGGCCACTTGCCGAGGCTGCATGGCTGCCAAGTGCTCAGCCCCAAGGCCCTCCCCCACATCCTCCCCGACGGTGCCCCACTGACTGCCACTTCCCCCCGCAGTGGTGACCCCATTCCCCGAGTGGAGTACACGGCCGAGGAGATTGCCACCTGGTAAGGTCCCTGCCGGGGTGGAGGGGACAAGGAGGGCCCTGTGCGAAGGCCATGGGTAGAGGAGGGATTTCCCAAGGCCCTGACTGTCCGCCTGGAGCGAGAGGCTGCTGGTGGGTTGGCCTGGCCCTGTGGCCCTCTGTCCCTCGGAACCCCACCCCCGAAGCCACAGGCAAAGGTCCCTCCCAGTGGCCAGGGTCTTCAGGGTCCGGCCAGAGGCCTGCTGTGAGAAGCCCCTCAGAGTGCCCACGAGGGGACGAGGGGATGAGGGGATGGTGTGGGGGGGCCCGCAGCCAGGCCTGGGCTCCTCATCTGCAGGAAGGAGGTCTACACCACCCTGAAAAGCCTGTATGTGACCCATGCCTGCCGGGAGCACCTGGAGGCCTTCCAGCTGCTGGAGCGCTTCAGCGGGTACCGTGAGGACAGCATCCCCCAGCTGGAGGACGTGTCCCGCTTCCTGAAGGGTGCGTGTGCCGCAGGGGACAGGCCCAGGGACGGAGGTGCCCCCCCTGGGCACAGAGGCGCCCCTGCCCTGGCCCCATGCCCTGACCACCCGTGGTCCTTGCAGAGCGGACAGGCTTCCAGCTGCGGCCCGTGGCCGGTCTGCTGTCCGCAAGGGACTTCCTGGCCAGCCTGGCCTTCCGAGTGTTCCAGTGCACGCAGTACATCCGGCACGCGTCCTCACCCATGCACTCCCCCGAGCCGTGAGTGTGCACCTGCTCCCCCCGGCCCTGCCCACACTGCCCAGCCTCATGCAACGGGGCCAGCAGGGCGCCCGTGTACGGGTGGAGGGCCTGGGTGTGGAGCATGAGGGCGGGTGCAGGGGGGTGGGCTGCTGGCCCCCCAGCCCCCCAGTGCCACCCCTCTCCCCACCCTCACAGGGACTGCTGTCATGAGCTGCTGGGGCACGTGCCCATGCTGGCTGACCGGACCTTCGCTCAGTTTTCCCAGGTGTGTCTTCGAGGGCTGGGGAGGGGGGCGCTGTGGTCCTGGGCTGTGGTCCAGGGCTGGGGGCTGGGGGCTGTCCGGGGCCCCTGCCACCTGAGCCATTCCACCCGAACTGTGCCCAAATCCCTTAGTGGCTGGACAGTGGCCACTTGGGTCCAGGAGGCTTCAAGGACCTGCGTCATCCTGGGATAGAGGGGCAGGTGGGCCGTGTGGGATGTGCCTGGACCCCTTCTGGGAAAATCACCTTATAAAACTGAGAAGTCAGCCCCCCTGGTGCAGAGCTGACCTGGGGAGGGCAGTCCCATGGCCTCTGCTGCCACCTGCTGGCGTCCTAAAGAACAGCAGGGAGCGGTCTTGGTCTTTTGATTGATCTTGAGAGGGCCCCTCACCCCTGGAGGGTCCTTCACCCCTGTAGGGTCCCCCCATCCCAAGAGTGTCCCTACATCCCTGGAGGGCTCCCCATCCCTGGAGGGTCCCTACATCCCCGGAGGGTCCCTACATCCTTGGAGGGTCCCTCAGCCCTGCAGGGTCCCCCATCCCAGGAGTGTCCCTACATCCCTGGAGGGTTCCCCATCCCTTGAGGGTCCCCATACCATGAGGGCCCCTACATCCCTGGAGGGCTCCCCATCCCTGGTGGGCCCCCCATCCCTGGAGGGTCCCTCACCCTTGCAGGGTACCTTCCATCTCAGGAGGGTCCCTACATCTCTGGAAGGTCCGTCACCCTTGCAGGGTCCCCCCATCCCAGGAGGGTCTCTACATCCCTGGAGGGCCCCATCCCTGGAGGGTCCTTATATCTCTGGAGGGTCCCTCACCCCTGCAGGGTCCCCCCCATCCCATGAGGGTCCCCATATCCCTGGAGGATCCCCCATCCCTGAAGCGTCCTTGTATCCCTGGAGGGTCCCTGAATCCCCAGAGGGTCCTTGCGTTCTGGGTAATGTCCAGGAGGCCCCTGGAGCAGGCGCCCATGCAGTGGTGAGCTGAGCCCTCCCTCCTCAGCTGCTCCTGCCTCCACAGGACATCGGGCTTGCGTCCTTGGGGGCTTCCGATGAGGAAATTGAGAAGCTGTCCACGGTGGGTGCCTTCCCCTGCGGGGCCGTGGGGGGGTGGACTCAGGACACCTGGGCTCAGGCCAGGGACCCCCATCTGAGCTGAGGTGTCCACCTCTGTCCAGGGAGTGTCACCTTTACTCTGTGACCCCCAGAGCCTGGCCAGGCTCTGCTGGGGGAGTGAGGGGTGCCCCAGGGGTGGGGGGCTGGCAGTGCCCACGGCTGCCTCTGCAGCAACACTGTGGCTGTCCTGCCAGCTGTACTGGTTCACAGTGGAGTTCGGGCTGTGCAAGCAGAATGGTGAGGTGAAGGCCTATGGCGCTGGGCTGCTGTCCTCCTACGGGGAGCTCCTGGTGAGGGACCCCTGCCACGGCTCCCAGCCCGGGGTGGGGGATGGTCACAAGGGGCCTCCCGGGGACCAACCCATCAGGGGGCCAAGAAGCTCGTCCCACCCACACTGGGCCCCAGGCCTGGGGAGGAGGCTGTGGAGTCAGGCCATGAACTCCCCCACCCACGGGGCCTGGGGTGTGGGGCTCCTGAGACCCCTGGTCTCCCCCAGCACTCCCTGTCTGAGGAGCCTGAGATCCGGGCCTTCGACCCAGACGCTGCGGCCGTGCAGCCTTACCAGGACCAGACCTACCAGTCGGTCTACTTTGTGTCTGAAAGTTTCAGCGATGCCAAGGACAAGCTCAGGTAGGCCAAGGCTCCAGGGCCTCGACACCAGCCACCACCACCACCACCCCCCCGCCCCCAGATGGGCTAGCCCACAAGCAGGGCCTGTGAGCCCTCTGGACAGAGAAAACTGTGCACACCCCACCCACAGCAGGACCCCCAAAAAGTCCTGGGGAGGGAGGGGCACACCTGCCAGACTGGTGGCCAGGGCAATGTCAGGGTCTAGGGGACAGAGTTTGACCTTTACCAGAAGGATGTGTGGGACCCTTCCCAGCCTCCCGCAGGCTGAACAGCTGGGGCCGTGGGATGGGAGCAAGGAGGGGTGGGGTGGCTGGGAGGGAGCAAGGAGGAGTTCCCAGGGCAGCCGGGGCGGGGGTGAGGGGTGGCTGAGGGCCGGTGACCAGCGGCCTCCGGGAGAGGGGGCTAAGCCCGATGCATCCCACCTGCTCGTCCTCAAGAAGGGCCTGTGTTCAGAGGCGGGAGATGGGGAGGGCTGGATCCCACAGGCAGGGGGTAGTAGGGACAGGAACAGACCTGGAAAGGACTCCTGGAGGGGTGGGGTGGGAAGGGGGTCCAGCAGAGGCCTGAATGGGAAAGGCCTGCCCCTCCCCTGCCACCTACCCTCGGAGCAGGCCTCGGCCCCACCCTCCCACCCCACCTCATCCAGTTGGTTGGTCGCAGGGAGCTCTCGCCCCGCACTGATGAAAGAGGCCGCAGACTCTGCCCCAGGCTGGCCCACTCCTCCCTATCTCCCCAGTGCCCCCTGAGTCCCCACCAGGTGACCAAGGGCCCATATGCCCTGCCCTCCCTAGGAACTACGCTTCCCGCATCCAACGCCCCTTCTCCGTGAAGTTCGACCCATATACGCTGGCCATCGACGTGCTGGACAGTCCCCACGCCATCCGGCGCTCGCTGGAGGGGGTCCAGGACGAGCTGCACACCCTCGCCCATGCGCTCAGCGCCATCGGCTAGCTGCAGCCGGAGAGGCCCCTGCAGTCCCCTCACCCTTCCCCTGCCTCCCCCGGCCCCTGCCCTGCAAGGGGCTGGGGCACTGGGCACCCTAAGAGCCTGCCAGAGACCCTCCCCAAGGGAAGGCACCCCACCAACCCCCACCCTGCTGCTTCCTGGCTCTGCCTGCAGTGTCCTCGTCTGCCCGTGATGCTGTGCGCTGCCCACTCACAATCCCAATAAAAGAAAGAATCCCTCTTAGCCCCCCTGGTGTCCACGTCTGTGTGTGGGGCTCATGGGCCATGAAGCCATCCTGGGCCCCTCTCGTCCCACTCCTGGCCTGGCTCAAAGTTTTCTCTTCGGTCTCCCTCCTCCTCTGAGACTCCATCAGGCAGCCCAGGCCCAGACAGGGGACCCCTCTGTGCCTGGATGCCCTGCTCGCCCCAGGGGACCAGCCTGTGCTGAGCTCCAGCAGCTCTGAGGGCATAGGGGGTCCTGGGTGAGCCCCCCATCCTCGTGGTATGGCAGTGCAGGGGTGGGGACTGGCCATCAGAGCCACCCCGGGGCTCACAGCTTTGCGTTGGGGGGTTTCCAAGGCAGGGCTGCAGGCTGGGTCCTCCTCACAAGCCAGCAGTCCCCACTGCAGGGGAGACAGGGCCCCAGGGGCCAGCCCGTAGCAGGTGCAGGAACCGGACCCTGAGGCATCCCACTCACACAGAGCAGGGCCTAGAAATTGTCCCAAAAATGTGTTCTGAGCTGGTTCCCAGAGGGCCTCTCTGGGCCTGTGTCCCCAGCAAGGCAAGTGGGGGCTGGACTCTGGGCTCTGTAAGCTGCGCCTCTGCTCACTTGACGGGGCTGCACATGGCCCTCCAGCCAGGGCCCCAGCCTCCTCCAGCGCTGGCCCAGTCTGTGGTGCCCCTTCTCCTTCCTACTCTGCCCTGGTCCTTGGAGAGAGCAGCCTGCGGGCTTCCCAGGAGGGCCCGGGCTCCGTGCTTGCCACGGGGTGGAAATGCCAGCCGGTGTCCCGGGCCCTGCTCACTCCCCGCAGCCACACACAGCCCCGGCCCTGGCTTTAAGCTTTTAGGATGTCAATCCCAGCAAACTCCTACTCGTCTGTCAGGGCCCTCCGGGGCAAAGGCTTCTTCCCCAGCCCTCCCTGGAGGTCTGTCCTCTGTCCTCTGTGCCTCAGGTACCTTGTCTGTGCCCAGACCTCCCATACCTTCCTCTCTTCAGCCCATGAGACCCCAGTGGGGCATTTCTGATGGCTGTGAGCTCCACTGAGACCCCGAGGGAAGGGCTGACGGTTGGCCCTCACCCCTCGGGCCCTCTGCCCTCTCACCTGGGTCTGCCTCCACCCAGTTTCCCAGGCTGCAGACCCCACGGGCTACGTGGTGGCCTTGGGGATTGCCGCACAGCCTGGGTGGACGCAACAGTGGGGACAGCACCCCATGACAGTCAGCATCCGCCCTGTACAGAGAGCAGCATGGGCACAGCCTGAGTTCAGAGCGCATGGACTCCGTGCAGGGACACAGGCCAGGGCTACCTGGGCAGAGGGTCCAGACTGGACACTGGGGTCCATGCTGAGGCAGGTGTGCAGGAAGCCCCCAGCCCCTCCTGCCCCTGGGTGTGAAGTGAGAGGATGCGGCAGGGCTCAGCCTGTCCCAGACCCTGGTGGCAGGGGGAGGGGGAGAGGGTCCTGACCTCTCTCCTGGGCCTGTCCATGGGACTGGGGAGCAGCACAGGGGCCCCAACCATGTGACAGTCCAGGGCATCGATAGTCTGGAAGGGGCCAGCATGGGGGGGGGGGCAGAGAGAGTTCCAGAAACAGGGGCAGACATGGAGAGGGAGCGTGGGCAGGACATATGGGGCCCCACACAGGGGGTGTCTGCAGCCCCCACAGTAGAGTTGAGAAGTGCGACCCCACCTGAGTGTCTGCACAGCGGCTGGTCCCTGAGCTCGGCCCTCTGCACGGTACTCTGGGGTACTAGGGGTCTCAGGGCTGCTGTGCTGGGGCAGGGGGTGGGCTGTGAGTAAGGAGGAGATGCTCCCCCACAAGCCCCCCCTTATGGTCTTGCACCATCCTAGGGACCTGGAGGGCAGACCAGGGACTGGCTGGGGTCCAGGGCCCGGGCAGAAGAAGCCCCCAGCTCTGGCCCCCAGCTCCCCTGCACTAATGTGGAAAATGTGGCTCAGGCAAGGCCCAGGTGGGGGGGCTCTTCCCCCGTGGGGACATTTGGCCCCAGCTGTTAGTGGCCATCAGGCCCCTCGTTAAGACTCTAATGACCCCGAGGCCCCGGGGTGCTGACGACCAAGGAGCTCTTCCCGCAGACCCAGCACTGGGGAAATGATCCAGAAATTGCAGCCTCAGCCTCCGGCCATCTGCCACCCCCTCATGGCCAGGCCGTGGGCTCGGGAGCTATAAAGCCAGGAGGGCCCAGCAGCCCCCAGCCCCCAGCCCCCGGGACCAGCTGCACCCCGACAAGGCCGGCAAACAGGTCTGTCCCCACGGGCTCCCCGCCGCTGCCTCCCCGCCAGCCTGTGCTCTCAAGGCAGCAGGAGGAGAAGAGCTGCTGCCTCGGGGCCTTTGCTGGGTGTGTTGGGGGGGGGGGGGTGCATGCCCCTTGCCAGCCTCAACCCTGCCTGTCCCCAGGTCGCCATGGCCCTCTGGATGCGCCTCCTGCCCCTGCTGGCCCTGCTGGCCCTCTGGGCCCCCGCGCCCACCCGAGCCTTCGTTAACCAGCACCTGTGTGGCTCCCACCTGGTAGAGGCTTTGTACCTGGTGTGCGGGGAGCGCGGCTTCTTCTACACGCCTAAGGCCCGCCGGGAGGTGGAGGACCTGCAGGGTGAGCCCCTGCCGCCCCCGCCCTGGCTTCCTACCTGGCCCCAGGGGCAGGCCAGGTGGAAATGTTAAAAAGAAAAATGACTTTCCCTTGGTCTACATCCTGCAAGGGACCAGCTCTTTGGTCAGGGTCGGGCACCAAAGGCCTGAGGGCAGCCTCCCGCCTTGGCACCACCCTGGGGCCTGGGAGCCACTGGCACGGGGTGGGGTGGGCGGGGCGCGCTCTCTCCCTGACCCTGACCCGCTCTCCGCCTGGCTCCTGCGCAGTGAGGGACGTGGACCTGGCCGGGGCGCCTGGCGAGGGCGGCCTGCAGCCCCTGGCCCTGGAGGGGGCCCTGCAGAAGCGAGGCATCGTGGAGCAGTGCTGCACAAGCATCTGCTCCCTCTACCAGCTGGAGAATTACTGCAACTAGGGGCGCCGGGGGCAGGACATGGGCAGCACCTGCTGCAGGTCACGGTGGCTGCAAGCGTTCGGCTCTCTGCACCCCAAGTGATTCAATAAACCCTCTGAATGAGCCCTAGTGGTGTTGTCTGTGCGGCGCAGGGGTTGAGGTGTGGGCCAGGGGCCCTTCCAGGGAGCCCCTGTTTCCTGTTCTCTCTACACCAGCCCCCCCAAACTTGGCCCCTGCCCACTGGGTGCCCAAAGGCAAGCTCCAGCCCATTGCCGGCTGCCCCCTGCCACGGGTGCTAGGAGGTCCCATGGCCCCTGGCTGCTTCAGCACAGGACAGAGAAGGACCTCGGGGGCTCTGGGGGGCCTGGGGGCTGGTTGGGAGCAGATTTCCTTAGCTCAAAAGCCTTGAGCTCTCGGGGCCCCCTAAGAGCTTTCCAAGGAAAGGGAATAAGAATATTCCAGCAGTTTCTCCCCACCTAGGCCTGCGGTGCTCTACTTGTAGTGCTATTTCTGATGGAGGCCATGCAAAGGGAAGAGACTGAGTGGGGGCCGGGGACAAGAGAGTGCC
Organism: Vulpes lagopus; assembly: GCF_018345385.1. NCBI lineage: Eukaryota > Metazoa > Chordata > Mammalia > Carnivora > Canidae > Vulpes > Vulpes lagopus. The sequence continues at coordinate 69,917,429 of NC_054834.1, read as the reverse complement.
CAGGGCTGGGCCTTTCTCCTGCCCCGCCAGCACCCCTGCTCTGGACAGGCCCAGCGCTGCTCCAGCAGCAGCCCAGATCCTGCCAGAGGAACTCCTGAGTGCCCTGGAGGAATCAGAAGCCAGATGGCAACCCTTGAGCTGAGGGATGGGCTTGGATCCTATGGTTACTGGGCTGGGGCCTCGGGCCTAGCACTTAGGGAGGTCCTGGCTGTGTTCCCCCAAGAACTGCAGCCCACAGGGCCAGGGTCAGGGCCGGGTCTCCCTGCTGCCCTGAGGCCCTCTCTTCCCACTCGGCAGCCCCAGACCCAGTGGTCAGGACTAAGGATGAGGCCGCTTGAGGTTCAGGTGTTCAGGGCTCCTCCAGCGTGGGTCCACTGGGCACCCCGCCTGAGCCGTCATCCGGCGTGCCAGAGGACCTAGGGGCTCTCTGGGCTGGCTGTGGCCTGGGAGGTCAGCGGGTGACCCTGGCTGCACAAAAGTCTGGCCGGCCAGCAAGCCGCCCAAGCCAAACCAATCTGCACCTTTCCTGAAGGCTCCGCCCGGGCTGGGGCCTGGGATGGCTGGGCCTGGGGCTGGGGGCCCGGGTCCCCCGAGGCTGCAGACCACTCAGAGGTGGCCTCAGAGCCCAAAGTAGATCCTCCTGCTGGGGCTTGGCTGTCCTGGCAGCCTCTCTGAGCCCTGAGGTCCCTTCCCGGGCTACCCCCTCCCTGCGACCTCGACACCCCCAGAGGCAATGTGGCCATCCCCAGCTAGCTCCGCCCCTGGAGCGACTGGTCGGACACTGGACCCGGAAGAGGAGGGGAGGAGGTGGCTGGCATCAGTGGCGAACTGTCCATGGGAACAGCCAGGTGGCCCCATCCGCAGGGGTAGAGGCCCGGGCGTCCTGCAGGAGTTAAGGTATGTCAGTGCCCGTGGGCCGGCTGCCCGCAGCTGGGACGGGGAGCAGGCTGGTGGGGTCAGGGCATCCCAGAGGCAGCAGTTAGCCCAGCCTGGGTCCTGGCTGCCTGGCTGCTGGCGGGCAAGACCCTGAAAGATGACACAGGGGCTCCTTTTTCTCAGGTGCCAGTGAATTCTGGGAGCCCTCTGGGGTCCAGGAACATGTGGGGCCTTCCCAGCTGGGGGACTCACAGCACAGCCGGTGTCGGGTGGTGCTGGGGGCTCGGGGGCGTCCCTGAGGTCTTCCCTCCTGCGGGGCACGGTTCAGGAGAGGGCTCGTGCCCGTGCGGTGGGAAAGGCTGCCCACCCAGAGACCCAGTTACGATATGCGGTTCCCCTGGGCCCCCCTGCCTGGGCTGGGGCCTGTCCCTCCTGAGACTGACCCCAGGCCTGAAGCCCAATCCAGCTGAGCCTTCCTGCCCGGCCCCCAGCCCCCAGCCTCCAGGCCCCGCGGCTGTGTTCTTAAAAGGGCAGGAGGGAGAGACTCCCCACACCCCCTGCATCAACGGATCCCGGCAGTGGGGAGAAGTAGGTGCCCATGGTCGCCAGGGTCCAGGTGAGAGGCGGGATCAGACCCAGTCTCCTGCTTGGCACCACCCTGAGTACAGAACCCGACGCCCCAGTTTCCCGGAGCCCCCAGGTCACCCCATGGAAGCCAGGCCCACAGACCTTGGCTCTGCTACCCCATCAGGGTGCGCGCTCCGCCTCTTCTGGGAATCGGGAGGACAGTCGTCCGGTGCCCTCAGACCCTGCCTGCCCTTGGAACCTGGGCTCTCCTCGCCGGCGGGGCTGCCAGTGGCACTCAGCGGCATCCAGTCCAAATGCCCTTCGGCAGGGGCAGCGGAAGGTGGAGGAGCAGCCCCCTGACCCTGCTGGGCCCCCTGCCCCCTCACTGGAGGGCCAGGGTCTCCTGGGGGACACTGCAGGCCCCCCTCACTCCCCACGCACTTGCTCTCCGGTCTGTTCTGTGTCCCACTGTCACTGTTGAACCCGTATTCTCAAGGGGAAGACTGAGGCTGGAGCCAGGATGTCTGTCCCTCTGGTGCCCACACACTGAGGACGTGCTGCCAGGGCAGCTGCCTCCAGGCTGGCTCCCCAGATTGCACCTGCCTCTGGCACCGATAAACTGGCACTTCCGCCTGGCCATTGGGGCAGTATTTGCCTTGTCGTGTCAGTAAATATTGACCGTCCTCACTGCTCTCCAGGCCGGAGCAGACCCTGAGGGGCAAGGGAGGCAGATGCAGGGATGCCAGGGTGGGTGCCCTGCCCTTGGGGGCCTGCTGCCTGGGGGAGTTGGCCCCGGAGAGGGAGTGAGACCAGGAACCTGTGGCCTGAGCTCTTGGAAAGGCCCCCCCCTCCTCCGGCGGAGGCCCGGCGGAGCCCTGAGCAGCGTCTGTGTCCCTCCGGGCTGCGAGGGGAGACACGCGCGTCCCCCCTTGAGGAGCCTGGCCTGGGACCCCGCCCGCTCGGGCCGGAGCGCAGCGCCCTCAGGGAGGGGCACCTGCCTGTGCCAGGAAGGGGGACAGGGCGGCCATTTGCAGACACGACCAGCAGAGGGCACCAAAGCCCCACTTTTGAAGCGTCCCTCTGTCCTGCCGCCCTGCTGGCTGCCCTGGCTCTGAGGCCTTGAGGGGGCGTGCGGGGGTCTCCGTCCCCCGACCCCACCCCACCCCGGCCAAGCACGGTCTGGGCTTCCCTGCGGGACCAGCTAGACAAAAGTCCATTCTGGGAGAATCTCCAGGGAGAGCCTGAGCCCCGGCCCCCTGAACGGCAGGGCCCTGGGGCCTGGGGTGGACAGGCCTGGGGTGGCTTTCTCCAGCACCCCCACCCCACCGGGGGCTGAGCACCCGAGGCCAGTGGAGGGCCGGGCGCCTGTGCCCAGTCCGTGCTCTGCCGAGGGGTCTGAGGGTGCTGAGGGCTTCGCAGCGGGGGGCTGTGATCACTGTGGGGCCAGGCAGTCCCTCCAACCCCAAGGCTTTGGGGGGGCAGAGACCCTGGGGCCCAGGAGGCCTCAGGCAGGGGTCCAACTGGGTCAGGGTTATTTCTTTCCCATGTGTAGCCCCGTCCCCACCCAAGTGCTGAGAGGAGAGAGGTCAGTTCCAGAAAGAACATTTTGGGGTAGGAGGCGGACAGGGATCTGGGAAGTGTGGAGGCCAACAGGGTGGCGGGGAGCTGGCTCTCCTCCCCCCCTCCCTCCGGCACTATTGTTTCTGGCCTCGGCACAGGGACAGCAAGGCGGATTCCTTCGAAAGTGGACACTGATGGAGGCGCCTCCCCATCATCCCCTACAGCGTGGTCAGGCCACGCCGGCGCCGAGCCCCACCGGCCCCCCATGCCCCTCGGGTCCACAGCTCCCAGGTCGCCCACCAACCCCTCCCTACCTCAGTGCCTCCTGCCCATCTGTGGGGGATGTGGGGGAACCAAGGCCCATGGCCTCCAGGGCTCCACTGAGGGGTCCCTGATGCTGCCCCGGATGCAGAGCTCTGGGCTATACTGAGAGTTCACCCCAAGACTCCCACGCTCCCAGGCACTGGGCAGAGACACGGGGCTCTGGGGGCACTGCCGATCCCATGGCCAGGGGGAGGCTGGAACCTGTAGGATGCGGGGAGTCACCTGGGGCTGCCTCCCCAGCTCCCTTCACCCGGGGAGTCTCAGAATGTCCCGACCCCAGAGACTGACTGCCCGACCATGTCGCAGGGTCACTGGGGGGCTGAGCCTGGGCCCCTACAGTCACTCTTGGGGCTCCCCGTCTGTGAGCCCAGGAGGGCAGGCCTCCCCAGGGAGGACAGAAGGCTTTGAGGTCTCGGCCTGGGGGTCACAAGCCCCTGAGCCTATGGGCAGGCCCCGCCCCCTCCAGCCCCGTGTGGACTGTGTGGACGGGGCTGCTGAGCCATCAGAACTTGGGGGGGGCGGGGGCCCGCATTCCCCGGCCTCGCTCTGACCCTCTTCCCAGCCCATCTGTGTTTTTGGAAAACAGAGCCAGCGCCCCAGCAGCCCTGCCAGCTTGTGGCCATTCCTGCTGTGACTCTGAGCCCACTCCTTTGTTCTTCAAAGGCCGTCCTCCCTCCAGAACCTGGCCCAGGTCCAGGCCAGCCTCCCGCGGGGCCACCTTGCCTGCCCCCCAACGCCTAGGCCCAGTTGCTGAGGGACGTTGGAAATTCTCTTCCCTCTCTGGACCTCGGCTTCTGCACTGTGGCTCTGGCCCGCGCGGATGCTCACTGGGCCACAAGACAGGGCTGGGAAGAGGTGAATTTGGGAGGCCTGGAGTAAAGCTGAGGCTCTGAACCTGGGGCTCTGGCTTTTCCTGACCCTCTTCGACCCTCCCTGGTACTCCCTGGCCCTCCCCGACCCTCTCTGTCACCCCCTGGCCTTCCCTGACACTCCTTGACACCCCCTGACCCTCCCCGGCCCTCCCTGGCCCTCCCTGATCCTCCCTGATCCTCTGTAATCCTCCCTGACCCTCCCTGACACCCCTGACTTTCCCTGACCCTCCCTGAACCTCCATGGCCCTCCTGACACTCCCAAACCCTCCAAGGCCCTCCATGGCCTTTCCTGTCACCCCCTGGCCTTCCCTGACACTTCTTGACACCCCTTCACTCTCTCTGGCCCTCCCTGGACTTCCTGATCCTCTGTAACACTCCCTGGCCCTCTCTGACACCTGCCGGCCCTCCTGACCCTCCCTGACACCCCCTGGCCTTTCCTGATACTCCCCGAAATTCCATGGCCTTCCCTAACACCCTGTGGCCCTTCCTGACACTCCCTGATCATCTGTAATTCTCCTTGACCCTCCCTAGCCCTTCTTGACCTTTCCTGACACTTTCTGACATCCCCTGGCTCTCCCTGACCCTCCATGGCCCTCCATGGCCTTCTGCAATCCTCTCTGACCCTCCCTCAAACCCCCTGGCTTTCCCTGACACCCCTTCGCCTTCCCTGGACCTCCACAGCCCTCCACAACCCTCTCTCATCCCCTGTAACCCTCCCTGACCCTCCCTGGCTCTCCCCGACCATCTCTGTCACCCTCTGATCTTCCCTAACACTCCTTGACACCCCTGACCCTCCCTGACTCTCCCTGACCCTCCCTGACCCTTTCTGGCCCTCCCTGGCCCTTCTTGGTCCTCTTCGACCCTCCATGTCCCTCTCTCATCCCCTGTAACACTCCTCTGACCCTCCCTGGTCCTCCCCAACCCTCTCTGTCATCCTCTGGCCTTCCCTAACACTCCTTGACACCCCATGACCCTCCCCGGCTCTCCCTGACTCTCTCTGACCCTCTCAGACCCTTCCTGGCCCTCCCTGGCCCTCCCTGACCCTTCCTGACCCTCCCTGGCCCTCCCTGGCCCTTCTTGGTTCTCCTCAACCCTCCATGCCCCTCTCTCATACCCTATAACCTTCCCTGGTCCTCCCTGACCCTCTCTGTCACCTCCTGGCCTTCCTTAACACTCCTTGACACCCCATTGACCCTCCCCAGCCCTTACCTGATCCTCTATAATTCTCTCTGACCCTTCCTGGCACTCCCTGGGCCTCCCTGGCCCAACTTGGTCCTCCCCTACCCTCCACGGTACCCTGGTGAGGTCTGACATGCTCAACCTGTCAAGGAGATCTTTAAGGAGCAGGGGTAGAGGAAGGGTGGAAAGGCCCTCCCCAGGCCTAGAGGATGGGTTGGTCCCTGGTGGCCCACGGGGGTGCTTTCTGGACCCTGGCCCAGTTGTGGTGAAAGGAAGTGGCAGAAAAGCCCAGCTCTGGAGGAAGGAAGAGTTGGCTGAGAAACACTTTGGTGCTAGCCACACACAGAGCTCAGAACAGAGGTCAGGCTGAGAGGCTGCCTGGAGGAAGTGTCTAGGGCCCCTGCACAGGCATCTCAACCTTGAGGACAGGTCCATGTCAGGCTGTTGCTGTGGGTCAGGCACAGCCTAAGCCACCCTCCCTGGAGCCACAGTGGCAGCTGTATTCACCCAGATGCCCCCCAGGAACCTCCTCATGGCTGGGCATGAGCTGGTTCTGGCCAAAAAGAAGGGCAGGCTGAGTCTGGGGGACACGTTGGGGCAAGTCCTGTGAGCACCTCCCGTGCCCTCAAGCCTCAGCGTGTTGGGGACAGCTGGAGTGTCCACTCAGGCTAGTGCCACGCTGAACGGGGATTGCTGGTAGGCCAGGTGGACCAGGGTGCAAGGCCTTGCTCTGTTCATGGCTGGGTGGCCTTGGGAAAGTTGCTGAACACCTTTGGGGCTCAGTTTCCCTGTCTCTCAGAGGGAAACCAGAGGAGGCTGTCCCTGCGGTGGCTGCTGAGAGGGCCCAGCATGGGGCACTATGTGTGTAAGGATCCCCTCCCAGGGCCTGCCCAGCAGGACAAACTTCATCCATGTCACTGTCACCCCATGAAACACTGTACTGAGGGCCAGGCTGGGAGTGAGGGGTTGAGGAAGTCCAAAGCTGGGCTTCAGGCTCAGTGATCTGTCCCGAGTCCACTACTTGTTTCCAGTGTCCAGCAAGCTGCTCCCCTCTCTGGGATCTGGTGGCACAGGGACAGCGCCATGGGTCCAACTGTTCTCCCAGGATCAGGGGCAAGAGGAAGCTGATGCAGTCCCCACGGTGTGGCCTGTGGGTATGTGAGGCCCCTGCCAGGAGGACCAGTTCTCCAAGGGGGTAGCCTCAGAGCCTGGAGTCCTGAGGCAGCCCCCACAGAGAGGAGACCAGGAATGGAGAAGGAGCTAGACAGGCCCCTGCAGGCAGGCATCCCAGGACCAGCCAGGGCCTGCAGCTGCCCTACCAGCCACCTGGGGTGCATCTCTGTATGGCACCAGGGAAGAATGTTCTAGTGCCAACGGTGAGGGGAGTGAGGGACAGGTACACATTCGCATTGGGGCAGTAAAATAGTGAGCATTTATTAGCCTTACTCTGCGCCAGACACTGATTCCAGGCTTGATGCCTCAGTACATGGGACTTACGAGGTCAGGAGGAGGTGGAAGCTGAGGGCATGGCCCAGCTTGCCCACCTCCATGGGCAAAGCCAGAATGTGAACCGAGCCAGCCTCCAGGCCTCCTCTTGTCCATCCGTCCCCTTGCCCCCCATCAGGCTGAGCGGCCCCAGAGCCCTGGTGATGAGGCCTGAGGAGCCCTCAAGTCCATGAGCTGGCCTCTGCAGTCTCCTCCCCAACCCAGGGCCAGTCAGACTACCTTCTGTGCAGATGCAGGGAGTCTCCTGGCACAAAACCTAGCGCATTCAGGATGGGGTTCTCTCAATTCCCAGGTGTGGTAAAGTGACCCTGTCTTCGTCCAGGTGACACTTACCTATTTAAGGGAAACTAGGCTTTCTGAGGCTGTAGCTGCACTTCTAACAAATAGCCACAAGGTGTCGGGCTCGGGCCAGATTTGGAAAACCCTGCTCCCCGTCGGGCTTGGAGGGCAAAACTCAGGCTGCCCCAGCTCCTCCCCAGGTCCCTGCCTGGGGTGGGGGTACCAACATCCCTCCCAGAGCCTCTCAGTAATCCATCTGATATTATCCTAATACAAATATAATATAGACACCTCTAATTTTCAGAACACAGCAATGCTTCTGGAAGGTGTCCCAGCTTGCACCTGTGGTTTTGGGCATCTGTGCCACATCCGCTGGTGTTGGGGAGTCCCCCAAGGGGGGCATTCCTTTAGGCCTCCCTCCACCACCTGTTCTGTCATGCCAGGATTGAGGCGGATAGGAGCCTCCGTTCTGAGCACATGAAGGTGCAGAGCCCACCTGTAAGTACTCTGACGCTTTCGGGGGCTGTCTGGGAGAGAAATGTCCTTTGGCCCACCCCCAGCCTTCTCCCCAGGTTGTTCTAAGACCGGTGGGCTCTTTCGCTGTAATTCTAGAAGTGGCCACCAGGTGTCAGCATGAGGCCGCTCAAGCCGCCAAGCGGAGGAAACTCCGCATTTATGATTTCTGGGGGTGCCCCAGGAGTCTCCTGAATAAATGAGTTCCTGGCCAGAACTCCAGGGCGGGATGATCCTCTCCCAGGCCTAAAGGTAGGGCAATGAAGTTTTTGTTATGAGGTGTCCCTGCAAGCTTGGAGGACAAGTTTAAGTTCCCAGTGAGATTTAGTCCCATCGGGCACTCCAAACTTGTCCCTTTTGTGTTCCCACTATCTGTATCCCCTTTTGGCCATGTGCTCTCCCTCCACCATGGAAAAGAAATGGAATACAGGGCCATGGGTCCCAGCCCTCACCCATCTCTCTGACCCAATGCCTCTAGCACTGCCTCAGTGGTGACGTGGCTTAGCTAGTCCTCCTGGACCCTCCCCACCCTAACCCATCCTCCGCCCCCCTCCCCTTGCTTAAGCACTCTGGGTTCCAAGATTCTGGTGGGTTAAAATCGCCCTGCATATTCCGTTTTGGGCCAGGCCTGAGATAAGAATCCAGATTAGGGCAGAACTCAGATTCAAGACACTGTTTTAGGGATAGGAGCTTCCATGTTTCCAGGAAGTGATCTGTGGGTTTGAAAAGCTACTTCCTTTTCAGCCCCTTGGCTGCCCCCCTTCTCAGTTTGGTGGGCCTCCTGTAGAACCCTCATGTCTGCCTTGGAGTCAGTTCTTGCACACCCCAGCCATGCCTGTGGCTTGGCAGGTCCCAGCTAAGTCTTCCCATAAGAACCAGGCAGTAGCTCCTTGCAACATCGGAGTTTCTTGCAGGAGACAGCATGGTATGCAAAGCCTTCAGGCCATAGAGCCCACATGAGCTCAGGGTCACAGCCAACATGAGCAAGTGCCTACTCTACCCCAGGAACTGTGGGCTGACTCACACTGACTCCCCTCTATGTGCCCCAGACCTGCCTCAGGGCCCTTTAGCGTCTCTGCATCCCTCCTTATCCAAGAGCCCAGCAGGAAGTCCACCAGCCCTCTTCCTGTAGGGTGGTGTGGCTCTGGAGCATCTATAGCCTTTGAGACACACTTGCAAGATTGGAGTCCCCCCTCAAGTCTCTATTCTCCACCAAAAATCCTGTCGTCCCCACTGGATGCACCATCCCTCTGGCTAAGGAAGGGAGTTTGATTGAGGGTTTGTGTGAGAGTGAAACCCCAGCATGTGCCAGTTAACTGTACCCAGCTGGGGTGCAGGGAGCTGGGATGGGTGGGACTGGTGGCCTCCTGGGACATACACATGACTTTGCCCCTTAGTGAATCTTTGCTCTGCTTCCTGCTTCTCCCTGCAAGCATTGGGGGATAGGTTTAAATTCCCTGTGAGATTTAGCTCCATTGGGCAGCAAGTCTGCCTGGGCCCTTCCCCAGCTGTTGATGGCTGTGAGGCTGTGCATCGATTGGAGTTTCAGCCACACTCAAAGGCTATGAGCCCAACATCCCACCCTCAGTACCTAAGAGCAGGACTGGTACTCAGGGTTGCCACCTGCCACCACAACTATGGTGCAGGGGTCCTATCAGAAGTGACCAGTGAGAGAAGGAAACTCCCAGACGAGGCCTCTACCCCCTAAGGACTGGAGAATGTGACAGCGCTGCAGTGCAGCTGCTTTGGGAGCACCTAAAAAGAGTTTTTTCTGATCATTCTCGAACCCTGCTTTTTTTCTGCTTATGGCCCGTTGCCATTTTACCCGTGCCACGCCCACGGGCATTCCAGGGTGTCAAGTGACTGCCAAGTGTCAATCTAAGGAGGCCCCACCCACTCCCTACCCCTCCCCATAGTCCCACCTCTTGGAGAAGTGCTTCCGGTCTATGCCCCCACCCACACACGCCTCTCCGTGGGGTCAAGGGGTGGGCCAAGTCTCCACCCCCTTGTGCACTGTGCCCTGGCATGATAAGGTGCCACAGCCAGCTGCCCAGTGGCCCCAGCACCACTGAGTTGGTGCAACGCTACCCAATTTGGAGGGGCTCGAGGAAAGGCGTGGAGGGGACGAGGAGGTGAGGGGCAAGACTAATTTCAGTTGGCATTGGAGCAGGTGCTGTGCTCCGGTGGAGAGCCTCTCCCGCTTCTAGGGGGCTATTATAATGCACACTCTAAAAGTGCCCTTCGTCGTCTCTCCAGCCTCAGCCTCGTCCCCCTCCTCCTCCTCCTCCTCCACGTCAACCCGGCTGGAGGGTCTGGGCACCCCAGCCAGAGCACCCCCTGCTTTGGCGACGACTGCTAATATTGGCCCGACCAGCGGATCATCGTCCGGGCAGTTTCGGCAGAGAGCCTTGGGCACCAGTGACTCCCCGGTCCTCTTTATCCACCGCCCGGGCACTTCGGGGACTACGCAGCGACTAGAGTACAGGTGACTGGGCTTCCCTCCCTCTTGCTGCAGCCTCTGTATGAGAAGCACTGCATGCTGTGTTGAGGCATGGGTGGTCTGGGGGCTTGGGGCAGCTAACAAGATTCCCATTTCTGAAAGGGGGGACAGAATCTGTGCTGTGGGAAGGAGGGCCTAGGGCAAGCTGCCTAAGTGTAGCCTCAACTTTGGAGGGGATAGGAAAGACAAGTGGGGAGGGGCTCTTCTATAGGGCTATGCAGAGCCACAGAGGCTTTTGCAAGGAAAATAAGTTTTCCTTCACTAATCTGCCAGGCAGAGTGGGAGGGGCAGGGGTGGAGGGTAGGGCTGTTCTTCTCCAGGGAGTGAACAGCTGTTCTTGCAAATGTAAAAGGTTTTTCTGTGTGAGAGGTTTGCTCTTGCTGCAAGCCCCCCCCCACACACACACACACCACTACCACCAATCCCAACCAAAGAGAAACAGGAGACCATGCAGAGGGGCCAGGGGCCCGAGGTTTTGGAACATTTTTTTTTATACCATTTTAAAAGTAAAGCTTCCCCCTCTCCCCACTCCCTACCCCTCCCAACCATAACCAAAGAATCCCACTAAATAACTGGAAAGGAAAGTGAGGAGGAGGACAAAGGATGGCCAAGTGCCTTGGTACCCCTCAGCAGGATGGGAAGACTAGAGCTCCTGTCCCCCTGCCAGCATGCCCCCTCCCCAGATTCTCCTGGTGCTTCTCATTCCCACAGAATGGACATTGGAGTAAGGGCAGTTTCCCCAGGGAGCATGCATAACTCTGCATGTGAAGCTTCTCTCCCCTTCATCCAGGGTCCCAGACTTCTCCATACAGCTGGTGGGGATGGGTTTCATCTCCCAGGGAAGCCCAGTGTCCCACCGCACCACCCCCAATCATCCAGCTGACTTCTGCATACAGAACCATGTGTCCTTTGCTTTGTGCCTGGCCCCCTCCTTGCTTCCAGCAAAGGTGGGAATGTTGGAGAGTGGGGGGTGGTCACACAGCATGCTGGGATCCCCAAAGCAGGCCTTGTGTGGGCAACCCCCACCCCATGCCCAGGCACACATCCACACCAGCCAGGAAGGGGCAGCCCACCCCCCAGAAGGGGCTCCTGCCTCTTCATGGGCAGGCACCATTTCAGGCTTGGCTGCTGGGAAGCCCAGACCTAGGTGAGCTGTGGGCCACTTCCCCTTTCCCTTGTACCTTGAAAAAGGGGGAGGTAGGCAGCCAGAGGGACAGCAAGAGGAGCTGCCACCCCAAACCCTGGCAAGGTGACCTGCAGGCCTTCCCATTGAACAGCCAGGGGACTGGAAGGGCTTGGGGGGATTTGTTTTAAAAGTGCTCATCTCAGGAACACCTTTGTGTTTTCCCCAGGGGAAGAGTCACTGCTGAACTCCCAGGGGGGGAGGTAGATCCCAAGCCCCAAGGCCTGGCATCTCATCCAGCAGAGGCCCCTGCCCAGGCTGCCCCCCAGCTGGAGCTGCAGCCCCGGCCGGAGCTACAGCCTGAGCCACAGCCGGCCAGAGCCGCTCGAGAACCCAGCCCTGAGGTGAGCTGCTGCGGTCTGTGGCCCAGGTGGTCCCCCCGCGCTCAGCACTGAGACCCGCAGCCAGCTCCAGCGCCAGAGCGGTGAGTGTCTTCAGATCCCCAGGGCCAGGCAGAGGTGTCAGCTGGCTGAGCTCTCCAAGTGTCAGGCTGGGTGCCAGGGCCTCCTTTCCTTCTGTCCAAGGGGCACCCCCTCCCCACCAGGCCTGGGGAAGCTCGGGTGTGTTCAGTGTCACGCGATTCAGGGGGTCACAGTGTCATCTGTGATTCAGGGGGTCTGCTCCAGGTGCCTGTCCCTGGTGTGAGCACAGCAGGCTCCTTGCACTCTGGGCTCCTCCAGGGGTCCTTGGCCAGGGAGCTCCTGGCAAAAGAAGGCAAGGGAAGGGAGGGAGCCATGCATGGGAGGAGGCAGGGGACATGGACCAGGTGGGGAGAGAATTGGAGGAAGGAGAAGGAAAGCAGCAGGGGGATGGGGGAGAGGGGAAACTCATCAAAGGGACAGAAGCTGGAGACCCCAGGCAAGCGGGCCTCAGCCTGGGGTATGTGAGACCCAGGTCCTCCCTGCTCTTAGCTGCCAGGCTGTGGGACCTTGCACCAGTGGCTTGACCTCTCTGTGTTCCCATTTGTCAAAGTAGGTGGCAGTCTCAGACCTCCTGGCTGTTCGATTATGAGAGGAAAGGGAGGTAGTGACCCAGGGCCCACACAGGCACTCTGAGCGCTGCACGGGGCCATACAAGCACCGGTGTCAGGATTCCATTGTGTTCAGCCGGAGGGGCTTCCTGTGTGTGTGAGTGGGGGTTGGGAGGGGGGGGAGACTAGAAAGGCCCGGGGCCAGAGCGCCTGGGACACTTCTGAAGCAGGCTTGGAGGTGACTGCCACGCTAGTTCACTGACAAGGTACTGGGACAGGGGCTCAGGCAGAGCTGCCCTAGAGGGGTGCTTAGCTCCAGGGTCTCGGGAAGCTTTGGAAGTGGGGGCAGGGTGGGTATGTGTCCCTGCACTGGACCTTAAAGTGACTGAGGTCCCCCTCCAGAGTTGGCAAGGAGGGACCCAGCAGGTGACCCCCTTCCAGCCCCATTGGCCTCTGAGAGAGAGGCCATGACACTTTTAAAGTGTCTTTATTTTGGACACGACATAAAATAGCACAATAGTGGCCATGCCTGGGTCCCTCCCCAATGCGCCTGCTCACCCCCTCCCTTGGGGGCCCCCACCCGACCCCTACCTACTTTCAGCTTTTGTTTCATGGATCATTGGATTGTGGCGCCTGGTGCCTTGGGTGGCTGGTGCCGCCTGGTGCCTTGGGTGGCTGGTGCCGTCGGGTCCTGGTGGTTCTGTCCGAGTCCCTGTTTCTTGCTTCCAGCTGGGGCTGACACGGAGCTGGGAGCCCCTCCTGGAGCCCAGTCCATGATCTGCGTGTGCATCAGTGGCGGGTGCTCTGCGGTGGGTGAGGGAGGGGCGCTCAGGGGACCCTCGGAGAACGGAGAAGAGTTTGCAAAACGCTGGGCTTGGTCCCAGGGAGCAGGGAGCGGCCAGCTCGGAGCCAGAGCTGTGGGAAGAAACCCTTGAAGGAGAAAGGCCGCCTGCTGGGAGCAGGGGAGCAGGGGAACAGGGGAGCCGGGAGGCGGGCGAGAGCGCAGCCGCAGGCCTGGGGCGTAGGGGCCAAGCTCTTAGGGTGAGTCCGAATTTTGGTGGGGGGACGATTCTTCTCCTTCTCCGTGGAGCAGGGGTTTGCGGTCTGCAGGGGAGGCTCTTGCTGCTGCCGGGGCTGGAGCAGGGCAGGGGGGAGGGTGGCGCTGGGGCTGAAGTTCTGCCAGCCAAGCTCTGTGCAGGAGAGACCCCAGCCCCACCACCGCTCAGGCTGCTGCAGCTAGCTCCTGTCCTACAGTGGAGGGCCGGAAGTCGGGGACAGCCTGACACTGGTGCTGACTGGGGGCAGTCAGTACCTCTTCTGAGCCCCAGGGTGACCCGGATCTGCCCCTGCCAAGCCTGCCCCCTTAGCCATACTTTTTGACTAAATAAGGCTACAGTTCAGCGGGCAGCTCTTGGAGGGGGGGGAGGAGGAGGGGGAAGGGAGAACATGTGCAACCCCCTCTCCTTGCCCCAGTGGCTCAGCCTGGCACCCCAAAGTGGCCTCAGTTGTCCTACCTCCAAGGTCCAGGCAGAGGCTGCAAGGGCATGTCTCCAAGCACCAGGCAGAGGCTTCTCCAGGGCGAGTGCCTGTGTGAGCAGAGAGCAGGACAGGGACCCCCCACTGCTGCTGTGCTGCCCTCACCACCCCCCCCACCCCCCCCGCCTGCACCCCTAACTGGGGGAAAGCCCACCCTTTGCAAAGGGGGTCTCACCTCAGCATCCCTTCCACTCCCAGTCTGGAAAGCAGGCCTGGCGGAAAGGTGGGGAGCCCAGCGCAGGACCCCAGGGAGCCCTGTGTTTGTCCATAAGCAGAGGCCCTTCCGGGGGATGACTGGAAATGTGCTCTGGGCTCCCAGGGACCCAACTCCCCACCCCAAAATTCACTGGTCTCCATGAAGCAGAGAGCACCTTGAAGGCGCCCAGGGTTTCTCTGCTGGAAGCTCCCCTGTTGCCCTCCCTCCGTCCCCAGGCACACCCGCACAGGCCTGAAAGCTGGGGACACAGGAGTCTACACGGCTGGTGGAGAGGGGAGGGGGCGGTGATGGGTGGGGGGGAGACAGGCCAGATGTTCTTGGAATGGGACACGGGGTGATTGATGCGGACTGGAATTTGAAGGGGGAACATTCCCCACGTGCCTGGCCTGGGTGGAAAATGGGCTGTTTTTCATGGTGGTGGTGTGGGGAGGGGGGGTCTCCCTGTCTTGCCAAAACCATGTGAAGGGCTGCCTCAGCCTAGACTGGGTCCCCACACCTGTCCAATGGCATTAACCCCTGCCTTCCCAGAATGTCAGGCTTCGAGCCGCCCTTTCTAGCTGGGGTCCCTCTGAGGGGTGACCATGGGGATGAGCGGTGCCCACTGCAGTGGCCCTGGGATCCCGCTGGCCCACTGTGCCCCAGAAGTGCCTTCCTCCTGGCAGCTCTGCACCCTTCAGATGCCCCCCACCCCCAGGGTCGCTCAGGTCCAAGGGGTGACCCTGTTCGTGCCAGCAGTGCCTTGCGGCTGTGTCAGCTGCAACACTGGCTTTTAAGCAACTGGCCTTTCCCAGCCGAGATAGGCTTTGCAAGAAAATGCTTGGAGAAAACGAAAGGAGACCCCTGGTGCCCCAGCCACCATGCAGTGCCCCCCCCCCCAGGTCTCCCTTCTTCTTCCCCGGCACCCCCTTCTTCGGGTTTCCAGGCAAAACTGGTTTTGGCCCCGCGTGCGGGCTGGTTGAAGCCCGAAGCGCGCTCGCGGGGTGCCCGGGCGCGCGGGGGTGGCTGTGTGGGGTGCTCCCGGGCCCCCAAGCCGAGCCGGGGACGAGCCTGCCCGCGGCGGCCGCCGGGATGCGGCTTCGCCTAGGCTCGCAGCGCGGGAGCGCGTGGGGCGCGGCGGCGGCGGGGAGCGCGGGGCCGGCGTCGGAGGCGGCCCAGCGGGGAGCGGGGAGACCCGGGAGCGCCGGGGCGCCGCGCCCAAGTCGCTCCCTCTCGGGTCCCTGGTGCCTCCCCTCCGCCCCGTGGCCGCTCAGCCTGGCAGCTGCCACAGGCGCGTTCCCGGCGACCAGAAGGCCCGGGAAAGAGCTGCGCTTCTCCTTCCGGGGCGCGCGCCCCAGGAACCGGCGCTACCTGCCCGCGTCCCCCGGGGAGGGCGCCCCTGCTCCGCGCGCGAGCCCCCAGACGCGGGGGAGCGGCAGCGGCGGCGGCGGCGCGGCGCCTGCCCGGCCCCGGGAGCCCCGCTGCTGCACCTCCAGGGTCTCAGCCCCCCGCGCGACCTCCCTGCTCCTACCAAGCGCGGGCATCGTTATTATTTTTTTCCCCCTGTGATACTCCAAACTGAAGGCTTGCTCCCAGGTCCTCTACATGCATTTCCCTAGGCCACGAGAATTTTCTCGCATGTCCATGTCCGGGCACCTGGAGACACGCAAGCCCCCACGGGCTTCCCCAGTCACCTAGTGGCATGGGTCCCCCAACGCATTGGACATTTTCTCCCAGGCTGTTATTAGTTGTGTATGCCCTGCTCCAGTTGATGCACCGCCATCCCATCTCCCCTAAAATCTCAGTGTTAACCCCGGGTCATGTTGCTGACCAATTTGCCTGGCTCCCCAGAAGGTGGGCAGGGTGTTGCTGGCACTTAGGCAGCATCTCCAAAACAAGTAGAGCTTTCTCCCTGTGCCTCCATAATTTTGGGCACTAACTGCAAGGTCTCTGAAGCTAGCCTGCTTGTGTCTGTCCCGGCTCCCCCACACTGAAGCCCTGTTCTCCTGGTTCACCACACTTTAGGACGCTGTCCTCTGCATCCCACAAATGTATTGGCACCAGCCTGGGTTCCCTAAATCTTACATGAAGACTCCCAGGTCCCCCCAACACACTGAGCACTTTGCCCAGAACCCTCAAAGTGTGAACAAGGCTCCCTAATTCCTTCACAAAAACTGAGGCATTGCACCCAGAGCCTACCGAGCCCTTTTCTGAATCATAAATAGTCTGTACTCTGGTTTTCTGACTTCCACAAAGTTGAGAGGATGATTTCTGATCCCCAGACCTCATTGAGCAATATTTTTGTATGTGTGGGCCATGAAAATTCAGACGCACTGCACTGGTTTTCAGGGTTCTCCAAGCTTCTTGGTTACTCATCAGGTCCCTTACAGATCAGACACTGTCACCCAGGCCCCAGAAAGCACACGGAGCAATGACTCGAGATGTGCTTTAATTGTGACCGTGGGTTATGCAGGTTCCCCTGGGCCACAGCACACAGGAAACAAACCCCTACACAAACCAAAAGTCTTGCTGTCCTGGGCTCTGTTGAGTGTCCCCAGTAACCAAATATTCGGAACATTTTCTCTCCACCGTAATAACACTTTGAGCGTTAAAACACTCCCTGTGTCCCACTGGTTTATTGACAAAGATCAGGATTTTCTGAAATGCACACAGTGATCTCAAACCCCAGGATGACACTGTACCCTTTCCTTGATCCCTTATATTTGAACACGCTGAGCTCTCTCAAATATCACGTATTGCCCTCCAGGCCCGAAAACAGTCATTACTACACTCGGGTCACAGAAAGGCACTGATTTCTTGGACTCCAGAGCATCTTGCACACCCACAAAGTCACCTAAAATGTAAGTAACTTTTCCTGGGTCTTTCGCACATGGCAAACTCTCTGTAGATCACCAGTTTTGGACACTGATTTTCCGGGCCTCGCAACCTACGAACTCTTAATACTTTTACCCTAAAACTTAGATATTTTTCTGAGGACTCTCAACAACTTCCCTGGATCCCTAGATTCAAAAATGGATTTCCTGGGGGTCTTCAAATTGAGGCATGTCTCCCAGTCCTCCAAATTAAATTGGGACTTTTTTTTTCCTCCACAAAACAACTGAGCTTTCCACCACCCCTAAACATTGAATTTTGGGTCTTCTGATTTCATGACCCTTGCTCCCCAAGTCCCCCTAAATTTAGGCAACTTTGCATGCCCCACTCCTAAATGAAAATGTCCAGGGATCAAAAAATACCCTAGAAACCTCAGGTCTTCTGGGCCTGTGTCCTACAAGCTTCCTGGCTACTACCCAGGGTCCCTGACATTTAGATATCTGCCTCCACTGGAGAAGCCCCATGGATCCCCAAAACTTGGGACATGTTTTACTTGGGTTCCCCAAATGCAGACAGTGACCAAGAAAACAGGATAATTTTTTTCCTGCTCGCCAAAAATAAACTAATTGAAGCCAGTTAAAAATTAAAATGTAAGCGGACATGGATTTTCTGCATTTCCCCGATGTACAGATCACAGTCACAGGTTTAGATAGTGTTTCCTGAGTCTCTAAAGGATATTGAAGATTGTCTCCAGAGCCAGGACAATTATGGAGGTTACTTCCTTGGCAGCACCCGCTTCCAGGCCACTAGGTTCCATTTCTAAATTGTGGAAGTGAATCTCTAAGTCCCTCCAGCACGCTGATATTTCGCCTGGATCCCCAAAGTGTGCTCAGTGTTTCACTTTCCCCAATTTCAGATAATGTGCCTCTGAGGTCCCCCCAGGTTTCACTCTGAAAATTTCCCCAGTCACCCCAAAACCTACCTCCCACAAATCGGCCTGGGGCCCCCTTAAGCTTGCTGACCAACATACTGGGTGTCCCCATATTTTAGACTCGGATCTCTCGTCTCTCCCCCCACCCCCCGCCCCCGCCCCCGTGGCACTGAGCAAGGTCCACTGATCCCCCAAACTCGGACCCTGTATTTGCAGTCTCAAATTGAGTCACTGATTACAGGCCCCCACACGGACGGGGCCTGCCCAGGGTCTCCGAGGTCGGGCACTAGTACTTTCATCCGCAGAGCAGAGCACACAGAACTCTGCCTCGCGTTCCCGGGCCGTGCGCATTGTTCCCTGCCCCGCGCGCGGCGGGCACTGCTCTTCGGCCACCCTTCGTCTCCCGCGAAGGCCCCGGGGCTCCTCGGATTTGGGACATTTCTCTCCGCGCTCCCCCGACACGCTTGGCCCGGCAGCCTGTCCGCCAGGACGTGGGCAGTGCTTCTCCCGCGTCCAGGAGGACGACTGGGCATTGCCCCCAGTTTCCCCCAAATTTGGGCATTGTCCCCGGGTCTTCCAACGGACTGGGCGTTGCCCCCGGACACTGGGGACGGCCCCTGGGGTCTCGCTCACCTCCAGCAGCGTCCACCGCCGCCGCACAGCGCTCGCTCGCCGCCTCGGCTGCTCGTGCGCCCGCGGACGCCGTCTCCAGCCTGCAGCCTGCAGCCTCCGGCCTCGCGGTGAGCTCCCCGCCGCCGCCGCCGCCCGCTTCCCCGCCCGCCCGCCGCCGTCGTCGCGCGGGGGACCCCGGAACGGGGCGCGGGACCTGCGGCCGGCTGGCGCTTGGCGGCCGCGCTCCTGGGGACGCGCGCCCCAAACCCGCGCTGCTTCCGTTTGCTGTCTGCAGAGACCGCAGCGGTGGGGAAGCTCGGAGGCCCCGAGGCGGGAGAGCCCCAGGAGGGAGGGCCCCAGGCGGGAGGGCCGGGCGCCGGGTCGCAGGGACGCGGACGAGAGAGGCGCACCCAGTGCGCGCGGCGGAGCCTTCCCATCCGCCGGACAGGGGACTCGGGGAGGCGCGCGCCCAGCGCGGGAGAGGTGATTGATGGCGGAGCGAGGGGGCGAGCCGGCGCGGGCTTCCGCCGCGGCCCCTTCCCCTCGGAGAGGCACGGGTGGCCGGGGCGCCGGGGGGCGGCTGGGGCGCCGGGGCTCGTGCGTGGTTTTGATTTGGTGAAAATCACCACTTCTGACGTCGTCCACACTCTCCAGGAGATGGTTTCCCCAGACCCCCAAATTATCGTGGTGGCCCCCCGGGCTCAACCCGACTCTACGCAAGTCCAGCGCCCTGAGGACGGGGGAGTCATTATCCGGATATTTTGGGTGGGCCCCCAAGGCGAGCTGATTAGACGAAGGCCGGTGAGCTCGGTGTTGCAGGTAGGATCGGGGCGCGGGTTCCCGCCCTGCTGCTCCGTCCCGCCCGGTCCCCGCCCGGCCTCTGCCACGGACCGCACCTGGCGGCCGCCGCGGCTCCACCCCAGCTCCCGCGGCACCGGGGGGCGCTCAGGCTCCGGCCGCCGCGCTGCTCGGGCAGGTGGAGGCTGCGCGCCCGCCCGTGCCCGGGGATTGCGCCCTGCCCTGCAGCCCACGCCCCCCCGCCCCCTGCGAGACTCGGGGACCCTGGCCCGGCACCGGACCACCTGCACCCTCGCTGTCCGTCGGGCGCTGCGGCTCGCGCGGGGAATGCCGCCTGCTTTTCCCGCTTCGCGCCCCCCGCGTGCGCGAGCCTAGAGAACCCCTGGTTCCCCGGAACCCGAAAGGGGGGGATCCCCTATACACTTTGGAAAGGGGACTCGGAATTTCTGTCGCCTTCTGCCGCTCCCCGCCCCCAACCCCACCGCGCCGCAAGCACCCCACGGCCCCCCCCACCGTCGCCCCCGGACCCGGGGCCCCCCAGCCCTCGCCCCCCCTCGCTGGAGCCGCGGGGGCGGTCCGAGGGCGGGGCCAGCGCCCGGAGGGCGCCCATTGGCGCGGGCGCGGGGCCAGCGGGGCCCGAGCGGGCGCCGGGCCGCGGGGTGGCGCGGCTATAAGAGCCGGGCGTTGGCGCCCGCAGATCGCCTGCTCTCCGGCGGAGCTGCGTGAGGCCAGGCCGGCCCCCGGCCCCCCCCTTCCGGCCGCCCCCGCCTCCTGGCCCACGCCCGCCCGCGCTCGGCCCGCCAGCGCCTCCACCCGGCCGGCGGCCCCGCGTCCTCGCCGCCCGCCGCCACGCTGCTGACTCCCGCCTCGGGCGCCGTCGGCGGGGCCGCGCTCCGCCGGGCCTGCGGACCCCCGCCGCCTCCTCCTCCATCTACCTCAACGCCCTCTCCCCGCTTCGCCCGAGGAGGCGGTCCCCCCCGCAGGCAGTCCGGCTCGCAGGCCGCCGGCGTTGTCATCCCCCGCGCTGCCCCCAGCCCTCCCCGGCGCGCGGCCCGCCGCTCCCTTCCTCGCCGCGTCCCGAGCGGCTCGGCGCCGCCTCCGCCACCGCCACCCCCTTCCCGGGCCCGGGCTCGCGACGGCAGAGGGCTCCGTCGGCCCGCTCCGAGCCGGGCGTCCGCGGCTCGGGCGCCCCTCCGCTCCGCCCCCCTCCACACCTTCCCCGGCCCTCGACGTGGCGCCCTGCCCTTGCTTCTCTGTGCGCCCCCGGCCCCTCTCTGGCCTCTGGCCCCGGCGCCCGCGCTCCGCTCGCCCGCAGCCTGCCCTGCGCTCCCTCCCGCCCCCCCCAGCGCCTCGCCTCCGACTCCCTCCCCCTCCACGCCCGCCCTCTCGCCCCGCCGTCCCGAAGTGGATTAATTATACGCTTTCTGTTTCTCTCCGCGCTGTTCTCCCCCGCTGCGAGCCTGCCCGCCTCTCGCTGTCCTCTCTCCCTCTCGCCCTCTCTTTGGCCCCCCCCCTCACGTTCTCTCTGGGTCTCTCACTATCTCTGCCCCCCTCTGTCCTTGATACAACAGCTGACCTCATTTCCCGATACCCTTTCCCCCCCTAAAAGTACAACATCTGGCCCGCCCCGGCCCGCAGACAGCCCGCCCTCCCTGAACTATCAGAAGAGTCCCCCCCCCAAAAAAAGCCATCCCCCCGTTCTGCCCCGTCGCACATTCGGCCCCCGCGACTCGGCCAGAGCGGCGCTGGCAGAGGAGTGTCCGGCAGGAGGGCCAACGCCCGCTGTTCGGTTTGCGATACGCAGCAGGGAGGTGGGCGGCAGCTGCGCCGGCTTCCAGGTAAGCGGCGTGCGTGCGGGGAGGGGAGGGGGCCTGCGGGCCTGGAGGGCGGGGGCCTGCCCGGAGGGGCCGCGCGCCGGTCTCCCCCTGCGCCACCGGAGCGGGGCGGGGGGGCGGTGGTGGTGCGCGCGCTGGGCAGGGGCCCCGGGACGTGCCCGGGGAGGTGTGCGCTGTCCGCAAAGCCGACTTCCTGGTCGGTTGGTGGGTGCAGGGGGCTGTTGCAGAGAGTCCGCGACCCGCGCCGCGTGTGGGAGGGCCCTGTTGGTCCCCGGGGTGCGGGGTAACGAGGAGGGGCGCAAGGCTCAGAAACCCACCCTGGTATGTTGACTCGGTGCCAGCAAGACTGAAGGAGGAAGACGGGGTGGGCGGGGCCAGGATGGAAGAGGGGGCGATTTGGCAAGAGGCTCAGACCAGGCGCCACATTTGCAGAGGACCCCCCCACGGCTTCCCCCCCTTCCCTGTCCCCAACATTTCCACCCAGGAATCTGGGGAGAGGGGCTGCTGGGAGGCGCACGGGGGCAGGGGTGTTCAGCCCACAGAGGGTAACTGCCCCTGCCCAGTGGGCAGATGGAACCTTCCATACAAGGAGGTGTAGAGCAGCCCCCCGCCCTAACCTCCTCCCCCCACATCTCCTGGTGCCTGCTTGGGCTGGGGGTGCAGCAGGAGCCCCCCACCCCCACCCCGTGGTACCGCGCTAAGGGATGGACCAGGGCTAGCTGTTGGGGGTGCAGGAGAGAAGGGACTGGCTGCGAGGACCGAGGGGGCGGGAGCAAAGGGGGCGGGGGGAGTGGTCAGCGGGAGAGGGGTGGGGGGTAGGGTGGAGCCCGGACTGGGAGGAGCCCGCTCACACATAAAAGCTGAAGCACTGACCAGCCTGCAAACTGGACATTAGCTTCTCCTGTGAGGCAGCCTTCCAGTCTCCTCCTCCTCCTCCTCCTCTTCCTCCTCCTCCACCAACCCCAGCGAGCCTCCTGTCCAGCTGCAGGTAACCAGGGCTGTTGAGCGAGGACCCCCGCTGCCCTCTCGCTCCGGCCTGCCCTCCTGCTGATGGCCTGGGGCCTCGGCCCCTCGGCCCCTCCTCTCTGCCTCTGCCCTCCTCACCCTTACCCTCCCTCCTCCCGGCTTGCTCACCTGGCCCACACCTCTCCGTGCCTCTCCGGCCTCTGCTCTCCGCTTGTGCTCTGGACCAGACCCCGCACTAGAGTGGCCGGGCTTGCAGGAGGACGCAGCTGCCGCTCGGCCGGCGCCCAGTCGCTTGCTGGCCAAATTGTTCTTAGAATTTGGAAGGGGGCAGCAGCGGGGGCAGCCTGGGAGCCTGGCTGGGGCGCGGCCTAGGGCAGGAGGAGGTGAGCAGGGTGGCACCTTAGATCCTTCTGTGGAGCTGCCCACTGCTCTTTTGCGGGTTTCAGGGAGATCGCGCTCCTTTCTTATTCCCCCTCCTCTCCTACAGGATTTATGGCATCAGAAATTTCCTGGGCCTAGCCTGCTGCAGCCTGGCTCCAGGCTGGGAAGGGGCTTGCTGGTTGGTGCCCCCCCCACATGCCCACTGGGTGTGGAACCTGGGAGGGGCACCTCTGGGCAGGCTGCCCAGCCCCTGGCGTGGGTAGCATCAGGGTGCCAGTGGGCTCCAAGGCACTCAGCGGTGACTGTCACCCCTGAAAGGGTTTGTACTTGGGCCTGCGGAGGGCAGACTGGGGCTGCCTGCCTGGAAGTGTGGGGAGGGGCTTCCACTTTCTGGAGGGAGCAGGGGCAGCCCCTGCTCAAGCAGCCCCTCCCAAGCCCCCCCAACCCTTAAGAGATCTGGTTAACCCTTGCCTGGGGTCTGCAGCCACATAGCCTATGCAGGGGGTGTGTCCTTCTAGACTGGGCCCTGAGGACCTGGTGTCCAGCCTCCAGGTGGCCTGACCTGTGGGGTTTGGTACCCCAGTGGGGAGAAGATCTGGTGATCCCAGAGGGATTTTGAAGTGTGTCTAGCCCTGAGTGGTGTGATGCCAGGCCTGCAAAGAAGGCTTTTGGCCTTTGTGTTTTAGGGTGCCCAGGGCAGACTGGAGTGGGGGACTGAGCGATTCAGGAGAGCAGGTCCTCTGGGAGTGTGGTTGGCACTGCGCACTAGCCACTGGATCCTTGACCTGGGCTTTGCTCAGCCACAGACTGGGAGGGGGGAGGGGTGGGACTGGCCCTACAGGACCCCCTGCTGCTGGGGGGGGGTAGCTGGTCCTCTGGGATGCACATGCTCTGTGGTGGGGTGGGGCTGTCTGCCATCTTGGCTGATGCTGGGAGGTCCGAGGAGTGGTCACTGCCCCGTGCGGCTCCGCCCCCATGACTTCATAGGCCAGAGGCCAGGTTCAGTGTCTGGCAGCTGGGGGTGGCTGAGCTCCTGCTGGGGTGATGATGGGGGATGATCATCCCCACATGAGATTGCTGACCAGCACCCGGTGCCAATCAGAGATGTGCTTCAGGCACCCCGCCTGGGCAGTGAAAGTGCGTGTTATTTCTGCAATTAAAAGGATCGTGTTTAGGAGGACACCGCGCTCTCAAGCTGTAATGGAACTTGGAACGAGGGGACAGCTGGGCTGGTGTTTGGGGTTGGGGGTAGGTGGCGGGGCCAGGCCCCAGCGGGGCAGGCGGGTGAGCTCATGGCCTCTTCCCTCTACCCCACAGATGCCGATGGGGGTCCCGATGGGGAAGTCGATGCTGGTGCTGCTGACCTTCTTGGCCTTGGCCTCGTGCTGCTTTGCTGCTTACCGCCCCAGTGAGACTCTGTGCGGCGGGGAGCTGGTGGACACCCTCCAGTTTGTCTGTGGGGACCGCGGCTTCTACTTCAGTGAGTAGCTCAGTGTGCGGTGAGGCCAGGGGCAGGACGCACACAGCAGGCACTCAATAAATGCTGGAGGGCACCCCCCTGCTGAACCATCACCCAGATGCCTGTGGACGCCCTCTAGGATGCCTGGTGTGGGGGGCCAGGCAGAGGGAAACTCCTGCAAGGTGACTGCCCAGGCTCTCTTGCTCTGAGCCTTCGTGAGCACAACTGAGTCCACGTTTAGGGGGCGCCTGCAGTGTGCCTGGGTGGGCTCACACTCCCTGACTTGTCCACAATATGACTTGAAGTAGAACACTCTCCTCCCAGGAAGGAGGGATATCTGAGTGGAGGCCAGCCCTTGGCAGGTGGGGGTGGGGGCACTGGACTGGGAGGGGGGGAGGGAGGGGGTTGCTTTCCCTCACTACTTCTTCTGGACCTGCTTGCAGACAGAGCTGTGAGCACTGAAGTTCCCCCCACATTTGCACGGTGCCGGACCTTTTGACAGTGGGATTACCTGAATTAAAATTAAATAAAATAGGTCAGAGACCAGTAAAAACCAAAGCATTTGTCGCAGCTCCACCTGGGCACAGTGGGGGTGAGAGGCATCCCTGCTATAGGACAGCACTGGGGGCGGGCCACCATGTGGGGTGCCCACCTGCTGGCTCAAGAGCTCTCTGGCTGCTCCTCATGCTTCTCTATTTCCATCCCTGAAACCTCTGCTTCTCCTTGCCCCATCCCCGTGTGGGACCCCCAGGTGGAGGTGATCCCTTCCTCGGGGGTGTGGGCCCTTGACCTCACCTCCCAGAAAGCTGGGCCTCCGTTTCCTTACCTAAGGATGGGGCAGAGGAGCAGGCCCAGGTGGACCTTGCAGGTGGAGAGGGCAAGTATGCCTCCTGGGTTTAGCCCTGATGCCGGAGCTGGGTGGGGGTGGGGGACGCCCTTGTGGTCAGGCCTGGCCCTGGCACTCCACACGTGGCAGGCCCCTCTGCAGCCTCTACTTACCCACAGACACCAGCCTCAGTATCTCACAGCTTCTCTCTGAAAAGCGCTCCTGCTTCTCCTTGCTTCTGAAGCCCTGGCCACCCTGGTCTCACCTGTGCCCTCTCTCGCGTGAGCACCTGCCTCGTTTGGGGGCAGGAAGTGGCATGGTAGGGTCTGGTGCCCAGGGAGTGGGTCCCTTGCCAGGTGGGCCTGGCTGAGCCCCCTGCCCCCGTGGGACCTCCTCCCCAGGGGTGCCTGCCCTTGGCCCCCCAAGGTGAGGGCCGAGACCTTTCCTCGCAGCTGACCTTGGAGCCTGAGCAGCGGAGGGACGGGGAGGACGGGAGGAAAGGAGGACGTGGTTTCATGCAGGTCCTCACTCCTCCCCTCCCGTCTTCCTCTTCCTCTCCCAAGCCTGCCTCAGCGTGGCGTCTCGAGGGCTGGGAGCCGCCCGGGCTCCTGCTCTGCTCAGGGACGGCGGCACTTGCGTCCCAACCTGGCCTTCAAGATGGGACCCTGTGCCCCGCACTGTGGGGGCTGGATCCCTGGTGGGCGGCCTCCTGAGCCGGCCTCATGCCAGCACATTTTCCCCACTTCCCTGGGCAGCGGGACCGGGGTGGGGGCTGTGTCCACTCTCCATGCGAGCAGGGAGGCACCAGGAGGCCAGGGGCTGGTCCTGGCACATGCACCCCCACTTCCCCTCCTGTCCTTCCTGGGCACCCCACCTGCCCACTCTTACATCCTTCCTCCACGAGGCTGGCTGTCCCCCTGTCCTGCCCCCCCCCCCCCCGCTTGCCTTGGGCGGCCACCGGCCAAAAGCCCGCTTGTGGGGGGACCGTGGGGGCCGGTGCTCAAGTGCGGCTCTTCTTCCCCCTGTGGGACTTCCAGGCAGGCCGGCGAGCCGCGTGACCCGCCGCAGCAGCCGTGGCATCGTGGAAGAGTGCTGTTTCCGTAGCTGCGACCTGGCCCTTCTGGAGACCTACTGTGCCACCCCCGCCAAGTCCGAGAGGGACGTGTCGACCCCTCCGACCGTGCTTCCGGTGAGAGGGGACCTGGTGTCGGGGTGGGAGGTGTCACCTCTGAGCTGGGGGACCAGGGTGCGGCCGGCACCCAGGGCCTGCAGTGTGGCTGGGGTCCCCACGCTGTGGTCGTGGCTGGTCACCCATCGGATGGCCCCCCACGAGCCGGGCACCCCCTGACTGGCCCTTCCCCCTCAGGACAACTTCCCCAGATACCCCGTGGGCAAGTTCTTCCAATACGACACCTGGAAGCAGTCCGCCCAACGCCTGCGCAGAGGTCTGCCTGCCCTCCTGCGCGCCCGGCGGGGTCGCATGCTCGCCAAGGAGCTCGAGGCGTTCAGAGAGGCCAAGCGTCACCGTCCGCTGATCGCCCTGCCCACCCACGACCCCGCCACCCACGGGGGCGCCTCTCCAGAGGCATCCGGCAATCAGAAGTGAGCCAAAATGTCGCGTAATTCTGCAAGACGGCACCGTCCACCTCGTGCCCTCCTCTTGACCAGGGGCCATTCCATCGGGTCCCGCCTCTAACATCTCTCGAGGTCGCGTTCCCTCTGTGGGCTCCCCCACCCCCAGCCCCCATGCCCCAACCTCCCCATGTCAGGCTCTTCTCTCCTTGGCCCTCTCCATCAGGCTGAGGAGATCCTAGTAACACCTCTAAAAATGTACAAACTCAATTGGCTTTCATAACCCCCCAAAATTACCCCCCCAAATTATCCCAAATTGCACAACAGAAAAAACTACGAATTTCTGAAAAGCTCTCTCTCTCTCTCTCTCTCTCTCACACACACACACACACACACATCAGTCCCCTTAAAACAAATTGGCTTTTTAGGAACACCAGCAAAATTAATTAGTTAAAAAAAACCCCTAAAATTATCAATTGGCTAAAAAAAAAAAAATACCAAAACCAAATTGGCTTAAAAACAATTGGCATCATGAAAGAATTAGGCCCCCCCTTCCTTCTCTTCCCCAGGGACCTTGAGTCAGATTGGCCGTGGGCTCGAGTGCCTGACCTCCAGGAGAAAGGAAGGGACCCCATCTGCAGGTAGGCACGTCACCATCTGCAGCCGGCTCGCCCCCTCAGGCAAAATTCTGGCCACATCTGGGGAGAATTGGCCTTCTCACAACAGCAAACCCCCAGACTCGTTCCTCACTCTGTTTCCTATCCTCGAAAGTCACCATGGAGCTAGATGGGGGCTCCCAGGGAGGCGAAAGGAGGGGAGAACAGAACATGAACACCGAAATTTGTGAGAATAAACTTTAATTGGCACAAACCCCAAACACCCTAAAATCCATCCTCCCAAAACCCATACGTCACAAAATCTTACATCATAATTCCCACCCTAAAAATCACACACACCCACAGACATTCCTGCAGACGCTTCCTACATGCATGCACTCACACACGTGCTCACACACATGCATATACTCTCACACACATGCTCACACATGCTCACACATATATGCACACACACTGCCTCACACATATGCTCACACACATGTACACACGCTCTTGCCCACATATGCTCATACATGCTCTCACACACATGCACACACACACACCCTCACCTGCACACCCTCATGCCCACACATGCACACATGCACACGGATGGGTGAACCCAGCACAGTGCAGGTCAGACCGCTCTCTGAGCTGTTCATTGGTATTGTTTTCATGTCCTGAGCTCCCTTCCTGGCCCCTGGGATGCGCTCCTCGGGTGGGAGAAGAGCAATCCATCTTTCTGAGGTGAGGGAGGTGGCTTTATCCACAGCCCCCTGTGGTGTGAGCCCGATGCCCCAAGGCCCCACCGGCACCCGTGCCCCCTGCCATCATGCAGACTGAGGAACTGATTTGGCCAGACTGGAGGTGGCTGTAGCCGAGCAAGACGTGCCCTACCCGGTAGCCTGACCCCCTAGGTGTGCTCTTGTGAGAAAGATCTGGGACCCCCAGCACACCTAGGGACCATCTTTGCCAGCCCCCTGGGGCCTCTCAGAAATGGGAGGTCCCCCGGAGGCAGGCAAGGATGGTGGGGAGTGTGGGAAGTCTGGCGGTTGGAGGGGTGGGTGGGGGGCAGTGGGGGCTGGGTGGGGGGATGCTCTAGAGTAGGAAGTGGTCCCGTGAGGTTTGGAGTTGACAAGTCAGGAGCAACAAGTGCAGAATTACAATCCAATCAGGAACCCAAATTTACGCCAATTGATCTATTCCCCCCTTTAATTGGTTTCTCCTGGGGCTTTTTTCCTTTTTTTTTTTTGATCCCTCCTTAGCTTTTTATGCGCTCACGTTACTCCCGTCCCACGTAACAGGGGAGCAGTGACAAAGTAATGACGTACGAAGCCACCACCACCACCACCACCACCACCACCACCACCACCACCACCGCGGTAAAGCCGCACGTCCTGCTCTCCGCCATTTATCGTCCCATTTTGGTTTTTGTTTTAATCTGTCCCTTTTGCTTGGGTTGAGTGGAGAGTGGGGCCTCCGTGGGGCACTGGCCACTGCACCCCACGGAGAAGCCTGAGGGATGGGAGTGGGCCACTGCCCGGCCTGGCCTGTGGGGACAGTGGCTGGTCCCCGGAGGTCCTGGGGAGCGGAGGAGGGGGCGGGGAGGTGTCTCCTCGGTGTCCGGAAGGTGCTCGGAGGCCACCAGGAAGGGGCCCCCAGCTGGCCCAGGCTGGCTGGGGGGGAAGGGGTTGCAGGTGTGTTAAGTAGAGGGGCTCCATCGGGCTGGAGCAGGTGGTCGCCTTCCGTGCACCTGGGGAGCCCTCCCTCCACCCCTCGGTGACACCTTGCCCGTTTCCTCAGCACCCTGTCTTGTCCCCAGGAGGCTCAGAGCTCCACGGGGCATCCTGGGGCCCAGGCAGGGTGAGGTCGGGGAGTAGGGGAGGTCAGGAGGATGCAGGCCCTGCAGAGCAGGAGAGCTGTGAGAATGGTCCACCGACTGGGGTCGCTTGGGCCCCGAGGCCCACGGGTCTGGTGATACCGAACCAGCCACCATCTCGGAGCCTAGGGCTGTGGCGGGGATCCGGGCGGCTGGGAGGTTTACCTCACCCCCACTTCTGCCCTCAGTGCAGCCCCCCTGCACGGCAGCCTGACTAGCATTCTAGAGGCCCGAGGCTTCTGGGCCCCAGTGACGGGGCTGGCACGGCCCAGGGGGCGGTGCGTGTCAGCCCACCAGCGGCACAGAGGGTCCCTCGGCAGGCGTCCGGGGAGTGGGCCATTCGGACTATTGGACAGAGCCAAAAAGAGCCAAATTGTCATAATTGGGACCCAGACAGATTGGCCTGAGATCCAAAAAGACTTGGAGGCACCCCAAATTGCCTGCCCATCCTGCTGGATGCCCACCCCACCCAGTGTTACATTCTGCCTCTTGTGGGGTGGGTGCTCCAAGGCCGTCTGCTGACGCTCCTCTGTGTCCCCCAGCAAGCAGCTCTCCCAGGGTCCTCCGCCATCCTGACCCGGGCCCCCATCTGACCTCCTGAGCCCCGACTGTGGCTGTCCATCTTTTCTCCCTCCTCAACTGTCTTCAGCGGGACTCCCTCTTGGGTCCCCCCCACCATCACCTGAAGACCCCCCATGCGCCAAGCACCGAATGTCACCTTGCCCACTGTCGCGGCCCATCTGTCTGGCAGTGGCTGGTGTGGGCCTCTACTTGACCCCTTTAACATGCTGATATTTCTGGCAAAATTCATTGCTTGGGTTTTGTCTTTAACATTTATCGCTCGCAATCCCAATAAAGCATTAAAATGTATCTTGTTCTGAGTCGTCCGCTTTTTCACTTGTGTTCAGGATTGAGGAGGGTGGGAGAGAGGTCCCTGGGGGTGCAGGCACCCTTCTGCTGCCTTTACAGCGCACAGGGCAAGTGAGAACAGCCCAAAAGCCTGCACGCTCTTAGCAGTGACCATGGCCATCTGCATGGGGCCAGGGGCCCTGCTCTAGGACATTCTCAGGCACCAAACCCTCAAAGTTGGGGTACCCTGAGGCAGGAGAGGCCCCCGGGGTGGGGTGGTTTCCAAGAGCCTGCAGTGAGAAGTGAAGTGTCTCCACTGCCAGTCCCAGGGATCTCTCCCAGCCTGGGGGTGGGTGCTGGGGGCCCACCAGGTCTGAAAGGTTCTGGAAACTGTAGTTGTTGCTGGACACAGGGATTCCTATCACCTGCCTGTCCAGTTGCACACACAGACACACTCAGCCTCCCTCCAAGATGGAGGCTACAGCAGCAGAGGACCCCCCCCTCCTCAGCCCCATACGCCCTTCCCTGATGGCTCTGGCTCTGGGCTTTAGGTTCCCTGGGCTGGTGGGAGAAGGTGGCGAGGCTGAGTGGGGAAGAATCAGAGAGGAAAACAAACCATGAGAGACTCCTAACTCTGGGGAACAAACAAAAGGTTGCTGCGGGGGAGGGGGCGGGGATGGGGTCACTGAGTGATGGACACAAAGGAGGGCACATGATGTGATGAGCACTGGGGGTTATACTGTATGTTGGCAAATTGAATTTAAATAAATAAAAAAGCAAAGAAGGTGGCCAGACAGAACCTGAGCCTGCTGCCTCCCTGCCCTGCCCCCAAACCCTGGCTACCCACGTGGTGGATAGAGGGGCAGTGGGACCGGGCGGCATTCAGCGGGCAGGCCCAGCCTCTGTCTGGGTCAGGGGAGGCCTCCCCTCCTGAGCCCCTTCCTTTCTGTTTCTAGTATTTTCTAGTATTTCCCAGCATGGCGCTTGTGGCAGGCTCAAAGCCAGTCCTCCAAGGTCTCCAGGGGTGTCCAGATGGGTGGCCACACTGTCCCTACTCACTGCACTGAGAATTCCAAGCAGAGGGACCCGGGGGGGGGGGGGGCGGGCAGCCTGGAGGAAGCAGGACCAGCCTCCAAGGATGAGGGAAAGAGCCAGTTGGATTGGGACACTGTGCCTATCTTGCTGCAGCCTGAGGTTGATGGAAGTGGGGCTGGGGGCACCAGGTGGGGCAGAGGGCCCAGGCCCTGGCAGTCCTAAGACAGCTCAAGATGAACCGCCCTGCCCATTTCTGCTCTCCCTGGAGACCAGGTCCAAGCCCCATGCACGACCAGCCCCCAAAGACCTACCGAGGCCTGCCTGGCTCCCTTCCTGGGGCTCTCGGGGTGCTGGGCTCAGGGTCCCCCTTCCTCCCAGCTCTGGACAAGCCATGCCCTCCCCAGCTGCCCACCCACCTCACCCAGGGCCCTCCCTCACAACAGCCCAGCCCACCCACACCCCTGCCTGCCCTGGGTTTCCTGAGACCACCGCCACCCCTCCTGAGCTCCTGGCAGCCCTTCTGGGTTAGCATGGACCCTGCTCCCCTCAGCCTGGCCAGCTGAGCCCCCCCCAGGGCCTGGACTACCCAGTTAGGCTTCTCAACCTCTCCTTGCTCTGTAAACTCGCAGCTCATCCCCGGGGCCTCATTCACTCATTCATTCATTCATTCATTCATTCATTCATTCATTTATTCATTCACACATGTGGATGAGAGCTCTCATGTTCAGGGCACCACAGGGTCAGCGTCATGGAGGGCAATGTGGGGTTGCTCTTGGGAAGCAGACGGATCCCTTGGAGAAAGTCATTTTGGAGCGCAGGCCTGAAGGACCTGGGGTTCTGGAGGGGTGGGTGGAGAGGGACCTCTCTCTGGGGAGGCCAGGGTTAGGGATGGAGGAGGGGCTGTGGCTGGGGGAGGGGTCGTGGGAGAAATGAGGTCAGGGTGAGGATGGGGGCTGTATAGGCCATTGTCACTCATTCAACAAACATTTGTGGATCCCTACAGTGGGCTCAGTGGTGCTCCCCCAAAAGACCACATGTCCACACCCCAGCTCCTGGAATCTGTGAATGCCACCTTGTTTGGAAAAAGGGTCTCTGCAGGGGTCAGTGAGGGATGAGCTCATCCCGGATCAGGGTGGGCCTCAGTCCAAACACAGGTGTCCCTGGGAGAGGAGGGGCGGGCCCGTGGGGGAGGGGCCGATGCAGCCCTGGGAGCTGGGGGAGGTGGCAACGGAGGGGGTCTTGGTCCTGGAACACCTGCGTTCAGTCCCAGAGCCGACTTTGGACTCTGGCCTCCAGAATCAGGAGAGAATAGATTCCGTCCTCCAAGCAGCCCAATTTGTGGTCACTTAGGAAAGTTACATGAGGAGACACCTGCTCCGCCCCCGTCCCCGTTCTAGGCGCAGAGGCTGCCGCAGGGCACGGAGCAGGTGACACATCCACCCTGGAGGAGCCCTGGGCCACACTGCAATACCCACTTCCTATGGTTGCTTGTCGCCACTCCCCACCCCATGGAGTCCGGGTGGGCTTTTTAAATGTCAGAGCGGGCCAAAGTCCGCGCCTTATTTCCCTGCAGACAAGCGAAGTCCCCAGGAGGACCCCTGGGTCTGGGCAAACCCATGAGCATGTTCCTGCCTTGGGGCCTTGGCACAGGCTGTGCATGCCTGGACCACTTTCCTGCAGATACCTGCCCGTCTGCAGACCTGCACCCCCTTAGGGAAGCCTGCCGTCGTGCCCCCTCACCAGGATGCTCGGTGCTTGGGTAAGCAACTACAGGCTGGAGGCAGAGGGTGACACTGAAGCCTGGCTGTGAGTGGTTGGAAGGACACGGGCTGTTCCCTGAGCTGGAGACATGGACTTACTTTCTGGGCTACTGATGCTCACTGGGGTCTCTGTCTGGCATTCCCACTGAGCTGCAAAGTGGCCTCTGCCATGTTCCATCCAGCTCCCTCCATGTCCCACAGACCCCTGACCCAGTACTTTCATGGCCACTCCTCACCCACTCCAGAGTCTCCTGCCCTTCTCCACCCCCCATTCGGTCAGTGGACAAAGCCCATAGCTCCACTGGCGGCTGGGCACTGCTGCTGTCCAGCTCATCTCCCCTGCGGCTACTCTTGCATGCCCTCTTCCAGCCTGCAGGATGCCACTCTCCCCTTAGGACCCTCCATGGGCCACGGGGTAGAGTGCAAACCCCAGGCCAGGCTTTCTCGGGGTCACTCGTGCCCTACATTCTTCAGCATCTGGAGAACCTCCCTGTCTTCTCCACAGGCTCCTCCTTCTTCACACACACTAGCTGCTCTCTCCTGGGCCCTTGGATATCTGCTCCTATCCCGGTAACCCCCCCAAGCTCGGTGCAGCACCTCCACCTGCCGATGGACCAGTGGGGAAGTGCAGAAGTGCAGGTGCACTGTCATGGCAGCCTCCCGGGGGTCCCCCTCCCCACGTCCCTAGCCCCCAGCTGGCTAGGAGGGCCCCGGGCGGTGCCAAGAATGGCTCCATCACCCTCGCCCTTGGGGGCTCCTCACCCAGCTGCCCTCCTTCGCCTTCCTAGCGGCCTCCTGGCCTTGGACCGCCGGCCTGGTTGCGGCGCCCAGGCCTCATCCCCAGCAACCTGTGTCCGCCGGCCCTGCTGGCTGGGGCTCCCAGGGTCCCCGTTGCACCCCGCCCGGGCCTGGCACAGAGCCGGCGCTCCCCGCCAGGGGTAGCCAGGTCAGGGGGCCCAGGACAGGCCCCACGCCCGGCCTCTACCTGCCCAGCTCCTCTGAGCGCAGCCCCCGGCCTCTCTCCCTGCTCCCAGCCCAGGCCTCAGCCGGCCAGAAACCAAAGAGAAAATGCCTGTTTGTGCCAGTTACGCCGAAAGCAAAACAGTTTGTGGTTTCTGACCCAAATTTTTAGCCTTTTTTTTCAGAACATAACAAAGCTCAAGACAACTCCCTCCCCCCACCCCCCCAGGCAGACAGAAACGATCTGTTTACACTGGCCGCAAAACATTCCTGGCCCGCCAGCCTGGCCCTCTCCCCCAGGCCGTGCCCTCAGCGCTGCATGGAGGGGCAGAAGGGGTGCCGGCCTGGAGAGGGGGACACGGGGGACACGGGCTGGGCCGGGAGCATCCCGGGGCCCAGAGTCTGGGGCGCCCGTCTGTCTAGTTGGAGGGGCTTCCAGGAAGCAACGGGCAGGGAGGAGCCTGGATGCAGCCTCACCCTGTTCCCTCCAACGTTCCCTCACCTGCATCTGCCCCCAGCCCCTGCTCCCATCCCTCCACACAGACACGGGGTCCCCGGGCCTTCTCCCTGCTGTCTGCCTTACCCCCACTCCTTCCTTCCTAATGCCAGAGGCCCACGTCCCCCTGCCCAGCTCGGCTGTGGAGCCCACGACGACGGGGAGGGCACATTCCCTGGCCTGGGAGCTAGCGTCCACACACTGGTGTAGGTGGAGCGGCAGGTGCAGAGCTGTGATCCCAGCCTAGACCGTGGGGCAGCCAGGCAGGGATCCCCCTCCCAGGACTCAGTGGGGGCAGGCGGGACCACGAGGCGCCCTGGCCAGGAGGAAGGACTGGCCCCTGTCCCACGCATACCACCCTAGGCCTGCCATGGCCCTCGGGGGACCCCTCCACGCCCCGCAGCCTCACCCGTACCCTCCTCTTGCTTCTCCTGGCTCATGTTCCCATCACCTCTCCTTGCTGTCTCGGCTCCTTTCTGCACCCCTGAACTGCCTGTGCCCCAGGCTGGGTGCTGTGGAGCCAGGGTCTGAGAAGAGGGAGTCCAATGTTTAGAGGGGTGCATCACAGACTCACTAGTGGGGGTGAGGCAGACGTGCCCCAGGAACCCCACAGCTGAGGAAGACCACCGGGCTGCATCTGAAGGGTATGCAGGAGCTGGCAGGATGTGGAGGGCTGGAAAGGGATTGTGGAGGGGGAGGGAACAGCATGGGTGGGTTGGAATGGACTTGCTATTCTGCATGAGCGAGGCACAGGTGTGGGTGCACAGAGAGGGACACAAGGCGCATAGTGGCCACGGCTTCAAGTGCCCTGAGTGCTGAGCCCAACCTGACCTTGACCTTGAGAGAGCTCTGGGCAGCAGGGAAGGATTTTCAAGGGGAGAGGGAGCTGCTCCAATGTGTGCTCTGGAAAGACGGTCAAAGCCCGGGGCGAGCTGAGGCCCAAGGGTTAGTGGGCCTGTTAGGTGCAAACGGGGCCGAGCAGGGTGGGGAGGCACATCAGGTGGGAAGCCTCTGCACATGTGCCCTCGTGCTGTGGGGCATCCCACCACCACAACCCCCTGTCCCCTACCCCAGAGGGCAGGGCCCAGCTCCCAGTGTGGGGCCGGGCGGGGGGTGGAGGTGGGGTGAGGAGGTGTGCTCCTGCTGCTGTAGGCCCTGGTCACAATCCAGTTCGGCTCCTGTGAAGCCCCCACCCCCTTGCTTGGCCAGAGCATCATTTTGGAAGGTCTGGCCTGTACCTCTGCTTCCTTCTCCCTTCCTTGTCATCCCTGGCCTCCCCTCGATCAGGAACAGATGTGCCTCTGGAGCAGGAATTCTAGCTATTTGGTTAACCAGTCACTCAAGGGACTTTCTGATAAGGCGATTCAGTTCTCAGCAGAACCAGTGAGGGGGGCGGAGCGAGGACGGGGACTCCCACCCCCACCTTCCTTGCACTCAGGAGCCTGGGGTGCTCCCAGCCAGGGTCTCCCCACCAGCTGGTGGCTCTGGGGGACACAGGTTTCCAGGCCTCCAGTGGGGCCGAGGTGTTCTGGCAGGTGGGGGGGGGGGGCTGAGGATGCCAGGAGTCTCCCACCCCCTGGATCTGGGTGCAGCCAAGTCCCAGCCTCTACCAGCACCAGCATGAAAGTTCACTGCCTGCCTCTCATCCATCCTTCCTTCCTTCATCATTTACCCAGCAAATGAGGCCCCAGAGCCTTGGCTATGCAGAGGCTTTGCTTGGGGCCCTGATCCTGTCCCTTCTCCCCAGGGTACCCCCACCAAACAACGGCTGACTCCCTGGTTGGGCAGGTCCTACAGTGGACCAGGCCTGCATGGACTTTGGGGGTGGCACCCCCCAGAATTAGGCACTCAGGCTTGCCACTTTGGGTCCCTGGTTCCTTGGAACCCAGTACAGCATCTGATCTTGTTCTATTCCGTTCACAGCTGCAGACTGTTGGGGCCACTTTGATCCTTTATTTGGTTTTCCTGCACTTATATCTCCCAGCCACGCACCCCAGTGCTTAGCCCAGTACCTGGTACAGAGTCCATGAATGGACAGGTGGGTGAAAGGGCAGATGGTAGATGTGCATATGTGTAGATGGGTAGATGTGTGGACGGGTGTGTGTGTGTGTGGGGGGGGGGGTGGATAGAGGGGCACAGAGAGGTATAGATGGGTGTATGCATGCTTGGATATGGGGATGGGTACACAGAAACTGCAGAGAAACAGATCTACCCGTGTGGTCACTCGAGATTGTCCTAGTGGGGGATGAGGGAGCAGAGCAGAGAAAATGAAATTTTATGAATGTCTATCCTCAAAGAAATTCTACGTGCTGTTTAGACTGTAGTATTTCCTGCTTTTTAGAGTCTGGAACATTGTACAGGTTGAAAGATATTTGTTGATTAAATAGATTTTTTTTTCAAAGATCTTGTTGAAGTGAACACCTATCTGGAAATTGTCTCAAGAATATGTGAGAAATCAGAACATGTAGATAAACAAGGAGCTGCCTGAAAAATCATAAAATCCTACCCTAGAAAAAGGCACAGGGCCCAGAGAGTTTTACAGGCAAGTGTGGTTTTGCTTTTTTTTTTTTTTTTAAATGCTCAAGATCATTCTACAAAATGTTTCAAGCATAGAACATAGACACACTTCCAATTCATTTTCTGTGTCCCTATGACCCCGATACCAAGGCCTGATCATGATAGCACAAAACGAGGAAAAACCGCAGACCAAGTTCACATGTGAAGATAGATGCACAAATTGTAAATAAAGGAATTAGCAAATTAAATCCAGCCGTGTGTTGAATCAAAGTAATAATATACCATGACCAAGCAGAGTTTACTTCCAAGAATGCGAGGATGACTCAACATTAAGAAATCCATTAATATCCTCATGTTAATAGGCCAAGAGAAGAAAAACCATATGATGATATTGATAGGTGCCAAAAACATATTTAATAAAATCTAACATGCGCTCCCAGTTATAAAACATGTTCCACAGGCTAGGAATCGAAAGAAAGTTCCTTAACGTGAGAGAATACTTACTGCTTGCCCTGCCACACTCTGTCCCAGCCCACTGCCTGTCCACTTCTGAGATGACCTCTTCATCAGCAGTGAGCATCCCTGATGTGGACTTCCATAGACACTTTTTTCATCATTGAATGTGGCCCGTTGGGAGCATTGGCTACTGCTGAGCCCACCCTCACCCCTACCCTGAAACCCCTCTTCGTTCCAAGTATGAAGTGTGTTTCCTGCACGAGGTGTTCTGACAAACTGGCCCCCCTGCAGATAGCAACCTCAAGCCCTGGACAACAAACAAACAACTACCCCAGGGCTCTAGAGAGTTAGCAGAAGTAGGTCATTTTTGGATAGGTAGTCACAGTACGGTGCAGGCATCTAAATCCCAATGGAAACCCTGCCATCTTTCTGGCTGGAAGAGCAGGAGAAGGAGCCTGGGGCAGTTGAGGTCACTGGAGACCAAGATGGGAATCCCCAAGACAGGCAGAGAAGGGGACATCCCAAATTCCATGCATGAGCTCTGCCTGAGTTGCTGGCATAAGGCAGATGGAGATTTGAGCCGCCTCTTAACACCCGCGAGGCAGAGTTTGCAGTTGGAGCCTAATCGAGCTAATAGTTAAAATCAGTGCGCCTGCACTCCCCAGAGAAATGCCACACATCCACGGTCTGCACAATAGAATATTTGCAGAGCCCTGGGCATAGTCCAAAATTACATGGCGCTCTCCTCCCAGGGGGAAAGACGGTTGAGCCAGGCCAATGCTGGAATGACCAGGCAGAGACTTTAAAGGAGGTATGATAACCTCAACCACCCTTGGAGATAGAGGAAAACACAGTCACAGTGAATGAAACGATAGGAGATTTCAGCGGACGAATCTCGAAACCGTTAGCAACACCTACATGGATGACGAGCGCTGAAGAATACGATCTCTGAGATAAACAAAAACTGCTGGATGAGATGAGTATCAGAATGGAGACAACAACAGGAAACGTCTGTGAACTCGGAGATTGGGGAGTAGAAGCTACTCAGCATGAAGAAGAGTGAGAAAGGCCGTGTGGACGCAGAGCAGACGCGGGATAGGAAGTCACAGTGCTATGCAGGACAGGCTGGAGCAGAACAGGAAGCTTAATATTGAAGAAATAACGACTAGAAGCTTCCCAAACACAACAGATTCGAGACGTTCAGCGACACCCAAATAGGATCAGTTTGAAGCAAATCATGCTTGGCATGTCCACGTCAGGCTGATGAAAATGAAAATTAAAAATTTAGGGAAAAA
Organism: Vulpes lagopus; assembly: GCF_018345385.1. Classification (NCBI taxonomy): domain Eukaryota; kingdom Metazoa; phylum Chordata; class Mammalia; order Carnivora; family Canidae; genus Vulpes; species Vulpes lagopus. Next base: position 69,879,319 of record NC_054834.1, on the reverse strand, counting down.
TCTGGAAAGGAGGAAACAGTAGCTTGTACGAAAGGAACCGACGAACCGGGTACCAAGTGCTTCTCACCAAGAACCGCAGGGGCCAGCAGACTACGGGACAACATTCTCTCATAAACCCGTTTTCCTCCCAGCTCCTCCTGTGGCCACTGGGTCCAGTCTCCTTGTCCGTCTGTTTGGTGTTTTGGTGTTTCTTCTGTTTTGATTTGTTGTCTCCCTCTCGTTCACTGTTGCCTGACCAGGGCATCTCCTCCTCTCCCTCCCTTGGGCTCCTCTACTGCCACAGCTCCGGCTGTCATGCAAGTCCTGAACACCCCCGAACATGGGCCCCTGGTGCCATCACCTGCGGTCAGGAGCACGTCCGTGTGCATCCTCCAGGGTCCCCCATCTTAAGGAAAGGCCAAGCCAGAATCCTGGGGGTTGGGGGCCCCATCGCTCTTACCTCACATCCCTGGGGCCTGTTGTCTGGGCACTCCTGCTCCTCCGCAGCAGCCTTCATCCAGACGTCCTGCAGGCTGGGGGCCGCCCCGTGCTCCCAGGGTACATCCGTGCTAGCATTTACTCCTGAGAGGCGGAGCCCGTGTCCCCATTTTACAGATGGTCAGCCCAGCAAGGCAGACGCTCATCAATGGCCATCATGGCTTCGGACGGGCCCGCGGCAGGCACGTACTGGGCATGGCCGTGGAGACTGGCAAGCTGCCTGCCCCTGGGAGCTCACCGTCTGGAGGGAGAGCCTGACAGCTAACGAGGCGTTTAATGAGCCGATTACATAATTATGGGCTGCAGAGAATAACAGGGCTCACCGGCCTGCAGAGTCTACTCTCCCCACACCCTGAGGCCGAGGGGCGGGCTGGGCTCTCCTGCCACCCCAGCCATGGTGAGACAGGTCTGTGGGCCCATCTCTTTGGGGAGCCCCAGACTCCGCTCACAGACGCCTCCCTGTCCTGCATCAGGAGCAGGTGCAGCGGGACAGCTTCACTCTCTTCCTTCCCCCAGTGGGGTGCATCGGAAACTTGCATCGAGTTTCCCTCATGCTGACCTGAGGCCAGGGCACAGCTCTTCCGCAGGCCAGTACCTTCAGACCAGCCCTGCACCCTGTTGTGGGTCACCCCACGACCCCAGGGGCAAGCCTGCGGGCCTTTGTGGTGGAGGGATGAGGTCAGCTCTCCAGCCCCGACCAGGCCTGGCCTCACTTCCAATTCTGAGTGATGTCTCAGATGCAGAGGTGAACCCTGGCACGTGGAGGGAGAGTCAGCATCACATCTCAGGAGTTCAGGGCATAGAGGGGGCCAGGGGCTGCCCCTCTGGCCCCCAGGAAACACTGCCAGCAGCTTGGAGGCATAGGTGTGGGGGTAGGGAGGGAGGCATGTGCCTCTGCGTCCAGGCTCCCTTCTCTGTGTCACGGGGAGGTGAGTCTCTGTCGGAGAGCAGGACAGTGATGCCTCCGTGCCCAGTGTGGGCCAGGGCAGGGCTACATCTGTTCTCTGGGCTGGACCAATGCCCTCCCACCAGGGCCTTGCATCACACAGGTTGGGGCCAGCATGCCCGGGAGATGCCCTGCAGCTTGGTGATGAGGGGCAGGCGCGCTCTGTGTGTTCCTGTCCTATGGGCCATGGAGTGAGAGTGCGGACATTGGCTGGCACCACCTGGCGAGAGCCACTTCCAGGCCCAGCAGGATGCCAGCTCCCCAAATGAGAAGGGGGCAGCTCTGGGTGGCTTCAGGAGCATTTGACCCATTTCCTGGCCTGGAGGCTCCCTGGGAGAAAGCACCACCCCCAGGAGCTCCCCAGAAGAGGAAAGCCCTGGGGGCCCAGGGCCTGTAATCCTGGTCATGACTGCCCACTGTGAGTTCCATGGAAACTCCTTACACCAGCCTGGGCTCTTGGGTCTAATTCCCAGTGACACTGTAGGAAGTTCGTAAGGGAGGCTGGGCATGGTAGGGGCTTGGGGCAGGGCCCATCCCAGCACAGAGCCGCACCCCCACCACACTCTGCTTGTAAGTAGCAGAAAGGTGAAGATTTTGCTCTCAGAGGTTCGCCAGGGGGTCAAGAGAGTTCCTGGAACCAGAGGAGTCCTGCTGCTGCAGGGTCTGAGGTAGAGAGGCTTACAGGAAAGCAGTGGGCCCGCGAGACAGACCTCAGGAAGTACTTCCAGCCCTGATAATGAGGAAATAAATAGCTGGGGGGGGGGGGCAGGTGACAGTCCAGGGGGTATTCATCGGGGGGAGCCAGGAATATTCAGGGTGCTGAAGGAGCTCCAGGAAGCAGGTTCCTCTAGGCCAGGCTGGTCAGGGAGGGCTTTCTGGAAGAGGAAAGACTCAGAGAAGGAGAATTGAATCAGGAGGAGGATGCAGTGGGGACAGGGAAGAGGACAGGCCTGCAGGGGACCTGGGGCAGCTGTCCCACCAGGATCTTCTCACACAGGGAAGTTGGCCGGATTCAGAGCTGGGGGCTGGAGTGGGGTCCCCCAGCACATGGGGTGGCACCCCACGCAGGAGCCACATAGCAAGGACAGAGGCCGGCAGCCAACGACGTCCTTGATGAGGGGCACCCACTGGCTCAGTTGGTAAGGATCCGACTCTTGAGTTCGGCTCAGGTCATGATCTCAGGATCGTGGGATCACACCTGTGCTGGGTGTGGAGCCTACTTGAGATATTCTCTGTCTTCCTCTTTCTCTCCCACCTGTGCACACATGCTCACGCTCTCGCTCTCAAAAAAAGAGAATGTCCTCGATAAAGCAGAGATTGTGTCTGTTCCCAGAACTCAGGACCCAGCAGGACATCTTCAGTGTCCCCTGTGTGAAGAGCAGTCCTGCCTGGGGAGGAGCAGGGTGTCGGCAGGAGAAGCTCACACTGGCCACAGTGGGGGTCACTTGCCCGTTGCGTTCTTGGAGCAGAGGGATGCATCCCATCACCTCCAGGAAAGTGGCAGAGGGACTTTGTTGTCCACGATCACCTCAGAGCTTCCCAGCCAAAAGCAGCACTTTGGGAAACTGGTCCCTTGGAAAGAAAAGACAGACCCGTGGGTTGTTTGCCTACAATAAACCTTCATTTCAAAGACTTTCAGATTTGCAGACAAATTGCAAAGGCAGCTCAGAGAGCTCCCGAATCCCCTCCTGTGCCCCCCGCCCCGTTAGCACCTATGTCAGTGGGTGCATTTGCCGCCACCCAGGCTGGTGAGGGTCTGCGATTCAGCTGTGGCCCTGCTGTGGATTCCACAACGGACCAGTTCTTGTCAACTTTCGGTCCCAGTCCTCGGCCCCCGTGCTGCCCTCATCTGTACTGTCTCCTGGTCTCCTGCACAAGCAGGCTTCTGTGGGTCAGCGACTGAACGGGTCATCCATGTGGCCTCAGGTCGCAGATCATACCTCGCTTTGAAGAAACCACACTCGTGGAGCTTTGGTGTAGTATCACAAAGAAAATCCACGTTCGTCTGGAGGGCTGTGGGGGACACGCCTCCTATCCTTGGCACCAGGGATAGAAGGACGTGTTGCAGATGCTCGCATGAGAACCCTTGTCTCCGGCTCGACACACAGATTTTGGAGGTATTGAGCTGTGACACTCTTCTCACAGAATTGGTTTTGTTTTGAAAACTATAATTTTTGTTTTTGTTTTTTAAAGATTTTATTTTATTCATGAGAGACACAGAGAGAGAGGCAGGGACAGGCAGAGAGAGAAGCTGGTTCCCTGTCGGTCGCTTAATGCAGGACTCAATCCCAGGACCCCGGGATCACACCCTGAGCTAAAGGCAGAGGCTTAGCCACTGAACCACCCAGGAGTCGCTATAGTTACTTTTATAGAATATAATTTATGTTAATATGCACTGAGTATCTGATTATTTTTGTGACTTTTAATTTATTTAAAACACTTTTAAATTTCTAAATTGTAAATATTTTTAAAAGTTAATGTCTTAGCTTTAACATCTGTGAGGCAAATCCTAGCAGCTGCAACTCTACATTAGCACACACTCCTTGAGGCCTCACTAATGTTTAGGAAGGGAACGGGGTCCCAGGGCAAGAATAACAGAGAACGGAGGTCACAGAGCCTGGGTGTGGATGCAGCCAGTTCTGGGTTCAATCCCCTGCCGTTGCTCAGCTTCTCTCTGCTTCAGTCTCCTTGGGCATTAGGCAGAGACCATAGGAGCAGGGCTCACATGGGGTGGGCTCGTGCTCCACAAGGGGATCTGGTGACAATGGCATCAAAGACTGGTCACAAACAGCCCTTCACCAAGGATAAAACCAGTTTAGGCTTACAGGAAAATTAGAGGGGAACATACAGGGAATTCCTTTATACCTCCTCCCTCCCACGCGTGCACACATATGTGAACACACACACATGCATGCACACACATGCATGCAAACACACATGCACACACACACACAGGGTCTCCTATTATTGACCTCCTAGCTGCCACATTTGTCAAAATTAACGAACCAATACTGATACCTAGTAACCAAAGTCCGCAGTTGACATGGGGTCACTCTTGGTGGTGAACATCCTGTGGGTTCAGATGCATGCGAGATGACACTGTCCAGCACCACGGTGTCACATGGAGTGGGAACCCTGCCCTAAAGCCCTCCAAGCTCCTCCTGTTCATCCCTCCCCCCCAAACCCTGATGACTCCTGATCTCTGTCCTGTGTTCCTAGTGCAGCCTTTTCAAGAATGTTCTAGAGCTGGGGTCACCATGTGCAGCCTTCTCAGACTGGCTTTTCTCAATTTATGGTTCCTGTGTGACCTCCCATGGCTTCAGAGCTCGTTCCTTACTAATGCTGAGCAATATTCCACCGCCCCGATGTCCCTCCGTGTGTCCATGTACCTACCGAAAGGCGTCTTGGTGGCTTCCAAGTTCTGGCAAATAGGAGCAGAGCTGCTAGAGACATCTGCGCATGGGTCTACAGTGTGGACGTAGGTTTTCTCTCTCAATTTCTATTTCAAATTACAGATGAGTTATCCCAGAATTATGTTTAAGGCAATTCCTCTGTATCCCTTTGTTGGAAGGGTTTTCGGGGTCATTTGCTGCTGTTTTAAATTCATAATGTTCTCTTCTCTGAAGTTTTAATGCTATTTGTACAAAGAGCTGCGTCTGTTACCAGATTCGCCCGCCCCCCACTGAGCTGTAGCGGCATCCCTGTGTCCGTGCTGTGGGGTTTCATTAGGGTGTCTCATTGGACTGGTTAAACCCCTTTCTGTCCTTCCATCTGAGAACACTCCTATTACTCAACCCTGCTTGTGAAGACACTTGTCTCTGGAACCCGGCTCGGAGAGATCCTTCACCCCCAGTATCACCAGCCCGGGAGAGATCTCGGCTGCCCCACCGTGCTCTGACCCTGAGATTCGAGGAGGGGGTCGGGTGTGGTGCAGGTACCTGCATCTGACGAGCAGCCAGGTGCAGGAGCCGGTGTGCCCCTTGGCCTGTCAGGAGGTCCGGAAGCCCACTCCCCCCAGCTCAGGCATTCAGAAGCCCTGGGTACCTGCTCTGTCCACAGAGGAGCCTGGCTGCCTCCCCGGGGCTCGGAGGGGACTCTGGTTCCCATGCCTCAGCAGGACTTGGCTCCCGAGGCTGGGGGTCTCTGAGCGGCCTCATTTGTTTGTAACTGTGTGGTTGAAGTCTAGCAGACGTGAGGAAGTGTACCTGCCTCACACTCCTATGGCACCAGCCCCCGCCCCAGACTCAGGACCTGCATCTGTTTGGTTGTCCCCGCTTCCGAGTTCCTGCTGCATGCCAAGCGCAGAGCAGGGGGTGCCTGATGGGCTCCAGCACCACCACCTAGTATGCTGTCCCTGCCAAAGGGGACCCCAGCCCTTGTCTCCATGTGGTTTTGAGAGGGACTGTGGCCCGCCGCTCTGCCCACAGCCTCTGAATGTGAACCTTTCTTTGCACGCTCCCACTGACAGGGAACTCACTACTGCCCAAAGCTGACTATTGCTTGCTAGCCCCTGACCTAGGCCATCCTTTTGGGATTCCACCTACCCTCTCCTCAAACCAGGCAAGGGCCTTGCTAGAGGCTGGGATGGGCCCAGGTGCTCCCAGCTGAGCACACCTCCAAACTGAGGCCCCTCTGAGCTCCCCCTAGCCTGTCTGAGCTTTTCCCCCCTGCAGTGCTCTGGGGCAGTGGGGGGGGGGCAGCAAGATAGCTCTGACCCCTCTGGGACCCCAGGACTCCACCTCTTCCCAGCCCAGAATCACATCTGACCATGGAGAAGCTGGCCGGTAGGTGGGCTGTCAGGGACAGTCAGCCTTCCAGGCCCCATCTGGCTCTGTAGACCCCAGACTGGCCGGCCTGGAGGAAAGCCTGCCCTGAGCTTGCCGAGTGTCCCATCCACCTAGGCTCCTGCCCCCACAAGAAGCCCCTGCTTAACTCACGTGCTCTCTGGTGGGGTGGCCGAACCCCCACGGTAGTGAGTGGGCTGCATGCCAGAATCCCATCTTGCTCAGACGTACCCTGGCCTCCCCCAGCTGGGACTGGGCCCCAAGGTCCGGCCGGGTGGGTTCCCTGAGGACCTGAACAGCCCACCCAGCTGAGCGCCTGGCTGTCTCTGCGGCCTGGGCCCTGGGGACCCCAGCCCAGACCTCACGTTTGGGGAAAACCAGCTGCTTCCTGTTTGTGTCAGTGATTGGCTTGTTTTCCTGTGCAGCGGTCGAGGGTCGAAGCACCCAGTGAGCCGGGCGCTCCCCGTCTTTGTGGGGCCTGCTGTTCCGAGGAGAAACTTAATCACTTTGTTTTCTTGGTTTAGGTTTTGCTTTTTAATAAAAAAAAAATGACCCGCTCGGCTCCGGCCCCGCGGCCCTAAAAGGCGTCACTTTCAGAGGCTCCACAGCAGCACCAGGCGGGAGCTCCTGGGGGAGGGCAGTGGGGCCCCGGGCGGGTCGCCCCTTGGGAAAGTGGGAAAGTCGGAGGGCTAGACTGGGAGGAGCCAGCCCCTCTGTCCTGCCATGTGGCCAGCAGGGCCCCAACCACAGGTCAGCATTGCCGAGCAGGGCCCTCGGACCCTAGGTGGGCCCAGGGAGGGGATGACCCCGCAGGTCCTCAGCTGGGGTGGATGGGGGCAGATCTGGGCACCCACTGGAAGCCTGGATTTCCAGGCTGGCTCCTCCCCCCATCCTATTTCCTTCCCCCTCCCTCCCTCCTCCCTCTCTCTTCCAGGGCCTTGAACCCAGGAAAGGTGGGGGATGGACCCCTGGCACCCCCCCACCCCTCTGCTCTCCAGTGCTCATCCCTCAGAGGCCTTGGCTTCTGGGCCGAGGATCCTATGATCCTCACCGAGGGGTTTCCTCTGGGCTGAGGTGGAGGGGAGTGGCTGCACAGATACCCCCGGCTGCTTTGCTCTGCCTTCCATCGATGTCACAGCCTCCCACCCAAGGACTCACCCTTCCCTGTGAGCAGTGAATCTGCAAAGTGGCAGGGCTGGGGGAGGAGGAGGTGGCAGCAAGTGCAGACTCCAATCCAAGATGGATTGGAGTCAGGGTCCAGCAGGTGCCTAGCACCCTCGAAGCCTTCCTCACAGAGCTCCTGGCATGCCCTGCTCTCAGTGCTTGGGGTGTGGGCTTGCCCCACAGTCAGGGAGAAGCGAGCCCATCTCTGGGACACAGGCAGAGTGGGAGGGGATGTAGTGGAGGGGGGGTCAGGAGGGAACCAAATACTGGGAGCTGGTATGGGGTGGGCTGAGACAGGGGACAAGGAAGGAAGGGTCCTGAGGAGTCCTGGAGCCCTGGCCACATGCAGGACAAGCTGCCCAGGTCTCAGGAGCAGGGACGGCTGAGCTGGCTGCATGGCATGCTGCTCATCTCCTTGACACTGTTCCATCCCACGTGGACCCCACGCAGACCACATTATCGCTCAGCCTGGGCGCTCAGCTGGGGACAAGAGCAGCAGGACCCCACACAGCTTATAGTGGAATGTGGCAGAGGGGATGACACAGGAGTCTGGGCACCCTGAGACCAGGACCCGCCCTGTGGTGGCCAGCCTGCTGCTGGCCATGCACCTGAGCCGGTGAGCAGGTGCAGTGCTGCCCAAGGCTACTTGGGCTGGGACCTGTCACGGATGAGCATGTGGGAACCATGCAATGGGGCTTGGGCCCCCTGAGCTTGGGGGTGGAGGCCCTGTGTCCAGGAAGCTCTGGGTGTTCATGTCGGAAGCAGATGAGTGCAGCGGGGGCAGACTCGGTCTATGCGTGTGGGTGAGAGCAGTGGGGTTAAAGACAGTGTCCTAGTGGCCAAACCGCGTGCAGCTTCTGGAGCTTATAAGGCCAGGGGTGAGTCTATGGCTGACAAGAAGGGAACTGAGATGATAGAAGTGGGGGGCAGGGCCAAGAAGCTGGAGCAGGATGCACCCATCCTTCTATCCTTCCATGACTATCCACCTGTGTCTCTGTCCCTCCATTCATCCCTCCATCTCCCCATTCGCCATCATCCCTCCCTCTATTCCCTTCATTCACACACCCACCCCTCCCTTCATCTCTCTATCCCTCCATCCAACCATCTACCCATCATCCCTCCCTCCCACCCTCCATCCACCTATCCTTTCATCCCCTCACTCACCCACCCATCCCTCCATCCATTCCTCCCTCCATCATGCCCCCACACCCCCATCTCTCTAACCAGATGCCTCATGGACCTTTGGGCAGAGAGTGTGCAGTGGCAGGAGTGGTCAGGTGCAGAGGCCTTGCCTGGCAGCAGTGTGGTGTCTCTGGCCAGTGGTGGGAAGGTGGCAGGAACAAGGAGGGGTGGCCTGGAAGCTGTCTGAGATGGCCAGGCCCAGGAAGCTCTGAGAAGGATGTGGCTTCTCTGAGGCCGGGGCTAGTGGAGGGTCTGGCTTGGGTGTTGGGCATCTGGATGCTGAGCAAACAGACAAAGTGTCCAGGGCTGAAGCTGGGAGAAGACAGGGTGCCAAGGAAGGAGGTGGTGTTGGACCCGAAGTGAGGTGATGGCAGAGCCAAGAGCAACTGCCGAAGGACCGCAGGAACCCAGGGTGGCACTCAGCTGTGTTCCAGGCACCTGGGAGGATGGAGGGGGAGAGGCAGCAGAGGCAGCTGGCTCTGGAGGGCACAAGTGGGGCTCAGTGTGGACTTGGCGCACCTGCCACCCCCTGGACATATGTGAAAGGGGGCTGTAGGTGGATATGCTGCCAAGGGCGCCCAGAGGTGGGGAAGGTTGGAGTCCTGGCTGCCGTGGCTGCAGCTCTTGGGCTGCCATAGGTACCCCTTCCTCAGGGTGGCCTCTCAGTGTTGGGGCCTCCCCCGCCCCACTGGCCTGTGTCCTGGCCACCACCACAACACTGCCCAGAGCAGAGGCAGGTGGGCAGAGGGGTGGGAGGACGGCACAGGACCAGGGGCTTCGAAGATGCAGCCTGTGGCAGGGTCCAGGAGTCTGAAGTTCCAAGGTGTGCTCTGGGCCACAGAATAAACCCGCTCAGATGTTTTCTGCATTACGGAGTGTGTGGGGAGGGAGGAAAAAATGCTCCACTTTCCATTTCAGGCACAAAATAATTCGGTCATTCGTTTTCATTCCAATATCTGGAAAACAGCTGATTCTGGAAACCTAAACCGTCCCTGGGCATAGAGTGCTGAGGAAGAGAGCACCCCATGGAGCTGGGGGTGGGGGCTCAGGCCGGGGCAGGCCTCTTCCGTGTACCCTGGGCCCTTGGGGAGTGGGGCCGTGGCTGGGGCTTGCAGGACAGACCCCACCCAGGAGTCAGCCCTGCCAGCCAAGTGCAGCCAGGTTTCTATGGCACCCGAGAACCCGACACGCGGGGTTCTGGAAACTTGGTGGGCTAATCCGGGCCCTAATCCTAGCAACGGGCTGGGCCTACAGCTGCATGATGGGCGGGGGGGATGCCAAGCAGGCACAGGGACCCTACTGTGGAGGGCCTCTCTGCGACAGCGCCTGGGCTCTCGGGCTCCCAGCTTTGGGTGTGGCCCCCCAGGAATGAGGGTCATTGTGGGTGCCTTCCAGGCCCCCTCTGGGCTGCCCAGGGACCCCGAGGCTGTCCTTGCCTTGAGGTTGTCAGGATCAGAGGAGATTAGCAGGTACAGGAGTCTGAGCGCATGTGGGCAGTGGGGCTCCCTGCTGGGAGTGGGCTGAAACCCTGTGGCAGCTGGGGCAGGCTCGGGGACCCTGGTGTGCTCACTTGGGGCCTGGGCCCTGGGCCTGTCTGGTCTGCGAAGTTCTGATGAAGGACAGCTCTGGAGGCCTTCGCCAAGGGGGCCCACTGCACATGTGTGTGCATGAGAGTGTGAGCCTGTGAGTGTGTGTGCATGTGCATCAGTGTGTGTGTGCATACACGTTAGTACATGTGTGAGTACTTGCACGTGGGTGAGCACATGTGGTGAGAGTGTGTACACATGAGTGAGTGCATTGCAAGGGAGTGTGTGCACTCGGGTGAGTGTGTGTGTGTGTGTGTGTGTGTGTGTGCACGTGAGTGCGTGTCCGTGAGGGTGGGCACACATGTGAGTGAGTGCATGTGCGTGAGCAGGGGAGGGGAGATATAGAGAGGACACTGCCCGTGTGTCTGCTGTCTGCTGGAGCCGGATCCGTGGCTCTGCTGCGTCGCCCCGCCATGTGTATGTGGGGAGGATACTCCTGCCATGACCCCCAGTCCCCAGCCCTGCTCTAGACCAGGTGGGAGGCAAAGGGCTGCAGCCCCTGAGCTCCTCACTGCCCGTCTCAGGACCAGCACACCCTCAACCTTGTCAGGTTGGGATGGGGTCCCGTGTCCGCAATTCCTTGGGGCACAACCCTCTCTCCCGGGGGCCTGGCACTCAGTGCCTGGGTAGCAGAGGAGGGCCTTGCCCTGGTGGCTATGGCTTGGGCCCTGGAGATAGTCAGCAGGGTAATTCCACCGGAGGAGCTGTGCACGAGGCGCTGACTCGGTTTCCCCTCCACATTTCCCTGGCATCTGGGTATAGCTGGCCTGAACTCACTCTGCCCGACTGACCGGTCTCCTCTTCTGCCAACTGGTGGACTGTGGGAGGAAACCGGTCCAGACTGGCCGTGGTGGGGGCAGAGAAGGGGCAGCCACAGGAAAAGGATGAAGGAGGGAAAGCAGTCTCTCCTTCAAATCAGTGACTTGAAGAAGATCTCAAGTCAGGAACAAGGTAGTGTCCAGACGATGGTGCGGGGAGGCACAGCCTGCCCCTCCTGTCCCCCTGCACAGAGGCACGTCTCTTCGGGGAGCTTGGAGGGCAGCCCCGGCCCCGGAGGACAGCCTCTCTCCACGGCCCTGGTCTCTCCTGCCCTCCTGCCTCCTCCACACCGGCTCCCGGGCATCCAGCTGGAGGGCCCCGCACCCCATCAGAGGTAGAAGCCGTTTGGGTGGAGCAGGGCAGAGGAGGGCAGGGACCAGGCTGGACCCATTGTTCAGAAAAGACGGAACTGACTTCAGCCCTGGGCAGGCCCCCCTCCACCCCCAGGTTTCCTGCTCCCTGGACGGCCAGAGGGGACTCGGTCCACCTTATTTGGGGATTGAGAAGCCACCCTGTGTGTGTGGCCTTGGGAGTCCCAGGGCAGTGTGTGTGTGTGTGTGGGGGGGTGGGATCCCCGCAGGCGCTCTCTGAGACTCAGAGCCGCAACCCATCGGCAAAGAAAGAGCCATTGAGGACCCACCCATCCTCCTGGGTGCCCCCCAAGCCTGCATTCACCCACCTCCCCACTCAGGTGTCCAAATCTGCCCTCATGTCTGTCCTCAGCCATCCACCCATCCCTACAGCCATACCCTCACCCACCTGTCTGTCCATCCAACCAACCATCCATCCATCCATCCACCCACCCGTCCATCCATCATCCATCCATCCATCCTTCTACCACACCCTTATCCACCAGTCTGTCCATCCATCCATTCATCCACTATCCCTCCACCATACCCTCATCCACCCATCTGGCCATCCATCCATCCATTCATCCTTCCTTCCTTCTACCCACCATCCACCCAACACAATTTTGTAACATCTTGGTTTGATAACTGGAAATCCATTGCCAAAAAAACCTTCTTGAATAAATTCCTCGGCCAAGTAAAAAAATGCTGCTCCATTTTGGTGGCGTGTAGATTTTAAATCATCACATCTGAGATGAGGGCCAGGACATGGGACTGTCCCAGTCAAGACATTCCATTTTCCATGATGCGGATGACAGAAACACACATGGGGCACCAGGGGGCTGAGCTCCCAGTACGATAGGGCCTCTCCTAGCTCTGAGTGACCTCAGAATAGCGCCTCATTCCTCTGGTCTCAAGCTGCTCCTCTGAACAATGGGTTGTGGAGACTGTTGTGACAGTCAGTGGGGAGCAAGAGTCTGCCGGGTTCAGCATTTGCAAAATGTCCCCAGTGCAAGCTGCGATGGCAATAGCATGGCTATCCAGGGACGTGGCTGAGCGGGGGCCTCATTTCCCGGGAACCCATTCCTGGAAAGGAATCTTGCAGCCTCAGGCTCTGGTGGCCAGTGCTCTGGGCCCTGGAACTACCAGGACAGCCTTGGAGGGAGAAGCAGCTTTGGGTGGTGGCTAGGTGGCCTCAAGTCCCAGCATGAGCTTAACTGAAGAATCTGGGTTTGGATGGTGTGGTGCTGAGAGCTCATCCCATTTAAGTAGGATCTTGAAAGATGAATAGGAGTTTGCCATACGGAGGCAGGAAGGGCCTTCCACATGGAGAGAAGAGAAAGGCACTTTGGGTCTGTGGAGTTAATGTGGTGGAGCAGGCGTGCAGATCACGTCCAGGCCTCGAACAGTCGTAATGGTGGCTGGAAGGGAGTGGGGGTGGGGGGTGGAACCCAGGGATCTCCCACCCAAGCCAGGTTGAAAGATTGAACGTGGCCAGCAGTTTCTGGGAGCTAAGAGGTAGGCCAGGACAGGGTTCCCAGAGGAGAGTTGTGAGCGGGCCAGAGCAGCAGGCTCTGCGGGGAGGGGCCGGAGGGGGCTTTTGTGCAGGACGGTGGTGAGTCCAGGACCCTGCCCCAAGCACCAGGCATCTCCTGCCAGGATGGTGTGCCTGAGGAGACTTGTGGTGCAGGGTCTGGAAGCCTCTGGATCCTTTCCCTGAGGTGAGGTGGGGGACACCCTCTGTTGTGAGTCTGGTCTGCACCCCTCTGTCCTGCTGTGCCCTCCTTCCTACTGGGATGCAGAGCTCTGGAAGCCCCTTGTCACTAGCTTCCACTGCCTGTCCCCTCCCTTCCCCCTGAGTCTATGCTTTGTGGCCACTGGCATCCAGAACAGTCCAAGGCCAACTGCCCCCCAAAACCAAGACTCAGGGGGCTTAGCAGAGCGCATGGGGCTGGCAGCTGTCCCCAGGGCCATGACGTGGCCCCCAGGACCAGGAGGGGTGCAACTGGGACCTGGCATGGCACGTTACTCCTGGGGGCTGGGGTGCTGAGCCTGGGGGCCCCTCCCTGCCAGCACTGGGCGGGCTTCCTGTCTGGCCCCAGGAAGTGACCTCCTGCTGCCCCCAGCAGACAGTGACGCCAGCATCTGAGGTGACAAGGCACGGGGCTGGCACCTGCTCCACACATTCATACAGTCACCCATCCTGGCCTGGAGGAATCAGAGGCGCACTGGCTCGGGGCAGGCTGCCCTCAGAGCCAGCTTCTGGCAGGGATGAGGAAAATACGTTTACAGATGCCAGGGCGGGGGCACCCTCAGCACCCCTCACTCTGTGCCAGGACAGAGCTGTTGTCAGCATACCAGACCCAGAGCCCAGCGCACAGTAGGTGCCCAATCCACGTGTGGATGAATAAATGAAGACTGACCAAATCTAGCAAGTCCTGAATTATGGACAAGCAGGACGTTTCAGAGGCTGGGTGGAGAATAGCGGCATGTGGAGTCTGAGCCTCCCTGCGGAGGGCACCAGGGGCCTGGAAGGGCAGGGCTCTGTCCCCACCCCCTGGCAGGCCAGCATCAGGAAGGTCTTCCCCATGTGGCCACTGGCATGACTGTCTTATGGCCCAGACCCTCCTGCCCTGGGAGCCCCCGTCACCCTGTGCATTGCCCTCCCCGTGCTCTGCACTGGCTGGGAGGGGCACCACAGGCAAGTGGGCACCTGCTGGGGCTGTAACCAAGCACACCGCCTGGCACCGGCCTCGGGCAAGATCGGTGTGTGGCTGCCAGGCCTGTTGTTCTCCACAGGTGCCACGGTGAGGGGCGTGGCCGGCAGGTGAGCGGGCAGAGGAGCGTGCCAGGGGTGTGCCCAGCCCAGCAGCCTGGCACCAGAGGGCCCTTTGGCGCCCAGAGGCCACGCCCCACGAGGCAGCCCTGTGCAGGCTGGCAGGGCAGTGTGGGGATGTTTAATTACATTTTGCAATGAAAGTGGCAGGTGTAGGAGCCAATCCTGGGGGACTCCCTGAGGTTCAGGGAGAACCACAGACCCCAGCTGGCGGGAGCCCAGAGTTTCAGAGGATCCCAATGCACGCCCCCCAGGTTGGGAGGGTGCAAGGTGAGGGCCCCAGGTGACAGGCATTGTGGCCAGTTGGTCGAGGAGGGTGGACCGGGCCCTGCTGAGCTGCTTCCCAGAGTCTGGGGTGCTCATCAAGAGTGGAATTGGTCCAGCATGTCCACCACCGGCCCACGGGACAGGCGGCTGGAGGATGGGGGGTATAGCAAATGCAGTCCAGGGCGGTGTTGGGAAGGGGATGGAGCACCCCAGGTCCAGGTAAAGCTTGTGGGCACAGGGGAGGGGAGGAGAGGGGTCCTGGCCTCCAGTGGGGCCTGGGTGTCTAGCCGTGTCCACGTCCCCTGTGGTCCATCCCCACTCTGGTGCCCCACGGGCAGGAGGCTCTCAGGACCTGTCACTGACACCATCTGCCCTCACCTGAGGTTTACTCAGCCCTTGACCAAAAGATGCTCGATCCAGAAAGGAGAGGCAGCGGTGGGAGAGGCCCCGGCAAACACAGCCAACTGAGGAGGGGGCAGCTGGGGACACAGAGGAGGTGCCCTTTCTGGTGGGATGAGGGGCTTCTTGGGGGGACACCGCTGGTCCTATGTGAATGTTCACATGTTACAACTGGGGATGTCAGGGGGACAAGAGGCCCAAAGGAGATGGCCGTGCAGATGGGTAGGACCCAGCTTGGCTGCTTGGTAGAGCACCCACTGGGGAGGGGCGTCCCAGGCACTGCCTTCTGCTCCAGTCTTTGGCTCCATTCCCCAAACTCCAGGCTGCCCTGCCTAGGGGCCCTGCCTCCACCCCCTGGAGCCCTCCCAGGCTGTGTCCTCCCACAAGGGAGAGGGTCTCCTGACCCTGCAAGACACAGGGTTCCCGCTTTGGGCTTTGCTAGAGCCATGAGGACTGTTGGGGGCGGGGCTTCCTCCTGCCCAGGGCCTGGGGGTCCCACCCACCCACGGCCAGGCAAGGAAGCCACTACTGCCTGCCCTCCCAGAGCCAAGCTGGCCCTGAGGCCAAGGGGAGACTCTCTGGGCCTTCTGGTGGCACATCTGGGTTCTGGTTTGGGTCCTTGGTTTTGGGAAGTGTGCCCAGCAGATGTTGAGGGCATCCTACGGCCAGCCTTTACCAGCTTTTTCCTGACAGTGTCCCTCTCTCAACCATTTGGATCTGCCTGCCCTGGACACGGGCTGCTCCCCAGCCTGGGGCACCTGCTCCCTTGGCGCTCTTTTGCCCTCAATGTCCGCAGGATGGTGTTCAGATCTCACCCTGATGTGCCCGCCCTCCCTCCAGCCCTGACATCCCACAGACACTGCAGTGAAGTACCCCCACGCATGTCCACTGGGGCCAAGTGCTCTTCTCAGCACTCTTGTCTGATCGTTTATTAATTCCTAATGCAGCCCTTCTGGCAGTGCTGGGGGGATCCCCACTTCCCAGATGGGCAAACAGCTTGCACAGTGCTGTGCAGCAGCGGGGCTGGGCCTGCTCCTGACGCTGTGGAGGAAGAAGGTGGCCTCGAAGCTGAGACACGGTGGGAGCAGGCGGTGCTGCCCCGGGAGGAAAAGGGCTTCCCAGGTCAGGGGCTGCGTGTGTGCAGAACCCAAGGGCAGAGGCAGCCAAGCCCCAGGACAAGGTCTGACTCGACTCTGGCTGAGTATGGTGTTCTCTGCAGGGGAGGGTGGAGTTCAAACTGGGGTGGCGGGGTCTTGGAGGCTGCCAGGTGCAGGACTGATGGGAAGGGTGGGTGTGTCCACGTTAGCCTCAAAGCTGCCCAGGGAGGGGAGGAGCCACCTGAGGTCTGGGGACCTGGGCAAGTGTGGCAGGATGCTCATGAGCCCCGCCACAGAGCTTGGCACGGTGGGGGGCAGGGGGTTTGCGGGGCAGGGGCAAGGCCCAGACAGGTGGCAGAGGGCTCAGCAGGAAGAACTAAGAGAGGCCATATGCTCTCACTGAGGGCAAGCCCCTTTGGCCAACCCACGACGACCTGAGGGAACCCGCCTGTGGCCCTGCTGGGGTGCGTGACATGGGCCGGGCTAGCAGGGCAGGTGTTCCCCATGGGGCAGGTGTTCCCCATGCCTGCGCCTCCTTTCTTCACTTGCAAATGATTCTCCAAGGATGCAGACGTTTCATGGGGTTTCCCCGGGCTGGCCTGCCCTGCACCTGTGTCCCTGTGGCACATGGAGACGGTGGACGGGGCCACGGCCAGGGTCCGGGGCTTCGGAATCATTTCTGGATGTGGTGGTTGCTTTCTGAGCTGCCTGGACAGAGCCGGAAGCCTCAGGCTATCCGGAGGGCTGGGCCGAGCTGGCTGTGAGGCCGAGAAGAGCAGGAAGCCACAGGGCACGGGGAGGAGAGGGGCGTCAGGTGGGGACATGTAGCAAGGATCCACCCGGCGCCCCTGGGCTGTGGCCGGGAGTCAGCCTCGGGGTGGGGGAGCGCCTCAGACAACAGCTCAGACCCCCCGCCACTTGCATTGGTGCCCACAACTCAGTTCCACTTGATGGGGTTCCTGCTGGTTAGCCAGGCCAGCCCAGGGCCTTCTGACAGCCGAGTCAACCCCAAGACCTGATTTCCCCTCGGCCTCATATGCAAACTAGCTCCACTTTTCCAAAGCCAGTCCAGAGCAGCATAGGGCATACTGGGAGGTGCGGGAGTCCAGTGGGGCTGGGCAGGCTGGTCACAGATGCAGGCAGGAGGCAGGAGGGCAAAGCCAAGGCTACCGAGGGCCTACAATAGGTTTCTGCTGGGCTGCCCAGGTGCTGAGGTGAGCTGGAGCCTGAGAGGGGGCAAAGGAAGCTGCTCCCAGCCGGGTGTCAAGCAGGATCCCATACCTGGCCTGCAAGATGGAGGACTTGGGGAGGTGAGCGTATGTGTCTTGGGAAAGCTGATGCCTCTGTGCCATCTGGGGAGGTGTGAGTTCCCTGCAGGTGTGTCCCTGAGCCTTCGGGGCCTGGAGCAGACACCTGCCTTTCTCCACCCACTTTGAGCCTGTGGCATGCGGGTCTTTCTTCCCCACCTGGCTGGGCGTGACTGCAGTGGGCAGGACCAAGTCCAGCAGGATGGCCTTCCTCATGCACCTGCAGCCAGCAGCATCCTCTCCATCCCTGTCTTGCCGTGAGTATGGCAGGGATGCCTCCCATCAGCTCTGTGCCGGGTCCTTCCTGCCAGCCCGCACACCCCTGGGAGCCATGATGGACAAGGCCGGGCCATGCATGAACATGGGACAAGAGTTGTGTGCATTCCCAGACCTCAGTACCTGCACCTACATGCAAAGCCCAAGGACTCCGATGCCCACAGAGTGCAGAGGACACCTCTCAGGCGAGTCTGTACCCAGGGGCTCACAGCTTATGGGGAGAGTAGCCTTGGCTAAGAGCTGTGACTCAGCCAGTACAGGGACCCGAGAATGGCAGCACCTGGTGGGGAGGGAGATGGAAGTAGGGGTCCATGGTGAGGGCCAGCTGCTAGTTCGGGTTGCCCCGGAAACCCTGGGGGCCTGGTGGCTGAGGATGAGGCAGGGAGGGATTATGATTGGCTCAGTGCTTCAGAAAGTTGGTGCTGCTGGATGCGGGGGTGGTCTCAGTGAGCATGGGAGGTGGGCTCCTGAGCCAGGGGGTGGGTGGGGGGCAGAGGCCAGAACTGGCAGGAGTCTGAGTGTCTCCAGATGCAGACCTCCCAGAGGCAGATGGTCCCTCTGTGCCTTGGTGTCCCTGTCCACATGGCGGGTATCTCCCTGTGCATCCTTCTTGGGGCTGCTGTGAGGAGGTGGAGCGTGGACCCCGTAGGCACTGGGAATGCTGCCCCAGGACTCGGCAGCTCCGGCTGGGCTGGGAACTGGCACTGGAGCAGGGTTTGTGTGAAAGCTAGAATAGCCCTGCAGGCACCAGGGGCCATGGAGGGGGATGGGCAGGGGCCATGGAGGGGGACAAACAGGGGCCATGGGGGGCAGCCAAGGGCCATGGAGAGACCCTGTGCCAGAATGGCGGGGAGAAGGCAAGGGCCGGGTCTTGCTCTGAGTCCTCTTGGCAGCCCTGGCAGGTGGTGTGAGATTATCCCATTTTACAGATGAGCAGCTGACGCTGGGGCCTTGCCAGAGGCTGAGGCTGGCGCCCTGAGTCCCGGCAGGTAGCAGCCTCTGGGGGCAGAAGGGAGGCAGTGCTGCCCTTGGCGAGTGTCCTTCACGGTGTGGCCCTCCGGCCCGGCCCCCTGCAAGGCGTGCCCTCAAAGCTCTGCCCGGGCAGTATCCACACTCCAGCAGTGGGTTCGGAGCCTTCTAGGGCCAGCCCGGGCAGCAGTGGGGGCCCCTGTAGATGCCCCGCGCCGCTCACCCGCCCAGGCTGTCCCCTCGGTGCAGCAGAGGCCCCCTCCCCCGGTTTCTTTGGGCACATTCCTGAGCCTGCGGGTCAGCGGCCCCCCTCGGCGGCGGGGCATTAATGAAGAAACAGTCTGGGGTTGTGTAACGGTGACGGCTCTGAGCAGGCAGGCGGCTCTGGCGCTCTGGCGGGCCCAGCCCGGGAGGGTGGGGTGGGACCAGGCCCTGCCCTTGGCCCCCCCTGCCTGAACCCTGCTCGTGGGCTGTGACCGTGGCATCCCCTCTGCGCCGGCCGGCAGGGGCTGAGCAGGGCCTGCACTCAATTTGTCCCGAGTGAGTGTGTGTTTACTGTTGGTCACTGAAGCCCGTGCGTAGTGAATTAACTTCCTGATGTAGTAAACATTTCAGAAGGCCAAGCTCCCCTCCTTCCTGCCTCTGTGCCAGCAGAATTCCCCAGGCCCGGCCCGGCTAACTCTGAGCTGTGCCGCTTATCCCGTGGAGGTGCCACCTCGGGTTCTGAGACCTCTGCCAGCCCCTAAAGCTTCCCATGAACACCAATCCTCCCCTTCATCCTTGGGGCAGGAGGGCTCCCGGGTGCCCCTTGGAGCAGGGTGCTGTGGGAGCTGGTTCTCAGGCTTTGGGGGCAGGAAGGCCTGAATTAGAGTACCAATTTAGAGCTGTGTATCCTCAGCCAAAGAACTGGACCTCTCTCGGGGATACCCCTGGGCAATGGTGGGGGGGCATGATGGGGAAGGTCCCCGGAAGGGATCTGGGGCCTTCCCGGTGGTACAGCTTTGGGGGCTGCAGCCTGAAAGGACAGCCTGAGGGGATGCAGGCCATGGAGGGTGCATCCTAGGGGGACAGACCAGGGAGGGTACAGCCTGGGGAAACAGACTCAGCCTCGGGGGGCAGACTCAGAGGGTACATTCTGGGGACACAGACCTAGGGGAGTACAACCTGGCAGTGCAGACTCAGAGGGCTCATCCTGGCAGGGGCAGACCTAGGGTGTACAGCCTGAAGGCACAGACTCAGAGGGTGCATACTGGGGATACAGGCTGTAGGAGGTGCATCCTGGGGGTGCAGACTCAGGGGTACAGCCTGAGGGTGCAGCCTAGCTGGCTTTACTGGCAGCTCTGTGGCCAGTTCTTGGAGCCCCTCCATCCTTACTCAACATGTGAGGTCCTCCCTCAGGGTGGGGTGCCCACCTTCCCCAGGGCCTTGGCTCTGAAGACCTCTGTGGGACACATGTCATGTGGCTCTATGTGTTAAAGTGCAGAGCCAGTCACCTCTTTCCCACTGGATTCTGCAAAGGATCTTGGAAGGTGTAGGGGGAGGTGAAGGGGAACCTGAGGCTCAGGGGGCAAAGCACTGTTGGCAGGGATGGTGGGGGACCGATCCGGCAGGCTGACCTCACCCGGAGCTACTTCTGCTTGGTAGCCAGGACTAGGGGAAGGGTACCCCACAGCAGTGTGTGTGTGCATGTGTAAGTGTGTATGTCCTCATGCCTATATGTGTGCATGTTCATGTGCTTGTGTGTGCAGGTGCACACACATGTATATATGTGTATTTTCATGTACACGTCTGTGTGCATGTGTGTCTATGTGCACATGTGCTTGTTTATGTGTGCCCACGTGGATGTACATGAGTGTACATGCATGTTTACATGTGTGTACTGGTGTGCATGTCTGTGTGCACATGTCCATGCATGTATGCACACTTGCTTGTGTATGTGCATATGTGCCATGTGTGTGCACACGTGCTTATTTGTAAATGTGTGTCCATGTGTGGTACATGAGTACAAGTGCATGTTTGTGTTTGTGTGTATTGGTGTGCATGTCTGTGTGCACATGTGCATGTGTGTACAAGTGCTTGCTTGTGTGTGTGCACATGTGCTTATTTATGCGTGTCCATGTGTAGTACCTGCGTGTAAATGAACATTTACGTGTGTGTATTGGTGTATGTGTCTGTGCACATGTGCATGCATGTACATGTGTTTGCTTGTGTGTGTGCACATGTGCTTGTTTATGTGTGTCCACGTGTGAGTACATGAGTGCAAGTTCACGTTTACATGTGTGAATTGGTGTGCACATATGTCTGTGTGCACGTGCTTGCATGCACATGTGCTTGTTTCTGTGTGTTCATGTTTGCATGTGTATTGGTGTACATGTCTATATGCACATGTGTGTGTGCACATGTGTGTGTGTGCCTGTGCTTGCTTATAGGCATGTGTGTGGGTACATGGGCACTTCCCAGCTCTGTTAGCAGTACCATCTGTTTTCTTATACATGTTTGGCATTTTTTGCCGCTGAGTTGGGGGGCAGCGGTTTGGGGGGAGGCTGGGTGGTGGGGGAGGGGTTGTTTATGCCAGGCGTGCACCCAGGCTACACATTCTTGTGGTTGTGTCTTTAGCTTGGTAAAAATTTGGGAAATTTCTAAATAAAACAAAGGAAAAACATTTTCAAAAGGCTTTCAGAATTGGTGCTTCCACTTCCCCTGGTAACTGGACCCATGGGGCTTAGGAGATGCCCTTGAGTGGGCAGCAGCAGGAGGAGGACCTTGCTAACAATCAATAGGAGTCATGCTGTGAAGAGATGAGCTCCCCATCAGGAGAAAAATACAAGCTACTCTGAGACCCCAGCCTTCTCCGGCAGGAGTCCAAAATTCAGAATTTGGAGGAGGGGCTTCAAATGTGTCCCAGTGTGGATGCCAGGCAGGCAGTCCTGGACCCCAGTCCCTCTGAGGCTGGCAGGAGCAGCTGGCCTGGGGCACCACAGGGAGCTTGGTGAAGGGTCAGCTGAGAGAGGAGGCCGGGAGACAGGAGAGGAGGGGCTGTGGGTGGAGTGACGTCCCCAGGGGCAGGTGTGTGCTTAGCAAGGACAGCGGTCAGAGAAGGGTCTCTGTTGACCAGGGAGGTCAGGGAGGTGTTGGGCATGGCCCTGTGGACATGGGGCCTGCCAACCACTGCTGCCACTTCCTCTGGTGGGTCCAAAGTCAGGAGGAGAGGGCAGCAGCTGGGGGTGGAGGCTGTCTGGAGTGGGCGGTCGGGAGAGCCACCCAGAACCAGGAAGAGTAGTGGCTTCAGGGTTCTGTCCAGCAGCCAAGGGTGGGGTGGGCTCAGCACACCATGGGGCACTCACACCTTGGAGCAGGCCGGATGCTGCTAGTGGATGCTGGGGGCCTGGGGAGCAGAAGGCAGAGTTTGGGGGCTGCAGAGGGGCCTGGGGGCAGTGAGAAGGCAAGAACCCAAAGGAATCTGGGTGAGGCCAGTTGAGGTCTGTCATGGGGCATAAACACCCACATAACCAGTGTGGCTTAGGGGAAGAGCTCCTATGGGACCAGAAATCTTAGGCTGCTGGGGGCAAAGGGGTGGTCAGATGCAGCCACACTGGAGAGCATGGGGGTCTCCTGACCCCCTGCTCAGGGGCGTGCTCCTGTGGTCCTAGGATGGGCTGGCCAGGCAGGGTTAGGGGGTCTGTCCCCACCAGGGACTGCAGGGAGCAGGTGGCCTCCTGTCTGTGTGGCCCACACGCTGGCAGAGACAGGGTCCACGGTTGGGCTGGCATGTGCATGTGAAGACCTGACCCCCTCCTCCTGCACCTGGGCCTTGCCCTTGGCCAACCCCACAGACCTGGGTCCATCCTGTGTCCCCTTCCTGGACATTCAGGGACATCTGCTGAGGTTATTGGGGGTCCTCCAAAGTTTCGGCTTTCCATTTCACAATCAGACCCCCTATTTTATTTGCCAGTGGAGAATTTAGCTTGTGGCAGCTCCCAGCGTCCCTCCAGGATCAACCAGAGAGTACTTGGTGAGGAGGTAGTGACCCCGAGACCGGCAGCTGGGTCTCCATGCTCCTTCGGCCTCCTCTGGGAGACCCTGCAGACACTCAGAATTTGCCTTGTCCACCAGGGCCGAGCTGCTGCCCTGGCTGCTTTGAGTTGACCTGCTGGCTCTGGGGTGGCCAGGCCCCGAGGGAGGGGTGTGGGGTGCCGGTTACCCTGGGTGCCTGGCTGGGCCCACTCCAGAGCTGGCAACAGGCAGCCCTGTTCTGGCAGGACTGTACCGTGCCGAGCCACTCTATGATTTAGGGCTGGGGCCAGCTGGGTCCTGGTGGGGTTCTGGCCGAGGCACCCCTTATGAGCCCAGCCTCAGAAGCCTGTGGATTCTCGGCAACCTGCCTCTCTGCCCTAGAAAGGGGTTGGGGGCACCTTGGTGAGCACTGAGTGTGGCTGCTTCTTATTTATAACTTTACACTCATAACGAATTGGTTTTGGCTTGGCTGGTGGCCACAGAGCCTTCACGCTGACTTTATGAGCTAGACAGGGCTCCCTTTCCAGGTGACCCCAAGCAGTGGCATCTGGGGAGCTGAGACAGTGGCATGGGAGGGACAGCAGGCTGGCTTCTGAGACCCAGCACCCCAATCCTGACAGCACAGAGGCCCGAGACCCAGCACACATGCACTGGCTCCCTCATCCTGGGGGGCAGCACCCTTGGGACCCCATGGTCAGAACACCTGCTTAGATTTGAGTCCCGGATGTGGAGGACCTGCGCTGTTCAGCTGGGGACATGGGGATGGTCATAGCGCCCGTCTCCAAAGGTTCCAGAGACTCTAGCAGAGGCAGGCAGGACACAGCCCAGTCAGCGGAGCAAGAGCCCGGGAGAGTTCCCTCCACCGCTCTCGTCACCTTGGGATGGTCACGGCAGTCCTGGCCTCACCCCCAGCCTGGGCACCTGGGCCCTGCCATCAACTCAGTCCCTGGTTAGTCCACTTCGCTGGCTGTTCCCTGGGCTCACTGTCCCCTAGCCGCCCACGCCTTGGGTTCCTGGCCTGGGATGTGCTTTGAGAAGTGGCCGGCAGATGTCCTGGTCGCTGTCTGGGCTGACAGCTCTGGGGGTGTTGGATGTAAAGGTGGGGAGGTGGCTGTACCACATGGCAGGGGGGCAGCGTGTGGTCCTTCAGTCCCCCGGCCCCGTTGTGAGCCCTCCCTAAACTTGAGGCTGGGAAGCCTGAAGCTTACAGCAGCGATGCTCACCAGGCTGGCAAGGCTGTTCCAGGGGCTGCACCCAACCCTGCCACCCGCCAATCTCCTTCCAGGCTCTTGCCTGGACAGACGACCCGCTTGGGCAGGGCATGCTGGTCCCAACTGTGGAGGGCTCTGGGGAAAGGGCTTCTGGGAAGGTGGCCAAGTGCAGCCTTGAAAGATACCGAGCTTGGGGAGGACCCAGCGACTGGACAGTCCCTGGGACAGGGACCACTCCCTTTGTGCTGCCGTGCACCCCAGCAAGGCAGGTCTGTTGCTCTGGTCACCGTGCCGTGGCCCTGTGCCGCCCTCTTTGGTGCTGGGGCCGAGGGACCGCAGGGCTCCTTCCATCCCCGGCAGGGCCTGCCCAGGGAGTGTGGGGGGTCACCTCTGCCTGCCCCTATTTTGTTCCAACCTACAGGACGGTCCTTGGGCGCAGAGCATGTGCAGATAAATACCATGGGTGGGATGACAGTGCCTGTTGTCTCAGTCACTAGCTTTGGCCACTCTGAAAATGGCTCTTAGGAAAGTGATTTGGCAGCAGTTTGCCTGGAGCCTGCGTCGGCCACCCAGCGTCTGGAAAGGACAGCACAGGACCAGCGGGTGGGGGTCTGAGAGCCGGGAGCTGGTTGGCCAGGGGCACCCAGGATGGGGTAAAAGGACGTGGGAGAGTGTGACCTCAGGAGCTCACATTCTGTTAACAGGAGGAAATACAGACCATGCAAATGCTGGTATGAGGCATCGAAGAACCAATAGGAGGCTCTCACGTTGGACATGGGTGGGGGTACCCAAGACTTTTTTCTCTATTATCCAGACTGTAATTCAAATTAAAGCTTCCAGTATTCTTTAAAAAAAGGAAAAAATCCATTTGATTTACTTTAAAATCATGCAGGGCTGGGGTGGGGAGGCGTGGGATCAGAGTGTCCAGCGTCAGGGGAATCCATTGTTCTTGTATCTGTTTGCTTAGTATCTAAATTTTCCACCAAAAACATTTTTTTCAAAGATTTTATTTATTTATTTGACAGAGAGACAGAGACAGTGACAGAGACAGAGAGCACAAGCAGGGGGCCAAGCAGAGGGAAAAGAAGGCTCCCTGCAGGGAGCCTGATGCAGGACTCAATCCCAAGACCCTGAGATCATGACCTGAGCCAAAGGCAGACACTCAACCACTGAGCCACCCAGGGGCTCCTCCACCAAAAATTTTAGAGAAAAAAAAATCTCATATGTAAGTATTTCTCTAGGGTCTGAAGAATGTATATTTGGGTATGGACAGGCCTGGGGGTGTGAGAGGTGTGCTGGACACCTGCCTGGTGCCGGGGACGGGGGACGTCTGCCCAGAGCACGAGGGTGGCTGCTAATGCTGCTCTGTGACCGCTCAACCCACAGGGAGCCGTGTGCTGCATGGGTGCTGGGTGGACCCAAGGACCTGAGGTCCTGCCGCGGAGGACGACGCTCAGGCAGGCCCTGACCACTGCGGGCACGCAAACCGCCTTGGTCCAGACGGCCCCAGCCAGACGGCGTTACCCCAGCGGGCCGGGAAACTGATTAGATCTTGCCTGGCCTAAAATTAGTCCTAATTCAATTTCTCCCCCAAATAACGGAGCCGTCTGTCCCCGCAGAGCAGGATCCGGATCAGCACGGCCGCTCAGCCCTCGGGGCACGCCGGCCACGGCAACACACCCAGGCATGCTTTTCTGAACTAAACGTCCTCTGTGTTGTCAGCAGAGGACCTTGTGTGGCCGTGAGGAGGGGAGCGGTCCAGCCCGCGGGCCACGCTCGATGGCCACCCCGGCCAGCCAGGTCCCGAGCGGGTGGGGACAGAGCCAGGAGCAGGTGGACATTGTCTCCCTGACTCCCAGGTCCCTGCAGGGCGTAGCCTCTGAACACCAAGGCAGCCCTGCTGTTGGGGTCAGGGTTGGGGCACCCGGGGACTGCCCCATGCTCACAGTGGGCCGATGGCCCAGACCTCATTCCCAAGCACGGCAGGAGCCTGGGGGCTGCACCCCAACCCTGAGGAGGCCCCTGTACAGGAAGGAGGGACACCCGAGCTGCCAAGGGAGGGAGGGTCTCCAGTCCTGGGCCTTCAGAGGGGGCTA
The DNA here is from genome assembly GCF_018345385.1 of Vulpes lagopus. Lineage (NCBI taxonomy): Eukaryota > Metazoa > Chordata > Mammalia > Carnivora > Canidae > Vulpes > Vulpes lagopus. The sequence goes on along the minus strand of NC_054834.1, from coordinate 69,853,542 downwards.
CTTTTGCGGATGATGGGAGAGCCTGGGCCCTGCAGTGCTGGGGTTGAGAGGTGAGCTGTGCTAACAGGGGTCTCTGCTCCTCATTACCCCCATGGCCCCCACCCTGCTGCCACCGCCTGGCTGGTCTGTGTCAAGGGCCCCCAGGGCAGCCAACCCTACAGACCACCAGCAGAAAGCTTTGTGGTGCCAGCCCACTGTGAGCCACGTTCCTGCTCCCTGGGTCAGGCAGAGATCCCGTCTGGGATCTGGAAGACCCCAAGAGACCTCCCTTGCAGCTCCTGGAGCCTTCTGGGAGAGGGAAGGATGCAGCCCTGGGCACCCCCAAGCAGATCCCACAGAGCCAGCCACAGGCTGGGGCGTCTCCGCCCTACCAACATCCCGGTGTGAGCATCGGCTGTCCCTGGTGGGCACTGCCCTTGACCCTAGGGGGGACCTGACGGGCAGCCAGAAATATTTAGAAAGTCCAAACCTTCCAAGGCATCTGTGCTTTGGGAGAGACGTCCGACCTCATTGGGGGAGGAGCCTGGAGCCTTCTTCACTACCAGTGACCTGGAGTCAGGTGGCCGCGAGGCTCGGGGCTCATGCATCCTGTGCCCCACAGCTGCATATGGCCATGGAACCCAGGATAGCCAGTAGTCGATCAACAGACACCATCCGAGCACTGTGGGTCCTGGAGCCAGCCCTTTGGGAGTGGGAGTGTGGCTGGATTTCAACGTCAGCGGCCATCAGGATCAGCTGCTAAGGGCATCCACGCAGGTCCCGGGCTCCCAGGACCCAGGACATTCCTTCCCCAGCACCCCTGAGGGGATCTGCAAGCACTCTTGGGTGGTCTCTGCTTGATCACTCCCAGCCATGGGGAGCTTACTACTTTTGCTCTCGGCACACCCCTGCACTGAGGAGCCAGTCCCTCTGTCCATGGAGCTGAAATCTGCTGCTCATTGTGCCAGCCCAGCCTCCTCCAATTGTGGGTCCTTATCCAGACATTCCCACTGCCTCACCTTTTTCTGGGCCACCCCCAATGGCTGGGTGTGCTTGGCCTCTCAGGCACTGTCCCTGCCCGAGACAGCAGCTGTAGAGAAGGCTAGTGGAGGCTGGAGTGCTGGGCCTCCCTGACTCCAGGGAGTGGCCAGAGTCCTGGTGGGATGGTCCTGGCTGTTGAGCCCTCTGGGGCCTCTTTGTCTCCCTCCCCAGCCCTGCCCTTGGGGGCTACTCTCGCCCCTGACCGGGACATGGCTGTTGGGGACTGGTGTGGCCCTGCCAGTGGGACCCAGGAGGCCTAAGAGGAGGACCCGGCTCCTTTGTCTTCCCATGTCACCCCTTCCCAGAGCCTCGCCTGGGGAGCAAGGACAGGTGGCTATTCTGTGCCTTGGCCAAGGACATGGAGGACACTGAGCCACAGAGTGAGGCCCCTTGGTGGACCGGTGGCCTAGCTGTGGCCGCCTGGGGCTCAGACCCTGGCATGGCCTGCAGACGGTGCAGGGCTGACAGCAGGGGCTGGGCCAGGCACTAAGATGGGGCTCCCGGTCAGGCAGCCCCTGCCTGCCTTGGGGGCTGTGGATGAGCGTTGGCCCAGCCGCTGCTGTTGGACCACTGTGGACAGAAACCCGGGCCAGATGTGAAGTGCGGGCGTGAGGGTCCGAGAGGCCTCCAGCCACCTTGCGTCCCTCCGTGGGGGCTGGCCGCCCGCCACAATCAACGTGGCGCCTCCCAAAGAAAATACACAAACACACAAACACGCGGGCAGCACACAAATGCACACCCATGCGTCTCAGATCTAGATTAGGACAATATTTGCTCTGAACCCAAACCCCTGAGATGCCGCTGGCTGCATCCGCCTGCTGCCACATATGGGGCGGGATGGGGTTTTCTCCCCTGTGTGCACAAGGCCTGCACAAGAGCCCGCCCCAGACCCTCCATGTGCACAGGGCTTGGACTGGACCCTGGACCCAGGACCCAGGAGCCCTTGAGCACGGGACCCCAGACCCATGGCCATCTGGTGCATAAAGAGATGGCAATGGCTCCATTCTGGAAGGTCCCAGCCCCTGCTTCAGTGCCAGGTTTGGCCTCAAGCAGCCCCCTATTTCACGGGGATCTAGGGATCTGGGCAGAGAAAGTTCCTTCTGCTCTGAGCCATACCAGCCCAGTCCCTGCTGGGTCTGACCTCAGAGGGCCTCCCCAGGCCTGAAGCAAATGAAGGTTCTGGATCCTTGTGGGGGTCAGAGAGCCTGGGGAGAGCTGGCTGACTCCAGAGGCTCAGCCATCAGACCCTGCAGCTGCCCCAGGGCCACCTTCTGCACCCTACGCTGAGAGCCCCTGTTCCCGGGCAGGGCCAGGGAGGGACGAGAAGGTCGAGTACCATCTTTAGGATGGATAGGCCAGTGGGTCAGCGCGTGTCTCAATGCAGAGTGCTGTGGGCATGTCCCTGTGGGGCAGAGAGAGCCCAGGGGCCTGGAGGACAAAGCCGTGCTCCCGGTGCCCTGTCCCTTCTCTACGGGAGAATGTCCTTGCAGAGGGGCATGTTCTCGGGGGGCGGGTGGGGGACATGACAGCCCAGTTTTCTGCCTGACAAGGAAGCAGCCCACGGCTGTTCCAGGCACCTTGCAGCAGGGCTGCTGAGCCCGGGGGGTCTGCCATGTGTTCAGACTCCACTCCACCACCCTGGACCACTGGGACAGGAGGAGGCCCCTGGGAGCATGGCTGTGAGGCCGGTGGGCTGGGAGGGCTTGGCCTGAGCCGGGGTGCCTGCCGCACAAAACACCCAGATGGGGAAATTGGCCACAAGAGGGTCGATGGGCCCACAGGGACACATGGAGTCCTGGAGCCCCAGGAAAGAGCCAGTGCTCAGGCGGGATGTGGGCCTTGCAGGAGGCCATGCCCCATACCTTCCAGTCCAGTCACTGGCAGAAACAGCCAAGGGGCAGCACACACGTTTGCTCATCTGTCGCTCCACCTGTCCACTCATTCATCCACTCCCTCACCATCTCCCTGGCCTCAGCAGGTGCCAGACACTGTGCCAGATGCTGAGATACAGCTGTGATCAAAGCCAGTACCACCTGCAAGGAGCTGGTTTTCCAGGAGCGGGACCTTGGGATTCCCACCCACACTCAAGGTGCTTGGACTGTGCTTTGGGGATGGGCTTCCCCCTCATCCAGTGACACAGCAGCCCTGCCACAGCCTTGCCCAGAGAGCAGAGAGAGGTGGTCCTCACAGGGGAGCCTTCAGAGCGGTGGACAGGCGTCAGCATGGGGCTCTGCAGGGCCTCACTGGCCAGCCTGGGCCCCTGGCTTCTGGAGGCATCGTTGAGGAGGAAGTCCTGAGCTGCCCCCAACAGTCCTCTGCCTCAGTCTCCTCGGCCCCTGACCATGTGGCCCAACCCCACCTGGCAAAGAGGATGGGCATGAGGTGCAGGGGTGGGGGATGGGGGGCCAAGCCAGGCGTCCAGCCCCTGTGTGGCAGCTTGGCTCTGTCTGGGGCCAGGGGAGGGACAGGGTGACCTCTAAGGGCTCCCCGCTGTGGGCTCCCTCCCTCCCCCTCCCCGGGCAGGCGTGCACAGGAAGAAGGAGACAGGCTCAGGATGAATGGAGCGGATCAAAGGGACAGATAAGGCCCCGCCGGGCAGGGTCTGGAAGCGTTTAGTACCTGGAGGAGGAGCAGCTTTGGCTCTGGGGAGCTCTGTCATCAGGGTCGGCCCTCTGTTGACCGCCTCAGCCTCCGCCCAGCACTGGTGCACCCCGGCCTCCCCCACTGTCCAGCCGTCAGGATGTGCCTCTTGACCGCATCCTCTCACTGGCTCCAGCCCCCTGTCTCACCTGGACCTGGCAGCCCCAGCACCATCCCTGCCACTGTCCATCACCCGTCCTCTCCGGGCTAGGCCACCAGGGAGCCCCTAACTCATCATGCAGCCCCCCTGCAGGGTCCACAGCCCCCCTGCTGGGTCCCCCACGCCCCGGCTAGCTCCCAAGGCTTCATGCCCAGCAAAGACTGTCCTTCGCGCCCAGAGCACCCATGCTCCCTGTCCCCTGTGCCTCTGCTGACCTCCTCCTGCTTTTTCGGTGCTTTAAGCAGTGGCTCCGTGGGGGCAGCCTCCCCTCTGTCCCCCTTCCCGCCCTCAGGAGGCTTCTCATTCCCTGGCCCCTGCCTATAGACCCTGGGGTCACACAGAGCTTTGTCCCTCCCCCAGACTCTCCCCTGAAATGGTCACATTCAGGACCCTCAAATTCTTCATGGTCTAAGCAGTGGGGACCCCCATGGAGATGTGCAGATCCCACCAACCCTCTGAACCTGGAGGTTTCTGTCCAGTGCCTTCCAACAACTCACTGTGGAAATCTCAAAGATGCGTTAGATTCAACCCTTTAAGAAGCAAACTTCTACTCACGTACCCATCCCGTGTGCCCCATCTCTGGGAGCTCACAGCATCCTAGCCCTGCACAGGGGGTGCTCAGCATCCCCCTCCAGGACCCCTGCACAGGGTGGCCTCACCTTCCCCTCCTGTCCCGTCAGGGGCACCATCATCTTTTTCTACAATGAACCAGCTGCCTCCCAGCCGGTGTCCTCCTACTCCCTACCCTCAACGCAGTCCCTACGTTTTTGCCCAGAGATGGCTCTGCCGATACCTCTGGGGGGAACACCTTCACACCCAGGGCAATGGGAGCCCAGGAAAGGGTTCTGCCTGTTGACGTGCCATCAGATTTCCCCGGAGGCAGGGTCTGGGTGTGTGGCGGGGGTCCCAGGGGCTGGCCACTGGGGCGTGCTGGGAGCTCCTGGCCACCCAGGTCTCCCCCACTCCTTCGTGGCTCTGTGCAGTAAGCTGTCACCTCCTCTCCATGCCTCCCTATACCCATCACTCTGTCCAGCTGCCTCCTCCTTTCCCTCCTTTTTCTGGAACATTCTCTTAAACACCCTCTCATGGGTCTCCCTGGGCCTGACAGCCAAAGTCCATGGTATGTCTCCTACGATCTGTTTTCCCCAACCCCCAAACATTGTGTCTTCTGCACTTGGACCTTGGTCCTCCTCCCGTCCTCTCTGGGTAGATGTCACCCACCCTCAGATCACTGAGCTTCTCTGATGGTCTGGCCCATTTAATCTCTGGCCTTGAACACAGGACAGCACATCACCAAAGGGCGTCCCTTGGAACAGCCCACCAGCACCTCAAATTCCACCCATCAGAACAAGACAGGAAGATGGCAGCTTGGAGGAGGCAAAGGAGTGAGTGGGGCGGGGCCTGGGTCCCTGAGTGACCATAGGAAGGGCCCCTGTGGACACCCACCCTGAGTTGTTTGGTGGGCCAGCCATGAAGCATGGTACAGCATCACTAGCAGCTGGCTACTACAGCTGGCCCCTGCCTCCCGGGGGTGGCACCTGACGGCCCAGTGGGGCTCTAGTGTGGATGCTGAGGGCTCCCCCGGGCCAGGGTGTGCTGAACCACAGACACTCCATCTGGTGTGGGAACTATGGCAGCCGTCGGGGCTGGGGAGCTGTCATGTCATCACCTGTACACATTAGTCATATTTGTTCGTTCTCAGGCAAATTTTCCTGTGTTTTATAAACCGGCAGAGATTTTTTTTCAGATTATACAAAGAACACACCTTTGGGGAATGACCCTGGGAAGGTGGAGAAGGGAGTTACAGAATGAACACAGGTCCCCCTGCATCGTATAACCTTAAGAACCACTATATCTCCTTCCAGTCTCTTCTCCATGAGTGAGGATACCTGGCCCAGAGCTATGGTCCCAACATTTGAAATGTCAGGATGCAGAAGTTGGCATGATGACATAGGTAACAGAATTCCTTGGTTGTAACTAAGTTAATCCATGAAGAAAGATGGAAGGATCTTGAAGACATGAGTGCCATTGATAAATGACTGAAAACTGAATTGGTGAGAACCAGTCTCTTGAAGCTTATAAAGAAGCCTCTATCCCAGGCAGTGGGAGAGCAGACTCAGCAAAAGAGCTGCACCTCAACAGTCAGGGTGTCTGAATCTTTGGCTCTGAGGCCAGGGTCATGGCCCTGGTTTGACGGGGGGATGGCTGGATGTCGACTTCCAGACTCCTCTGAGCTTTCAGAGCCTGCAAACATGGCCTCTCCTCCATGAGAAGTCATGTCTTTTCCTGGCCTCCAGGCCAAAAAATAAGCAGGAGTCACAGCATAACCCAGCCAGGCACATGCCAAGCCTTAAAAAGGTGGAAAGGAGGGATCCCTGGGTGGCTCAGCAGTTTGGTGCCTGCCTTTGGCCCAGGGCACGATCCTGGAGTCCTGGGATCGAGTCCCACGTCGAGCCTGCTTCTCCCTCTACCTGTGTCTCTGCCTCTCTCTCTCTCTCTCTCTCTCTCTCTCTCTCTGTCTATCATAAATAAATAAATATTTAAAAAAAAAAAGGAGGAAAGGGACAGAGAGACAGAGACACAAGTTCCAAATATCAGAAACAGGAGAAGTGACATCACTACAAATCCTACAGGTAATGCAAAGATAATGAGAGAATATTATAAACAACTGCAAGCCAATAGCTCCAACAATTTAGGTGAAATGGATAAATAGCAGGGACACACAAGCAGAGGCTGAAATAGAAAATAACATTTACAACAGCATCAAAAATATGAAAAGCTTAGGGACAAATCCAACAAAAAACATAAGAGACCTACTCCATGAAAACTGCAAAATATTTCCAAGAGGAATGAAAAATTTAAATAAGCAGAGATATAGAACTTTCTCACAGGTTGGAAGACCTAGTAACGTTGAGATGCCTGTTCTCCTCAAGGTGGCCTCGACCTCGCTGCCCCCATCTCCAGCACAAAAAAATGGCCCAGCTGATTCTAAGGTTCACGTGGAAATGTGAAGGTTCTAGAAAAGCCAAGCAACTCTGAAAAAGAAGAAACAAGCTGATGGACTCACACTCCCTGGTAGTGAGGATTTTTGCGGTGTGCTATTGGTATGAGGATGGACAAACAGATCAATGAAATGGAATATTGGATCCAGAAACAAATCCAGACATATATGCGCCATTTGTTTACTCTTTATCTTTTTCTTTTAAAAAAAGATTTTATTTATTTATTTATTCATGAGAGACACAGAGAGAGGGAGGCAGAGACACAGGCAAAGGGAGAAACAGGCTCCATCTGGGGACCCCAATGTGGGACTCAATCCCAGTACCCCAGGATCATGACTTGAGCCAAAGGCAGACACTCAACCACTGAGCCACCCAGGTGCACTATCTTTTTATTTTTAGAAGGTGTGAACCTCTTTACTTTTAAATTGAGGTATAACTGATGCATAAAATTATGCTATGTACCATTTAGTTTTGATCCCAGAACAAAGGCAAAACAGTGAGAAGAGAGTAGACTTTTCAACTGATGGTGCAGAAAGAACAGCGTATCATATATAAAAAATAAATGTCAAGCCCTACCTCACCCCATATACAAACCCTAACTCAAAAGAACAAAACAAAACCAAACCTACCTCTAAATGGATCACAAATCTAAATGTAAAACCTCGGACATCCCAGGTGGCTCAGCGGTTTAGTGCCACCTTCAGCCCAAGCCGTGATCCTGGAGACAGGCTCTCTGCATGGAGCCTGCTTCTCCCTCTGTCTGTGTCTCTGCCTCTGTGTGTGTGTGTGTGTGTGTGTGTGTGTGTCATGAATAAATAAATAAAATAAATGTAAAACCTAAAACTAAAATTTGCAGAAGAAAACATAAGACAAAGTCTCATGAACTTGAGTGAGGCAAAGATTTCTTAGCTGTAATAGCAAAATTATAATCCATAAAGGCATTCATGGCTAAATTGGCTTTTATCAAAATTAAAAACTGTTCTACAGAAGGTACCATTAAGAGATTGAATGGGGAGCACCAGTGAAAGAATGAAGCTGGGTCCCCATCTTACACCACACACACAAATCAAGTCAGAATGGATTGAAGACACAAATGTATGACCTGAAACCATAACTCCTAGAACAAAACACAGGGGGATAAGCTTCCTGACATTGGTCCTGGTGATGATTTTTTGATTTGACACCAAATGCAAAGGCAACAGTAGCAAAATTGAAGTGGGATTGTATCAAACTAAAAAGCTTCCTCAAAGCCAAGGCAACCATCCACAACTAAAAAGACAACTAACAGAGTGGGAGAAAATATTTGCAAATCCTATATCTGATAAAGGGTTGATATCCAACATATAGAAAGAACTACAACTCCCTAGCAAGAAATGAACAACATTATTGAAAAATAGGCAGCGGATCTGAACAGGTATTTCTCTAAGGAAGACATCCAGGTGGCCAACAGACACGTGAAAAGATGCTCCACATCACTCATCCTCAGGGAAATGCAAATCAAAACCACAGTGAGATCCCACCTCACACCTGTCACAAGGGTTAGAATAAAAACCACAAGAAACAAAAGGTGTTGGCGAGGATGTGGGGAAAGGGTCTACTGCTGGTGGGAATGCAAAAAGGAGCAGCCACTCAGGATGGAGGTTCCTCAGAAAGTAAAAAAATGGACCCGGTAATTCCACTACTGGTTAGTCACCTGAAAGAAACAGAATCATTGATTCAAAAAGATACCTGGCACCCCAAGTTCACTGCAGCATTATGTACAAGAACCGAGACGAGACGTGGAAACAACTGAACTGTCTGTCCATCAGTAGGTGTATGAATAAAGAAGATGCTGTGCGCACACACACACACACACACACACACACACAGGACTATTACTCAGTAATAAGAAAAAGAGGGGAATCCTCTCATTTGCAACAACATGGATAAAATTTATGGGTAACTTGTGAGTGAAATAAGTCAGACAGAGAAAGAGAAATACTGTACAGTTCATTTGTATGGGGAATCTTTTAAAAAACAAATACACACAAAAACTGAACTCATGGATACAGAGAACAGAGTGGTGGTTGCTGCAGGTACGTGGGTGGGTGGGGAGGGGGATGGACAAATTAGGTAAAGGGAGTCAAAAGCTATACACTTCCAGTTATAACATAAATAACTCATGGGGATCTACTGTACTGCATGGTGACTACTATATGGTATATTTGAAAGTTGCTAAGAGAGTAGGTCTCAAGAGTTCGTGGAAGAAAATAAAATGTAACTATGGGTTGGAGTTGGAGGTTGTTTAGTAGATGTTACCTTCATCGCTACATACAAACAACCAGTCACTCTGTTGTATGCATGAAGCTGACATAAAGTTTCACGTCTGCTAGAGCTCAGCTTTTAAGAAGGGAGAAATTGAGAAGTCAGGACACAGACTGGTGGGAAATGTTTGCAAACCCTGTCTGATAAAGCATTTGTATCCAGAAAGTAAAAAAAACAAAAAAACAAAAAAACAAAAAAACTCCCCAAAAGTCAACAGCAAGGAAACGAAGGATTCAATGTAACAAGTGAGGAAACCATTGGAACACTTAACCACAGAAGACATACAGATGGGAGATGAGGACCTGCAAAGATGCTTAGCGTGAGCAGTCACCAGGCAGAGGGGACAGCTGTCCACAGCCAGGGCAGGGCCGCTTTGGGAAACAGGGGCACACGTTGTTAAAAAGGCAAGCAAACACCTACCATGTGACCCAGCATCCCACACCCAGGCATGCACCCAAGAGGAAGCAACCGTTCACATAAAGACTTGCAGGTGTATGTTTCCGGCATCTTTATTTGTAATAACCCCATCCTGGAAACAACCTTCATGTCCGTCAACAAAAGGGGGGATAAAAATCAACAGAAGGGTAGAGCCATCGACCAGAATCCCACTCTGGGATAGACAGGGGTGAATTCTGATGTGTGCAACAGCACGGACGAATCTCAACATGATGATGCTGATTGGAAGAAGCCAGAGCAGTAAGGCTACTCACTGGATGACACCATTAGTAGAAAACTCTAGAAAAGGCAGCAGTGAGGAAGCCAGTGGTGGGGGGTGGGCCGAGTGGCATCTGGAAGGGATCGCAAGGGGCACGAGGACACTGCCAGACATGATGGGTGTGTTCTCTACCCTGACCCTGGTTTATACGACACACACATACGCACATGCTTGAGAGACGTCTACCCTTCTCAAGCTGTATACTTTAAATATGTGCCATTTATTGTAGGTCCATCCGTCTCCATAGAGCTGTTTCAGAGACTAAGAAGGACTGACAAGAGGCAGAGAGTGATGGCACCAATAAAAAGCCATGTCTGGATTTGGGTTTGTTTTCTCACTTGGAACCTGCTTTTTGGAGAGGGAAGTGTCCAAATACAGCAAGTACTACCATCCGGTTCTCCCAGTTGTCCCCCCCCCCCCAAAGTAACCATGGCCACCTGAGTGGCTGTGCACCAGGGAAAGGGGACCCCCATACTTTGTGGGGCTGTTAGATACAAGGTAGGGGCTGGCCCTGATACCCCAAACCCAAAAGTTACCATGGGTCCGCTTTTAAGGGGAAGGCCAAAGGGGCCAAGCAATAAATGGGGTCCTGGCCAACATCCAGCTTACACTGGGCCTGCTGTGTTCACGGACACATCCAGTGGTCACCTTTGCGATCCCTGAATGTATCATTGAGACATTTGGCAGTTACAGTCCTATCATAGGTTGGGTAGGAAGATCAGAGTGGGAACCCCCCAAACCGCCGCGGTCAAGACATCAAATCAGAAGCATGTAGCATCCTGGCGGGGGCGCAGAGCTCAGTGCCACCGCTCAAGGCCGCTGGTGATGCCATCACGCCTCCATCCTGTCACTGGTCTGGTCCCTGTGGAAACGGGGTGGGTCCTGGATAATGGAGGTTCAATGCCACCGTGTCTCCAGGCACAGCTGACCCGCCAGGCGTAGCATCTTTGCCGGAGGCTCAGGTATGTGGTAGATGAGTGTTGATGTGGTGGGGCCTCCGTGTCAGAACTGATCACAGCAGGTCCAGACATAGTTACCGTCCCTGTGAGTGGACGGTAGACACTCACATGTTTCCCCCAGCACTTCTGGGGCACCTTCTAGCACCTGCTGGAAAACAGTCAGAGGGAAGAAGCACCCAGTGCATCAGGAGAGTGCTTGCAAACCACCTATCTGCTAAGGGCTGACTATCCAGAACATGTGAGGAACTCCTACAATCCAGCAACAACCCTCCCTGACCTGGGCCTCTCCCCCACCTGGCCTCTCCCCCACCTGAGCCTCTACTCTTCCTGGGCCTCTCCCTGACTTGGGCCTCTCCCCAACTTGGGGCTCTCCCCCCACCCCTCACCTGGGCCTCTACTCCGTCTGAGCCTCTCTCCATCCTGGCTTCTCTCCTACCTGGGCCTCTCGCCTATCTTGGCCACTCCTCCCATCCCACCCTCTCTCCCCCACCTCGGGCCTCCCCATATCTGACTTCCGGAGGCTCTGGGCCGTTTCCACAAGCCAAATCCTGTCTAGAAGGATGAAGATTTGCTGATTTAAGAAGACTAGGAGCTCCCGTGTTAGCAAACAAACGGAGGACCCTCACCAGCCCCTCCTAAAACCGCCCCAAACACACTCAGACTTGTGCCTCCACCTGGCTCTGCCCTCGGGGTGCGCCTCCCCACCCAGCCGGCCCACCGCCAAGCCTACAAAGAAATCCCTCAGAAGTCCCTGCTGCCAGCCCCTGGGGAGGCGAGTGATTGACAGGGCAAGTGGCCCGTGGCCTCCCTCCCCACCCTGGCCCCCCAGGCACTCTGAGCGCCCCTCGAGCTGCCAGTGGCCGGCCAGGTGCCAGGGGGCTCCGGGAGCTGTCGCTCCCCAGCAGAGGTGAAGGCCGCGAGGAGGGGGCGCATTGCATAAGCGAGGAAGCAAAGGTTAGAGAAAAAACAAATGTGATAAGGCAGCTTTTGATCCCTTTTCCACGAAAAGGCCCTCCTGGTCCCCACCGCGTGGCCAGCAGGGACGCCTGCCAAGCCTGCTCACCCGCCCCCGCGGGTCCGTCCCTCTTGCTGCAGCCCCGTCCTGCAGGGAAATGGCTGGACCCCAAAACTATGTCCTGGAGCCTTCCCTGCACTTCCTGCCTTTCAGGGAAGCATGGTGGTGGGAGACTGGTGCCCCAGGGCCCCCATGTCAGGGGCAGGCTCTTCCATGGCCCCCTCCTTGCCCCCATCCAGGGCCACCCTCTTAGAGACTTCCCACTGCCACGAGGGACAAGTTGCCCCAGGGCAACGCCCCTTGGCCACAGGGAGCAGAAAGCAAGTGGGGGCAGTGGCCTGGGTGCAGAAGGGGGGCACTCTTTGGTCCCAGTGTCTGGAGGTCAGGGCGGGGGGGCGCTTCCAGGCCTCAGCTCCCCTCTGGGTGGCAGAAAGCTGTTGGGGGGGAGATTGTGAGCACCGAGTCTGATTCCCATCTGCCCGACTGTAGAGTTTGGCTGGGACCACTGGGCACATCTACTCCAGCGCTGACCTGGGCAGTAGTGGGGGGGAGGTCTGAGGCCTGGGTCATGTCTGCAAGCCCCCCAGTGGACCCTGCAGCTCCTCGAGCCAGCCTGCTGGCCTCTGGGCTGGTGGCTGCCCATGCTCCACAGCCTTCTATGGCTGCCCAGTACCTAGAGGAGAATGGTCTGCATGTGTCCCTGCTCCTGCACCTGTTAGCACAGACCCGGAGAATGCGTCGCTCCCACATTCCCGGCTGCTCTGGCCTCCCCTTGGTGTCGTTGTGTTCAGCTGCTCCTGGACAGCCCCCCTCTGCCTCCTCTGAAGGGCCCTGCACTGGGCCCCCACGGCCCCCAGGGTCCCCCAGGACTCCTTCCCTCCCCTCCCCATTCCGCCTCCTGAACACCCCTGCAATCCCCTCCCTCACCTGGCCCCAGGGTAGCCACCTTCCCTGTCCCTACCCATGTGGCCCTGGATTCTGCATCACCCGTCTTCCACCCACTTCCCACCTTGGGCCTCCACCCAGCTCTGGGGCCCAGCTCACCCAGCCTCACCCCTGCAGCCTCTCCCAGGCTTCTGGCAGCAGCCACTCCCCCCTCCCTCCCAGGCCTTTCCCAGAGCTGCCCCAGGCCGTTCATGCCCCCCCAAACCCCACCCCCGGGTGCCCCTGGAGCCCCCTCCCTGAAAGATCTCAGTCCCCAACTCAGCCCAGGGTGGGGCTCCCAGCTTCCTTCTCTCTGGAGGCTGGCCCTGGGGGGCAGGGAGGGAACAGGAGGGAGTGGGGGGAGAGCTCTGGAAGGAGGAGTGGTCAGAGGTCAGTGGCTCTCGGGGCAAGAGGGGAGATGCTTACCAGGGAGCCATGGCTTTGGGGAGCAGCTGGGGGGTGGGCCGGGAGGGGCGGGCAGGGCTCCCATCTTGGGGACAGAGGTGGGGGCCCACCATAAGCCAGCTCGGCCCAGGAGGTTCCAGCCACAGATGGCCTTCCCAGGGAGCCGCCGAAATTTTGTTGTCTCTTGCGCCCCCGTGAGGTCAGTGGACATCATGACATCCACGTTGGCCACTGAGGTGGGGCTTTTGGGGGGGTGTGGGCGGCAAGCAACCCCAGCCCCCTCCCCCCACCAAGCTGGGCCCCTCCTCTGGTCCCTCTGCCCGGGGTGTCTAGGGGCCAGGAGAGACCCTGCATCCTCTCCCTTCCCTGAGACCAGGACCCTCATCCCAGCAGACGCAGGCCCCTCGGCTCCCAGCCTGGAGGACCTGCTGGTCAGGCCCAAGGGGACCCCCAAATCTGGTCTCGGCAGAACTCCGACTCCAGCCACAGGCTGAGCCCCAGTAGCCCCCAGCCCTGCTGTTGGCTCTCACATTTGCTAAAGGTTCCAGGGACGCAGCGCCTGGCCTGGCCGCGCTGGAAGCAGAGCACTCAGCGCAGGAGCCCCTAAGCTGGGGCCTTTGGGAGGCACCCCCTTAGAAGGCTAGTCCCTCTGAGGACCCCCCCCCAGGAGCAGTAGGCCCCACCAGGCCTAGAGTCAACTCTGATTAGAGGAGGCGTAGCCAAGATTCTGTTCATCCCTACCTCCCTGCCCCCCAGCACTCTGGGCCTCGAGACACAGACACCCCAGGGAGGGGCCGCACAGCCTGCTGAAGGGCCAGCTGCCTCCTCTCCCCGATCTCCTCACTACTGGGGCTCCGAGGTAGGAGGCGCACTCAGCGGTCTGCAGTCCAGGTCCTGGTTCTCAGGGTCTGCGTGGGGAGCCGTGGAGGACATGTGCTGTGCCCAAGCTCTCATGAGCTGCTGCGAGTGCCCTGTGAGCTTGGGGGACCAGCAGTCTGCAGACCGCAGGGCAAGGGGGCTTCTGAGAAACCAGGGGCTGGAGGTGGCCCCTAAGGACAGCAGGCAGTCACTGCAGGGCAGGAGGAGGGGCTGGCTGGGGTGCTGGTCAGAGGGGTCCCCCCTGACTGGCAGGACATGGACAGACAGACACAGTCTCCCCATGGCTGCGGAGGGGTGGGAGGCCCTGGGGAGCCTAGTGCATTTGTACAAACCTCTTCCCCCTCTGGGGCTCTGACCTTGCTGGCCAGGAGCAGGGGTGGACAGCCCTCCCAGAGCACTCCCCAGCTCACACTGTGCTGTTGGAGGTGAAGGCAGTTGGATTCTGGGAAGGAGTGTGAGCTCCCCCACCCCCGCTGAGGACAGGTGGTGGGGCACCCCCATCCACCGGCTGACCTTCCAGGCCCTGCTGCAGGACAAGCTACTCAGATCTGCATCCAGGGCAGGGACAGAGGAGGGGGGAGGCTGGGGACACCTCAGTGTGTTGCTTTGCAGCTGGTGCTGGGCCCAAGGAATCCAGGATCAGGCTGGGGTTCATGAGAGCAGGATGGGGGTGGGAAGGGGCACTGAGGAGAAGAGAGGATGCTGGGAGTGACTATGAGCTCGTGGGGTCCCCAAGGAGGCAGATGACTATGGGCTGTGCAGGAGTTCCAGGATGTGGGTGCCTGGCTTCTAGCTGCTTCCAGCAGGAAGGGAGGCCTCAGAGACCCAGAGTCTTGCTCTGCCCTCAGTGCCCAGTGGGGACAAGAGGCCAGCTCGGCTCCAGGGCTGCCGCACAGAGCAGGGCCCCACACAAGGGTCCTGAGAGGTGAAGACCCCACCATCCTCCCAGTGGGCAGAGGGGGCACCAGGCCTGGGGACGCTCTGGTTCCATGGAGGCTCATGGTGAAGCAGCCCCAGGGTGGCCCCAAGACGTTCAGGGGAGACCACCATTGCCAGGTGCAGCCTCGGAGAGACCTGAATCTCCTTGGCTCTGTGACATCCCTGGGGCCCTTGGAGCAAAACCCCAACCCCAAGCCAGGCACCAAATGTCCTCATCTGGAGGGTCAACTGGGGTTCCACCAACGCTTTGGGCCTTGGCTGCCCCAAGGGCCAGTGAGTGGGATCCGTGCCCTGCTGATCTCAGGGGTTTGGACAAATGGCAGCTCTGCCACCCTGGGGCGAGCAGAACCTCCCCACACGGGGGAAGCCAGGCCCCATCTGTGCCCTGTGTGGGGGCAGGGGACTGCCTTCAGCAGGGGGTCCAGGTGGCTCACCCAGCCCCGGGGGCAAAGTCTGGGGTGTGTCACTTCGAGGGGTCTTGCTTCCTGACCCTCCTGCCTCCCCTCCCCTCCCCTGAAGTCTGAGGGAGGTGGGAGGAGGGGCTGGGGCCCTGCTGGGGCCTGGGGGGTGGCCCAGCTCAGGACAGGTAGGGTGGGGGAAGCGTGGGGAACGCTGGCTCTGCATGTCACCCAGCTGGTGGCCCTGGGGCCAGGCCCGTGCAGTGTGGATGCTCTGCATCTTCCTCCTGGCCTCTCCCCACAGCCCAGGAGACCGTCCTCCCAGGATGGTGGGTGAGGTCTGCTCTGTGTGGCCAGCCTTCCCATCCTCCCGAGGCTCCGTCCACACCTTGGCCTCACCTGCCTGGGTTCTGCCCACCTGTCCTTGGTGGCACGGCAGCGGTGCCCTGGAGGGTCAGCTGTAACCCTGTCATGGGCAGAGCACCGTCTGGTCACCCTTGGGGTGGCCTGCCTCACACCTGTCTGTGGCTCCTGGAGCTATCTGAGCACCCCTGCCCACAGCACTCGGGGCTGGGGGTGTCCCCTTGGGTCTCCTCTGCACACATGGGGTCTAGGCCCAGCTCTGAACATCAGGACCAGGAAGGCACAGGGTGCCCCGCCACCCCCACACCTCTCCAGGGTCCCATCTGGGGACTCTCTCAGGCAGAGCTGGACTGGCCTCCTGCAGCCATGGCCACAGCCTCAGGCCTTATCTGGCCCTCCAGGCCTCCCTCCGGAACCCTAGCGCCCAGGGGCTGCTTCCCTGCCAGACCTGCTTTTCCACAAGCCAAGGCCGAAGCTAATTTGGGCCTGAACTGGACAATAAGCTGTTATCTGCCCGAGGGCCCCCGCCGCCCAGGGAGCCTGGCCCCTTGGCTCTGCCCGGGGAGGGGAATCCCCGGGGGCTGCGCGCTGGCATTGACCCTCTGGCCCTGAGCCTGAACCCTGGTGAGGGGGGGCCCACCTGGGCAGGAGGTTGAGAAACTCCAGGTGTCTGCCCAGCCCTGCAGGGTCCTCAGGCCCCGTGACCTCCCCACTTGGCAGCCCTTGAAGCCCTGGAGTGGGGACCCTGGGGTTCTCAGGGGAAGCAATGGGGCCTCTGGGTGGCATTTAGTAGGAGGAGCTCCCTCCAGAATTACCCTGAAGGGGGCCCTGTATTGGACCCCTGACCAGAGACCTTGGGAGCCCCTCAGCCCTGCTCCCTGTGGCTCCTGAGGATTTGAGCCCCAGGGCCATGGGGACTGAGCAGGCCTCTGGGGTCCCTGGTTTTTGGCGTGCAGGTATGGTGGCCTGCACAGGACCCCAAGTGACACTGCCACCACCCAAGCCGGAGCCCCAGCACCCAGCTGACTGTCCACCCCTCAGCATGCTGTGCTATACCCCCTGCCTCCCCTTGCAGAGCCCCCCATTCTTCCCCGGCCACCCCAGCCTGGATTGCCTCTTTCGGGGAGCAGGGCGGGGGTCCTGCCTGCCATCCTGCCCTGTCCACTTCTTCCTGTGCCGCGGACAAGACCCAGTAGCCCCTCCCCGAAATCTCGGTGGCCCGAGGAAGTGGGCCCGCGCCGGCAGGCCGCTGCACTGCTGCCCCGACCCTGCTGGACCCTCCCTCCGGCGGCCTGAGGCCGCTTCCTTCTCAGTCCAGCGGGATAAACACAGGAAACAGGATTAGTGAGGAAGGGGAAGCCGGGCCCCTGAGAAGGCCTCTCCTGCTGGCTCGGCTCGGAAATACCTGTCCCTGAGAAAGTGTGTGGCCAGACCCGTGACACCCTGGCCCCCGGACTGCCCTGATGGGAGAGTGGGGTGCCCGCCAGGAGGGAGGCCCCTGGATTGGAGTGAAGGCTGGGGTGGACACGCCCGAGTCTGGGGCAAAGACACACTGAAGGTATAGGAGAGGGACCCCCTGCCACCCTGCAGCTGGACACACAGCCACCTCTGGGCTATAGGGAACACAGGGAGCCCTGCCGGGCTGGGCCTGGGAAAGAGGGAGCTCGCTTTACCCAGAGGTGACTGAGGTCTCTTGGGGACCCCTCGGGGTCAGCACACAGGGCTGCCGGCCTCTGCCATGATGGGTCTGGCTCCCATACTGCAGCCGAGCACCCCAGAACACCCTCCGTCTGGGGGCCCTCTGCCACCTGCATCAGCCACTCATTTTCACCTGAGGCCCTGGGCTTGGAAGCCCCTCCCGCCTCCTGACCCTGATCCTCCTGCCTGGCAGCCCTCTGGGGTCTGGCCCTGGGCTCCAGGAGCCCGTCTCACTCTGAGAACGCAGTGGGGCCCCCCTGCCGGCTGGTCTCATAGCACAGACCTTGGTGGCCCTTCGCAGGAGGCAACAGGGACGTTATTTGGCGGGGGACAGCAGTTGGATTGGGGAAGGTGGAGGCCAAGTATATGGACGGTCCCCGCGGAGAGAGGTGGCTGGAATGCAGAGGTTGGAGAGGGAAGACAGGCCAGGCAGGGCAGGGGAGGTCAGGGTAAGGAGGGCTGAGCCAGAGTAGGGTGGCGGTGGCTCTGCTCAGACCCACTCTGGGTCTCCACTGGCCACGGGATGGCCCAGGGCTGGAAGGTCAAGTACATGTGTGTGGGGAGCCTTCCCTGGCCGTGGCTTGAGCCCTGGGGCGGCCCAGCAGGGGACGGGGCAGTGGGGTGGGGGCGGGGAGGACGGAGCCAGGGCAGGGGTAGAGTGGGGTGCCGTGGGGAGGTGCAGGACGGGGAGCCCTGGTGCCCAGCGCTGTCAGAGCCACCTGCTCCTACCACAGGCCCACTCCTCCCCGGCCTTTTCTCTCTAAAAAAGATTTTGAGGGATTTCTTAGAAAGAGCAATTAGAGAGAGCCGCAGGCCCATGAGGTCCAGGAGACTCCGAGGCCAGCCCAGCCCGCTTCCTCCCCGCCAGGAACACAGGGTCCCGGGGAGCCAAGGACGCAGGCGGCCAGCCTACCCAAACTCCAGCCATCGCCCAGGAGCAAGGAGCCGCTCCTCTCCAGCTTCCAGGGCCTGGCGCAGGGTCCCGGGGCATCTCCCGTGGTCCCGCCTGAAGCCCTGGTACACCAGCTAAGCCAGAATAAAGGGAGCCACACAGCAGCCCACACCCCATGGCCACAGGTTCCCAGGTACCCATGTGGCTTTGGGCCTGGATGACAGGCATTGCCCAGGAGGTGGGTCCTCCTGGGGACGGACCACTATGGGCTATTGACTTCAGCAATGGCGACCAAGGCATCTATCTGGGGGTTCTGGCTTCTGGCGGGTGGCAGAAAGACCCGGAAGGCTTCCTGGAGGAGGAACGTGTTCTGAGGAGCAAAGCCTGTCCCTGGAGAGCTTGGGGTGGGTGGGAAAGTCTCAGCGCATGGCAGGGTGGGCCTTGCACAGCAGGCTGGGGGTGAGGACCTGTGAGCTTGTGGGGCCCGGGGGCCACCCCCCCGACATTTCCCCAGGTGTAGGTTTGCCCAGGGGGTGCTGGGGGTGGGCAGGAAGCACCAGGGCACAGGGCGTAGGGCAACCACCACGTTCTCTGGGGCTCTCCACACTCCTGTCTTCTGGGATCCAAGCACCAAGTAGGGAAACATTGTGCCTGACATGTGACATGGCAGGTCCACAGCCTGGCAGGGCTGGGCCCCTCCCTGCTGGCACCCACATCCACAGGCACCCAAGAGCCCTCGCCGGGCACGGCATTCATGGGGCAGTGAATCCTGAGCTCAGACCCTGCCGTGACCCCCCTGAGGCTCGGGTCCCCAGTGTCCCCCAGCCGAGCGGGACCCTGAGCCCCCAGCCTGGGCTGGCAGTGCTTCCAGGACACCCGTCGCCCCCCAGTGCCAGCCCCGCACATACGATCCCCGAAGCAGCACCGCATAAATCACGGCCTGTCCACAAAGCTGCCCTGTGTGAGGCCCGGGGGGACCACAGGGCCACCACGACTGAATGTGGACAGCTGAGGAGAGGCTGGCAGGACCGCCTGGCTCCTGGGGAGGCCATTTATCACCGCGAGGCTGTAGCTGCGGTCAGCGGCCCCGTGGCCACGGCTCCTGTCACTGTCCCCACTTCTGAGCCCCAGAGGATCCCTGGCCCTATGTCCAAACCCAAAACTCCTGAAACTGGCCCCGTGCTCCCCTCCCAGCCACACATCGAGCCCCAAGGCGGATCCTCAGGGTGAGGTGGGACCCTGCCTGCACCCATAGCACCCGGGGCGCTTGGATGAGTTATTTTGCAGACGGGACCCCAGGCCTCCGCACGACCCCCCTGTCTCTGGGGCATTTCCAATGCGGGCACCAGGCAGTGTGCCCTGTGTTTGGGCACAGTTGCTGACACAGTGGGCCGTTTCAGCCGTGGCCAGGGGAGTGCTCCGGCCCAGGCACCTTTGGCAGGACGGCCACTTCCTGGCGGGGACGTGTCTGGGCACCACACATTCCTGGACTTCTGGGGCCGCGGGGTGCTCAGGCAGCCAGGTGGTCCTGCTGGGACCTTGGCCTCCAGGCAGGGTGCTGGTGTTGGACCCCCATCCTAACACCCCCGCTGTCTCCTCCTGGCCTTCATGCCCATCCTGGAGTGGGCCAGGGCTGAGCATCTGTCCCCACAGATGAGTGGACACTCACACAGATGGAGGCCAGAGCCGTCCCAGCTCACCGTGCTCCTGGGACCTTCTCAGGGGCAGGAACCCTGAAGGAGGGAATGGAGGGAGGGGTCTGTCTTGGCTTACCTTTGCCCTGAAGTCTTCCTCTGGGGCCCACTCACCGCCTGCCCCCTCCCCAGCCCAGGTCTCACTTGCTTGGCGAAAGCAGCTTGTGGGGGCTGGATCCTGGGGGGCCGTGCTGCGTGCCCCTCCACTGCTGAAGTCCCAGGGGACCCTTCATCAACTCCTTGCACCTGACCGGCCCCTCACTGCACTGGGCCTGGCATCCAGGGAAGGGCAGAGGGTGTATCCTGGGCTGAAGGGCCCCCGGAAGGTAAGACCCAAACCTCCATTTTGTCCTGGAGAGGAAGGTGGAGGCCGGGGGCACCCCTGTGGCCCTCAGGCTCCACCAGCAGCACACCTCATTCCTGGGGGCACACTGGGGTTGAGAGCACACGGCTGGCTCGCAGGCCTTGCCTGTCCCCGCGCTAGGCCAGGACCAGAGCTCCAGGCCCAGGGGTCACCAGCCCGAACCCCCCAGCCTGCTGTCCCAGCTTTGTCTGAGAGCAACGTGGGCCAGTCACCCATGGGCCCAGCACTCCCAGAAGGCCGCACTTCCTGTTTCCAGGCACCGTGCTGCTTGGCTGGATGTCCACGTACAGGTGGCCTGGCGTCCACCCAGAGAGACCGCAAGCTCCCTGCGGGCAGAGCTCCTGCTGTCATACATCGGAGGCTCCTCAAAGCTGGCTGGTGCTCCCGTCCCGCTTCGGCTGTGAGCTCCAAGGGCTTTGAAGCCTGTGGAATCCAACCTCCCAAGCCCACCGCCCTGGAGAAAGGTTCCCAAGACCTTCCGGCTGGTGGGGAAGCTTCTTGTCCCCAGCTCCAAGGCATGTAGTCAGATAGAAAGTGCCAGACCCAGTGGGCTGAGCCGAAATTTAGCTGGGCTGTGCTGGCCGCCCCCACAGCCCCACCCTTACCGCAGGGGGCTGACCCACTGGCTCTGGGAGGGCCGCTGGTCCCTGGTCCCCATCACCTATGCAGCAGGGGCGGGGAATCGGGTGGGCAGGGCTGGGGTGGCGGTGGGCCTGGGTGCTGGGGAAGCTCTGGGGCTCGGCACAAGCTCCTCCCCCAGCTCCATTTTCGGGGGGCTCAGGCTAGGGCCTGGGG
This sequence comes from Vulpes lagopus, assembly GCF_018345385.1. Lineage (NCBI taxonomy): Eukaryota > Metazoa > Chordata > Mammalia > Carnivora > Canidae > Vulpes > Vulpes lagopus. The sequence continues at coordinate 69,832,376 of NC_054834.1, read as the reverse complement.
AACCTGCCTCTGGAGCATCCGTGCTCCCAACTGCCTGGCAAGTGCCTGCGCCAGTACCCTGTGCCCCGGGGCAGGAATGGTTTGGCTGCCTCTGCAAACCAGGTGCCCTTTTGCCCTGGAAGGAAGGCAGGCACGTTCTTAGGCATTTTCCGCCCCAGGAAGTGCTGTCTAGGGAGTGTCCCCGGAGGACAGGAGATGGTTTGGGGGGGGGGGGGGGCTGGCCATGTTGCCATTCTCATGTTGCATGCCCCTGATCTCCCACATATGGCTGCCCCCACAACCACTACCCACTGGCCTCTGGAGTGATGTGCTCACTGCTGCCCTCCTCAGCCAGGGGCACCTGCTCTTGACGGGAGCCTGGGGGGCATGCTGGCCGCCCCGCCACACGCTGATGGCCAAGCTCCCTGTGGGGAGGGGGCCTCTGGCCAGCTGCTGGCCCTTGTGGCAGGCCTGCTTGAGCTGGCTCTGGCTCTCCCGGTGCAGAGGATAGTAAAGAGGGAAGACACTCTTACGTGGGGCACAGAGGACCACATTCATTGTTACTCAGACCTTTGGGATGGCTGTCCTGCTCTCAGGATGGAGGTGGCCTGGTAAGCCCAGCCCCTCCCTCGGGCACTGCCCAGAACAGCCGTGTCCTGGGACAGGTCCCAGCCTTGCCAGTATATGGGTGTGGGGGCATCTCGTCATCCTGAGACGTGGTGAGCCCAGCCCTACAGCTAGCACACAACAGGGCAGCAAGAGCCAGGGAGGCTGCAGGTCTGGGAACCACGGGGGCAGTGTTGGGGGGCTGAAGTCCACAAGGCAGTTCCCAGTCCTGAGACAAGAAGGTATCCCTGCAAAGGGGTCAACCCCTACACCTACCCTGAACGTGGGTTTAGGGAGGCGGTGACGCTGGGGACCTTGAAACCGCCAGGGCTGAAGGCTGTGAGCTCATGGGCAGAAAGGATGGCCGGGCGGCCCGAGCTGACCTCCCCCCCTGGCCCTCACTGCCCTTTCTGGGGTCTCAGAGTACACAGTTTGTGCCAGCCAGGCAGGGTGTCCACATTCCCTTCCTCTTCGGGAAGAGGAGAGAAACGCCAACACCAGGCCTGAAATAGCCGCTGTTAGGTGGCCCCCTGCCCACGAGGACGGCCTTGCTGATAAGCCTCTGCTCGGTGGGCACCAGTGTCCTCAGCGCACACAGGCCCAAAAAAGGCCTGCAGCCCCCTGAGCGAGCGCCCTGCATGAGCGGGAGAAGGTGACTGGCACTGGGCCGGGGCCAGGTGGGCCTCAGCAGCTGGGACTGCCACTCGCAGCCAGTGGGGACAGGAGGGGACAGCTGGCCAGAAGGGTCTGTGAGGACATCCTCTGGGGAGGCGCAGAGTTGGGGTGGAGAAGGGGCTGCCAGAGCCGGGTCTCAGCCAGCAGATGGGAGCTGGGTGTGGTCTGGGGTCCTAGATGGGTGGAGGGGACCCCGGTGCCCACCAGACCCACACACATCTTCCCAGCACACACACCCTTCCCCTGCGCACCGGCCCTGGGGGGCCCCCTGAGAAACCCGAGCAGGCCGCTGCCTCTTAGTTTCCTCTGGTCACCTCAGCAGCTCATGCCCTTTCTAGGGCCTCAGGGCGCCTGCTGGTCTCAACTGTTGCTGGTGCCCACATTCCCTGCCTCTTTGGGAAGAGGAAAAGTGAGACTGAGGCCGGAAATAACCCTGCCCTGAAGTGGCCCTTGGGGACACCTGTCCCCACCACAAGACTCGGCAACCCATGTCACCCTCCTGCCTTCTGGCCTTGCCCCCTCCCTGGGCTGGGTACAGGGGGTCCCCGATTCCTCTTGGGGTGCAGGCCGTGGGGAGGGCCATGGGGAACAGCTCGTGGAGTGGCGGGAACCGTGTGGCGGCCCAGAAGTGGTGGCAGCCCCATGCCATGTGTGGCGTGTGATAGCTCCATCCTGGAGGCCTTGGCCCCACTCATCTCCTGCTAAAGTTCCTCACTTTCAACTACTTTCTGCTTCCCGTGTTTGCTTTCCTTGATCCCCGGCGGGCGGCTGGGGAGCCTGCCCCGTGCCACTTGGCTCCTTTGGAGAAGCGCTTCCTGGAACACTTGGCACCATGCTGCCTGGCCTCTCCTGCCCCCTTGCTGGCACCCTACGGGGCGGCAGCTCCGGAGGCCCTGGGGGGCGGACCAGAGCACCTGCCTGTTTTGCCCAGAGACCCCCATCAGAAGGAACAAAAGCGTGTCTGTTCTTCCTCTCGTGGGGAAGGCAGAGTGACAGGTGGTTTCATTGGGGAATTCTGCTGTGTTCTCCTTACCAGCTCTGTGGCCTCATGCCAACCCGGCCCCTCTCTGGGCCTCGGTTTCCCTGTCTGTCATGCGGGCCAGTAGGGCACAGATGCCGGGACTGGCCATCCTTCTCTCCAGCTCCTGCTTGTGGCCCCTGCTCATGGCCCCCTGCCCATAGGGACCCAGCTCCACACCATCCTCTCATCCTCCCTGTCACCTGTGGCCCTTCCAGCCTGTGTGCTCACACCTCAGCACCCACCTTTGCCCCATTCTTTCTCACTGGTGCCCTCAGGCCACCCCCTAGGGTGGGCACACAGTGGGTGTTTGCAGGGAACAGGACCATGACCTCCCCCTGCCCACAGCAGCCAGGGGTCAAGGCATTGGAGTGAGAGGGAAGGGGGGTATTGGAGGTTTCCCGGGGGGTCTCTCATGGAGCCCCCATGACTCATTTGTGCCCATTGGATGGCAGGAGCTGGAGGGGAGAGCAGAAGGCAGGTTGGGTCGTGTCCACTCTGGGACATTTAGGTCCACCCCAGTACACCTCGCAGTGGGGGACCCGGCTGTCTCATACCCGAATCTGGGCAGCGAGTGGGTGCAGGAGTCCACTCCAAATGCCTGGAGGCTAGTAGGGGTGGAATTCAGGTAGAGCCCAGGATGCCGGCACAGATGCACATGCTTGGGAGCAGGCAGGCCAGCATACACAGGACCGTAGGAACCAGTGGCCCACCGGGAGGCCGAGGCTTTCCGCCCATGTGGCCTCTGCTGCTGTCCTCTTCAGCATCTATCCTGGGCGGCTGCTGGGCCCCCGGAGCGACCAGTGTTCCTGCCTCTCCCTCAGGGTCTGCAGACCTACACCCCCAGTGAACATGAGCAGAGTAGGCAGGGGCTCCAAGCTCCAGGACCCTGATTCCTGCTGGGCTTCCCCCCAGAAATATGCCTTTTGGCTGAAGAAGGCAGCCTGGGGAGATGGAGCCCCTTGGGTCTCAGGGAGTCCTTGGCAGCCTGCACACATGCCGACCCCATACACACCAATGCCCAGAAGGAGCCAGTGCCAGGGTGTGGGGGGGCCCTGCACACAAGCATCCTGTGTGTTCAATCACACTGGCCTTGTCACCTGGGGGACATCTTCTGGTTCTGCCCCAGTGTAGGGGCAGCATCTGGGGCCTTTCCCACTCTTTATGCCACCTGGTTGGGAGGCTCCAGCTACCAAGGCAGCCGAAGGTGAGAGCAGCCTGGGAGTGGGGAGCTAGGATGGCAGGGGGTGCCCAGGGGGTGCCCAGGGGCTCTTCATCCCCACGTTCCCATTTCAGGCTCCTGCTTGCGGCCTCTTGGATGCCCCAACTATCAGGAGTGGGTTTTAGGGAGCGGCTTCTGTGCACAGCCTTGTTGGGAACAGGGGGTGCAGCTCGGGAAGGGTGGGGGAGGCCCCATGTGCGTGGCAGTGCCGGCAGCCCAGCCGTGGGAGGGGTCCCTGTCTGGAAGGCACATAAGGAAAAATGGAGCCTGGAACTTTTTTCTTAAAAAAAAAAAAAAAATTAAAAAGCAAACTTGTTTTAAAAGGGGAAAGATTAATGTCCTCCTTGCTTTCCTACACTTGGTCTGGGGCCAACGAGGTGGTTTCAGGAGAAAATTCTCTCCCTCTATTCAGTGTAACCAAACACGAGCCACGTTTGCAAATCACACGGGGACCTTCATGGCAGGGCTCGGGAGCCCCCGCCCCCGCCAGGCCAGAACAGACAGGCCTCTCATCCTCGGCCGGGGCCGGGGGCCGGGCTGGGGGCCGGGCAGCGGCGGGTCCTCCGGGGCCCCAGTGTCAGGAGGTGTCCAAGACGAGGGTGGAGGCTGCAGCCAGGAGCCGGGGGCCAGGGACCCGCAGGACCCCAAGGGCAGGACGGCAACCAGGCTGCCGGATCGAGTCAGCCGCCTTGACGTGGGGGGCCCCGACTGCCCTTGCCCTGGGATCCCTCGGCTCCCAGAACCTTCCAGCTGCCCAGCAGCTTGGGACTGCTGAGAAGCCTGGGTGGGAGGCAGGGTTCTGGGGGCCTCAGCCAGGCCAGGAAGCCCCAAATGTGCCTGGGCCTCTGCCTGGCTGTGGGCTCACCCCCCAGCCCCCCCCAGTGCCTCCCAGCACCCTTCCCCACCCCGGCCCTGTTGCACTCCTGCCTCTCAGGGGACGAGGTGAGAAGCTGCCACAGCTCAGCCAGGGAACCAAGGCCAGTCCCTGGACCCACGGCCTTGTGGTCTTACCATGGCTCAGAATGATGTGGCACATGGGGACAGGAATCCTGCTTGCGGGAGGGGTGGCTCTCGTCCCGCCCCCTCCACTGAGACCCTGGTTTCTGCCCACTGGACTCTTTGGCCCCAATCCTAGCTTCCTTGAGGATGTACACAGGTTTACATGTGCACAGATGTGTGCATACACACACATGCACAGACACGCACACTTGTGTGCACACACGCACATCCGCACGCAAATGCACAGATGCACAGATGCTGACTCTTCTTTCCAGACGTGTAGCCCTTGCAAGCACGGTCAGGAAGGAATAAATCTTCAAGGCTTGCAACCTCCCTGAACCCCTTCTCACCACTGCTCTGCATACCCTTGAGGGCTTCTCAGACTGGGGCGGGTGAGGGGGTGGGGAGCCTCAGTCAGAGTGCAGAAAGGAGGCAGCAATCCTCCCAAGACACAGGCAGACCCAGCTGGGGAGATAGGACAGAACCGGAATCTGGTCCCCAACCCCAAGAAAAGGCTTGCCGGAACTCCCCCCGGGGGGCTGGGGCCAGCAGCCAGCTCCCAGCGCCTTGGGAAGCCTTGGAGAGGTGGTCCCTCTGCCTGCTGGCCCACCCTGGGAAGGACATTCTTGGAGTCCAGGGGCCAGGACCCCTGGGCAGGCCTGCCCTGCGGTTGCATGGAGCGGAGGCTGGGACACCTCCTCCTGCCTGGAGCTGGCTGTCTGGACACAGACCAAGGATGCTGGTATCCGACAGGGAGGGTGGAAAATGAGACAGAGATGGGGCACGTGGGGAGGGCAGGACTCCACAAACACCCCCCACTGCGGCAGGGGAACAGTATTGGCAGAGGCAGCCTAAGCAGGTAGCAGGACTGGGGGTGGGGGGCTGACCTGAGGCCCAGCTCAGGGCCCAGTGTGGGGGGCCCGGAGCCAGAGTGGCCAGAGACAGAAGGGCAGCAAAGGCCTGGGTGTGAAGTGATGATAGCCAGTGTGGGTGTCGGTCGCTCCCTCCAAGCACCCCATGCTCCCTGCAGCCCAAGGCTCCTCCGGCCAGAAGGCAGGGTGCCAGTGTCACTTGTAGGGCAGAGCTGGGTGCTGAGGGGGAAGACCAGAGCCCCAGACCCAGCCAGCAGGGGCCATGTAAGGCCAGGGTGGGTCTGAGCCACCCCGGAGGTCCGACCCCTAGCACCCACCCTGTAATGGTGCCCCTCGAAGTTCAGTGCAGCAGAGCATACTGGGAGTGTCAGCCCCTGGGGTGATTTCCTTGTCTGCTCAAGCTCATTCACTCCAGCTGCTTCTTCTCCATCGCTGAGGGGTGCGGAGCTGTGGAAGGGGGACCCTTGGAGCAGGCCCAGCCAGCCCTCTGGGAGACAGAGGCAGAGGACACTCCAAAGGGGCTCTGGGCGTGGGGAGGGTTGCAGAGGTGGGCGAGCACCAGAGGCCCCACCACGAACCCTCTCCACTTTCGAGTTCAGCAGGGCAGGGGTGCAGGTGGCCAGTGGCTCACGGCGGTGGCTTGAAAGCCAGTCGTGGGGGCACCATTTACGCTAGGGTGATCGGCAGTCTAGGAACCCTGGCCCCACACCCCGCGGGGAGCTGGGTGCTCACACTGCCCCCCAGCCCCATGAGAGCCACACCCACACCAGAAACTTCCTGCTTCTGCCCAATGGCTCTGGACCACGGCAGTCCTTGTGAGCCGATGTTCCCGAAAACCAGAAACTGGCAACTCTTCCCCAGAACTTTACTAAGGGGAAAATACTCACTCCTCGTCAGACAAGGATAGGAGACCTGACCCTCGGGAGGCCACCTGCCCCCTCCGCTGACACGGGCTGGGCCCGGAACACTCCATAAAAGTGGCTCAGGGCTGCAGCAGCCCCCAGGGCGTCCCTTGGACCTGCCACTCTCCGGCAGGCGCCTGCTGGCCCGCTGCGTGGATTAGGTAACAGCGCATTCCATCGGCCCTTCTCTCAACAGAAGAATCTTAATAGGAAATTCACCTTAAAAGGTGATCAGTGTCTTCCCAGGGCCACTTTCGGCGAGATGGAGCAGGTCAGAGCAGGGAAAACAAGGCTTAATCCCCAGAGCTTTCCTGTGGGGCTTTGCGGAGGAGACTGTACGGCTCAGGACCCAGCCCCCCACCACCCGCCTCCCCTCCCACGCCTTCCCCCACCCCTGTCCCAGCATGTCCACCGTCGGGGTGGGGGGGCTCGGGGCCACGGCCCCAAATACACGAGGGCGGCCACATGGAGGACTGGGACACAGGCTGGACCAAAGGTCTTCCCTTTGGCACCTGCAGGCCTGACATCCTTCCCCACGGCCAGATGCCCCACAGTCAGACAAGGAAGCTGGGGCTCCAAGTGAAGAGCCATGTGCCACGTGGAGGGGAGACTTTGGGAGAGCCACAGTACGGTGGGCCCTCTGTTCGGGGAGCAGGCCCAGGAGCCGCAGTTGGGGGCCAGAGGGCAGCTGTGTTCTCTGTTCTCCCCCTGCCCCCCTGGGGCGCTGGCCGGGGGCGCATGGAATGCGGTGCCCCCCCAGTCCTGGAGTGTCTTGCCGGTAGACAATGGGCAGTACCCTCTCCTTGGGTGCCCGGGACAGCCAGCCCCCTCCCCTGGCCACTCCCACCAGAGTGTGAAGGGGCATGCTGCAAATGTCATTATTACCAGGAGCCATTTATAGGGTGCACTTTGTACGCATACAGGGTTTACAATCCCTTTTATTAGTCATAAAAAGGGAAGGGGAGGAGGCCACAGCCCTGTGGGAACTGGAGCCGCAGTCACCTCCTCCACTGGCATGAGTCCCCGGCCTCTGGGTCCCAAAGAATGGGGCATGGGTAGCCAGCTGCAGAGACGTACCTGCATGGAGGGTGATGAGGGACCAAGGAGAGCCCTATGTGCTTTAGCTTTTGGGGGCAGAGGCTGAGACCCAGAGTCAGGGCTTTGTGAGGAGTCCTCCCTTCTGATCCTCCTTCCCAGCGCATGGAGCCCTCAGGCCACTGTCTCACCTCCCTGCACCTGTGCCTGCTGTGGATGGCACCCTTGATCCCCAGGGGCACTCTGAAAAGAGAGGCAGAATGGGTATTGACTGCAGGCAGTTTCCAACCCGGCCCCTCACTCTTGGTCTTCCTTCTCCTAAGGCCTCACCCCGAATCAAAGCAGGGAAAGGAGCCTGCCTCCTAAGCCACTCCCCATAATCCTGTTGGAAGTCACCAGCCTCTGTGGACACTGACTTGGGAACCAGAGCTGGGGTCAGTTCCTGGGGTTTCAAGGCTCCAGGAGCCCTTGGGAGGCAGGTCGGGGCTGGTGGAGGCAGGACAAAGTGCCTGGCACTCCCTCCACCCCAACCTGACCTGTGGAAAGCCCCCGGCAGGGGGACCGGGATCTGGGTGGCAGCAGGATGCAGGTGGGGGAGGGGGATCAGTCTCAGGGGCTGGCTGAGGCCTGGGCATCCCTGAAGTGGCTGGGGGTCCCTGGCGGAGACCCTCAGGGGTGCGTGATCCAGGCGGGCCTGAGGGGCACCTCTATCCTTCCACTGAAGGAGGAAAGAACAAGCTGACCAGGCTCCGGGGAGCTCCAGGTGGATACAGAAAAGGAGATGCTCACACGCCGGAACAGTGAAGGAGGTCCGTGCAGAGGAGCCTGGAGTGGTTCAAGATTTGGGGTCTGGGCCAAGTCCCCCCCTCCAGAGGTGGTGAGCCCTGGCGTCTCCAGGGCCCCGGGCTGCCCTCGGGGTCTTCACAGGCCCTCACACTGGAGGTGCCAGCACATCCCTCCTGGGCCCTGCTGGCCTCCCGCGTGGCCCCGGCCACCTCCCCTGCACGTGCCTGCTGCCCCTCAAGGCTTGGTGGCCCGCTGCGGCCTCAGCTCAGGCCTCCTCCTGCAGACTGGGACCCTTTCTCAGCTGCTGCCATCCGACGGACGCTGCTTCCCCCCTCAGATTGGGGCCTCTCTGGGGCAGGGGGCTGCCTCCCCTTGGCGGGGGGGGGCCTCTGGCCAGGCAGGAGGGGCTGCGACTTCCGCGTCTGCCCAGAGGCGCCCGGCGGGCGGCCCCCCCAGACCAGAGGTTCCCGGAGCCAAGGCGCTGCCTCCCCCACCACCGTGGAAAGTTGGCCTAATCAATGAGGCCGCACGCTAAATAAATCACTCGAGGGGCTTAGAGCAGTGTTTTTGCAGCGGCTGTAATAATAATATTAATAACAATGCCCCTCAGAAACCTGGCAGAGGCTGCACTTGCGGGCGGGGTGGGGGCGGGGGCCATGCTGGCGCCCCTGCCCCCCGGCCTCTGCCCACCCACTAGGCCCCGAGGCCACCCAGGGCCTCCTGGGGGGCTTTGACTCAGTCCCCACCCGGGTGGCACACATGTTGGGGAGGCGGGGGCAGCTGGAAGACCCCCAGAGATACCCTGGCCAGAGGGGGCCAGAGGGGGCCAGAGACAATGGGTGGAGGGGGAATGAGGGAAGGACATGGGGCAGGGGTGCCTGGGGAAGAGTGGGAACGGGAGCCGGAGACCATCCAGGTTGGTCTAGGCTTAGCCCCTCACTTCTGAGGACCTGTGTCCCCCCCGCCCAGCCCTGACTGGTTTCCCACACACACCCCGAGCCAGGGCCCAGGGAGAGGTCCCATTCTTGATCATCCACGTGTTCTGGACATCTGCGTGTTCTGTTCGTCCACGACCGTCCCCATGATCCCAGGCTGAGTGTGGTGAGTGGGCACCGAAGCTCTCCCCTGGGTTGGGATCAGATGGGGAGATGGGAGGCGAAGACCCCGACCCAGGTGGGTGCAGTGTTGCAGTGGGAGCTGGCCAGTGGGCTGGCATAGTCCTGGGGCTCCGGAGCAGTGGAGGGAGGGGGTACTGAGCATGACCCTCTCTCTGAGAAGTATCTGGACAGAGCGGCCAGGTGCCCCATGGGCGCTCGGATGGCCCCAGGCCTGTGCCAGGGCTGGGGTGAGGAGCCCCATGGTGGGTGTCCCGGCTCTAGTCCCTTGTTCCCTGGCACCCTGTCTCCTGGAAGCCGCCCCTCCCCCGTGGGGGTCTCCTCACTTGACTTCGTTTCATCCTCACTTTCTGAAAGAGGAACCCTGCCCACCCTCCCCACCTTGGGCTCAGCCCCCACGACCTGGAACCAAGACAAGGGGTCCTGCCCAGGTTCAGATCTTGAGGCCACACATTTAAGCCATGTTCTGGGGTCCCAGGGAAGGGGGTGGAGGGTCTCCATCTTGCACTCTCTGCCACTGGGTCTATCCCTTGGTTCTGGGGGCCAAGAGGGCCGGCTGGTTGTGGGCAGGAAGAGCAAGGCCTGCTTGCTAGGTGGGGTACAGAGAAAATTGTGCCCGGGACCTGGACAGACCTGGGTGGTCCAGTGGTGGCAGCAGGAGGGGCGGCCCCTGAGGCTTGGGGAGACTCTTGCCGCAGTGCTGCTGGAAAGGTCCTCAGAAAGGCTGCCCCATCTTCCCAGGCTTCTGGGAGGGAGGAAGGACCCCTGTGTGGGGCTTTGGAGCAAAGACAGAGAAGACTAGAGGTCCCAGTGTGTCCCATGCCTGGCCCAGGGGGGCACAGAGGACATCCTATGGGGGTCTCCAGGGACAGGTAGGAGCCGGCCCGCTGCCCAAGCCCTGCCCAGTGGCCAGCTCTGCTCCCCGGAGCTACAGACGAGAAGGCCAGGGGGCCACTCCCTGCCCCACCTCTGCCCAGCTGGTCCTGTCGGGGTCCTGGCTCTCGAGGTCTCTCCTAGCTGTGTTCCCTGTGAGGACCTGGTGGCTTCCGGTCATGGGGGGCAGCGTGGGGCACCCCTGCCAAGCTGTCGGGCTGGAGACCACAGGCCACCAGGGTAGCAGTTTCCTTGGAGACAGTCCTGAGAAGAGAGAGGCCTGAGGGCAGAAGAAGACAGTAGAGGTAGGGTGCTTGCAGGGTCACTGGGGACCAGGTGTGGTCGGAGGGACCATGGGCAGCAGGTCTGGGGAACAGGGAGGGAGTGAGGGTGGACCCTCAAGCTTCAGGCTGGTTGAGTACGAGGGGCCCAGGCTTTGTTTTATTTGGGAGGCTGATTTCTGGGGACCTGGGAGCCAGGGGTTGGGGGCACCAGAGGGTGACTTTGGGGGATCCTCTGAGGGGAGGGCCACCTGTACAGAGCGCTGTTCTGGGAGTCAGTGACTGGTGCTGGGGGCTGGCGGTCAGGATGTCAAAGCCTCTCCTGAGTTCAAAGATGTCAGAGTAAAGGCCGTGGGCCCCCTGCCCTCCATTTAACCTCGACTCCTCGACTTCCCTTCCTCGACAGGGAAGTAAAGGAGGAAAATAAAGCTCCTGCCCCTCAGTCTTCTGACTGGGGAGAGGGAGAAGGTCCCAGCTGGGCTTCTGAGGTGGCCCCTGCTGCTTGGGACAGGGACAGAAGACACCCAGTGTCCCGCTCCATCCCCACCCCCACATAGACAGCAGGAGCGGTGGTTTGCAACTCAAGCTCCACCACGTGAAAAATGAATTCCTTGTTTTATGATGAGAAGGGGGAGGGGCATGGAGAGGGAGGGAGAGAGGGTGGACAGAGGGAGGGGGAAGGGAGAAGGAGGGAGAGAGGGTGGACAGAGGGAGGGGGAAGGGAGAGGGAGGGGAGGAGGGAGGGGGAGAAGACGGGTTTTATCATTCTCCTTTCTCCTGGTTTTAAGGCCCCCCACCCAGGCAGGGCCACACCCCAGCCCCAGCCTGGATGCCCACCCCAGGCCTGGGGCCCAGCCAGGCAGGAAGAAGGGGGAGGGGAGGAGGGGCAAGGGGTGAATCGACACTGGCTACAGGCCCAACCAGCAGTCAAAGGCCGGAGTGGAGGAAATCCATAAGGAGAGCTGGGCTAGGGGGTGGATGGCCAGGGTCCTAGCTCTCCGCTGGGGAAGGGGCCACCCTGTTCCAGAGATGGAGGCTGGAGGAGAGAGGGTGGGGTGCAGTGTAGGGTCTTCTGGGTAGAGCACCAGGCCCTAAAGTGGACTCCAAAGGGCCCAGGTGTTGCCGGCTTGGTCAAGCTACTCCAGGCCTGAGGACCATCCTTTCTTGGTACAAGGACCACGGGCCTGACAGGTGGGCAGAGGGACCTTCTAAGGGGGAGTTGGGCCCCGTGGGCCCTCACACCAGCACCCTTGGAGCTGAGGAGGACCCAGCAGTCCACACCAGATGCCCCACCAGGATGGGGTCCAAGCCAGAGCCCTCTGCTGGCACCCTATAGCCCTAGGCCACGTGGGTACCCAGAGCTGCACCTACATAGACCCAGGTGCTGCCCACCGGCCTTCGGGTAGGGCCTGAGCTGAGGACTGGCCAGCCCGAACAGGCCAAAGCCAGCAGACCCCCAACAGGAGCTCCCAAAAGCCCCTCAGTCCCCATGGTGGGAACCTGGCTCCCTGTGCTGCCCGGAGCTCCCTGCAACCAGGGCACCTTCCCAGGCAGGGCTGGGCCTCACATTCCGGCAGACACTCTGGCCAAGTGACTTGCCCTGAAGGCTGGGCTCCCAGGGCACACGCAGATAATGCCGCTCAAGGCCCGTGCCCCTGACCCCAGGCCTTCCCACTGGCCCAGCAGCTCCGTGCTGAGAAATGCCACCGGAGTGATCGCTCAGGGGAACCATGGGCAGTGCCGACCGATGCCCGAGCGGTTGCTGGGAGCGCACAAGAGGGCAGCCTGCACTCTGGACCCTGGAACAGAGCCGGGCGTCCCCCCGCACAGCCAGGGTGTGCACAAGATAGAGGCAGGCAGGCTGAGAAGACACTCAAGGGCTGCCCCGTGGGAATGGCTGGGGCAGCCTAGGTTCTGGGGGTCCCAGGGAAAGGTGTGCCCCAAGCCAGGAAGGCTGGCCTTTCTCCTTCTGTTTGGAGGGCACTGGACCCCGGGGCGGAGGTTTTGGGTACCTTGAAGACACACGTTGTAGGGAGAGTTCCCCAGGGCCTGGCCTGCTTCCTGTGCATCCCAAGTCTTCTTTGAGAAGGGGTGCGCCCTCTGTCACACCCCAAAACAGGCATGGAAGAGTCAAGGAGACATGTGGGTGACGGAGGGGAGCTGGGACCCCACAGTGCTCCCAGACAGCCCCAGACGGCAGTGCCAAGGGAGGTGCTGCGTGAGGGCCAGACAGCTTCAAAGGGCACCCTGCAAATCCACCTGCGAATCCCAATCCGAACCTCATCGGTATGGGGCAGTGGGGGTGGGGGTGCTGGCCCACCACGGCTGGCCCCTCTGGTAGAAGGAGAAAGAAGGGGGAGGATAGGGAGGGGTCCCCAAGGGGCCCGAGCCCAACCTGCTTCTCTGTCAGGAGATCCCAGGCTCATTAGGCCAGCCCATGCCCTTTGGCACGTCCCTGTGGGACCTCCCCGGGGTTCCTTCTGATGGGCAGCCTTGCTCAATGCATGATCCTGAAAGCCCACAGCCAGGAGGCTCCTCTGGAGAGCAAGCTTATCTCAGAAAACAAGTTCCCCGGCCACTGTCCTGCCCTTAGAGGATGAGGAGGCTGGGGCCCCGAGGGGTGGCAGGAGGTGTCAGGGGAAAGAACAAGCCATCTTCTTCCCTTGGCCCAGCTGAATGAGGTAGGCCAGGGTTTCAGTGGGGGCGCTGGGAGGGTGAACAGGATGGTGGTGGGTGGCTGAGCCCCGGCCCCAGGACGGCAGGCTCCTCCTTGGACCCATCAGTGCCCCTGGAAAGCAGCCCCAGGCTTGGCCCCAGTCGGGCCTTCCTCCCTGAAGAGATGCCCTGGGTCCTGGAAGAACTGTGGGGCCAGAGGGGCCAGGGAGAGGGGGCAAGTGGCCTCTGCTCTTCCCACTGGCCCCTCCTGCTGCCAACGTCTAGTGAGTACCAGGCAGGCCCCGCCAAAGTGCCTGTGGTGGCCTGGGATGAAGGACAGCCGGGCTCCCCTCGGGCAACCCCCGGGGGTTTGAGGCCAGGAGCCACAGGGAAGGGCTGGGCGGTTGGAGAGGGCAGGAGAGGTTGTGGAAGGGAGACCCTGGTGCCTGGAGAAGCTCAAGGAAATGAAGCTGCAGACCCCTCCACAAGCTAGCTGTGCAGGGGCTGTGGCCTTGGCTGGATTGTGGGCACAGATTCGGGGTTCCTTGTGTGAGTGTGCATGGGAGCTGGAGTTCCAGACCCCATCCACACCGCCTCCTCTGCCCAGCCCCTGAGCGCCAGCCCGTGTCTGGGTGTGAGCCCCACATAGAACCTGTGGGTGTCTCCGTGGGTGCTCACGTGCACTGAGGCCCAAGGGCAAGTGACCCCTCCCAGGGCGGCCTGGAGGTGACCAGGGGTCAGCAGGGTACCTGAGATGGGGCCAGCAGGTATGACCATTCTTCACCCACCCCCCTTCATGCATGCCCCAGACTCTGGGGAGGACGAGATGTCTCCCCTGAAGGCAGCAAAGCCGACTCCTGAGCTCTGCAGGTCACGGCGGCCTGGCCCCTCCAGTCGAGTCCAAGGGAGTGCTGAGAGCAGGACACAAGCTTGCACACTCATTCCCAAGACCACAGCCTTCCAGGCCCTGCAATGCCACACAGCAGGGTGGCTGCGCCTGACCATGCCGCCCCAAAGGGTCCTGCTCCCCAGAGAAGGGAGAGCTGGCTGGCTGGCTTGGGGGTGCCGCCTGGGCGGTCTGTGGAGTGAGTCCTGCATAGGGGGCCTTTTCAGCTTGTTGGGAAGGGAGGGTGACATGCCAACAAATCTGAGCAGGTGGGCCAAGAGATTGGCGGGGAAACTGAGGCATGGAAAGACTGTTATTGTATTAGCTCCGGCTTCCATAATAAATGACTCGGTATGGCTCCAAACAGAGACATTTATTCTCTCTCAGTCCTGGAGGTTGAGGGCTGAAGTCCAGGCCTGGGCAGGCGGCGTCCCCCTGAGGCCTCTCTGCGTGTGTGTGGATGGCCGTGCTCTCCCTGGGTCCTCACCGGGTCATCCCTCCATGTGTGTCTATGTCCTGATGGCCTCCTCCTGTAGTGATCCCAGTCACCCTGGTGACCCCGTGTTATCTCAAGCACCTCTGTAGAGGCCCCAGCTCCAGAAATGGTCATGTCTGTGGTGCTAGGGGTCAGGGCTCCAGCATGGGAATTGGGGGACACAGTTCAGTCCGTGCCAGTCACTGTTCCAAGGACAGTCACCACAAAAGGGAGGAGAGGCTGCGGCAGAGACAGAAGCAAGGACTCAGGGACACGTAGGCCAAGTGTTGGGAAGTGGGGAACTTGGAAGTTCCCCAAAGAGAGGAGGGGTGAGCGGTCTTCGCCTGGGGGGCAGGGGGAGAGGCAGCTTTCCAGAGCCCAGTCGGTCGACTGCCTTGCTGGCCCGGATGCCCCGCTGGCCCAGGTGTGCAGGCCATGAGGGGAGGGGGCCATCGCCCCCGGAGTGAGGCCCTGGGACGGGAGCAGAGGGCCTTGGGGTCTGGGTGGGATGACGGCGAGCATTTCCTCAGACAGGGTGATGGATGAGTGGGGGCTGGAAGCATTGTGCTTCCACGCGGTGGGAAGCGGCGTAGCCAGAGCCGGATGTGCAAGAGCCAGGGGAGGAGGCTGCATGCGTGCACAGATGGGCCCCCACCTACGGACCCCCAGCCCCTGCCTCGGGGACCCGGACCCCCACTCACAGGCACGCAGGCGGGGTCCTCCCAGGGTCGGGGTGGGATGGAGCGTCTCCCCCCGTGGCCCCCGTGCGTGGCCGTGGTCTGCCTCCCCTAATGGTCCCCCTGTGAGCTCGGACAAGGGAAGTGAGTTAGGGCAGGAGCTCTCTCCAAAATAGCTCATCAACAAAGCCCAGATGGAAAAATCCGCCTCCATGGAGCGCCTTGGAATTGGAAATTATTTCTTTCTGGAAATATGCAGTGTGAGAGGTGAGGTAGAGGACAGACCCTGGGTGTTCCTGAACAGAGGCTGTCGGGCCCACATGCCACCCGCCCCCTCCTCCTTGGGACCCTCACCCACACACTTTCATCCTCGTCCCCTCTTCCCAGTGGCGCTGACTCAGTGGTGGGGGACAGGGGTCTGAGCCCCGGCAAGGTCTCTGGTGGGCTCCCTCTGCCCCAGACCCACAGATGTGGGGGCCAGTGACCTCCAAGCCACGGTCCTCCGACAGCCGCCTTCCAGAGTGACCCATCAGGCCCCACAATCCTTTTCCCAGATGCCCGGGCAGCCCATCGCAGTGGGCACTGCGGGGTGAGGGCAGCCGTGCCGGGTGGGGGTCTTCTCTAGGTGCCAGTGGGGCCCAGACTCCTGCCATCTTGTGGCTCTGTGCTCCCGAGAATGCTGGGGGTGGATGGAAGGGAGGGAGGGTCCTTCTGGAAACTGAGGCTCAGACCCGGAAGTGGTGCAATCCTTTCACCTCACATTTCCTGGGCCCACTCTGTCCTGTGGCCGAATCCACCTGTCCCAGAGCTGGAAGACATGTCCCTGGACTGGTCCTTGCTGGTCCCATCAGTGGTATCCCCCTCCCCCTGCCAGACTTGGTCCCTCTGCTCCTCCCCCAGCCCTGGTCCCTCTGCTCTGCCCCACAGCCCTGTTCCCTCTGGTCCCCACCCAAGCCCTGGTCCCTCTGCTCTGCCCCACAGCCCTGGTCCCTCCGCTCCCCACCCAAGCCCTGGTCCCCCTGCTCTGCCTCATAGCCCTGGTCCCTCTGCTCTGCCCCTAGCCCTGGTTCCTCTGCTCCCCACCCCAGCCCTGGTCCCTCTGCTCTGCCCCACAGCCCTGGTCCCTCTGCTCCTCCCTCACACCCCTCGTCTCTCTGCTCCCCCCCACACCACTGGTCTCTCTGCTCCCACCCACAGCCCTGGTCTCTCTGCTCCCCCCACACCCCTGGTCCCTCTGCTCCCCACCTAGCCCTGGTCCCTCTCCTCTGTCCCCTGGCCTTGGTCCCTCTGCTCTGCCCCCCAGCCCTGGTCCCTCTGCTCTACCCCCCAGACCTTGTCCCTCTCCTCCACGCTTCCCCCTCCCCCCAGCCCCCAGCTCTAGTCCCTCTGTTCCATGCCCTGGCCCTAGTCCCTCTGCTCTTCTCCAGCCCTGGTCCCTCTGCTCTGCTTCCTGCACTGGTCCCAGGCCTCCTGGCCTTTGGGTCTTTCGAGAATGCACTTGGCCCATGGAGGTGGGGGATCCCAGAAGACACCGGCTCTGCTGATCTGGAGCCCTGCACTCCTGAGCCTGTCCTTGGGGAGCTTGCAGGCTAAGCGGGAGAAACAACTCAGGCGTGGGCTACTAGGTGCCACATGCGGCCCAGCCCCAGGGCCTGGGGCAGGAAGAAGGCAGCCTCCAGCACAGGAGGCCACTTGGAGGGGGCCTGAGGGCTCCCAGGGTGGCCTGTAGGGCAGGCCATGTGTATGCATCAGGGGCACTGGGCAGAGGGGCCCTCATGGGCGAAGGCCAGAGCATACAGGCCCAGCACATGTTTCAGGAAGAAAACAGGGCAAAGGCCCCATCTCCTAGCTCAGCCTCGGGGACAGGGAAGGCAGAGGGAGGGGGACAGATGTGATTCTCAGCCACAAGATGACTGTGGACCTTCCCTGGGCTTTCTAGCTCCAAACCCCCGACATGCAGTCCCAACTTTGAGGAATGTCCTGTCCGTGGTGGGAGCTGCCAAGGAGGATGGACAAGGGCCCAGGGGTGGGGGCCCAGGCAGGTGGCCGGCTGCTCTGACACTTTCCTGGCCGAGGTCTGCATCCCCCATGGACGTGGCTGTGAGGCTTCGGTGGGCTTGCATCTGGGGGTTCGGGAGAGCATCCAGGCCCCCGGCCCACGTGCTTAGGCTCCCACTTGGAGGGCCTGTGTCGAGATGTCTGAAATATTTGTTTTCTAAGGGATTAACTTCCAGATGACTCTCAAAGAGGCCAGGAGTCATTGCTGTGCCTGCGGCAGGAAGGCCCTTCTTCCCCCTTGGATGCTGACCCAAGCAAGCATCATCTGTTCCCTGGGAGCTTCCGGCCACATCCCCATCCTGCCCTTCCACAGTGGCCCATCCACCCATCTGTCCATCTATCCGTCCGTTCATCCATCCATCCATCCATCCATCCATCCATCCAACCATCCATCCATCTATCTGCCTCATCCATTCAACAGACATCTCTGCAACGGCCATGGCCAGGGGCTCCAGACACTGTGTGCAAGCACTCCTTCCTCACCAAGCACAAAGCAAAGTGCCATCTCCTTGGGACTCCATGCTGTGCTGGCTCGGCATCTGGGGTCCCTTCTCGTCCTGCAGCCCGTCTACATGCACTTGAGTCTCCTGTCCTCATGGGAGCATCAGCCCCAGACCAGGCCAGGCCATCGCCGCCCCTCTCCCTGACCCTCTCTTTCCACAGCCCTTAGGGGTCTGATATGGATCGAGGGGGGCTCACCGCTTCCCCTGCCTACAGGAAACGGCTGTGTAGTGGGGGGTCCTCTATCTTTCCTCTCTCTGGCCACTAGACTTCACTTTCCCTTGATGATATTCAAAATGGTGGTGATTCTGTGGGTGGAGGTGGGGCCAGGACCAGGCCAACCTGCTGTAGGCAGATGTGGATGAGGCCCAGAGAAGGGTGGGTCTGACCATTGTGGACTGTGTACGGGGCCCAGGGATCCTCAGGTCCCCAGCTTGCAGGTGGGATTGGTGCCTGGAGCCCCCCAGCAGATGCCCCACAAATCAACGGTGCCAGATCTCTGGTTGAGGTCTGGGGCTGGCGGCAAGTGTTGGCCATCCTTGGTCTAGGAGCAACGGCGGAGGCCACAGACCCTGGATGCCCACTCTGCATAAGGACACCAGACTGGGGTGGGCTGTGGGCTGCAGCCAGCAGGAAGGGACAGCAGGAGGCCCAGGGGTCAGGAGTCAGAGGAGCAGTCAGCGGTCAGTAGAGGTTGGG
Organism: Vulpes lagopus; assembly: GCF_018345385.1. NCBI lineage: Eukaryota > Metazoa > Chordata > Mammalia > Carnivora > Canidae > Vulpes > Vulpes lagopus. Next base: position 69,814,062 of record NC_054834.1, on the reverse strand, counting down.
CAGAGGGGTCGCAGGGTAGACACGGGTTGTGTACCATCGGGACAATGAGGTGGGGAGGGAGCATGGATGTCCTCTAAGGGCCTGACAGCAAGGAGCCACCCCCTAGCCTCCTAGGGCCTCAGGCAATGGGCATCTCAGACACGCAAGCCCCCTGGGGTCCAGCATCTGGGTCCTGGGGCTCAGGTGAGCAGAAGCTGTGAGTCGGCCACTGCGCAGGGAGCCCCGTTAGTACTGACCACACGGGCCCTGCTTGAGTGGAGTGTCTTGTCCTGAGCTCTACACCCCAGGTGGCGAGCAGTAGGGCCCACAGAGGGATCTCAGGCCACATGAGCTGTGACCCCACCAGCACCAGGGCCCCGGCCCAGCTCCATGACTACCGATGGTCACAGGGTCCCATGCAAGTCTTCCAGGAGGGTCTGGGGAGCTTCTCTGCCTGGAGTCTCAGAAGAGTAGGACCCAAGATGGGAGCAGAGCCTGTGAGGGGCCATGCTGGGAGGCCAGGCCCGGCCTGACCCACTGCTCCAGGGGATCATGCCCCTCGGCCTCCTTGTCCGCGGACCAGGCAGCCTGTCTTGGGGCCACCGCCAATTCCATCTCCCAGCTCAGCTCCTGCTGCTGCCATCGGAGGGGATGAGCCAATCTCTTGGGACCCCCATCACTCCTGTGAGGAATCAGGGAGTTGCCCCTGAAGCCGAGTGGAATGAACCTCTCCCACCTGGAAATCAGAAGTCAAGCCCCACCCCGTGATTAAGTTTGGTTAGCACCAGCTTGCCTGGTGTTCCCTGGCTGAATCCAAGAGTACTTTCTGGAGGAGGAGCGTGCCTGGGGGTCATGGAGGGAGGGATGGCGCTCACTCTGGGGCCTCGCTCTGGGGCAGACCAGTGTGGGCTTTCCTCACGGCAGTCTCGGGCCTCTTGCTCAGGGGCAGCTGGCCCCTCAGACACAGAAACTGTGAGGCTTCCTGACACTACCTGTGAGGTCTCGCATGTCTCACTGGTGGGAGCACCCCAGGTTCAGGGGCAGGGCTGGGCAAGGGCAGGGGGAGCAGTGGGCCACATGTGGGCAGGGGCAGGACAAGGTTTGGCAGGGGTTGCTGGGCCGCCCATGCACCACAGCCAAAGAAATGGGGGAGCTGAGTCACGGGCAAACCCACCAGTCCCGTGATGTGCAAGGCAGTCCCTCAATGCCTCCCTCTTAGGACTGAGCATCGTGTCTTGTGTCTGTTCTGTAACCACGAGACGACAGAAGGGTCTGGTCAGAAAACAGAGCTGCTCAGGACCCCTGGGTGACTCAGTGGTTGAGCATCTGCCTTCAGCTCAGGGCGTGATCCCAGGGTCCTGGGTTCCAGTCCCACATCAGGCTCCCTGCAGGGAGTCTGCTTCCCCCTCTATGTCTCTGCCTCTCTGTGTCTCTCATGAATAAATAAATCTTTTTAAAAAGAAAAGAAAATAGAGCCGCCCAACAGACAAACAAGTGGCCTCTGCATTGGGATGGGGCTGGGATGGGGCTAGGATGGGGTGGCCTGGGGCCCAAGAGCAGGCGCTCAGGTGGGAATCGGGAGAGGGTGAGAGCCACCAGGTGCCACAAGGATACACGCGGCCCATGTTGACCGTCTGGAGCCCACTGCGTCTCCTGCCACTTTGAATGGATTATTTGTGGCCACCTGGAACCTATGAACAGACTTGCTTTGGACAACGGGTTCTGGCAGGGGGGCCACACTGGCAGGTGGTAGCCCTGATCCCATGACCATGTTCATACGAGAGAAGAGGAAATGTGCATACAGACCCAGAGATGTGGGGTGAGGGGTAGGGTGGAAGGTGACCGCAGAGTTGGAGCTGGGGGACACCTGGGACCCAGAGGCTGAAGAGGCAGAAGGGATCCTCCCCTGGAGCCTCCACAGGGAGCTTGGCCATGAGACACCGTGATTTCAGCCTCTGGCCTGAAGAAGCAGGAGAGAATCACTTTGCATGGACTTAATGCACCGAGTCTGGGATAACGGGTTATGGCAGCAGCCACGGGAAGCAAATGTGCACCTCGGAGCTGAGGGTTGAGGGCGCCTAGATGAGCTGGTGCCCCTCACACCTGGCCCTAGACTCAGGGGACCAGGGTGTGTGTGTGGGGGGGTGGCAAGACCTGGGGGCAGTGCCAGCACGCTGAGTGGCAGTGACAGGTCGTTGACAACGTGTATGAGCCGTCCCTGGGCCTGTGCCCACCTTCCAAGTACAAACATAGTGCTGCTTCCACGGATCTCGGCTGCTCTAGCCAGCTCAGCCCCACAACATAACCGTGGGTGCAGCTGGAACAAAGAGGTTTCTGATCTCCCACTTGTGGATCCCCGGGTGGAGCCAGTTCTGCCCATGGGGTCTGGGACCGTGGCACCCCTTTGCCAAGCGGGAGGCAGATTTCTGGGCCATGGGGATGGGTGTAGGATGGGTGTGTGACCTGAGCTGGGTCACGATCTCTATCCGTGGGGTCTCTGCTGGGATCTAGGAAAGGAGCTGTGTCTCTTCCATGAAGGTCTGTATTCATTCCTCGGAACGTCTGTAACAGGTGACCCCATGCCAGGCAGCTTAAACAGCAGGAATCGACTCTCTCCCAGCCCCAGAGGCCAGCAGCCTGAGGTCCAGGCGAGCGTGCCCCAGGGAACGGGCCTGCCTGCCTCTTCCCGCCTCCTGGTGGCTCCAGTGTTCCCGCGCTGGTGGCCCGTCCCTCCAGCCTCTGTCTCTGGAGTCATGTGGCCTTGGCCGCTCTCTTGTAAGGACACCTGTCATCGGGTTAGGGTCCACTATGTAATCCAGGATCTCATCTCAAGATCCTTAGCTTAAGCGGCACTGTGAAGACCTTTTCCCAATGAGGTCACACTCAGATTTGGGGGGTTGGGACATGGACAGGTCTTTCGGGGGCCACTGTTGGCTCACTATAGGGTGGGAGCTTTGTAAGCAGCTTTCAGTGTCATGCCACAGCCTTCTGCATACGAGGTTGAATGAGTGGTGGGATGCAGAGCTGCAGAGAGGCGTCGAGGGGACACAACTCGGGTCCAGCCTGCTGGCTGAAGCCAGTCTGAGCTGAGCTACTGCCACTTGCAGCTGAGTCCTGTTGGGTCTCTGGGCTGCTCACCATGGGAGGAAGATGAGGACCACAGGGGGCTGTGGCTAGAGAGGGTCCCTGAGCGATGGCCCAAGGGTCTGCCCCACACCTGACCAGGCCACTCCACCCTCGAGACAGAAGTCTGTCTGTTAAGGGGGCAAGGCTAGTTTGGTCGTCCTATCAAGAGTCACAGCAAGTGGGTTTTTCTGTGCATGCAGCCTCAGCGTGCCAGGACGGACCAGCCTCAGTCCAGCCTTGGGGACTTCCACACGGCTGCCTCCTCCTTGGCTCGGCCCGCCTGCTTGCCTCAGGCCACAGGAGGCCCCACCAGGCACAAAGTCGGCTCCCTCCAGCCAGGGCAACCCTACCTGGACACATGGTCCTTGGCCCATTGGCAGCTGCCCCCAGATTCTGGGCATCTGGTTGGTTCACCCAGAGGTGCCCCGCAATGTAGCCAGGAGACCCCATGGGGCCCGGATGGGCAGAGTTGACTTTCCCCAGCCGTAAAGCTGTGAGCATCACTGGCCCAGCCTCCTGTCCTGCTGCCTTGCACCCCCACGCAGAGTTTCCATCTCGGGGTCTGTGGTGGGCTGAGTTGTGTGCACCCTGAATTCACATCCTAACCCCCTGTGCCTCAGGACAGGACGGTGTTTGGAGGTAGGGTCACGAGGGCTCATGGATGAGGGCCTAGGGGCACAAAGAGAATGTCTACCCAACATGTCCATGTCCTCACAAGAAGAGGAGTGACACAGGGAAAAGACCCAGACACCCAGGGGGAAGGTCATGTGAAGGTAGGGCCGACATGGAGGGGCGTGTCCGCAGGCCCAGAAACACAAGGACTTGCCATTACCAGTCCCCGGGACAGCGGGTGCAATGGGTGCTCCCTCGCAGCCTCTGAGGAACCATCCCTGCCGACATCCCGGTTTCTGGTTTCTGGGCTATGGAGCCGTGAGGGAGTTACCTCCAGAGGTTCTAACCCACCCAGGCTGCAGGGTGGGGACCTCAGGCTCAGGGAGGCCACCTCAGCCCCACAGCCTGTGCACCTGCCCTGCCCCCACCAGTGGCGAGAGGTAGCAGTGACCTGCCTGGGAATCAGTCACGTGGCCTCCCCTGGCTGCCCAGTAGGCTAGTGTGTGTGACACTGTAACAGTACAGCATCTAGAAGTTTCTAACAGAAGACTCTACTGGTCCACGAGGAAGGAAGAAAAGATGGGACCATGGGTCGTCTGCAAGCATGGGCGGCATTGGTTTGCCTAAAGAAAGTCCTCATGGTCCAGCGTGAGATGTGTGTGTTCGTGGCAGTACACAGGGAGGAGGTGGGCGGGGGCAGAGCAAGGATGCACGGGAGGGACGGTGGGCATCAGGGCCCAGGGCCTATCTAGCTGGCAGCCAAGGAAGAGGAGAGAAGGTTTATAAGCAGGAGCAGAGGACGGCAGGAGCCAGGGGTCAAGGAGGCTTTCGAACGGTCCCCCAAGATGGTGTGCCAGGCCCAGCGCCCTGCACCCACGTGGGTGGCTGAATGCAGCAGGGTCTGTGCTGCTCCAGGCTCGGCCCCGGAGAAGGTGCGCAGCTCCCAGGGTCCCTGAGGGCCAGGCCTTGGCTGGCGAGCTCTGCTGCCCGCTGCTGTGCTACTTCCTTCCTCCTGCCCGCCGTGGCATTCAGGGTCCCTGGGGGGACAAGGCACGGGCTGGCGTGGCTCAGTCACACCATGGCAGATGTGAACACCTGTGCCGAGCAGGGACTGTTCAGGTACTGCGGAGGACGGTGGGGTCTCCCCAGGGATGGTCGGGGTGGGAGTGGGAAGGGGCACAGGGCACAGTCAAGGCTCGGCAAGGAGGCCAGAGCGGTAGGCGAGTCCTAGAAGCCGTGGCCAACCACAGTGAGAAGGGGTGGGAGGGATGAAACATATTTATGGAAATAACTGCATGGATCTGTTATTTAGATCTTGGGTTAGCACCCAAGACAGAGACTTGTACCCAGGGGGGAGGCTGGTACCCAGGGGGAGGCTGGTACCTAAGAGGGAGGCTGGTACCCAAGGGGAGGCTAGTATCCCAGGGGGAGGCTAATACCTAGGAAGGATGCTGGTACTCAGGGGGAGGCTGGTACTCCAGGGGGAGACTGGTACCCAGGGAGAGGCTGGTACCCAGGAGGTAAGCTAGTACCCAGGAGGGAAGCTGATACCCGGGGAGGGGGGAGGTTGGTACTGAGGGGGAGGCTAGTACCCCAGGGGGAGGTTAGTACCCAGAAAGGATGCTGGTACCCAGGGGGAGGCTGGTACATCAGGGGGAGGCTGGTACACCAGGGGGAGGCTAGTACCCAGGGGGAGGCTGGTACCTAGGGGAGAAGCAAGTACCCAGGAGGGAGGCTGGGACCCCAGTGGGAGGTAAGTATTCAGGTGGGAAGGTACCAGCGATAGGCTCGCACTGAATCCTGCTGAGAGATGTGGCTCGGGGCTGGCAGGATGGAGGGAGAGGGTGGGGAGGTGGCTCAGCTCATGGGAGCAGAAGTGATTACCTTGCTACTGATGGGATTTGAAGGTGAGGGACAGTTAGGCATCAGGGTGATGAGGCCAGGAGAGACTTTTTTTAGACTTTATTTTTTTAAGTAATGACCACACCCAACATGGTGCTCGAACCTTCAATGCTGAGATCGAGGGTCCCATGTTCTACTGACTGAGCCAGCGGGTACCCTGAGGAGACATTTCAGAGAAAAGATCACAAGGGAGGTGGAGTGGGGCCCATGGAGCCCTGGGCGCATGGGAAGCTGCCAGCCAACGTGCTAGAGATGAGCTAGTTAGTCCTTTGGTTGGAGCGTCCGAGGTTTGCTGGGCTGGGAGTCAGGGGCACAGGTGCTGGGAGCATCGAGTGTGGTAGGAGGAACACGATTCCGGCTGTGACCTGCCACACTCCATGGCCCCATGGCCCATTCCAGCTGCTGCAGCCCTGAATGTCCCATGGTGCATGACACACGTTCAAAACCCGGTCCTGAAACCCCTATTCCCCTGCACGCTATGGCACACCTGGTTCTCCCCACCATGCACGCGCTCCTGCCTCTCCCATGACCTGCTCACCCCCAGGGCACTCCATCCAACCCCGTCCAATCGCTCGCATCAGGGTCCCTTATAACCCAGCCCTAAGCCTGTAGGGGACTACAGGGTGATGCCCCCAGTGTTACCCCTGGCTCCCGGATGCCGGCAGCACCCATGAGGACCTGCCCTGGAACCCGACATTGCCCACGGGGCGGATGGTCCATTTGTGCGCACCTGTCTCGCGGCTGGGTCCTCCAGGATATGCACACATACAGCGCTTGGGATTTAGGCACCTACTGCTTTTTCACAGGCTTGGCAACTAGACTGGACCAGCCTGGGGCACAGGTGACAGGAAGTAGCCCTCGAAGGCCCAGGGCCAAGGTGAGGGGCAAAGGATGGCGCTCCCAGCTCCATATCCCGCATGGAGATCTGGCTGGCAGAGACACTCCAGCTGACAACCATCTCCATCACCTGAGGCTGGAAAGAAACTGGGGAGACAAGATGCAAGGCTTGGCGGCAGTGAGGGAGCCCCATGCCTGGGAAGGCTGTGGTGTCAGCTTCAGAGGGAGACCCCACAGAGGCCTCTGGCAGCACGAGGTCCTCGGTGCTGCCCTGCCCAGAGTGCAGGTGGGTTTTGGAGTTCCCCCTTACATCAGGCGCCAACCCCTGAGCCAAATGCACTCCCCAATGGAGCCCAGTTCCCTTGTGAGTATTGGAGACAGTAGTGGCCGCGAGGTGGCGGCACCAACTCACACGTGGGCAGCTCTGCCAAGGTGGGGGGGGCGTGGTCCGCCCGTGGTGTGACCCGAGTCCACTCACGCCTCATTCCACAGCGGTCCATGAGGGTCATCATGAAGATGGGGTGCACGACCAAGCCACTCCATCTGAGTCACCCCGGTCCATGTAGTCGAAATTGAGGAGACAACAGGGAATACTTGGGGATGGTGAGGGATCCCCATGCCCCGGGAGGCCACGGTGTTGGCTTCAGAGGGAAATCCTTCCCACAGGTGCCTCCGGCAGCGTGGTGTCCTGGGTGCTGCCCTGCTGAGCGCAGATGGATTTCAGGATTCCTCTTTGTATCTGGTTCCAACCAGTGAGTGGATTGCACTCCTTAAACGGAGCCAAGTTCCCTTGTGGGTGTTGGAGACTGTGGTGGCCGTGAGGTGGCGGCACTGACTCACATAAAGGGCGCTATGGCCAACGCGGGGGTCCGCCAGCGATGTGACCCGGGTCCGCTCAGGTCTGATTCCGCAGTGGTCCACGAGGGCCATCACGAAGACGGGGCGCTCGACCGAGCCACTCCATCTGAGTCACCCCCGTCCACGTGGTCCAAGCTGGGGAGATACAGGGAATACTTCGGACGGTGAGGGATCCCCACGTCCGGAGAAGCTGCGGTGTTGGCTTGAGGGAGACCCTTTCCATAGGCACCTCCGGCAGCATGGGGTCTTGGGTGCTTCCCAGCCAAGCGCAGGATTTCGGGGTTCCCCCCGTATCGGGTTCCAACTACTGAGCAGACGGCACTCCGTAAAGGGAGCCGAGTTCCCTTGTGGGTGTTGGAGACAGTGGTGGCCGCGAGGTGGCGGCACCGACTCACACATTAGGGGCAATCTCGCTGAGGCGGGGGTCCGCCCACGATGTGGCCCGGGTCCGCTCAGGTCTGATTCCGCAGTGGTCCACGAGGGTCATCACGAAGACGGGCGCTCGACCGAGCCTCTCCAATTGAGTCACCCCTGTTCACACGGTCGAAACTGGGGAGATGACAGGGAATACTTGGGGACGATGACGGATCCCCATGCTTGGGGCGGTCGCGGTGTTGGCTTCAGAGGGAGACCCCATAAGCGCCTCTGGCAGCACAGGGTCCTGGGCGCTGTCCTGCCGTGGATTCGGGGCTCTCCCCTTGCATCGGGCACGAACCCCCAAGCTAATTGCACTCCCTGAACAGAGCCGAGTTCCCTTGTGGGTGTTGGAGACAGTGGTGGCCGCGAGGAAGCAGCACCGACTCACACTTTAGGGGCGCCATGGCCAAGGTGGGGGGGTCCGCCCACGGTGTGACCCGGGTCTGCTGAGGCCTGATTCCGCAGCGGTCCACAAGGGTCATCGGGGACATGTGGCACTTCTTTGAGCCACCGCAGGGTTGAGGTCAGGGCTCATCCACATCTCTCGGCCACAGGTCCCCCTCAAAACCATCAGTGCCTCGAGTGGGGCTCACATCCCATCTCCCAGGCACAATGAGGACAGCACCGCCGCCAAACCTGGGACCCTGCACACCTGACGCGGCACACCCACACCAAGGACTGCCCGCAAAGATGGCTTTTTAATTGAACTGGCGTCTGCTTCCGACTGAGCACTCAGAGCTCTACAGACCCCAACGACCGGTCATTAACATCTCCATTCAATTCAGATGTTTAGATGCTAATGACCTAGGCGTGCAGCTGCCTCCTGGTCCTGCTGCGAAGGACCTGCGGCCGCCCCAGCGCAGCCACGGATTTGGGGTATCCGGGGGAGGTCATCAAAAGGTGGGGATCCTGACGTGGTGAGCACACGCTGTGGCCATGGTCCAGCACCCACGTTGTACCCCGGGGTTGTGAAGGGTGCATGGAGGTGCATTTCCTGACGGAAGTGCGCTGGTCTGCACTGGAGCCCAAGTGCTGCTAAGAGTGGGATCCCCTCTGCACCCTAGGACCCCGGTGCCACATCTCCACAGGGGGGAAACTTGGGGACCTAGGGCCTCATGACCTGAGGTGACAGGGAGCCCAAACTCTAGAGGGAGACCCACCACACTACGTCTGAGGTGACGCGGGGTCCCGGGGCTTGAGTGCAGGAGGATTTGTCTGTCCCTCCGTATGTGTGGCGAGGGGCGCTGACCTCCAAGCTGAAAGCTCTCTGGTGGTGCTGGATCAGTTGGGGGTAAGGAGAGGGCCGTGGCCGCGAGGTGGCGGCACAGACTGACACATCACTGCCCAACGCGAGGCTGGGGTCCGCTGGCTTGGTGCCCGGGTCCGCTCGGGCCTCATTCCGCAGCGGTCCACGAGGGTCATCACGAAGACGGGGCGCTCGACCGAGCCACTCCATCTGAGTCACCCCCGTCCACGTGGTCCAAGCTGGGGAGATACAGGGAATACTTCGGACGGTGAGGGATCCCCACGTCCGGAGAAGCTGCGGTGTTGGCTTGAGGGAGACCCTTTCCATAGGCACCTCCGGCAGCATGGGGTCTTGGGTGCTTCCCAGCCAAGCGCAGGATTTCGGGGTTCCCCCCGTATCGGGTTCCAACTACTGAGCAGACGGCACTCCGTAAAGGGAGCCGAGTTCCCTTGTGGGTGTTGGAGACAGTGGTGGCCGCGAGGTGGCGGCACCGACTCACACATTAGGGGCAATCTCGCTGAGGCGGGGGTCCGCCCACGATGTGGCCCGGGTCCGCTCAGGTCTGATTCCGCAGTGGTCCACGAGGGTCATCACGAAGACGGGCGCTCGACCGAGCCTCTCCAATTGAGTCACCCCTGTTCACACGGTCGAAACTGGGGAGATGACAGGGAATACTTGGGGACGATGACGGATCCCCATGCTTGGGGCGGTCGCGGTGTTGGCTTCAGAGGGAGACCCCATAAGCGCCTCTGGCAGCACAGGGTCCTGGGCGCTGTCCTGCCGTGGATTCGGGGCTCTCCCCTTGCATCGGGCACGAACCCCCAAGCTAATTGCACTCCCTGAACAGAGCCGAGTTCCCTTGTGGGTGTTGGAGACAGTGGTGGCCGCGAGGAAGCAGCACCGACTCACACTTTAGGGGCGCCATGGCTGAGATGGGGGGTCCGCCCGTGATGTGACCCGGGTCCGCTGAGGCCTGATTCCGCAGCGGTCCACGAGGGTCATCACGAAGACGGGGCGCTCGACCGAGCCACTCCATCTGAGTCCCCGCCATTCACGTGGTCCAAGGTGGGGAGATAACATGGAATACTTGGGGATGGTGAGGGATCCCCATGCCCGGGTAGGCCACGGTGTTGGCTTCAGCGGGCGAACCCACGAGCACCGCTGGCAGCACGGGGTCCTAGGTGCTGCCCAGTCATGCACAGGAGGATTTCGGGGCTATCTTGCTTTGTCTTGAGCCAGATCAGAGTCCCTCGCACGCCCCTGAACCGCCGAGTCTGTCGCGGTGTGCGGACCACAGTAACCGCGAGGTGGCAGTGCAGACTCACCTCTGCCCGGAGGTGGCCAAGGCTGGGGTCTGTTTCTGGCCACTGTGGCGGTCCGCCCCATCCTACCTCGGGAGTCCACCCGCGGCAAAGTCTAGTTTTGTCCCACAGTAAATCTGGGGGTTCCGCCATGAGGAAGGCTGTGGTGTCGGGGTTGGTGGGGAGCACCTGGCACTTTACGGTGGTGTCCAAGGAGCAGAGTCGGCCAGGGGACCTCTCTGAGGTGTGGTGACTCCAGCTCCCTTGCCTATGTGGGCTCTCCCCATGGTGCCAACACCCTAGACTTGGTGGGCGAACCCTGTGGACTGCGGGGCCCAGATCCCCCCTAGTAAGGCTGAGGGGTCACCCCAGGGATAGATTAGCCAAGGATAGCCTTGGGCATCTTGTAGCTCTCAGGTCTCTGGCTCCTGAGCCAGCGGCGCCCGGGGCAAGCGGTGCATGGGGCGCCTGTCACCAGAGCGCGCCTGTGAGTCGTGGAACCCAGAGGGTGCGGTTTGTGTGGGTGATCAGAACACGGTGGTCAGGGGACCTAGAGCACCCAGTGGGAAGCCTGCCCTGTGGAAGCCGCTCTGGTCCCAACAGCCACTGTCAACTAGATGGTGCTGGAGTCGGAGCTCAGCCATGCACTTTCCCCACCGAGACCCCTGGGTGCTTCCCGTGGCCCTCACCCCCCACATGACGGCTCCCCGTGGACTCCCGGCGCCCTGGGGTGAGTGTGGGGTCTCAGCCATGGTGGTGGCACAGGGGAGCTCCAAGTCCCGTGCCAGCGTCAGGGGCCCCGCGCCAGAACTCCTACTGGAAGCAGAGCGCGCTCCCTGCGCGCGGTCTAGGCGTGTGGCCGTGTGCGTGGTCTGCCCTGAGGGGATCCGCCTGCTCCCACCCGAGGGGAGGGGGACGTGTGGGGACAATGCCAGGCCCTGTCTGCAGGACGCCAACGCAGGGGTGTGCAGAATGCCGTCTTTGGTGGATTCTGGGACGGGTGAGGAACGTGCGCTGGACGGGGCTGGGGCGGAGGTGGGCTTTGCGGTGGCCCCCGAACACGGTCCCTGCTCCGATTGGCTGGCAGGGCAGGGGCGGGAATTCTGGGCGGGGCCACCCCAGTTAGAAAAAGCCCGGGCTAGGGCCGCAGAGCAGGGTGCGGGAGGGGGTGGTGGGAGGGGTGGGGTGGGGGGTTCGGGGGAAACTGGGGAAGCGGGGGAGCCGAGGGGTAACCAGGGAAGCGTGGGGTACCGGGGGCAACCAGGGGAAGATGGGGACAGGGTGCAGGGAAGCTTGAGTGGGCCAAGGATCACCTTGGAAATCTGGAGTCTGGCAGGAGTGGCAGAGGGTAGAGGGCGGCTTGGGCCGGACTGGCAGGCACCTGGCGGGCGAGTGGCATGGGGGCCCGGGTGTCTGGGAGTCTGGGTCACATCGGCATGACGTGTGGCGGGCCCAAGCTGGGGGTGTAGGGAAAAGAGGGGGGAGCCAGGCATTCATCCCGGTCAGTTTTTGGTTTCAGGACGTGGCGGCTGGTGGACAAGGGGAGCCGAAGAGGGGTTCGCCCGGGACCTGGGTGGTGGGCTGCAGCTGGCAGCCGCAAGCAAGTGAGGACAGCTGCCTGTCGGCCAGGTGAGTCCCCTCCCCTCCCTGGGCCTTGCTCTGCTGGCCTTCTGCAGAAGGAGGTGGCAGGGAGCAAGGACCAGCGAGGAGAAGCGGCTGGCCTCCCGGCAGAGCGGCAGGACGAAGGAGGGCGGTCAGGACAGGTGACATCGTCTCAGGGGGAGCTGAGACAGTGGGGGCTGGGGAGCTGGGGGTCCTTCCCAGGTAGAAAGAGTATTTCAGGAGGGTGGGCAGGAGACGAGGCAGGGCTGCCAGCGAGGAAGGTGCTGAGGCGACCGCCTCTATGGAGGTGACAGGTGGCCGTGGGGATCCAGCATGTGCAGGGGCACCAGGCCCGGGTCAGACAGGAGGAGGTGGGGACTCAGGACATAACAGGGTCCCCAGCCGCCACCACATCTCACCCACCGAAATTCATTTAGTAGCAGGTACAGGAGCGGCTCCGGCTCGGGCCTCCCAAGGCCAGTGCTGGAGCTTCGAGGGCCGGAGAGCGGGAACGAAGGAGCAGTGCGTGGGGTGGCCCGCAGCAGGGTGTCACCTGGAGGGAGCGGCGGCCGCAGGATCGGGCTCTGGAGAGATTTCTGCAGCGAGGAGGCTGCGGTGGGCCCGGCCTGCGGGTGGCCGTTCCCACGTGGCACTGCGGCCCAGGGGCGGGCGCGGAGAGGGCCCACAGTGCACTCGGTGACACTGTATGCCCTCACCGCTCAGCCCCTGGGTCTGGCGTGACGGACAGGACAGCGTCCAGGGGAGTCAAGGGCACAGGCGAGACCAGACTAGGCGAGGAGTGTGGGGCGGAGTGAGTGAGACCTCTGGCGGGGGGTCGGGGCGCAGGCAGGGGCGAAGAGCAGGAGCCTGGCAGCGAGCCAGGGGAGGCACTGGCCTCCAGAGCCCGGGCCAAGGTGGGCCTCTGCGGGCGTCGACGGAGCAGGGATCGGTGCCTCTGGGCTCGGACTGGAGATGAGGGTGAGTGCCCAGCCCGCCAGCGCCCCTGACACCCCACTCCAGCTCTCTGCCTCCTCAACCAGCTCCTTTTCCACTTGCCCACAGCCAGGTCTCCAGTTCGGGTGGTGAGCCCGCCAGCCACCGAAGGCCGGGCGCGAGGCTGCGCTCAGAGGGATAGGACATGGTCCGGTGTGACGGTGAGGACAGACGTGATGCTGTCCGGCCTTCCTGGTAAGTGCAGATGTGGGACACAGCCCCTCCGGGCCAACCACCCCCTGAAGCATCACTCACGAGCGCTCTTCCTTCCACAGAACATTCTAGGCTGGCACCGCGGGGAGTCAGAACACCCATGGCTCTCGTTCCTTTGTGTTCCTGAAGGAGTCAACACACTGCTGCTCTCTGGACCCCTATAACCCTCAAACTGACAAGGTGAGGAGGCCCCGGCCACCCACGGGGAGTGGGTGCAGGCTGGGGAGCCAGCACTCATGCTCTCCCGCCCCATAGAAATGGTGCTACCCAGCTCATGCCTGGGCCTTGGAAACCGGACTTCTTCAAGTCCTTCTAGCTCTGACGCAAGAAGATGCTGCATTCTGGAACCACTACACTACTTGACTCAGGAATCGGCTCTGGAAGGTGAGCATGGGTGCCCTCCTTCCGGAAGCTTCCCTGGCTACCCTGCCTGGCTCCCACTCATGTGTCCTGTCGTTCTCTGCAGGTGACGCAAAAGGAACGAGAGCAACCTGACCACAATACCGTCGGCAGCGAGCAGCCCCTGTGGCAGCCGCCACCCACCCCTCCTGGCAATGTCATCCCCGTGGCCACCCTGCCATGGCCAGGCGACCACCAGCCGCCACGCCCCACGCCCTTCACCCTCTTTCTCTTCTTCCTTTCCTGTGTTCTCTCATTTCCTTTCTTTCCTTTCCTTTTTGCTCGGGAGACTCAAAGCCCCCATGACTCTGTTTCCCCGTCCCTCCTGAATTTAATTTGCACTAAGTCGTTTGCACTGGTTTGGAGTCTTGGATCTGGCCTTGAGTTCCCGAGCGTGTGTGCAAGCAAGCTGCTGAGTGCACCTGGCCTGTGGCCCGCAGCGCCCGGCACCCACCTTCCGTCCATCTCTGTGTGGGGGTGCCCGGGTGCGGCTGAGCGCGTGAGGCCCCACCCCCCCCTTGCCTAGTCTGGAAGCTCCTAACACCGAGCAGACCTTGAAGCATTCCATTGTAGCATGACTCGCTCTGTGCCCCTCCCCACCAGGGCTTCACCAGGAGCCCTGGACTCATCAATAAACACAGTTACAGCAATTTGTCTCAGGGACTCTGGAATCCAAGCTGTTTGCCTGGGCGGGGGGGGGGGGGGGGGGGGGATGGGCATGGGGGGGGCCACTGGATGGAGAACATGAAAAAGACATAAGGGAACAGGGCGCGGATGAGGGGGCAGAGAGAATGGGAGGGGCACAGGGATGAGGTGAGGGGCGTGGGGATGAGGTGAGGGGCATGGGGACAGAGGGGAGGGGCACGGGGATGAGGTGAGGTACACACACAGGAGGGGAGGTGGCGTGGGGGAGGCACACGGGGCCAGGAAGCCTATGGCCAAGGAGGATTCCGGGGGTGGGGTGGGGTAGGGTGGGGGTGGATGAGGAAGGTGGGCAGGGAGGGCTTTTGACATGGGGAGGGGCCTGGGGGTGGGGTGACAGGGAAGGAGACATGGGTGGAGCCCAGGGAGGGGTCTGTGGGGCCAAGGCCCCTGCAGGGAGGGGGTGGTGGAGTGGCCAAGGGAGTTCTCAGCAATGGGCATGAAGCCAGACAACACCGAGTCCCCCTACATGCTGTCCTGCCACATGACCTACCTCAGGGATAACACCCCTGGGCCCTTCGAGCCCCCCAAGCCCCTGTCCCAGATCCTGGGACCAGTAGGAGAGTCACGTGTAGAACCATCCAAGGGTGGGCTTGCCATGCGGGAGGGCCGTCCACTCTCATCCACAGGACTGGCCCTAGCAGCTGCCCCGGGCCGGACTGGGGCGGCTGAGAAGGGGAGAGGGACAGGGGACGGGATGCGTCCTGCTGGTGTCCAGCCTTGGGTTTGTGCCTGGTTTTCAAGCGCAGACCCCCTTGAGCTTGGGGTTGGTATCGGTCCTCATGCCAGACGGCAGCTGGGTCAGGGACCCCCAGGCCCATAGCCCTCTGCCTCTGATGGTGCAGTCACCGCGAGTGTGAGGTAGCAGCTTTTGGAAATGAGGTTGGGGTCCTTGGCCGATTCCCTTGCCAGCTGATGAAGCCCAGATGGCAAAGGCCTGAGAATACTGGTCTCCATGCCGGGGCCTCCATGGGGCTGCCTGGACTCTGGGCACCCAGCACTGTGCCGCCCCCACAAGCTGACCTCCATGGATTCCCCCTTGCCCTCATGTGTCTGGGCTCCCCTCTGGGACCCGCACCCTTCCCACCAGACCCATGCTGGGGACAAGGAGTGGGGCCCTCGGGTCTCTCCCAAGCACCTCTGCCACCCACCCAAGCCGTGCCAGGGCCCAGAGCACCACTCAGGGACAGGCTATGTCCATCTCCAGACCCCTGGCCCTTACTTGTAATGTTGGGTCTATCAACTGCCTTTGTCACAAACATCTGTCCCTGGCCTTGGTCACCTGGGCCAGCTTCCTGGGGCTGTGAGGGGACAGTGGTATGGCCATCGCAGGTGCTGTAGGGCCCCAGGGTTGGGAGAAAGCAGAAGGATGCTCTGGAGAGCCCGGGAATCATCAGTCCCTGCAACGAATGGGCAATCCTTTGGGCCCCCAGAGCCAGGGGCCAGGGCTTTGGGTACTGTGGCCTTGTTCTGACAAGGGCTTGAGTCACAGCCACACTTCAACCCTGACCTGGGGCCCTGAGGTCTACTGGTCTGGAATGCAGGAGGGTGGGGTCGTCCCCTCCACACCCAGCTGGGGGGCCCCTCAGGCCGAGGTCGACTGTTCCCCCAGGTCTGCCTGCGGTTGTGCCCATGCCCCTTGTCCCCTCTGAGTCTCTGAGTGCACACTTCTCCTCTGCTCCATGGTGACTCTGGGGCCTCCCAAGCAGGAGGGAATGTAGTGTGGGGAGGGCCCTGGGGCCGGGGGTGCAGGAGGGGTGAGGGCAACCTGTCCCCTGTCCCTGAGGGCCGGCCTGAAGCGGCTGGGGCTGGAGCCACAGGCCCAGGCTCTGCAAACAGGTCACGAGCCCCGGCCTCACCTCACCCGAACTAGGGACACAGCGGTGGCGGCCCCCGCCCCACAGAGCCCCTCCATGGAGCAGGGACAGCCAGGTCGGAATGTGTTTACCTTTGGCCCAACCCGATTTCCTGCTTTTTAGAGAAGGGGCTCCAAGAGGCTGTCAGACAGGCTCCTGGCGCCCCCGCCACCCAGAGGCGCTTTCAAAATGCCCCTGCGCTGAGTTAAGTGTCTCCAGCAAACAGGGGCTTGGATTTCACTCCCCCTCCTCCCCAGCTCAGGCGCAGTGGGGGTGGGGGCCACCGCAGAGGTGCGGGGAGGTCTGGGGAAGATTGCGCCCAGGACTCCAACCAGCCCTCCACCCCCACTAGACGCCCCCACCCCGGCTCCAATCGAAACTCCAGTCCAGGAGCTGGGGGGGGTCTTCAACTGGACTCTCCCCCAACCAAGCAAATCGTCCAGCTTAGAGGGCACAACACTCAACAAGTGTGTGTCTCCGTGTGTCCCTGAGACTCCCGTCCCCGTGTTCACAAGCATGTGTCTGTGCGTCTGTACATCTCTTGTGTCCTGGGCAGCCCCGTGTGCATGGGCTCGGACACCAGCTGTGTGCTCTTGGGCGCTGCAGCCCAAACGGCCGCCCTGTCATGGGCTGCGTGTGTCCACGGTCCAGCCGTGTGGCCCTGAGGGAGCCTCTGCTTGGGGCGCCACAGGCATGGATGTGGGCCCTGTCCTGTTTGGGGCGCCCTGTGGGGTCTGCTGGCTTTTGTGTGGCCCGGCCCCATGTGGGGGCCAGTGTCCCTGGAGGGTGGACATCTGAGCCCGGCTGTGTGTGTCCTCTGCCTTTGTGTGGGCTTGTGTCTCTGCACGGATTTAATGACCCAAGAGCCCACTTTCAGGCAGGGATTACGGACAGCTGGGGGGCGGGGTGGAGTCAAGACACTTGTCATACCAGTGAATGGGGGCAGAAACAATTCCAACAATACAAAGGAAATGAACTCTTGAGCAGGCCTAACATGACATTTGGGGTCTCACTACAATACACCCTGGGAAGCCTGAAAAAAAACACCAAAAACAACACAGGGTTGGGCCAGCCGAGAGTGGCTCCCGGGCTCCCACCCCAGGCTCCAGGGAAGACAAACGGTTTCCCTCTTCCCAGAGCTGGGGTGGCATCTGAGAGCAGAGCAGAGGGGCAGGGGGTCCTGGCCGGAGACCCCACACGGCCCCCACCAGCAAGGGGAGGGAGGCGCCGCCACCGGTCATCCCGGGGACCTGATCCGATCAGTGTCCTTCCGCCCACGCGCCGCTACCCTCCTGCATGTGCGAGCACGTACTCAGGAAGGCCCCCGATAGCCAAGGGCCCCAGCAGAAGTGGTGTGACCCACAGAGGGGGACGGAAGGTTCTGGAAGGAACAGCATGGCCAGCGTGGCCTCCCCCGGGATTGCAGTCTCCACCCCAGGCTGCCCCTGCCTTGCCTTCTCTCCCTCGTGGACTCCTTCCTTCCCTTCTTTGCACCTCTCCCCAGCCTGCACCTGGTGACACGACTGGCCCTTTTCCAGGGGTGAGGGGAACCCGCGGGGGCCCCTTCCTGGAAGCCCACCTGCAGGCCAGCTTGCTGGGAAGGGGCCTGCTCCTCGGCGGCCCCCACAGCCCCGAGCCACTTCCTGGAAGTGGTCACTGTGGATATTCTGCTCCTTGTCAGCACTGTGCTTGCATAAAGCAGACAGCGAGCCCCTTGTCCTCCCAGGAGCCCGTGCTCCATCATCGAACACCTGGCCGGACACAGGCGGGCAGCCGGGGCCTCGGGGGGCGGCGTGGGCCTGGGGCTGGACCGGTAAACAGACATGGGCGCCAACGGGGGGGGGTGGGGTGGGCTGTCCCTGCTCCTGCCCGGAGCTTGCGCTTGCTAGCATGTGTCAAGGCCCATTGGACACCTGTCCCTGGGGCCCCAGGGGCTGCTGTGGGGGCATAGCCGAGAGGTGGAGGGGGCGCTGGGCAGACCCCTGGGGGTTCCACACTCTGCTGGGGGGAGTGGAGGCTCGGGGGGGGGGAAGGCCCAAGGAGGGGCGTGGGCGATGGGGCCAGAGGCCGACAAAGCATTCACCTGAGCCCAGCACAGGGAGACAGGCCCCTCTGGGTTTTGAGGGTGGGGGTGATGGGGGTGGGGGTCTGGTCTGCAGCCCACAGGGCGGGGAGAAGGAAGGACTTTCTGGAGTCAAAGATGGAAGGGATAGGACAGAAGGTCAGGGCCCTGGGACAAACGCACACGCCGTGACGGAGCCCTGACATGGGGCGCAGAGCTGCTCCGGAGGGTGTCAGGCAGGGCTGCAGGGAGCCCTGGTCACCAGAGGCCATGGAGCATCTAGGCATGACTCTGGGGTTCAGAGGTGGGGGGCCGGGACGGTGGGGGCCACATGTCAGTGAGAGAGCTCGGCCCAGGCACAAGGCCTCCTCCCTTCCCTGCCCGCCCCTCCTTGCCCCTGTCTTTCCTGTATAGGCGGTGGGTTGGGTGGGACGTGCAGGAGACGGGGCCCAGGGGGAAAGCAGGGGCCCCTTGGGTTTATTCAGGTGGCTTTCAGATCACGCCCCGTGCGTGGCGGGGCCCACGGCACGCAGAGCAGCACACACAGAGCCCCCGACGGGCTCCCAATTGGTCGGCAGTGACATCACCCCTGTGTCAACAGCGTCCTTCGGGGTTTATGGAGCAGGACGGACCTGCCCGGCCTCCACCCCGCGCCCCACCCCCGGCCCACACACTAGCCCACTGTTCTGGGGTCTGGGGGTGGAGGCTGTGCCATGGTGTCCTGGCACTGCCTGCTCCCCTACCCACCCCCAAGGCCCCCACATCCCCACCAAAAAACATGGGGGCCGTGGGCCTGGCCTCCACCTCCCCGTCCCTCCAGGAAAGGCCTGGAGGCCCCGGGGCACAGGCCTGTGGCTTTGGTGGGGGCCACAACATAGCCTCTGGGATGGGTCTCAAGCTGAGAGTTCTGGAGGGGGCTCCAGGGGGTCTCTCCGAACATACACCAGCCCCCTAGGCCTCAGAAGAGCACAGGGGCTCTCCTTCTTGCCCCCAAGCTCTGGCTGACAGCCATGCTGGGATTATGGGCCACTGGTCAGCGGGGAGGACCAGGACAGCCACATGGCGACAGCCTTGCCCACCCAGCCCGGTGGCACCCCTGGGAGCAGGGGCATTTCCTGCCAGGTCATCCCATTTGGGGTCTCCTCCCAAGCTGACCTGGCCCCTGCAGCCAGACCCCCCAGACCCTATCTCCAGGAGGGTGGTGGGAGGTCTGGGATAAGGCCAGGGCAGGATGTGACACAAGACCCTTGCTTCCCAGAAGCAGTGCATGTGATGGGGACACAAGAGGGCCTCTCAGCCTCCCCTTGGTAAGGGACCCCTGCCTCTGGTAGGCCTGGTGAGATTGGGCTGAGGGACTGGGGGGCTCCCTAATGGTCAGACCTCCCCACTGGCGTCAGGGCCCTCTGGGGAGGACGTTCCCCCCACCCCTGTGGCCAAGCTGCCACGTTGCCTGCTGGGGGTTCGGCTTTTAAGTTGTGATCACCCTTTTGTGAGCTGTGAGCTCACAGCCCTTTTCCAAGAGATTTCTGGGGCCCATATGGAATGAGTTGGCTTGGAATAGCAGGGAGGGTCTGGGGGCAGGAGGCGACCCCAGAGGGCATGGCGACTGTCAGGGCGCCCCCAGAGAATGTGGCAGCCTATGTACTGGAGGGTGGGGAAAGCGGGCAGGAGGGCAGGGGAGAAAGGGGGGAGGGTCCCTGCCCTTTGCTCTGTTTTCCACTGCTAGCTTCCTGTTCATTAAGCTCACCAAGTAAGGGGGGTGACGAAGGAGGGTCCCTTGTGGCTGTCATGCTCCAGGCTGCACTGCCCTGGAGCCCAGCCCCCAGAGCCCAGAGTCTGCTGGTCTCTCTAGCCTGCTCGCTCACCCCGATGACGGGTGGCCCCATTAGTCAGAGCTGCAGCCTGATCTGCCCCCCGCCCCAGGGCCATGAGGTTGTCACAGGCTTGCAGGCAACGGTCCCCATTGGTCCCCATTGCCCCCCATCCGAAGGTGAATGACCTCACCCTAGGATGTGGGGCAGAGGGCATGTGTGCCAAGAGTGGCCCCCAAGGGACACGTGGCTGTTTGCAGTTCGGGAGGCGGCAGAGATAAAGCTACTGTTTTCACAGTGGGCACAGAGCCAGAGGGGGCCGAGGGGCAGCCCAGGGTCAAGGTCAGGCCTGCTGCCTCAGGCTCCCCTAGTGGGCTACTATCCGGTGCCCCCCTCCCCTGGGCACAGAGCTCCAGGAGGAAGGGTGGGTGACGGCCGCACGCCAGTGCCCCTATACTCGGCAGCCCTATTGGGCCTATTGGGGGGGGGACAGGCTTGGCACCCCCCTTCCTGAGAGGGTCCCAGAACGTTGGCCTCCCACATGTGGGATCCCGTCATGAGACAACCTAATTAAGGCCAAATTTCATGGGTCCTGTGATTTGGGTGGGCATGGCCCCTGCCCAAGGGGCTGCCAGCTGAAGACAGCTCAGGGATGTCAGTGACGGGCGGAAAGAGGTTGGTAGACATGGGAGGGAGGCTGGAACAATAGGATTAAGAGCTTACATTATATGCATGTCACGGGCAAATGCTTGTGGGGAGAAGGGTGGAGGGGACTGTGGGGGCTGGGTGGGAAGGGAAGGACATCTGGACGGGATCCGGAGGAAATGCAACTTCAGACGTCCCACGCCTGCCCACCCCGGGCCACCGTGGGCATGATGGGGGCGGCCCAAGGGGCCCCCAGACTTCCTGTTCTGAGCTGGGTGCTGGGCCTGGCCGAGCGGGTGGGATTCCACGTTTGGGCCTGGCCAGGTCCTCCCCAGGGTTGAGTGGGAAGAGGCTGGCTGGAGGGCCGTGGCCGCACAGCCCAGAGCAATCCCATGGGTCGGGGACGGCCCCAGACCTCCCCGCTCCCCCACCATCCTTCATGGAGCTGTCACCCAAGAACGTGCTCCAGACGCACACTCCTTCTGGCTTGGGCCCCATGCAGGCTCCAGGCTTCCCCCGGCCCTGACTTCCCCTGCACACGCCCCCGGCCCATCTGCAAACACTGGCCTGTGGTCCCCAATTCCTGCTGGCGCCACCGCCCTGGTGCACCCTCCTTTCCGGCCTGGCTCCACATCCACGCGCTCAAAGAGGCGCACAGGCAGGTACATGTCTGTTCTGACCTTTCCCACAGGCCCCAGTTGACTCCAGGAGCCCCCTCAGTCACCCTGTTTGTGCTCATAGGGCGTGTCAGAGAGGGTGCCCCACATTTCCGGCCAGCGGGGGCTCTCCAGAGAGGGCGGCCCAATCCATCACGGCCAACAGCAAATGGCCCGTCACTTCCAAGGTGGCAGCAGGGTCTCCACGGATGGCCAGGGTTCCCATGACTCTGGGGGCAGGCGTGCATCTCAAGAAGACTTGTGAGCCCTGCCTCCCCCCAGGTCAAGCCGCAGGGAGCGGTGGGGAGGGGCTGCACAGCCCGCTGCTTCCCCCAGAGCCCTGCTCGCAGGGATAAAACAAAGAGGGGGTCGAAGGCAGGACAGGCCTTCAGGGGCAGCACGAAAAGTCCCAGAGAGAGTGTTCCTCTGGAAAGGCCTTCCAGTTGACCCTCGGCCCTGTGGGCCCCACTCCTGGGAGACAGGGGCTGCCCACCCGCTGGCCAGTCTGGGTGCAAATGCTGAGCTGGCATGTTGTTTCCCTCTGCTCCTCTGGCCCCTCACCCCTGCTGTCTACCACATACACATTCCCCCTCTGTTTTATATTAACACTGAGCTGACCACCATCCAGGGAGGAGGAGAAGCCAGCCAGACCCCGGGGGAGCAGCCATTGGGCCCAGCCAGAGTCCTCTATACCTCCTGGTTTCCGGTCACTCCCGATGGGGGGCACCCCCAGAAGTGAGGGGGCCGTGAGCAGGGCACTCTGGCCTCCAGCAGCCTGGAGGGCGGCATGTGGTGACCTCGGGGTCTCCTCCACCAGAACTATAGGGGCTGTGACCACAAGGAGAACTCAAAGAGACACATCTCGAATAAAAGTGACCTCCTGGTGGTAAATGTGGTCCGCTCAGCCACCTGTTCACCCCGGATCCCTGGCACCTCACCCTAGTGGGATCTTCTCCTCAGGACGACCCATGAAGGGGGTTGCTCTCGACACCCACATTCTGCAGATGGGGGTACTGAGGCAGAGAGGTGGAGCCCCTGAGCCCCTGCAGCCACAAGTGGGCCCCCCAGAGCTCGGGTCCAGGATGCTGGCTCAGACCCCATGCAGTGACCGCCACTGATGTCTTGTGTGTGTTCGGGTATAGCAGGGTGACTAGAGACCCCGCAAGGCCAAATCGCCCACCGTCCACGGGGACAGGAGGTGGGTGTTGTGCACCAGCAAGAAGACAGCCCTGGAGTGTGAGGGGCAGGCTATGGGGCAGGCTCAGAGAAGCAGGAAGAACGTTCTGGAAGGTGAGAGGCTTCCCCAGCTGAGCCTGCAGAGGAGGGCCATCCCATCTGTCCAATCCCACTTCCCACCACCTACCCCCCAGCCCGGGAGATGGGCAGGGGCAGGACAGAGAGGGGCCTCGTGTGTGGGCTCTGGGATGCACCCCCCGGGCAAAGTCCCAGGACACTGACCTCGGAGCTCAAACAAGGCTGGTGGGGCTGGGCCCCCCGGGGACCTGGGGGTCAGGGTCAGCACACACCAAGTGGGGAAAAGTGCACAGTGCCTCCCCTGGGGGGGAGCAGGTGGCCTCTTGCTGGCCTCACAGACTTCAGGTCCTTCAGGTCCTCCCTGCTGAGTCTCACCCGAGGGTCACTGTGGTTTGGGGGTGGGAGGGCCTCATCCTACTGCCTGCTCCCCCAGCACAGACCTGTCCTTACCATAGGGGGGATGTGCACATGTTCTACGTGGGGACAGGGATCGGCTGTCCCATGAGCCCCACATGCAGGAAGACCCTTGCTCTCTGAAGATGACCCAGCCCCGAGGGCTCTTCAGGCACAGGATGAGCAGGGGAAACTCTTGCAAGCCTGCCACCCCTTCTTCTCGGCAGGGTGGGGTGCTCCCCAAGTCCCACGCTCTGTGCAGGGCTGGGGGGTCCAGCTGAGCCTCGGGCCAGGGGCAGGCATCCCCGTGTGGCTCAGGGGGCTGCGGTATCCACCGTAAAGAGTGCCTTCCCAGGGGTCAAGCCAGCAGCAGTGGTGCAGGGGTGTGCCTCCAAGTCAGCAGGGGTCGGGGGAAGAGAAAGGGCTTGTGGAATGGGCAGGACAACCTCCTCCCTGATTCTAGACACTTCTCAGGCTGCCTTAGGTCAGGCAACCAACCGCCTGTGGGAGCAGGGGTCCATACGCAGGTGGGAAAGAGCTCCCTCCCTCCACATTGACACCCCCACAGTGGCCATGGGAGGCCCGGGCACAGACGAGCCCTGGGGCAGGGTGCAGCTGCCTCAGCACAGGCTGTAGGAAGTTGCTGGGGCCTGAGGCTACACAGGGAGTCCCTTAGATGCCCAGCCTGGCCAGGGGTGGGGGGACCCTCAGCCCCTTCACTGCAAAGCAAAGAGCAGAGATAGAAGAAAGAGGCCCCTTGGCCCCCAGAGCCCCAGGAACACCACCAGGGAGAGGTCAGGCCGGGAGTCCCTGGACACCCCCAGATACACATGGGGGATGAGATCCAGCTGGGCCTGTGCCTGGTACCGCCTTGGGGACAGGGCCACCTGCAGGAGGAAGGCCACCTTGTAGGCCTGCCAGCCAGCCAGGCTGCAATTTTGCCGGCCTCCGGTGGCAACCGGGCTGCTCAGACTCCTGAGCCTCTGGCCCCAGGGCCATGGTGTGTCCTGCTCAGGGAAATCAGGGGCCACTGTGGCTGGAAGACCCCCGGCCACCTGGACCCCCAGGCGCTGGCTGTCCACTGCTCCCTGGGGATCCAGGGCAATCAGAAAAGCGCCGGCGACAGTGTTTATTTTCAAATGACATTTTTTAAGAAAAACAGCCTCCCCCAAATGCTTGACCCTGAGTGTGGAATGTGGAGCTGCAAACAGCTGTCCCCTCCCCAGACCCTGCACAGCTCCCTGTTTGTGGGTAGGGGGCCGGGGGGGATCCTGGGGGACACTGGCCGCACGTGGCCGGGGCTTGCATCCTGGATCTGGGCTCTGTTCCTGGTCTCACTGTGTCCCCGGCAGGACGCTGACACCCCCCCACCCCCCCACCCCCTCACAGCAGCCCCAGCAGGGACAGCTTGTCTTGGCTAGCTGGACGCGTCACCCCAGGCTCCAAGTGCTTGGACATTTGCTCCCGTGTGGCTCCCACAAGGCAGCCCCGTGCTTCTGCTCCCACTGTGCTCCCAGCCTGTGTCCACCCCAGCCCGCAGCCTCTCCGCAACCTCTCTGCCCTCCTCTGAGCCACGTCTGGGAAACCCTCTGGGGAGCTGGCAAGCCCCCATCCCCACCTGCCTATAGGGAGGGTCCGCAGGCAGAGGCTGGATGGGTAAGGCCCACTGGAGAGGCCCTCGGGGGGAGCAGCTGGCCCTGCGGCCCCTGCCCCCGATGATTTCCAGAGCCTGTCCCCTGCCACGTGCCTGCTGGCCCCTGCTCTTATGTGTGTGACCCCTACCCACAGCTTGGTGGCCGGTCAGAAGGCCGCCTGGGTGGCAGGGAGGCAGGGAGGCAGGGAGGCAAGCTGAAGCTGATCCTGACTTGGCTGTCACCCCGGCCCTGGAATCTGCTTCCCCATCCTGCCCCTGGGGGTGTCCCTGCTCTTCCTGGAGGAGGTCCTCCCGCGCCCTCTGCTATGGGAGGGGCAGGAGCACCCACCCAGGCCCTTGCCTTGGCCGGTCGGCCCCCTCATGGCCGGAGCACCCGGTGCAGGACGGCCTCCCCTTCCCCCTTGGAGGGGACAGGCCCTGGGGTCCCTGACAGCCCGCTGCAGAGGGGAGGAGGCGCCACGGCTCTGCCCCTGAAACCCTGTGGCTTCCTGTTTCGCAGCCCACAAAGCACTAAAGGCCGGCAGGTCCTGGTACATCAAAGGCCCCGGGAAGCTCATTGTATTGAATTAAGTGTAAATGAACCAGAGGCATGTGGCTTGCATTTCCCACAATTACGCCTGCTCTGGGAGGGCTCCTGGGACAGCCCCCACCTCTGCCCCCTGCCCCTGAGGGGACAGCAGAGAGCCCAAGTTTGGGGTACAAAGAGGCCCCTCCACGTGGACCTCACCGTGGTCTCCCGAAGATAGAGGACCAAGGGCCAGCACTTAGGGTGGCACTGCCCACCTCTGGGCCCCCCTGCCTGCCAGGTGGGCAGCCCCGAGGACTCGCCAGGCCCGGTGCCCTTGGGGTCCAGACCCCCTTCTGTGGACCACGGATTGCCCACGGCATATCCATGCACCAAGAGCCTGGAGCCCCATGGCCTGAGCCCTCAGCCCCTGAAGGGTCCTATTAGGTGGTGGGGAGGGTGGTGGGGGCTGAAGGGAACCAAACAGACCCTCCGGCCCTCCCCCTCCCACCTGCAGGGGCAAGGGTGCCTCTGAGGTGGGAGTGCCAGGGCCACGGGGTTGCCACAGTCCCCAGGCCCCAAAAAGGAGGCTCCGGGAGGCAGTGAAGCAATGGTGTGGGGGAGTGGGCCCAGGGCCGGGGCGGGCGGACAGTGAGGAGGCCCTAGAGTCAATGACCCAGGGGATTATCTTCTTGGGTCTCTGCACACAGAGTCTCATCTGCAAAGTTGGCTGAGCAAACGGCCAGGAGCCAAGGGTCGGGGAGTTTCGATTGGTGGCCCCCCCACGGCCCCCTGTCTTCCCACGTTGGCCAAGCCCTGGTTTCCCGAGCGAAATCCAGCTCACCCTCTGCCCCCTGTGGGACTTGATGTTCCAGGGGGTCCCGTGGTCCACACCACCCCTCCGGGGCACCCCAGCCCGGTCCCCTGCAGACAGCTCCCCTCAGTCCTCACGCCCTGGGGATACCTCTCTCCCCTTGGATCAGAGCCCCCTCTGTGTGGGCAGCAGGATTTTCTGCCTCTTTCTGCTGCAGATCAGCTTGGTCCTGGTGGGGACAGCTGTAATCTTGTCATCCCCAGTCATGCCTGGGCTGGGCCGGGAGTGACTTGGTTTACCTCAGGTCACCAAAGCCCTGGCGGCCCTGCTCGGTCCACTTGGGGGAGAAGTGCCTCCCTTGGGAAGGCCCTGGGACCCCAGAGAGGGGGTGGGGGGGGGGCCGGGGCCGGAAGGCAAAGCTGCAGCTCAGAGTAGGCAGGGGTGGGAGGGAGGGGCAGCGTGGGGGTGGGGGAGGCGCCCCGAGCCCCCCTCGGCCCCTCCGAGCAGCTGCTCGGCTTATCCGGGCCCGTTCCCCCTGGTGTGAATGTCCACCATAATCAATCATGGAGGGCTTAGCCCAGGGGGCCGGGGCAGACCTGTCAGCCGGCTCCAAGCGGCAGGGACAGCTGCTATTCCAGAGGGTTCCCAGGGGCCAGACCCACCAGACAGCAGCCTCGGCCCCCTCCTCCGAGGGGCGCCCCCATGGAGAGCCCAGAGCACAGGGACAGAGCCCGGGACCAGACCCCGATGCAGAGGGTGACACAGAGGCCACACGCTGCAAGAGGCCGCCAGCCCAGCCTCTGTTGGACGAGGCCAAGTCCCATGGCTCGGAACGTCCTGGACCCCCGGGCAGTGCTGGCCAGGGCGCAGGGAGGCCCGGAACCTGGCCCCCAGTGGCCTGGGGTCGAAGGTCTTTGCCTGGTTGGGGAAGGCGGGCCAGGCTGACGGATGGGGACAGCTGCAGGCCTCGCTCCCCGCCGGACAGGGCTCCCTTGTCACGCTGGGCCCCCGGCGGCCCCATCCGTCACGGCCCACCCAGGCCCCAAGTCCATCCTGCGATTCCCCTAATCCCCCCGCCGGCTTCTTCCCAACGCTCAGGGCGGTTGGATGCATTTTCCGAATTCCCGGGCACTGCTCCTTCCTCCTCAAATTCCTCGCCCCTCGCCCCGTCCCGCCATGGGAAAGGGCCTCCACTGCCCCGACACATGCTCTGTCTTGGGCCGCTCGGGGGAGGAGCAGCTGGCCGGCCGGCAGCTGTGAGGTGCGGGGGTGCCAAGGAGAAGAGCCCAGATTAGGGGGGCGTCATGGGAAAGCTGCAAGGGAATGCTACCCAGAGCCCCTCCTGCTGGCAGCCCCGTTCCGCTCCCTCTGTGCAGAGAGGCAGATGGGGCTCCCAGCCGGGACCACTGTGTCCTGCTGGCCACGGGCTCTGCCAGGAATGTCCATCTGCCTGGGCTGAGTACCTGGCTCCGAGTGTGGGTATGTGGGTACCAGCCCATCCGCCCTGACACCTGCTCCCAGGGATGGAGGACAGGCCAAGCCAATCCCCGCGCACTGGCCGGCGGGCTCCACAGAGGGGCCTAGGTGGGCCACCGGGAGGGAGGGGCTTCCCGCAGGGGCTTCCTCCTGGACAGGGCCAGAGTGTGGGCCGACGGCAGGACAAGGGTGGGGCCGCCCCAGCCGGGTGTTCAGGAGGCAGGTGCCCTGGGGACCTAGGACCCCCTCAGGGGGCAGATGCCCACGGGACCTAGGACCCCTATGTCCGGGAGGTCCAGAGGACAGACTGCCCCTGGACACAGCTGGAAGACTGGCAGGAGTCACCGACATGGCCATGGCGCCACGCGGACAGAGGGCAGGTTCCCCGCTGATAGCAGGGGTTCTCTCTGCCTGCTGGGGAGCCTGGAGGGAGAACTGCATGTCCACCTTGGGCTCCTCGTGGACATTCCAGGGGCTTCCCCGATCTCTCAGTCCAGAATGGTCCAGGCAGCCCTTTGTCACTGGATGGTGGCCTGGGTGGGCCGCCAGCCCTCCCTGGGGCTCAAGCAGGGCCTCCCAGAAGCTGGTGGGCCTGCCCTGACTCGGTGTCGGCCCTTCCTTCTCCTGGTTTCCCTGGGCATCCTGCAGCAGGCAGTTTACTTTCCAGTTCTTCTATCCCCTTTACATAATAAAAATCAGAATTCTTTCCCCTGCTGGCTGACACAGAACCCCAATGCGCTGTGGCCCCAACCGTCCATCTGAGTTGACTGGAGCCAGCTGTGGCCTCCTTCCTGGGCTGGTTGCCCTAAGTGTGCATCGCCATGCTGTGTGCTCAGAAGCCCTTCTCCCCCGACCTTGTGAAATGGACAGTCTCTAAACGCACCCCTGATTCCTTCTGTTTGGCTACCACCACCACCCCCAGGCCTGCCAGGGCCGCCCAGAGGCCTCCCCGTGCCGTGTGCCCTGCGTATCACCTCAGCAGCCACAGCCTGGGCCTAGGGGATCACTCTGCAGAGCCGAAGGGGTGATGCCAGAGGTCATGGGCCGGGACAGCCAAGGATTGGGGTAGGAGGAGAGGAAATGGTCTCCTGGTGGGCCCGGGGCTGTGCAGGCAGGTGCTGAGGTCCTGGAGCCTGGCCAGCAGGATGCCACCTCCCTTCCCCCCCGGGGTCACAGCTGGGGATCCTGCCTGGTGGGTGGGAAGGAACGGTGGGACTCTGTGATGCAGATGCCCTGGGCCTTGCCCTTCCTAGGGTACCTTGCGCAGTTTCTGTTTTGTTGTGGTCCAGGACGTGTAACAGAATTGGTCACCCTTGCTGTCTGTGAGGGGACAGTGCCATGGCTCCAAGCACATTCCCGTTGCTGTGAAGCCCTTACTGCCTCTCCAGGGGCCTACCTCTTCCTGAGCGAAGGTCCCGGGACATGCCTGACTTCCTTGGGCCTCACCCCAGTGGGCTGCTCCATGGCACAGGGGAGCCATCTGAGACACAGAAATGTCAGGCTGTCTCCCAGGGTCCCACAGAGTGGGTGGCGGAAGGGGACCCATCCTGAGACAGATGGGGCACGAGGCAGAGAGGCCGGAGTCCCTGAGGCAGGCACCCGAGCCGACCCGTCCACTGGTCGAGCCTCCGGCCCTGCTGCCTACCTGCCAACCAGAGGGCTGGCTGAGCAGCCCTGACAGCAAAGGGGGGTTCACCTTCCAGCCTCTGGTTGTCATTAGCTGCTCCTGGGTGGGAGGGGGCCCCGCAGCCAGCGAGGGTCGAGGCTAGTGCAGGGCACCTGGGCCTCATTATCCTTGAGTGCTGGGGTCTGAGTACGGTGCAGGGGATGAAGGGCTGCCTGACCCCCCTCTGGGCCAGCGTATTGGGACCTTCGCCAGAGTGGAGCTCAGCCGGGCTCCCCTCGGGGCCCGAAGGGGTTCATGGAAAGCTTTGCCCTACAGGAGAATAGGCTGGAAGGGTGGGGGTTGAGGCTGGATCCTAGTCCTTTCCTGACACCATGGGGTCCCTCTGGCCTTTGCCGCGGTGACCTGGGGTTTTGCGGTCAAGGCCACCATCAACATCCCATTGCTGATAGGCGGGAGAGACTAGAGCATCTTTCCCACCAGCCCCATCCTGAGAAAGACCCTCCAGGCTCTTCCCTGTGTGCCCCCACCCCAGGAAGCCTCTAGCACGCAATGGGGTCAGGAGGCTGTTAAGCAGAAGTCAACCATGGCCTGGCATCTCCAAGGTGCCTGGGATCCCAGGTCTGCAGCCACAGGAGCCCTGGGGCCCCCAGGGACCCCCCACAAGGTGCCTATCAGCAAACACCTTCAGCTCGCAGGGGCTGGCCAGGCCCATGAAGGAAGAGGTGGCCATCCAGGGTTGGACCCCTAGCTCAGACCAGAGCGAGGCTGGAGGTTCCAGCCCCATCTGGGACAGGGGCCTGCAGGGAGGATGCTCAGGGCTTGGGTCAGGGGCCCCGGGCCGGTTCCAGCGCCTGAGCAGAGGGTTGCACTCGCATCCCCATCCGGTCACCCCAGAGCTGGGGAAGGATCCCGTGGCCCTCCCGGCTGACCACAGGAATGTGCAAGATGGCTGCTGGGGAGAGGCAGGCTGGCAGGGCAGGCGGGCGGGCGGGGCGGGCCTCCGTGCGGCTGACCTGAGTGATGGGAGCACATCCCGACCTTGGCGTCATCACCTCCGTGTTTTTACCCACTGAACAAATATACACTAAATGAGGCACAAATGATCACGGCCAAAGGAACGGCCGATTCTGTCCTTTCTTCTTAATCCCTTTGGCTTAGGGTTTCCCCGGCCTGGACAGCCTGTCCGGGGGGAAGGCTGCCCAAGGGCACACGGGCATCCGTCCGGGGACATTCAGGCAGTGACCAATCCCTGGCTGCCCCGGCGTGCACCCTCCACCGTGGGCCTTTTCCCAGCCGGCCGGTGTGGGAGCGGCCACTGTGGGTCTTCGAGACTTGGGGAGATGGTCAAGGATGGACTGATGGAGACCGGCATGTGGCCATGTCTGTGGGGAAGGAGGAGCATGGGCCAGCATGGAGGACATCTTTGCCGTCCCCTCGGCCAAGCCACCAAAGCAACCCTCTCCCCTACACTCCCAGCACCAACCAACCCGGAGACCACCCTGGGCCGGAGCCCAGCACGGCCACCGCCGCCGCGTCTTGGCCGTCCAGCTCAGGACAGGTCAGTCCCCACATGTCTAGGCTGGAGTGAGTCCTGGAAGGGCCTCAGGGTCCTGCTGGGGCATAGGAGGGCCAGGTGAGGGCCCGCCGTGTGCTCGAGCAGCCCACTAGAGCTGGCTGGGTGGGGCACGTGTCCTAGAGAAAGGTGAGGCCTCCGTTTGGCCGCCATCACAGGAGGAGAGTCCCCCCAACTCCAGCTCTGGGCTGCAGGGTACTCAGATGCCACCTGGAGATGGCTGCCCTTCCCTCCAGCCCCTGCAGGCTCTGGAGCCCCTTGGAACCCCCTGGAACTCCCCAGAACCCTGCCCCAGCCTGGGGAGGAACTCATCTCCCACAGGAAGCAGCAAGTGTCCCCAGTCCCACCTAGTTCTGGCCTGTTTCCTCCCATGCTGGCTTCCTAGGAGATGGAGAGCAGAGCCCCCCACCCCCACCCCTCGCCGGAGAATCCTTGGGTCCCGGAAGGGCGCCCTCCTCGCAGACAAACACGCCAGCCCCTGTTCCCCGGGATGAGTAAGCTGCTGCTGTGGGTTCCACTTGCAGCCCTACTGGTTTTGGGAAAAGCAGACCTCATCAGGAGAGAGCCCCTGTGCCCCTCGCCCTGATTCCCAGCCCCCAACCCCATTGGGCTGGGAGTAACCAGGACCCTGATCCACACCTCTCCACCGTGTCCCACCCACCCCCACCCTGGTCTTGAGCTCAATGAAGCATTGTTCTGAGACTCCCTCCAGATGCCACCCAGCTCCAACCCAGGGGAGGGGGATAGGGCTGCTGTACCCTCATGTAAGAGGACAGAGGCTCAGAGAAGACAGAGACCAGTGAGGTGAGGTCCACACTGGCCTGGATGGGGTCCTGCCTTCCTCACCCCAAGGGGAGTACTGGGCACCACTCATCAAATGGAGGGTCCTGGGGATGGAGAGGGATGAGTTGAGTGGCTCAGGTTTTCTAGAAGGTTCCTCCATATTTCTTCTGATTGAGTTACTCCATGCCACTTAGCCAGGCTGGGCTTCCTCTGGGCCTAATGTGCCGAGGTGCCCTCAACCAGGGCCCCCACTTCTGGCCATGAGCAGAGCACCTGCCCTGGACCCCAGTCCCCAGGGCCCTGCCCCCAGCCCAGGGGAGGAGGGCATGCAGCCAGTCCTGGACACAACCATCTCAGCAGACCCCATCTCCTCTCTGCTCCCCATGTGGCCCAAAGATGCCCCAGCCTCTTGGTGGGGACCAGCGGCCCTGCATACACCCTGCACTCCGCTCACCCGCCTACCCCACCAAACTCCAAAATACATTTCTGTGTTCAAATGTTGCGTCTGCTCCCGGAGGGAATGCCTGTCCGCCCACCTGCCCACGGCCCAGCCCAGGCCTGCTCCGGGCCACCGGGAGGCTGAGAGTGCCCACAGCACACACCGGCGTCACAAAATGGTGGTCCGTCTTGCCTCCCTTGGAAAGAAAGACACTGCTCTTTGGCCAAATGGGTGCTGCTCCATCTCTCTGCAGTCCCATGTCCAACCTCCATAGCTCCCTCTACCCCAAGGAGCGGCCATCAGGACTCCCCGAGTCCATGGTCCCAGCACCCGGCCAGGAGGACACTCTGCTGATGGAGCCCCTTCCCCAGGACCAATCGTCCATCCTCCTGGCTCATCCCCAGTACCCTTCCTCTTTTTCTAAATGCACACGTTGTCCCCACGAAGACCCTCCATCCTTCCCCAAGTGCTCCCACCTGCCCTGCCCGCCTCATCTGACCGACAGCCTTCCCTCTGTCCTATGTTCTCTGCTCTCAGAACCTTGCGTCTCGCTGCTAGGCCTGTCTCCCACCATGGCCGGGGGGCGGCAGGTGAGACCAGGCTCAGATAAACGTTGGGCTGTGCAGATGTTGGTCTCGAGATGTTGCTGACCACCCAAAGAGGAGGTCCCAGGGTGGGGTTGGCGCGCAGGTAGGTGGGTGGGTGGGCCAGGGGACCAGGAGCGCAGGCTGTTTCTCTGCAGGAAGAGGTGCAGGAAGGTTTGCACCCAGAGGCGGCCAGAGCCTGCCCCGGGCCTGGAGGAGGGCTCTCCCTCAGAGCCAGGCAGGGCCATGTCTGGCCGGGGCAAGGAAGTAGCTGCCCCATCAGGTCCTAAGCTTCCTGGTTGGACTCGGAGTAGCTGAGTGCCGGTTGCTACGGGAACCACGCACGGCTCTGGCCTGGAGTCCACCATGTTGCAGCCCTGGGCAAATGTGCATGGCTGTCCCCTCCCTGAGTCACCGTGGGATCCCCCACTGGAGCCTCATCCCAGTCCTCAAGGGACCCCTGTGGGACTGGATTTGGGGCTCATGGAAATGTGAGGAGCCCAGGATCCAGAAAGAACCCAACTACCAGGCCAAGATGGCCAAGACCTTACTTGGACAGGGCTTTCCATCCCAAGGGATGTGCTGCCATAGTCCGGATCCAGTCTCGTGGGGCCGTGGCCACCTACCGGGTTCCAGGCAGGTCTGGGACACCCTCCTCTGGGGGCTCTTTCACCTCTGTCTGCAGCGGGAGTGTAGCTGGCTGAAGGAGGAAGCAAGGGTGGCTGGGTGGGGAGGGCAGGGTGCCTTGGCCGCCGCGCTCCCCGCTGGGAACTGGGGACATCAGGAGGAGACAGGAAGGCGGGCAGAGGGAGGAGATCCAGGCGCAAGGGTCTCAAGGAGGGCGGGCAGCATGGCGGGGAGTGTGCACCAGGGAAATGGTCGTGCCCCTGGCATGCGGCGGGTCCTGGCGGCTTGCTCCCCCGGAGGCGTGCCACGTACCGCCTAGCCGGGCTCTGTGTGCTGCGTGTGGACTTTGTAGAAACTGCTGACCTGCTGAGCCCAGAGGCCAGGCTCGGAGGGGACAGGAAGGAGCTTGCTGTCCACAGGGGCATTACATTTCCAGGGCACCGTGGCCACCAGATCCACCGGCTCTGTGCCTGGGGCCGGGCTTGCCGGAAGGCTCCGGCTGGGCTGTTGGCCGCTTCCAGGGAGAGGGTTGAAAGCCCACCTTTGCCTGGTATCCCCATCCGGGTCCCCCCATTGCCTCCTCTAAAACCCCAGACAATGGTGTGTGTGCCTCTCCCTTGGGACCAGGATGAGGAGGCAAGCCGAGGGAGCCGCTGACCCTGCTGGGTACCCCTGCCCCCCACCCCATTCCCTCTGCTCCCCTCAGGGACCCCACCTGACCTAGGGCTAACTAGCTCCCACCAGGTGTCAACCAGGTGACAACCAGGGCCTCGCTGGGCTGTCCTCAGGGGCCCCGGGCTGCGGGAAGGGGTCTCTGGGGGCCGGGAGAGCTGGGGCTTAATGGGGGGCTTAAAGGGCAGCAGGGAGAGCTCAGCGTGGCCCCAGTTCCTGTCTCCGGCTCCAGCTGGTCACTCTCTGGGGATCCTGGGCAAATGAGTGGGCCACACCACAATGTGAGGGGAATGCCACGGGGCTAAGTCCAGGGATCTATTGGGGGTCCTGAGAAAGGAAAGGAGGAGGGTGTGGGAGGGGGCACTGGCCAGAGGCAGGCCCGGTCATCCTGAAATGTGGTGTGGCAGAGAACCAGACCTCGTACAGGCCTGGAGAGGTCATGGGGTCAGGGGCTTGGACCTGAGCCTGAAAGCCCCCAAGGAAAGTGCGATGGGAAGCAGAAGGAAGGACCCTAGAGGGACCGGGCTGTGGGGAAGGATGTAGGACACAGGGGTGGGACAGGCCAGGGCCCGGCAGTGTCAGGAACCCTGTCCTTCCTGCCAGGACAGGGATGGACAGAGAGGGGCCACAGAGACGCACCAGACTCCCTGGGCTGCGGAGTGGACTGGCACTGGGGTGGGAGGCTGTGTCCTGTAGGTAGTGGGAAGTAGAGCAGGAGTGGCTACAATGTCTTGGGGGGTACAGAGAGGAGGTGGGGGCAGCGTCCAGCATAGGCAAGGTCACATGGGCCTGGCTGACGTTGACGAGCAGGGCCGGTAGGACTCTGAGCCCGACCGGCTTTGGGGTGTCAGGTCCCAGGCTGCTGTGCTGGGGCAGAGGGGGCTGGGGGCCAACTTGGCCAGAGTGTGGGTGGGACGGGGGTGAGCCGAGCCGGTGGTGCGGAGCTCCCCTCCACCCCATTGGCCACCCCACCCCCACCTCCGGCCCACCGCCTGCCCGCTTGCTCGGGGGCTTCTGGATTCCATCACGTGTCACAGCAATCTGGCTGTGACATAATGAGGCAGGCCGGGGTCAGCGGGGTGACCTCTCGTGGCCCCAATGGTTGGAAATCCCCAAATCAAAATGACCCAACAGTCGAGCTCGACGCTGGATTTTCCAAGCGGGCTCCTTCAATTACCCAGAGGCAGGAGCAGGAGCAGCCAGGCCACTTAGATTACTGCTTCCCCCGGAAAGACTGACGGACGGCCGCCCCGCGGGGCCCGGGACCACCTGGGGTCCCCAGCAGCGCCCCCAGCCTGAGGCTCACCCCTCCTGGGGCAGGGGCCGACCTCACTCCAGCAGATGTGAGCAGGGCGGCCTGGAGCCAGCTACACACACGGGACAGAGGATAGTGGACGGCAGAGCACCAGACACAGGGTGACCCTGTGCCAGCGTCGGCACCCGCCATGCGGTCCAGGGGTCAGGGCCGCCCCAGGAGCTGTTGTGGCCGGACCAGTGCCTGGTGTCCAGGGAGGGGAGGCATAGTACGGTGGGGAGGGGTGCCGGCCACACAGCATGCCCTCCTGCCCTTGGGTTCAGCCCCGTGTGAGCAACCTTCTTGTCCCTCCCATTCCAGGTGTTCCTTGGAAAAAAAAAAAAACTTTTCAAACTACATGCTGAAAACTTCAGCATGAAAATTTAATGTCAGAAACCTATAATCTTTTTCCCAGAGATAAGACACAGCCCCATGAGGAGCAGCGAACCGGATCCCTGTAACCCAGAGAGCAGCCACTGGCAGGGGCGGGCAGGGGGCTGGGGCTCTGCAGGGTCAGACATGCAGGGGGCTGGGGGAGCTCCAGCAGGGACACCCCCACCGCAGGCACCACCACCTCCAACTTCCGGAAAATGTCTGTCTCCCGTCCGTCCTTGGGGTGGACTGGCCTCCCCGGTGTGGGGACCAGACATTTCTGTTGCCGAGGAGGCTCAGGTGTCCCCGTGATGCCCGCGGCTTCTCCTTCAGACCCTAATTTAGGCCTTGAGGCTCCCGGATGGCTCAGGTTGCCGACAGCTGATCCGGGAAGGACAGCTTGGCCATGGCCACACACGACCTCTCTGAGAAGTGTCCCTCTCCGTCCTGGTCAGCAGCGCCGCCCTTGGGGAAGATGATGCAGGCACGTTTGTGCTTCCAGGCCCATGTCCTTGGGGGACACTGTCTCCGGCCCCAGACCCTGGCACTGGTTCCGTATCAGCTATCAGCCCCCCGGCCAAGCCCAGGCATGGGTGTTGGGCATTCTGAAGTGCCTTGCTCTGCGCCCCCCCTGCCCCCCCCCCCCCCCCCCCCGCCCCGTGCCAGCCGCAGGGGTTGGGGGCGGAGGTGAACCCAGCGCCCCCATGTGCACTTGCCTGCTTTTCCCAGAGAGGTAGTTGGGACGATTCTAGGTGGTCCCTGACCACCCCCACCGGGAACAAAGCCTCCACCTCAGCCCTCAGAGGACACCCAGACCCCGGCCCCCTGCCTCCCCTGACCAGCATCACCACACAGACTGGGCCGTCGGTAACCCTAGAAGCTGGGAGTCCTCTGGGTGCATGGGTGCCAGACCCTAAGTGCTGGAGCTGCATTCCAAGGGAGGGAGTGGTTTGAACTGACCTTTAAGGAATTGGCCTGGCCTGGGGGCAGGGGGCCCCCAGGCTGCAGGATGCCAGTGGACTGTCCTCTTTCACCGTGGGACACTACTGCCCCCGTCAGGCAGCTGCCCTTGGGGCAGTGTCCTAGTGACCCTCCCCAGCCCCGTTCTGCAGGGTCCTAACATCTGCTGTGCAGGTCTCTGCAGGACCCTAACATCCTTAGGTGTGAGGGGGCTAGGGCAGGGTCATCGCGTCCCCCCTCCTTAGTGGAGGGGACATCTGGACTGGGGGTCATGTGTCCTGTGAGCTGATGGTCCGAGGGCCCCCAGAACTTGCGTTTCCAGTGGCCCGAGCCCCACTCCTGACACACTCCAACATCCTGGGGACCCTGGACCCAGGGGGTACCCGGCCACCTCACCGCAACGCCCACCCGCCCATGTCCCCCAAGGCACAGGCCAGGGTGTTCTGGCTTGGGGGCTGGCTGGGCAGGGACAGGACAGGGGCACACACGTCCCAGGCCATGGCTGGAGCGAAGCCAGCCCGCGAGCTTCTTCTCCCAAACTTGGCGGTGTCTCCAAGGCGGTCCCACCCCCTTGAGGGGACGACCAGGAGTCAGGGGGCCACTCTGTTGTGGGCTGTTTGCCGGCCCCTCCCGGCGTTGCCGTGGAGATGACACGGGGTGCGGCCCAGGAGCCATACCTCAGAGGTGACTAAGTGTGCCATGCCGCCCGTTATAGCGCCCAGCGCCCTCCGGGGCCTCTCACACCTTGGCCCCCGGCCCCCGGCCCCCAGCAAGAATGTTCCATGAGCCCCGTGGGCAAGCATGTGGCCCAGCATGCCAGGCCGAGCGCGCCGGGCCGGCGCCTGCTCCCCCCAGCCCGGCCCGAGCCTGCGGCCGCACCGCCACCCTGCCCTCTGTGCTCCTTTCCTCGGGCCCCCGCTTCCTGGTACGAGAGGTTTCCTGCATTTCCTGCGTTTCTATCTGGTCCGTGTGAGCAGACCCTTGGCGGTGGCGGGCGCTCTTCCTGCCCCGCACCCCGGCCGCCCCACACGGCACCCCTCACTCCCTAGGCCGTGCTGCGGTGTCTGACCCCTCTCCTGGGGGCGGGGAGGGGGTGAGATCCACTGTCGGCTCCTCCCTGGGACCCACACTCGGCACCCCAGTCCATGGGGGGGACCCCAGGGCCGGAGAAGGAGCCTGTGTCAGGAGCCGGGCCTGGGGCTGCGGGACGCCAGGGTCCTGCTGCCAGCAGAGCGACCCCTTCCACCTGCCCCCTGCTCCTGGGGGCTCCGGGGGTCTGCAGGGTCCCGGTCAGCAGCCCCTGGGAAAGGCGAGGTCAGGGGGCTCAGAAAGGCTACTTTGGCAAGCCTGTGTTGACCGACGGGGACAGCTGCACCCTGCCTCCCCAGGCTGTTCCCGTCTTAGCAGGAGTCAGGGAGGGCCGGCACGCGGGCTTCCCGGCATCCAGGCGGGCAACACGATATTTCCAGATAAAGGGCATTCCTGGAGCCCCTCATCACTGTCCTCGGGCAGCTGTCGGCTCCGCTTACCCCCTAAGCCCCACAGGAGGCTCAGAGCAGCTTTCCCATTCCATCCCGGCCGAGGGGCCAAGGCAGATTTAGCCGGGGTGAGGCGGGGTCCAGGGCAGGCAGGGGATGTTCTGGGAGGTGAGGACAGGCAGGATGGGACCAGCAGCTGCTAACTAATCCCCCCGGGCCTCCTGCAGGACCAGCCCCACAAGGCCTCTGGCCTGGTTTTTATTTTTAGGAGAGGCATCTTCTAGAACTAGTGCTGCCCTGTCCTGGGGACACAGGGACCGGCTCAGCACGGTCATGTGCCAGGTGGCCCCCAGAGCCAAGTAGACCTGGGTGGGTGGGTGCCCAGGTCCTGGTACCAGGACAACCTCAGTGCTGGAGTTCTGGGTAGATGTGCCCACGAGACACTCAGCAGTGGGGGGAGGGGGCCGGGGTCCTTTTCCAAAGCCCCTCAGGGACCAGCCTGCGGGGTAAGATGGCCAGCTACCCGCTCCCTCATACACCTCTCACTGGAGGCCCCAGGAGCACCCGAGGGTGGAAGGGAGCCATTCACCAGTCCAGGCAAGGGACGTGCCCACTCTGGGGCCGGGGCAGGGGGGCGGGGGCAGGAAGGAATCAGGTAACCACGGGCTTGTTTCCTTAAATGGGAAAAACCCAGCAGTGGCATGAAGCCCCTGTCGTCGGTGGACCTCCTGGAACCAGACAGGGCATCTGGATGGGACCCAGGAGCCAGGGAGGAAGCAGGGAGACAGAGGCCAGGGCCTGGCCAGGCAGCAGGAGACAGCACTGGGGGCTGGGGCGCGGGGACCCCTCAGTACAGGCGTGATTGCTCAAGGCCTGAGCCAGACTCTGATGCCCTGGGAGCATCGAATCGCTGAAATTCCTCCCTCAACCGGCTCACTCCAGAACCACAGGCAGCTCTGGGACAGGGCGGGTCAACCTCTCCTCCTGACCTCGCCACTGTCACCCCAGGGTCAGGGGCCAGCAGACCCAATGGCATCTCCATGGACGTGGCGTGATCAGGGGCCCATGGGGCAGGGACTATGGGTCCGCTCCAGGGGGTGTGGCGCCCACTTCTGGCACCGCCTTGGGGTCTGGACAATCTCATCTGGGGTCAGACACCCCGTGAGCCTTCCCACCACATGACAGCTTGTCAAGGACTCCAGTAAGCCCCCGCCTTGTGAGCCCTGCCACACCGTGGCCATGTGAGGGAGCTCATCCCCAACCCGGCGCCACGCCCTGCAGGGACACGGATGTGGCAAGCCATCGGGTGGGCGGGACACAGTGACAGGCAGCCATGGGGACAGAGCAGGCTGGCACGCCTGGGTGGGGAGGGGGCCTGACACCAGGGGTGGGGGTTCCTGGGAGCAGGGCCCCCTGGCTCCTCCCTGGACGGCAGGAACATTCCCACCTTTCCCACAAAGATGAGACCACAGTCGAGGGCCTCACAGGCTCGAGGGGAGACTGGGAACCCGGCCCCTGACTGCAAGGCTCTACGCTTGCTCTGCACCCCAACATGCTGTCCATGCGCCCAGAGCAGCTGGAGGCCCCTGCCTGGGGAGCAATGCCACTGTCTGCCTGCCACTAAGGGCCCTTGGGCAGCCCTGCATGGCTCCCTGAATGCTGGGATGGCCCTACATGTCCAGAGGCCCCGTTGCCTGCCATCAGTCAGTGCTGGGGCCTTAGAGAGCAGGGCAGCCTTGGGGGGACACAGAGGAGGGAATCCTGCTGGTGGCCCTGCCATCCTGGCCACCACAACCCAGGTCCCATGGGCAGCTGAGGTTCCAGCAAGGGTGGGTGCCTTCACAGCAGACCCTGGCCACTACCCTGGCTGCCTTCCTAACCAGCCAGCATGCGTCTCGGTGGGGCCTTTGATCTGGCCTTTAAGGGCCACCCTGCTGACGAACCATCACAGGCGCCCCCTCTGTGCCCTGGTTGGCTTATCATCTAGACTCCCCTACTGATGGCTCCGAGCTGGGTGCCTCCAGGCTCTCATTCCACTCACGGGTCAGGAGGCCATTCTTGGTGGTCACCTGTGACCTCCCAGGCCTGCTGCTGTGGGGCAGCACTGTGGGATGGCCCCTCACTCAGGGCTAGCTCCACGTTGAGAGGAGCCCAAGATGCGGCCCCAACTCTGAGGGGCTGCACCTGCCCCTTCCAGCTTGGCCTCTTGGGGCAGGTCAGCCTCTGCATGTGGCTGGGGCTGCCCCCTCCACCAGCCCCTGTCCTGAGGATGTTCAGCCAACCAGTTGTAGCTTTGGTGACAGAGGCAGGCAGTGGGGGTGCAGGGCGGAGGGCACGCCCTGGGGCTCAGGGGAGCTAGGGAGCGAGGCGGGAGCCCCCAGAGCTGCTGGAGCCCTGCTCCTGGGGCCACCCCTCCCCCGGGCTCCCAGTGCTCACTTATGTGCTTACATAGGCGTGCGTGCACACGCACACACACGTTTGCACACATGTGCACACATGGCCCGGCGGGAAACAAGGCCTCTCCAGCGTTGGGCTTGCGCGGCCCCCCCTCTGGCAGCAGACGTGGGGTTTTATTAGTGCTACAAATCAGATATCACACAGTTTGGGGCTGACATGGTTTTTATAAGAATTATTTAGGGCCCTGGCCGCCGGTGGAGTCCTAGGGAGAACCTGGTGAGGACAATCCAGCTGTTTGGGCCGTCGGAATTCCCGACACTTCGTAAAGTGAAGGTATGGAAGGCCAGCACGTTGTTCTGTTTAAGGGGGCGCCCACCCCTGCCCTAGGCCCGCCGCAAGGGCTTCTGGGAGGCACCTCCCCCACACGGCAGCGAGCAAAAGCCTGCCTCTGAATGGGGTGGGGGCTGGGCCTGCGAACACCCACCTGGGGGCACTGAGCCTTCCGCTCCCTGTGTAGGATCTCTGAGCTTACCCTCCTGGCGGGCAGTGGACGGGCCTTGGACGCACACCCCCGGGCAGGGGCTGTCCGGCTCCCTCTGCGCTGCAACCCCAGGCCTGTCACCACTCAGCCAGCAGGTCAGCAGCTCAAGGGGCCGTCCTCAGGCTGCCCCAACACCATAGGGAACGTCACAGGGCCAGGGCTGCCTGGGACGCTCTCAGGGATGCTCTTGGGGACCCGGACAGCTGTGCAGGGTTTTGATGCCTGCATGGAGGGGGTCACACTCATGAGTTGGGGACATCCCTGGTGGAAGCAGTCGGCAACCATCTCGTAGCCTCATGCTGCCCTAAGGAGTGAGGGCAGCGCGCCTCACCTCTGACCTGCAGACTCCTGTCCTTGGGGGGCCAGGCAGGCGGGGCATCGTCATTGCTGGACAGCCTCTGAATCCCATGCAGAAGAGCTGCGGGGTGGGGGGTGCTTTGGGGCTCTTGCCTGTCATGCGCCTCAAGGAGGGGGTGTTGCAGAGACCCAGTGTGTGTGGTGGGGGGAGGACAAAACGCTCGCCATGCCCTGGGGTGTGGGGGACACCAAGGAAGGCCTGTGGCAGGGGCTCTGCGCAGGGAGGGCCGAGGGCCCGGCCAAGGGAGGCAGAACTGGCCCAGGCAGGGAGCAGAGACCTGCATGGGGGGGGAGGGGGCTGGGGTCTCCCTCCCCCGCCCGCCCCTCCCCCGGCCCGGCCTTGAGCGGGAAGGGAAGCAAGCCGGCCTCTCCTCCCTCGCCATCACGTCAGGGCTCCAGCATCCATCCGAGGCGGCCGAGGCCAATCAAAGCCAGATGTGGAGGCAACACAAGAATGCTGATGATTCTGACTAGGAAAAGCCCTATTTACCAAGAAATAATGAAGTGATTTGGGGGATTGGTGCTGGGATGACCTCAGTCGGGAAGGAGTAAACGCAGATGCCGAACTGGTCTCCCAGGGCCAGGCGGGGAGAGAGCAGGGCTAGGGTTCCCGCGGGCAGGCAGTGGGGCCTTGGCAGTGGGTGCTGCTCCTGTGGGCAGACCTGGGGGGGATGAGGCCTGGCCCCTTCGTTCACCCTGAAAGCCGTGGAGCCTGGGGCCAGTGAGGGCAGCAAGAGGGGCCTCCCTGCAGTGCAGCTTCGGTGGGAGGCCCGGGGCAGCTTGCAAGGCAGGCTTCGGGAGAGGAGGGCTCCTGCTTTGCCCTGAAGGGACTTCGAGTCAGTTGCAAAGATAGGACAGGCACCTGCACGCAGGGCGACCAGGGCTCGGCCCGGGGCCCCCGGACGTGTGGGGAGCAGCCCACACTCTATGGGCCCCACACCTGGGCAAACAAGGATTCCCGAGTGTGCAGGCGGGGTGGCGTGTGAGGGGAGGGGACCCCAGGTGCAGCCTTCAGGGAAGGAGCAGCACAGGGGCTGGGGTCCCCGGGGGACTGAGACCCTTCCCTGCGCCAGCCTCGGGGGACTGGAAGCTCCCCACCCTCCTTCCCCGGCTCTGTCCAACCCCACCCTGGTGCTCGCCTGGTCCAGGCCTCGGTGGTGGGGAAGGCAGAGGGCACAGCTCATCTCTGTGCGGCCTCCTTAGGGAGAGAACTGGCTTTCCCCAGGGGAAGGGCAGCCCCGCTGGCATGAAACACTCCAGGGGAAGCACCCAGTCCTCCCCGGGGGGCAACGCAGACATGTGTGCACCGAAACAACCCCAGTGTCTGCCACTGAGAAGAGATGAGACGACTTGGAACCCACCATGGAACATCACTGGGCCTAACACACGGCATCCTGACATGTGCGACGATATGGACCCACTGGGGGGCATCACGCCGGCCCCCGGAGATGGCACGGGGCAGGACCCCATGTGCGTGACATGCCTGGGACAGGCAAGCCCGCAGACACGGAGAGCAGATCTGGCCGGCAGGGGAGGGGTGGGGGGAGCGAGGAGGGCTGGCCGTGGGGCGCAGGGCAGCTTTCTGGACAACA
Organism: Vulpes lagopus; assembly: GCF_018345385.1. Classification (NCBI taxonomy): domain Eukaryota; kingdom Metazoa; phylum Chordata; class Mammalia; order Carnivora; family Canidae; genus Vulpes; species Vulpes lagopus. The sequence continues at coordinate 69,771,453 of NC_054834.1, read as the reverse complement.
CAAACATGTTTTAAAATGGATCAGTGATAGAGACACAGCTCTGCGAATGTACTCAGACACCTCACGACATACTTGCAGTGGGTGGGTGGTAGGGTATGTGAGCTATGTCTCAATAAAGCCGTTTGAAGATAGAAGAGGACGTGCATGCCCTGCTTGCCCTGCCCTGTGTGCCGGGAGGGAGGCCCGGGGTCAGGCGCACAGCCTCGGCTCTGGCGGGAACGGGGGGCCCGGGGCGGGCAGCTCACCACCCAGCACCTCACCCACGCCTCACCCGGCTCCAAACTCCCAGGGTGGGACATGGGGCCATCACGTCTGGCTCAGCGGGCTCCCTGGGTTTGGCGGTTCCCCAGTTATGCTCCTGCACCCGCATCCCCTTGCACACACTAGCAGAATTTAGGGTCACATGAAAGCCGGGAAGTGGGAGGGGGACCCCAGAGCTGCCTTCCAGAAGGCCTGGGGGGTGGGGGATGAGAGGAAGTGCTGTGTGTGCATTCCTGGGCCTAGGTCCCTTGCTGGGGCATGGGGGCCAAGGGAAGGGGGCTCCTGGGGAGGGGGTACGCAGGGAGGCCGGACAGCAGGGAGCCCACCCGATGACAGGGGTGCAGGGGAGGGGGTTCGGGGCTGCAGGAGCTGTGGGGGACCCTCCCCCCTTCCCTCCCTCCCAGCAGAGGGCCCGGCCAGGCGGGTGGGTGGGGTGGGGGCCCCTGCCCCTGCCAGGCTCCAGGCTGTTATCTGCAGTCTGTGACTTAAGCCATGTCTTAGGAGCTGGGGAGACAGCATGGTGCAGCCCTGGGGAGGACTCGCCGGCCCTCGAAGAAGAAAACCAGCCGCTGGCGGAGAGACTGTGGCCAGATGGGTTTCCGCTCTGTCCCGGCGGCTGGGCCTCACCTGGAGCTGCTGGGGGGGGGTCTGGGATGTGTCCCTGGGGGCCCGGGGCCCGCCCGCCGCAGCTATAACTCATCAGTACAGACCAGGAACTGAGCAGAGCGGCAGTCCCCAGGGCCCTTCCCGGCCCCAGCCCCCCTCGGCCGGCCCTGCCCTGCCCCGCCGGCCCCTGCCTGCCTGTAACCTGGCGTCCCCCCGTCTCTCATTCCCTCTTGCTAAGTAAACAGACCTCCCACATGGCGACAGAGGAACATCACAGAAGATGGGGGGCTTGAGGAGGAAGTAGCACTGGGGGCTCTCACTCTTTCCCTCTGTCCACACACTTCCCCCACAAGCTGGGGCCCCAGGACGCTCCCCGCAGGACCATCCCCACGGGAGGGGGACTCGAAGCCCTGGGGTCAGTGCCCAGCCCCGTGAGAGGGGCCCACCATGTGGGAAACCCCTCCTATGGTGTCCCGCTGCACAGGACGGGGGACACTGAGTCACGGCCAAGACAACCACACAGCCATTGTCTCAGGGGCAGAGACGGAGGGGCCTCCATCGAGGGAGCAGCCCGGAGGGGAAGGGGTGTCAGGCCAGCTCCTGAGGCTCTGGGCCTGGGGGTGGGGTGGAGCACCCCCTTTCCCCCGCCCCTCCATCCGGCTGCAGGCCCACTTCCTGGATTCCTGAGGACCTGCAAGGCAGCCCCCACCGCAGCCCTCCTCCGGGTCCATCCACGCTCATTCCCAGGGGCCCATCCCTGCCTGGGGCCCCGTCAGCCCTGGGGTGCTGGGGACACCAAGGACACAGTGGCTCCCCACCCCTTCCTCGTGGCCCAGGCCTCTGGGGGGTGGGGTAGGGGGACGGGGGTCTCGGGGAGGCTGCAGAGTGGGGCGCCAGCGGGGAGGCCAGCTGGAGGAGGCGCTGGGCTGCGTCTGGGGTGTGCGTGGCGGCCCGTGCTGGACGTGCTTGGATGAAGGATGGGATTCCTCTCCCAGCCTTGAGTTGGGGTCCTCAGGGCCGCGAGGCCCCATGAATTATTTCTCTACGGAGAATACCGTTGACTCTGCTCTCCGGTCGCCTTCCGGACCTTCCCCATCACTTTAAATCAACGCTGAAGGGCGGCGTCTGCCCGGACCTTCACCCTCCAAGTGGAGGGAGCTGCGACCCACGTGATGCTGTCCCCGGGCTGGGTGTCCCTCTGGGCGGAAGGGGGGTGCTGAGCCGGCTCCTGCAAGGCCCTCAGAGGTCACAGGAGGGCAGCGCTGGAGGACAGGACTCCCCACAGCCTGGTGGCACCCACGTCCTACCCCAGGGGCCACGTGGCCGACTCTCCTGCACACCCCAGTGCTCTCTGGTTTGCTCCCAGACCCCTAGGCCCAGTGGGTCACCACGAAACCCATGTGCACGCTGCCAATGCTCCCAGCTCTGCAGGCTCAGCCCTGTCACACTACCTGCCAATTGGGGAAGAGCACCGGGGCCCACGGGGACCCACCACAGGGTGGAAACAGGGTGCAAACAGGGCTGCTGGATGCACACACTGCAGGCTCCCAGATACCGTCTCCTTCCCAACTGTCCACCTCAGGGAGCCGATGACCACTGACCACACCAACTCATCCTCAAGCCTTCAGGCCAGTGATCCTTCCCACCCCCCCACTTCATCCTCCGTTTCCGGCATCTCCCACCCTCTGTGCACTGCTTCGTGCTGGGTTGGCATGTGCTAAACACGCTTCCTCTGGGTCCCCCCATGGACACCTCCTCCCCACTCGAGAGCCACCAGTGCTGCCACCTTAGACCCTCAGCAGGATGGGCTCCCTGCCCGTGGTGCTCGCCCCACCCCACCTCACAACCTGCCTGACACAACCTTCCCCACCAAGACCTTCGCTGTAGGCTCACGGGGCCAGAAATGGGTCACATGGTTACAGTCCCCACAGGCCCTGCTCCGTGCCTGCGGCCAGGTGCTGTGTGTGCCGTGTGCCGTGGGGCACAGCCCTGCACAGGGACATGTGGGACAGAGAACACGGAGCCTGTGGCCTTGCTCCACACGCAGGACTTTATTTGGACTGGGGCCATCACAGGCCAAACCAGTCGGGGACGCCACCGCGCCGGGGATCGCGGGTCTGCCTCCGCCGCTGGTCCTCCAGGAGCTGGTCCCGGATGTCATCGTCACCAGGGCTGCCGTCAGGGCTCTTTTTCTCAGGAAACAGATCGGGGAATGTGAAGGTCTGTCCGTGCGCCTATGGAGCAAAGGCAAGCAGGGCAGCTCTGAGCCCAGGAGCCTTCTCACAGGGGGCGGGGGGGGGCGGGATGGGTAGACAGGACCCTCCTGCCCCAAGGCCCTGGACGGACACGCGGCCAGCATGTCCAGAGCGATGTCCCTGCCTGGAAAACAAACATGTCGGCCGGCCGCTGGCTTTTATCTCACAGCGGGAAACCATTACTCTGGACAATGCCCCTTTTCATCGACATTATCTCTTTATGGAGTGGCGTCTGCACCGGCAGGAGCCTCATTAAAAGCAGCCCAGCAAAGCACCCATTCACGGGCGCGGGGGCAGCGCGGGCGGACCGGGGGGCAGGAGCGAGGCACGGGAAAACACGGCACAAATGATGTCTGGTGCCACACTGAAACTTTTTCCATCCAAAATACCTAAAGGCCTCTGCCCACATTAAAGCCTGCCCCTCCTCCCGGCTCGGAGCTTGGCAAATAAAACGCATAGAACGTACAAAGAAATGTACATATGCAGCAGTCTATAAATCAAGACCGGCTTTGCAAATTAACTGGTTTTACATCTTTCACTAAAAGTTCAGAATGTGCCAGTGTCGGCCAAGCCCCAACCCAGACCCCCGAGCACGTGTGTGGGGCACCGGGCTGGCCCCCGCTGCAGCGGAGGAGGGGGCCCAGGCAGCTCTGAGGTGCCCTTTCAGTCTGCTGGGTCCCACGGAGCAGCCCCCCGAGATCAGGGCATGAGAGGGGGCGCGCGCCAGAGCCGCACTGTCTGTTTCCAGACGGGCAAAGGATGGAGGACGGCATCCGTATCTGGAAAATTTTAATAAGTAAAATCAGTAAAGTGCGCTGGTTCTTGGAGACCCTTGTTTTGTAAAGAAATTTGGCTTTGGGCAGGCAGCCAAGTATGATCTGAAACAGCCCGCATGCCCCACCCGAGAAGGGAAGGTTTATAAATTCTGATCACATGGCGCGGAGCGCGGGCCCGAGTGAAGAAAGCAGGGCTGTGTGCGCTCAGTAGCCAGCCTGCACCAGGATTAGCTTACACAGCTCAACACTGCTTTTTTTTTTCTTTTTTAAAATACCAAAGGGCAATAGTTTACATGCAAGGCTGATTGCCCAGAACGGGGATTTATGTTTAATATATCGAGGTGATTTTGCTAGTTTTCTGAGGTGGGGGAAACCCAAAATGACATTTTAAAATATAAATACAAAGATGCCAATTTGCAACAGCTCCGGAAAAACGGAGGGAGCCAGTGAGAGAAATTCTTCACTTCTCACCAGAGACAAGAGCCACTTGTGGGTGCCCCTCTCCGGGGAACTTCACCTTGTACTTTCAAAAGTAAACCCTCAACCCCGACCCGCCACAGTGGAGAGCGTGCTGGTCAGCAGAAAAGCGCAGGAAAGGAGCAGTGTGGGAAGCGGCCCTGGGCCATGGCCTGGGCCCCAGAGGGCTCCCGCCTGCCTGGTGACGCTCCTCTGCCGCGTGGGATGCGGGGCCACAGAGATGTGTATCAGGTTGTCGGGGGAAGCGTGGGGCCCCCACCCGCCTGACGGGCTCTTCCGCAGCCGGCAACTCAAAATAGATTCGGAAACTTAATTTGTGTTCCTGATTGACCCTCTGTGTGCTTTACAATTAGCTCTGTTTTTAGAAGCCCCAGAGCGGGGCCCGCAGGGACGCGCTGGGAGAGGTTGGCCCCGGGAGATGGGGGCAGAGAAGAGACCCCTTCAGAGAGGCAAGGGCCCCGGCTTCCTGCCGGTTTCCAGGCCAGACAGAGGCGAGCGGGCCTGGGGGGCAGGGGGAACACTCCGGAATGTCAGTAGGGGCTCCCCGAACGTCAGTGGGGACCAGCGGGAGCCGGGCTGCCCAGCAGGGATGCTGCCCTAGGCTGTGCCGCCTGGTCTCACGGGGAAGAATGGTGCCCCCGCGGCAGCTGCACGCAGCAGATCTAAGCGGGAAGAATGCAAGGGTTCGGGTGACTCAGAAGCCACTTGTCACCGTCACTGGCCCACGGAAGGCCTGGTGGCGAATGCCGGCACAGGGGGTGTCAGCCCGCACGCCATGACAGAGACAGATGGCCCAATTTCACACATAGGACACAGACGCCTTTATACGGCCAACGGGCGCTCTCTCCACCTGGATTGGCTGACTATATGCACAGCAAATATTAGGCCAAATAATTAGGGGGGCCCCTGTTTAGAACAACAACTGTGACTGTTTTTCAGAAAAGCTGCCACGCTGACTGGGTCTCTTAACAAACTGCCTCCTCATGCTCAAAATAGGTCTGCAGGCCCCGGGGAGGTTTTCACAATAGCGCTACTGCCATCTAGCGGCCACGGCCAGCCGCCTCCCGCCGCAGGCTCCACTTGGGCTGTCCACCCTGGGATGGAACAATCTGGAAGAACCCCCCCTCCCCCTCCAGGGGTTTCAAACAGCAAGGGCAGCTAAGGGACCCTGCAAGCAGGGCCGTCCCTGGCAGGTTTGCATGGAGGTAGCGGGGGACCCGGCCGTCCCCTGGAGGGCTCATCTGCAGACACACATCTGGGGTGCCCTCTGGCTGGAAGGGGAGAGCCTGAGCAGGGGCCCTGAACCCTCCCCCACACCCCAGGCCAGGCAGGAGACACAGTCATGAGAACCCGACAGACTGTGCCACAGCCCCACGGCCCTGTCCAGAGGGGAGGGGGCTCCACCAGGACCCCAGGGCATAGCAAACAGGTCCAGTGGAGACCCAGGCCCCTGCAGCAGCTTTAACTCAGGGCACCAATGGCCTCCCCACTGGGGGCTGCCCACCCTGCAGGGCTCTCCAGAAGCAAGAGCTCTGGCTTCCGTCTGAGCCTCAAACCCCTGGGCCTGAGTGGGCCTGCCTGAGCCCACAGCACGTTCAAAGTCCAAGGGCACGACACGGCTGGCCCCGGAGAAGTTCCAAGATGCCCCGCGCCGTCTCCTCCCATGAGCTCTGCCTGGGGCTGCCAGGGATTAGGACGAAGCACAGGCTCTGCCCCGCGCCCTGGGCCTGGAGATCCTGCCTCTCAGGGCCTCCTGGGGCCCCAGGCGGGGCCGCTGCACAAACACGTCCCCCCCCCCCCCCCCACCCCCCGCACCAAGGTCACGGTGGTGATAAGTCACGCCCAGGACTTGGGCCTCTGCCCGAAGCCCACTCACCAGCTGCACATAGGCCACCTTGTAGTCTGGTTTCTTCATCCTCACGTTCCTATAATCCCTCTTCCTGTTGGAACCTGTTGGGGGTGTGTGTGTGGGGGAAACGACACATTGTATTCTGAGCACGAGATTTTTCAGCCCAACTCATCCAGGACCCACTTTCTAGAAAGAGGCAAACATGTAAGAATTGGTTGGTGTCCCACGGATGATAGCACGTCACACCTGAAGTGTGACTAGTTCACATTTACAGACCATGTTCCAGGAGCACATGCTACTACCGCGACCCTCTGCTCCGCTAAACACCCAAACGTGTCTAAAATAAGTAAAAAAACTGACTTCTGTTCGTCGGCACCGCACCCCTCGTGGGCTGCCTCCCTCATGGGAAGGCTGCGTACTTACACCTCAGGGTGCAGTGGGGGGATAGAGGGTTAAGAGGAACAAGGAAGTGCTCTGCCACCCCAGCTTCCCAGCTGGACGGGGAAGGGCACCCTGTCTGTGGTGGTCGGGATGAAGCCTCGTGAGCTCCAGGGGTGTTTGGGGGGCTGTGGGGGAGCCCCCCACAGCAGGGTAGCAGGGCTAGCACGCACCATGTTGCACCCTTGTCCGCACGGCAGCCACGGGTACATTGTAGATGCGCTCTAGGTAATTCCTCAGGTCCACCCTGGTCATCCTGGGGTAGAGAAGGAAGGTAAGCATGTCCCAGCCAGGCTGAGATGACAAGTGGCCACCTGTCCCCCACACAGGAAGGGGGGGCTGCAAGGGGCTCATGCTCACTTGGGGCTGGGCTCCTGGGCAGAGCTCTCCCCAGGGAAGGGTCAGTCTGGGGGCTGCCCCAGGCCTCTGGGCACCCACTAGGGCCGGTCCTGTCTGCAGCCCACCACCAGGCCATTTCCTAGAAATGGAGGCCCAGGGGGTGGGGAGTTAGGCCCCCTGGCCTTTTCCCCTGAAGTGGCATCATCACCGCAGCCTGGCCGCTCCTCCCCGCTTCTAAAGGCCATCACATCCTGACACTTCAGAGTAGCGCCCTGCAGCCTGGGGGACAGGATGCTGTGTCCCTCTGGTTGCCGGGGCCTCTGTGAGGGAACCGCCTGGAAAACTAGGGTTTTGGAAGCTGTGGTAAGAACCTCCAAGAGCCTCGGCCCAGCTGCCTGGAAAGAGCACGGAGCTCAGTGCAGTTAAAGAAGTGCTAGGCTCTCCACTGGGCTTCCCTGGTGGGGGAGGGGTAGGCGTGTGTGGGGGGCAGCCCAGCCCCACCGGAGGCTCTGCAAACAGCAGGCCCTCGGTCAATATTTGCAGAGCAGCTCGCAGCTCGGAGAGCCGCCTGTGGTGTTTTCACAGCGGGGAGAAGCCACACATAGGAGCCAGGTTCTGTGACACCAGCAGGACTGCCCTAGTAGGGAGGGGGGTACTCCACAGCCTGAATTCCTCAGGGGCTTACTCCATGGGGATCCGGAACTGCACAGTGTCCTCGGGCTGGGCTGTGCCGGGCCGCACCAACTGAATGAAGAAGTTTGTTCGGAAGACGCGGAGCTGGGGGTTGCCCAGCTGGTACAGAGGGTACCTGAGAGCAGGGAGAGATTGGTCTGTATCAAACATTCAGAACCCCAAGGGCGCCCCCAGCAGACCTCCGTGTGTCTACCCACAGCAACAGCAGTGAGAAGCAAAGGGGGGGGGGGTGCCCCCTACAGCCCAGTGCCCCCACAACCCCCCTCACTCACTGGTCAGATCTGCCCAGGGTGGGCACCAAGATCCCTGGTGCCCACCAGCTCGACCAGTGGGGGCTGCTGGACCTGAGGGCTGGTCTCTGGAAAGGGTCAATGAGTGACTCAAGAAATAGGCCAGTAGAGAGCATGTGCACCATGGCCCCCCCAAAGATGCTGGTGGCCAGGATTGTTTAAAGTGATGGTCCCACAGGCAGGCTGCCGGCTGCAGAGTTGCTCCTAACCATGGCTTACCCCACAGCGCGGGCTGGGGGGTCACTTGCACACTGTGTGGGTGGGAGAGGCACCAGTCACCTCAACCACTTACCCCCCACCACACGTACTGTGAAAGTCCCCAGAGCAAGCAGAGGTAGCTGGGAAGCAGTGAGAGGCTACTGCCCAGTGCAGAGCAGCCACGTGAGGGTGCCTGCAGTCTGCAGGGTCTGCATGGAGGCAGAGGGCCAGGCTGCGGGGAGGGTGGGCACGCAGGGACACAGTGTCATCAGGGGGCTCAGCCTGGTCACCCTGCTACCTCTCTGAGGCACTGCACGTGGCCCCTGATCTTGGGGCACAACCAGCATCATGATGGGTTCAAGGAGGCCAAATGCTGTGCTGGGCAGGATGAGCAGAGCCAGGGGGTGAGAGGCCCAGGGTGAGCCTCAGGGGCGCTGCGAGGTGTGGGGGCTCTGGGAAGGCAAGACTGGGGCCCTGACCCTGCAGGACCCAGTGGCTGAGGGCCGTCTGCTCGAGGTCTGCCAGGGACCGAGTGGGCTGGTACCGGCAGCAGCCCCTGGGTGGGGGTCTCCAGCACAGGGTGGGCAAGGGCGGGAGACGGCTGCTGATGGGCCAGGCCTCGCCCCGGCCCCGGAACCAGGCCTGCCTCGTGTCCTCCTCCAGCGCAGTCAGGCCCAATGGCCGGCCACCCGAAGGGGCTCGCTTATTCCCCCTGGTGCCCGACTGCGGCACTGCAGGGGGCGAGGGCAGGCCCCCGGGGGAGCCGCGCGGTCGGGCCGGGCCCTGACCCTCCACGTCTCCGGGTCCCCGGGTCCCCGGGCCGCCGGTGGGCGGGGAAGGGCTACCCCCGGGCGCCCCTGCGCCGGAACACCTGTGCTCGCCCCGCACGGCCTGCTGCCCGCCCGCCCGGCCGGCCCTCCCGCGGGTCCCACGAGCCCGGCACCCGCGAGGCTCAGGGCCGCTGCGCGCTTCTCCCGCGCCCGACCCAGCGACCTGGCCGGCTGCCATCGGCTCTAGCTCCCCCGGCCCCGCCGGTGACTCACCCGCGATCCCACCCTCCCCGCCAGCACGCCCCGCCGGCTCTCCTCCGGCCCCGCCCGCTCCCGGGCCCCGCGCACCTGCCGGGGCGCCCCCGCCGCCGCCGCGCATGCGCGCACACGACACTCGTCACGCTAGGGCCACGGGCGCAGCCCTCCTGGGGGGCACTCGTGGTTCCCGCCGCGCCCCCCGCCCCAGACCGCACGGCGCCCCGCCCCCCCGCCTCCCCCGCCTCCCTCGGCCCCCAGGCCCGCGTCCCGGCCCCCGGCAACTCACAGCACGTTCCGCGCCATCGCCGGCTTCCGGGCCGCGGGCGGAAGGAGGGGCACGCACGGCCCGCGTGGGCCCGTCACAGCGCCCCCTGGCTTCCGGGAGGGCCAGCGACGCCCCGCCCCCGCCCCGCCCCCGCCAGGCCCCGCCCCTTGCACCTGCCGCCCCGCCCCCTTGCACCTGCCGCCCCGCCCCCGTCCACCTGCCCCGTCGCCCCGCCCACTGGGTCTCCCTACCCACCGCGCCGCCCCCGCCCCGCCCCTCCCTGTTCACCTGAGCCATGGCCCCGCCCACCGACCCCCCCCACCTCGTTCACCTGACCCATGGCCTCGCCCAGCGCACCTGCCTACACCGCCCGCCCACCACCTAGCCGACCACCCTTCACCTGTACATCCACCCACCGCTCTGCCCACCGCACCTGCTGGACTGACTGCACCTGCCTCATTCTTCCCCACCTTCCTGTCTTACTGTCCCTGATCCCAGTTCCTACCCCACTGCCTCTGCCCCACCCACTGCCCTTGACCCACCCACCTGGCCCCTACCTGGCCTGCACAGCTGAGTCGCACCCCTGACCTGCACACCCTGTAAGAGCCCAGAATCTGTCATGCTCCTGGGTCTCTCCATAGTCCTTCACATCCTCCAAGTGTCCAGAATCCATCTCTCCCAACCCCCTCACCCTGCCCAGGTGCCATCCACTCCCTGCCCCTCACACCCTGTCCATTCTCTGCAGCACCCCGTTAGTCCCACACACCCCTCTGCACCCCACACTACCCCACATGCCATGCCCTGGTGCCCACAGCAACTGTAGATCATGGCGGGCCACCCTTCCAGCTGCTGGTGGAGGTGGGAGATGACAAAGTGGGGAAGAAGCAGGTGGGTGGGCCTAGCCAGGGTGGCTCCATCCCCTCCCTGATCTGGGGCTCCAAGGCCCCTCACAGCCTACAGGCATCTTCCCCATCCCCTGTGACCCCTTCCTCTTACAGCTTCTCACACAGCCCTCACTCAGGGGAGCCCCACTCCATAGGGCACTTCTGGAACCCACTGCCTCTTCCCCAAAACAACATGAAGACCTGTGGGGAGGACCAGGCCCCTAGGCCCCACTCTTCCCCAGTTGCCTGTGCTCCATGGCTTCTGGCCATTCCTCAATCCCTTTAGCTGCCTCTCCCCCCAAAGACTGGCCTGTTCTCTGCACCAACTTCAACTTCAGTGCTCTTCAGAGCCAAGCCGGGAGGGTGTGAGGAGAATGTCAGGAAATCTGAGGGGAGAGAAGGGACTCCCCCAGGAATCGGGATGGGTCTCACTTCTAGGGTGGGGATGGACCATAGGGAGGCCACAGGGGGGCTGGACCTGATGGCTGCCCAAGGCTGAGAAGAGGAGGAACTGAGTCATGGAGAGGGACTGGAGGGTCCTCCTTCTCCCTCTGTTTGACCTAAGTGGGTTCACCCAGGATGAAGGTACTAAAGATGAAGAGGGGGTACTAGGGGCAGGTTAGCTAAGACAGTGGGATTCCCCTGCTGGGAGAGGGAGGGCCCCATGTAGGAAGAAGTCAGTGAGGAGGGGCCATGCGGGCTGAGAGCAAGAAGGATGGAGCTGGAGTATGGGCATACCCGTGCCAGGAGACTTCTTTTTAGGAGCACTGACTCTGGCCATATTTGAACTCCAAGGCATGATGTTGCGTGTGAAGGAGAGAGGCTCACATCTGAACAGGGTGCTGAGGTCCTCAAGGAGGGCGGGGACAGGGATGGGGTCTCCATGGTGTGGACCCCTCAACACTCAGTCCCCCCCCTCCATGACTGGCCAATGGGGTTGTTCCCCAGCAGGCCTGGGGTTTCTGAGCACAGAGGCTGGCCTCAGAGCCTGAGGTACCTTAGTGCATCTTCTCCCTTCCTCCTTCTTTGGTGTCATCAGACCCTCCCCATCACTGACTGACAGCATGGCTTCCCTGGGCTAGAGTGGCCAGGTCAAATGAAGAATGCTCCATTAAATTTGAAGCTCTGATGACTTTTTTTGTCTGTTTTTAAGTGTTCTTAATACACATTATTTTTTAGGGCAATTTCAGGTTTACAGAAAAATTGCACAAAAAGTACCAAGAAATTCTGGTGTATGCCCCTCCCCTCCCCAACCAGCTGCCCCTGTTGTTAGCATCCTGCTCTAGCTGGTGCCTCTGCTACAACTGCTGGATTAATACTAATGCCCTACTACTTCCCGAAGTCCACCCTTGATGATGTTCTACACTCTGTGAGTTTAGACAGACGTAGAAGGATGTATACCCACCATTACGGGGCCACACAGAGTAGTTTCGTGGCCCTGAGCCCCTGCGCTCCTCCTGCACACGCCCCTCGCCCCTGGCAACCACCCAACTCTTTTCTCCATATTTAGCCTTTTCCAGAGTGTCTTCTGGTTGGAATCTCCCAGGGCCTTCCCACATTAGCTTCTTTTGCTCAGTACCATCCAGTTACAGTTTCTCCACATCGTTTTATGCCTGGATAGCTCATTTCTTTTTCATATTGATAATATTCCCCGTGTAAATGGATCGCAGTTCAGCCATCCCCCTACCCCAGGGCGTCTTGGCTGCTTCCGAGTTTCACCAATTATGAGTAAAGCCGCTAAGAACATCCGTGTGCAGGTTTCTGCGTGGACATAAGCTCTCAGCTACTCTGGGTAGGTACTGAGGAGCATGACCTCTGGACGGTATGGTAAGAGGAGGGTTAGCTTTGTAAGGAAACACCAAACTGCCTTCCAGGGGGCCGGCACCGTTCTGGTGAGAGAGGGCGGTCCTGCTGCTCCACATCCCAACCAGCGTTTCGTGTTGTCAGTGTCCTGGATTTTGGACATTCTCTCAGTTGTGCAGGAACGTACTTATTTTATTCTCACGTGCATTTTCCTTGGCTACCATCTGACGTCCCCACTGGCAGCCCCACCGGGACCCCGTGCTGGGGACGCCCCAGGAGTGATGTGAGTTGAGCCAGGGGAGGAGGAGCCCCCGGTGGGCCCAAGCAGGAGCCATCGGGTGAGGGCAGCTTTCACGCTGAGCTTTCCAGGCCAGGCTGGGGAGCTGGGGCTGAAGGGGAAGGATGAGGGGAGCTTGGAGGTGACTTCAGGGTGCAGATGAAGATGGTAGGTCGCAGGAGGGAGGCCATGTGTGCATCCACTCATTCATTTGACCCATATGTGCTGGGAACCTACTATGTGTCTAGCATCTTTCTAGGGGTTGAGGACACAGCACTAAATCGATAAATTCTTTGCCTCCATATTCATGTCCCCCAAGGGAGACAGATGACACCCAAGTGTCATAAACCAGTGAGATACCTCAGATGCTCTTGGAGATGCATGTAGGGAAGGGTAACAGGAGGTGGGGAGGACTGTAATCTGAAATGGGGTGGTCGGAGAGCCTCACCAAGAAGTCAGCTTTTCAAACGTGAAGGGACAGCGGGTGCAAAGGCCTGGTGGTGGTGCGCAGATGCTGTTGGCCCTCAGGAGCCCCTTGCAACCAGAGTGGAGGGCACCGAATCCTCTGCCACCCCATGTTCATGGAAGGGCTTCCCCAGGACAGGAACAGTGGGCAGAGATGGGGTTGAAAGGCTTCTGGAGGGAGGGGGGTACTGGCTCACCAACTGGGGTGTTCTAGGATTCAATGCAAATCCTACCCTGTCTTCCTGGAGTCAGCTCACTCCCAGGAAACCCTCCCCTTCAGATGCCATCACAAATCCAGGTTGTCACCTGTGCTTCTCAGTGGGGTGGGGGTGGGGCTATACATTGGAGGTTCTCACGACCCCTTTTCTGGGTGCTGTTACTAGATCAGCAGTTACTTATAAGAGGGATAGGATCAGGAACAGCCAGGTGGAAGAGGTGCTCAGGATGAGCTGTGGGGGCAGCCGTGGAGCTTCTGTGCTCTCTAGGGGTGCCACTGTCCCCAAATATCCACGTATTTGCCAGCTGGGGAGCTCACTGCAACCCTTCCCTGGGGGGTTCATGGAAGCTTCATTACATACCCTGGCTGGTGAGATCACTGGCCTTTGGTGATTCTACCTCCAGCCCTTTGTCCCTTCCTGGCCCCCATCCCCCATCTCTAGGGCCTTCCCAAAGTCCCCTCATGAACATACACCCAGCTGTAGTGGAGAGGGGCTGGGTTTGCAGGACAGGACACTCACCTCACCTTCACGGCTCTGAGGGGATTTTGGGAACAGAGCCCGAGAGACCAACCATGGTCACAGAAGATGCTCCCATCATCCTTAGGAATTTCCAGTGATTTAGAGCTGAGCTGAGCCGGGAGCCATGGGCAAAGACCCAGTATCTACGAGAACTACACTTGGGTCATCTGAACGACCAGATGTCTATTTGCTCTAAATCACAGGGTCACAGCCTGGGTTTGTACCGTGGGAGACACCAACTCGGTAACCAGGCAGGACCCTCTCCCTGTCCCACTCCCGGCCAGGGCTGGGCTTCCCTGCTTCTCACAGAGAACTGCCTGTGACTCCTGCGGGGCTCTTAGGCCCCGCTTGTCTCCACCCTGGTGCCCCTGACTCCCCACCCGGCCTTCCTGAAGCGGTCAAACCCCTGCACACCCCCAGCCGCTCCACCTGACTACACCTCCTGGCTATGTCCAGCAGCTCTGTACTTCTGGCTGTTTCTGTTGGGTATGCCCCTCCTTGTGGTGGGTCCCCTGGATTTCCTGTTCCAGGGGGCTCATGCAGTAAGCCATCCAGCAGGCCCCGCATCCGCTAAGGGGGCCCCCCCTCCCTTTAAAGGCTCAATTAGTATGAAACGGCCCTGTTTGCTGATGGTCAGATTGGCCGGGCTGGCATGGACGCAGGTAGGACAGCCCAGGCTAGGGCCACAGGCTGGGGGAAGGGTGTCTTCTTGCCCCTCCCCTGCACCTCACTGGGTCCCAGTCCTGTCTTGGGGCTCCCAGCAGGCCACACTCCCTATAGTCAAGGTCACCTGGCCAGGATAATGGGTCCCAGTGTGGGACGCACCTGCTTTTGTGGCCTGGCCCTGAGACTTTACCCTGTGAGCTCCTGGTTCCATCCCCAGGAGTTGGTGCACCTGCTCGGTACCTGTGTCCTGCCAGTGCATCTCTAGCCTATTATAACACAGGTTAGGAACCTTTGTCAACCCTGGGGGTGGGGGTGGGTAAGCATGGAGTCTCATATGTTTGCATCTACACTTCTTTGGCAACAAATATTTGCACTCTTTCCTACCTTTATTATTCATCGATCATTTGCATTTCTGATCCTGTGACTTGTCTGGTTATATCTTTTGCTCATCTTTTCCCTGCGAGGGTGTGCTATGGGCTGAACTGTGTCCCGCCCAAGGTCCTATGCTGGAATCCTGATTCCCAGCACCCCAGGATGTGGCCATATCTGGAAATGGGGACTTTACAGAGGTGATCGAGGTAATGAGGTAACATGAAGTCACCCGGGTGGCCCTGATCCAGTGTGACTGGGGTCCTTACAGGAAGAGGACATCAGGACACAGACACGTACAGAGGAACGACCCCATGAGGACCCAGGGAGAGCATGGCCATCCACACACACGCAGAGAGGCCTCAGGAGGACCATCACCCCAAAACCATCCTCAGACCCTCGCAATCCCTTCTTTCATCGCTCCCTAAGCCCCTCCCCCTTTCCAATCAAGCAACCAATGACCTGATTAGATTATATTTTCTGGAGTTTTCTATAAATGGCAGCATATAGCTTGTCTTCTTTTCTGTCTGGTTTCTTTCTCCCAGAGTAACTATTTTGGGATTCGTTCGTGCTATTGCGTGCCTCAATCCTACATTCTTTCTGATCGCCATGGTATGGATAGACCACAATTTGTTTACGCATTCATCCGCTGATGGACATTTGGGTTGTTTCCAGTTTTGGGCGATTAAAAATAAAGCTGCTATTTACATTCATGTGAAAGTCTTTGTGAGGACAAACATTTCCTTTTCTCATGGGGAAATGCCTGGATGCGATGACCACATCACATGGCAGGTGTACGTTTAGCTTTTTGAGAAAAAAAGATATTGCCAAAATGTATCATTTAACATTTCCACCAATGATGTGAGGTCCTCTACATCCTGCCCAGCCTTTGATATGTTTGAGCTTTTCAATTTTAGCCATTCTTACAGAGTGGTATCTGTGATTTTGTTTGCATTTCCCCAGTGACTATCAGAGTTGAGCATCAACTCACGAGCTTATTTGAAATTTGAAGAGCAAATTTTAAACATTTTTGGTGAATTTTCAACTTGCCAACTTTTTTTGGGGGGGATCATGTTTTTGATATTATATTCTGGGAAATCTTTGCTGATCGATATTCATCAAAAATTTCCCCTATGTATTTATAGCTCTGGTTTTACATTTAGGTCTACAATCCAGTTTGAATTAATTTTTGTATCAGTTAATCCTCCTCCTCCTCCTCCTTCTCTTTCTTTTTTTCTCTTGCATGTGGATATGCACCTGTTTTGGTGTGATTTATTGGGAGAGCTATCATTTCTGCATTCGTGTGGGTCTATTTTATTCTCTTGTTCCATTTGAATATCTTTACACCAATACCATCTGTTTTGGTTACTCTAGACTGATCCTAATTCTCAGAATGTTAGCCTGATTTTCTTATTTTCTTTCAGGGTTCTTTTGGCTACTTTGGGCCCTTTGCATTTCCATTGAATTGTAGAATAGGCTTGTACATTTCAACATAAAAAAAAACAAACCTGCTGGGATTTTAGTTGGGACTGCAATTAAATCCATTGGTTAAATTTAGGGAGACTTGGCATCTTGACAGTGTTGAATAAGCCTTCCAATCCATGAATACTCTTCACCCAAGTCTTTAACTTCTCAATCATGTTTCATATTTTCAACATACAGCTCTTCGACATCTATTCCGCATTTGTCTCTGTTTTTTTTAAAAAAATATTTTACTTATTTATTCATGAGAGACACACACAGGGAGGCAGAGACATAGGCAGATGGAGTAGCAGGCTCCTCATAGGAAGCCTGATGTGGGACTCAATCCTGGAACTCCAGGATCACGCCCGGAACCAAAGGCAGACGCTCAACCACTGAGCCACACCGGCGTCCCTGTCTCTATTTTTTGATACTATTAGGAGATGGTTGTTTTTAAATGTCAGTATCTGATCATTCATTGTGATTTTACAGAAGTACAACTGATTTGGTATGGTGACCTTATATCCTGAAAACTTGGTAACCCTACTTGTTAGTTCTTGTAGCTTTTCCTGTAGATTCCATTGGATCAGATGATCCAATTGTCTGTGAATAAAATAGTTTTTGTTTTTCCCCTACAATTTTGACTTTTTCTTGCCTAATTGCACCAGCAAGACCCTTCAGTACAGTGTGAATGGAAGTGGTGAGCAGACATCCTTGTCTTCCTGTCTTTATTGAGAAAACTTTGCCTTTCATCATTAGATAGTGGTTATTAGGTTTAGGGAGTTCCCTCTATTCCAGGTTTGCTGAGAACTTTTCTTTTTAAAACCAGGAATGGCTGTTGAATTTTGTCAAATGTTTCCTCTGCACCTATTGAGATGGTCCTATGGCTTTTCTTTTTTGGTTTGTTAAAATGGTAAATTACTCTTGAGTTTTTAATGTTATGCAAACCCTGCATTCCTAAGATAACCCACACTTGATATGTAATCCATTTTATACATTGTTGAATTCCACCTGCTAAAATTTTATTTTTGGGTAAGTGTTTGAGAGGGATAGTGGTCTCTATTTCTTGTATTGTCTTTGTTTTTTTTTTTAAGATTTTATTTATTTATTCATGAGAGACACACAGACAGAGGCAGAGACCTAGGCAAATGGAGAAGCAGGCTCCCTGTGGGAAGCCCAATGCAGGACATCATCCCAGGACTCTGGGACCATGACCCAAGCCAAAGGCAGATGCTCAACCACTGAGCCACCCTGTCTTTGGTTTTGATATCAGGAGAATGCTGGCCTCATAGACTAAGCTGTAAAGTATTCCCTCCTCTTCAATTTTTTAATTTTTTATTTTATGTTATTATTTTTAAAGATTTTATTTATTTATTAATGAGAGACAGAGACATAGGCAGAAGGAGAAGCAAGCTCCCTGTTGGGAACTGGATGTGAAACTTGATCGCGGGACTTCAGAATCACACCCTGAGCCAAAGGCAGACACTCAACCACTGAGCCACCCAGTTGTCCCTCCTCTTCAATTTTTTAAGAGAGTATTTGAAATTGTTATTATTCCTTCCTTAAATGTTTGGTAGAATCCAATAATGAAGCATCTGGGCCTGGAGCTTTCTTTTATATAATACATATAAAATATATATATATATATATATATATATATATATATATATATATATATAATTTTTTTTTTTGGCCTGGAGATTTCTTTGTGGAAAAGTCTTTAACTGCACTATCAATTCTTTAATCAATGCAAGGTTCCTTGGGTTGTCTACTTTTTGAGTTACCTTCTATTTCAAGAAATATGTCCATTTCATCTAATATGTCAAATGGATGGGCATGAAGTTGTTAATAATGTTTCCTTAGTATTCTTTTATCTTTTAACATCTATATAATCTGTAGTGATGTCACCTGCCTCATTCCTGATTTTTTTAATTCTTGTTTTCTCTCTCTTTCCTGACTAAATTGAGTTTTATCAATTTTCATTGATGTTCTCAAAAAACAAGTTTTGATTTGATCTTTAAAATTTTTTTCTATTATTTTTGTTTTCTATTTCATTGACTTTCATTTGATCTCTGTTATTCCCTTTCTTGTGCTTACTTTGGGTTTAATTTGAATTTATTTTTCGATTTTCCTTGAGGTGAAACCTGAGGTCATTGACTTGAGATCCTTCTTATTTTCTATGATAGGCATTTGATGGTATAAATGTCACCCTCAGGACTGCTTTAGTGACATTTCATGAGTTCCCTTTTGCTGCATTTTCATTTTCATTGAGTTGACAACACTTCGTAATTGTCTTTTTGATTTTTCTTTGACTCATGAATTATTTAGGAGTGTATTACTTAGATTCCAAACATTTGAGAATTTCCAAGGATCTTTCTGTTATTAATTTCTAACTTAATTCCACTATGGTCAAAGAATATAATTTATGTGACTTGAATCCTTCTCAACTTATTAAGTTTTGTTTTATGGCCCAGAACATGGTCTGTATTGGTGAATGATGTGTATTTGAGAGGAGTGTTCTACAAATGTCACGCAAGTCAAGTTGGCTGGCAGTATTGTTAGAGTCTCTTATGTCCTTGCTGATTTTGTGCCTGCTTGTCTGATTAATTGTCGAGAGAGGGTGTTGAAGTCCTTGACCAGGACAAAGAATTTGTCCATCTCCTTTAAGTTCTGTCAGTCATTGCTTTGTGTAACTCTGTCATTCTTTGTAATTAGTTGGTGTGTTTGTTTGTCAAAATGAGTTTATTCAGGGGCACTTGGGTGGCTCAGAGGTTGATTGTCTGCCTTTGGCTCAAGTCATGATCCCAGGGTCCTGGGATCAAGTCCTTCATTAGGCTTCCCGAGGGGAGCTTGCTTCTCCCTCTGCCTATGTCTCTGCCTCTCTTGTGAATAAATAAATAAAATCTTAAAAAACAACAACAACAACAAAAAATGAGTTTCTTCAAACTGAGGAGTGCTGGCAGGGAAGGGGTGGGGAAAGGGATAATTGGGTGACAGGCATGAAGGAGGCATGTGATGGAATGAACACTGGGTATTATATGCAACTGATGAATCACTGAACTCTACCTCTGAAACTAATAATACACAAAATATGTTAACTAATTAAATTTTAAAAATACAATTTTAAAAATAAAAGTTTCTTGTAGGCAGCACACAGTGAGGTCTTGCTTTTTAATCTGATCATCTCTACCTCTTAATTGGAGTGTTTAGACCATTTACATTTAATGTATCTATTGGTGTGGTTGGGTGTGAGTTAATCAAATAATCTTATTACTTACCCATTCTTTCTATTCATTTCCTCTTCTTCTGCCTTCTTTTGAATTCATCAATTCTTATTTAGTCCCATTTGTCTCCTCTGTTGGCTTTTCAACTGTGACAGTTTATTTTATTTTAGTGGTTGCTTTAGGGATTTTAACTTATCACAGTTGGTTTTGATTGATTTTTCTCCTCCTTATGGGTCATATTCTATTTCTTTACCTGTTTGAACATTTTTGATCAGATGCCAGATATTATGATTTTTTCCTTGGTGGGTGTGGGATGTTTTTATATTCCTATAAATATTCCAGAGTTTTGTTCTGAGGTGCAGTTAAGTTACCTGGACATGGTTTAGTCCTTTCCAGTCTTCTTTTTCTGATTTGTAAGGCAGGTCTGGAGCAAGTGCTCCATTATTTATCCAGGGTTAATTATTTCTGCTACTGAGACAAGACGTTTCTGAGTACCCAATGCCCCATGAATTATCTACTTTTCTCGTCTGGTTGCTGGGCACAGACCCTTTTTCCCCTGTGTGAGCAGCCAACATTGGTCTTTCCAATCCTTTACAGTAGCTCTCTTCTCAGCCTTGGGCAGTTTCTGTTCAGGCCTGAGCCCTGCACCCTGCTGTATGCTAGAGGAGCCCCTAAGCACATCTCTGGGTTTCTCTCCCTGCGCACTCCACAAGTCCTCCTTCCTGCACTGGGGCCTGGGAATTCTGTCAAGAAAGCAAGCTGGGCAATTGTAGGACTCAGACTGACTGTTTCATATCTCCCTGGGACCACTGGTTGTTCACTGCCTAATGTCCACAGTCCTGAAAAACATCATTTTGTGTATTTTTGTCCTTTCCTTTTCCCCCCTCCTTTTTGGGTTGTTTCAAGGCAGGAGGATAAATCTGGCCCCTGTTACTCCATCTTGGCTAGAAGTAGATGTCTGCCTTTTGATAAACATTCTTTGATAGAAACTTAAAATTTCCAAGTAATGAAATTTATTGAGCTTTTCCTTTTTTCCCTGATGTTTCCATTGCTTGTGAGCTTAGAAAATTTTTCTCAGCATGAAAGCAGACAAACATGCATCTACATTTCTCTCTAGTTTTAGTTTTAACCATTTTTTTTCATACTGAACTCTCTAATTCTCCTGGCATGTATTTTTGGTATTTGGCATGGAGTGAAAATCTCGTTGCTTTTTCTTCTTCACATGCACATCTGATTTTCTCAACCTCCTTTATTAAATATCTCACCTCCCCCCTTTCATTGATTGAGATACTTTCAGATGCTTATGTATATATGGTATTGTCCTGATAAGTACTGTAGAATTGGAACAAATTTTACAACCACCAAGAGCAGAGGATGTGGAGTTGTAATTCATTGTCTACGGTTGAGTCCTCGCTTAGTGGCTGTGTGAACTTGGGACTTGGCTTAACCCATTCTGAGCTTTAATCTGCTCTTCTGCAAAATACAAATGATGAGAATATTTGTTTCTTGGGTTTGCTGTGAACATTGCATAAGGCAAAGCAAAAGAAGCTTAGCCGGACCACAGGTCTGCAGGGAACACTCAGCACATATCAGCTACAATACCTTCATTTTGGAAATCTGCTCTTAATTTTCAGAATTTTTTAGCTATTCCTGCCTATTTTCCCTCTTCTATGAATCTGAGATTCATCCTTCCAACCACCTCCCCACCCCTGGCTCACCCTTCTCTCCCAAATAAATCCTATTCGAATTTTGGTTGAAAATCTGGCGAACCTATACATTAATTTGGGAAGAACTGATTTTTATAAACTTCTACTCAAGAACAAGTTGTATTTCTCTCTCTCACTCTCTCTCTCTCTCTCTCATTTTTTTTTCAAAGTTCATTTTTATGTTTCTCATTAAACTTTGTCCTTCTCTTCCTACAGACCCTGGACATTCCTAAGAGGGTTATTACTAAGTATTTTACGTTCTTTGTTTTGTTTTGTTTGAGAATAATATTTTTATTCCACTTTATCTTCTTGCTGGTCACTGCTACAAAATAATAAAAAATGTCTATTTAAAATATGTATTTTGCATCTGGCTACTTTCCTGAGTTCTCTCATTTATTCTGAAAGCTCTTCCGTTGACTCTCTCGGGGCTCCTAGGAATGTGGTAGTTTGGTTTCCTCCTTTCCAGAACTTATACATCTTATTTCCGTTTAACATCTTTCTCATTGTCTTCAGTTTCCAGTGTAGGGCTGAAGAGTAATGGTAAAAGCAGGCATCCTCATTTGGTTCCTGTATTGGACTGAAATGCCTTCGTGTTCCACCACCAAGCGCAGATAAAGGAAGTGCTTATTTATAGTTTTCTATAGTTTGTTGAGCTTTTGTTTTGTTCTGAGAAATAAGGATTGATTTTTGGCAAGGGCCCTCCCCACCCCCATGTTTAACAATTATGAACTATTTAAGATACACCAGAAGGTATAAATAAAAATAGGAAGAACCTGCATCTACCCACCCACAACTTGGCTGAAGAAATAAAACACGATGAACCCTATCTCAGTGCTCTGGGTCGCCCCTTCACAATAAAATCCCCTTTCCTTGCTGGAGAGGACTATCCATCTGCAATGTGTGTTCCTGACATTGAGGCATATATAATTTGTTTTCATAGTTTAAAAAATGTTATGTAAGCAATTTTCCTTCTGCAGCTTACTCATTACCCCCAATGTTAGATTTTTAAAACTTCGCCAGTGGTTGCACTGAGCTGTAGGTCCTTTTTTTTTTTTTTTTTTTTTTAAACTGTGCTCCGTCCATTTGTGAATATACCACAATTTATGTAGCTGCTGTGCTCTGGATGAAGCCTTGGACTTTCTGTAATTGCCAACAGTGATTGATCTGTGCCAGGAGAGGAACTGGCATACCTCCTTGAGCTGACCAGGTGTGGCCAGTCATCTCTGGACACCCTCTCCCAAGTTTAGGTGTCCACCATCAGGCAGACCGGGTTTTGCTCCACCTGCCTGCCACCTCCCTCCCTCCTTGAGCCCTGGGGGAGGCTTGCAGATAAGTCTCCTCAGAGCAAGGACCTCCTCCTCCTCCAACCACATTTCCTCCATAACACCACAGACACAGGGGTTGCAAAATGTTCTCTGTCGCTTTGGGCTTTGGATGTGGCGTGCAATCAAGGCCAATGTGTTGTTGTTTTTTTTTTTTTTTACGTTTCTATTTTTTTTTAATTAATTTTTATTGGTGTTCAATTTACCAACATACAGAAAAACACCCAGTGCTCATCCCGTCAAGTGTCCGCCTCAGTGCCCGTCACCCATTCCCCTCCAACACCCGCCCTCCTCCCCTTCCACCACCCCTAGTTCGTTTCCCCAAGTTAGGAGTCTTTATGTTCTGTCTCCCTTCCTGATATTTCCCAACATTTCTTTTCCCTTCCTTTATATTCCCTTTCACTATTATTCATATTCCCCAAATGAATGAGAACATACACTGTTTGTCCTTCTCCGATTGACTTATTTCACTCAGCATAATACCCTCCAGTTCCATCCACGTTGAAGCAAATGGTGGGTATTTGTCGTTTCTAATTGCTGAGTAATATTCCATTGTATACATAAACCACATCTTCTTTATCCATTCATCTTTCGATGGACACCGAGGCTCCTTCCACAGTTTGGCTGTTGTATTTACTTGTCATGCCCCTTCCGTCTCCTTCAATTTTTGGGGGGGGGGGGGGCAGGGAGTTTGTAGACCACCGACAGTTTTGAAGAGTCTAGGCCATGGTCTTGAAGGAGGTCCCACAATCGGATTTGTTGGGTGGTTTCTCCACGATTAGAATCAGGTTGAACTTTTGGGCTAGAATATCCCTCAGGTGGTATGCCCTCAGTACGATCCCTTGCTGGGCTGTCCATCTGCTTCTCCATTTCCAAGGTACTTTGTGCTTTATAAGTCATCGGCCATGTGCCCTCTTTTCTGCGGGGAGATGGGATTCGGTGTCCCGCTCACTATCCACACTCGTTTCCCCCTAGCTGGTCATGACCCATGCCTTCCTCCACTGTGGCACCAGTGGCTGCAAAGGGGAGCCCTTCTGGCCCTGTCAGTCATCATCTGCATGCAGCAGCTGGCTCACTTCTGGAAACATGAGCCCCTCCTTCCCCTGACCAGCATCTGTCCTCTGCCCCCTCGTTTTTGTGGGCTGGCATCTCGCAGTGGTGTCACTGTGGCCTTTCACTCCCTACTTCCCCTACATTCGTTGACCATCGGGGCTCTTCTCTGCGAACTCCTTATCCCCTTTGCTCATTCTTTCCATTCAACCGATTGCCTTTCTCCTGGTGGCACTCTGAAGTTCCTTATATTCGTGTCCAACACTGACCTTCAGCAGGGATGTGCCACGAATGCCCACGCCCAACATGGCACAGATATGAGAAGAGTTGGCAGGCCGCAGATGGAGGCCCTTGTCTGGAGCCCCCGCCACCAAGCTGAGACTTAATAGTGACCCAGCTGCGGGCACTGCCTCCTGGAATTCCAGGTGGGTGGTGGTGAGGTGGCCACTGACAAAGCCCCGTGTCCCCCTGGGGAAGCTGAGGCCACCTGCCCTCCCCGTGGCCCCTCTGCCTTTGTGGCCTTGTGCTTCATGTGTTCATTTGCCGGGGGGCCCCTTCCTGTGGCTCCACAGCCCCCATGAAGCCGTCGAGACCTTTGAAGCTCAGTCACTGGGACCCTGGTTTCTAACCCAGAGAGATTCATGTTCTTAAAACTTTCTTTCCGCCTGTGGAATTTATCAAGGTCTTGTTTTATGGTTTGGAGGGTTTACACCTGGTTTAAGAAATTCCCCTGTTCTGACGGCTTTCCAATGCTCTCCTGTAGCTGCTTCTTAGAGTTGGAATGTTCTCCTTTTCAGATTTAGGTCATCAGACGTGGGGCAGGGGGCTGATTTTCTGTGGCCAGTTTGAGGAGGAGGTGCTCTGTTTTATTTATTCTAATCTGTCCCCATGATTCCCCTCCACTGTGCCACAGTAGGTGTGCCTGTGGCCCCGTGCATAGGCCGGTCCTCTGGGACCATGTCTGTGTCTGTGTCCGTGTCCCTGTCTGTCTGTGTCCTTGTACCTGTCCATGTCCATGTCCCTGTCCATCTGGGAGCCAGTGCCTCCTCTCACCCGGTCTGGGTTTGTCCACCACCCCCTTTCCTTCCCACACATGTTCGAATCAGCGTGAATTTGCATGAGTCCCTGTGGGAATATAGTTGAGTTGCCCTGAATTCATAGATTAACTTAGGGAGAATGAACAGTGTTAAGATATTATTGCTTCCTCTTAGGGAACAGATAACCATCTCTAGGTATTTGTGCCTTTTAAATATTTTTTTAAAGTTTTTTATTTATTTATTAGAGACAGAGAGAGAGAGAGAGAGAGAGAGAGGCAGAAGCAGGCTCCATGCAACTTTTAGATATTCTCAATAAAGTGATTTTATTATCTCAGTAATTGTCTTGCACATAGTTTGCTAGATTATCCTTATTATCATAGTTTTTACATTTCTGTTGTACATGGTATTTTTAAACACTGTCCTCCATTTCTCGATCCTTCTATCTCATGCTCTCATGCACCCGCAGTGACCTCTTAATTCTAATAATTCAGGATTGCAGGTTTTCTTATTTTCTTGCCTTTTTTTTTGTAGATAATTATTTGGTTGTGCATAGTGGCAAATTTTTAAGGCACAAGTAGGTAAAATAAGATCCTTTTTTCCTTGCCTTCCTGTCATCTTCTTTTTTTTTCTAAGATCTATATATTTATTTGAGAGAAAGAGAGCAGGAGGGAGAGGGAAAGGGAGAGGGAAAATCTCAGGCAGACTCCATGTTGAGTGCAGAGCCTGATGTAGTGCTCCATCACAGGACCCCGAGATCATGAACGGAGTGGAAACCAAGAGTCAGATCCTTAACCAACTGAACCCCCCCCCCCCACCCAGGTGCCTCTCCTGTCATCTTTTTTGTGTTTTTTTTTGGAAGTATCTCTTTTTTTCTTGACCCAAAGTTCTGGCTAGGGCACCTGGCCAGTGAGAAGGAAGCTGAGAAGCTGATTCTTGCAGCATTTCCCTGGGGACAGTGATGCTTGCTGTAAGTGTTTGGAAGATGCCTTCCTTGGGTGCAGGAAACTGACTTCTTTTCCCAGTTGGCTGAGGATTTTCTGCACCAGCTGTGTTCTGTTTCCTCTGAGCTCCCCCCAAGGCCCTGCTCCGTCAACGCCTCAGGAATCACCACATTGGGGGGCTTGCTAATGCAGAACTACATTTGTGTTAGGGAGGATGATGTCCTTTAGAGAAATTCTTAGCACTTTTGGTGGCTTGGTAGCTCCATCTCTCTCTCTTTTTTTTTTTAAGATTTTATTTATTTATTCATGAGAGACACAGAAAGAGAGAGAGAGGCAGAGGCATAGGGAGAAGGAGAAGCAAGCTCCCTGCAGAGAGCCCGATGTGGGACTTGATCCCAGGATCCCGACCTGAGCCAATGGCAGACACTCAACCACGGAGCCACCCAGGTGTCCCAGCAAAACTAGTCTTTGACTCCTGAGCTTGTGCATTCACTTGGAACTCCCATTATCTTCTCTTTCCCTCTTTGACTCCAAAGCTTCTCTTTTTTTCTGGATTTCGGTTTCTGGCTCATTTTTTATTTATTTTTAAAAAAGATTTATTTATTTATTCATTCATTCATGAGAGACATAGAGAGAGAGAGAGAAGCAGAGACACAGGCAGAGGGAGAAGCAGGCTCCATGCAGGGAGCCCGATGTGACCTGATCCAGGGACTCCAGGATCACGTCCTGGGCTGAAGGCAGGTGCTCAACCGCTGAGCCACCCAGGCATCCCTCTGGCTCATTTTTTAATTTCTTGAATTAGATGCTTAACATTAGCGCTTGGGGTCCGTCCCCGGAGCTTTCTCCAGGGACCAGTTCAGGCCCAGGCTGCCTACTGGTGGCCATTCAGCAGAGCCTGGACTCCCAGGTTTCTGCCTCCAGGCTGGCCTCAGGTGTGCTCACATTTCTAAATATATGCTAATAAGTCACCTGCCCACAGTTAGGTCCACTGGGCTGCAGGGCCTGGTCGCTGGATCCCCGTGCTAAGTGCTGGTCGAAGCAACGCCTCTAAAGCTTCACACGTGCTCCCGTTTGCAGGAACGGCCTATCACCAACTCCTGTCTTCCCGCCTGACTGGTTCAAATCTGCTCCCAATCATTCTGATCCTCCTGACCTGTAAGCAGCTGAGATGTGCTTCAAAAGCTCCCACTCAGATCCCAGACCTCTTCATGTTGCCTGTGGTTGTGGGTTACTAGTTAGTTCACAGGCTCTGCCTCTGCATGACTCCTGGGAGCTGGTCCTTCTGCCCCTGCACTGCTGGGCGCTCCGGGGGCAGCTGTTGCCTCTCAGAACAAGGCGCTGTGTGTGGGGGTATGGGGGTGGTGACGGAGGTCTGTGGATCCCACATCTGCTGTTATGTTAAGGTGTTCGTCCTTGAGTTATTGCAATAAAGCTCATTGGCCATTAGTGCATTTCTGTATAGGTGCACCGTGTGGGGCAGGGGGGTGAACATGTGTGTGGGAGGTGTGTGCTTGTGAATTTGTGAGTGTATGTGGGGGGTGTGCCCCCACATGGGATGTGCATTCACATGAATGTTGGGATGGGCAGGCGAGTGCACATGCACTCTGGAGAATCACATGGGGCGTGGATAGGTGTGCTGGGGTGGGCAGGCATATGCACATGCATTCTGGGGGAGTCACATGGGGCATGGAGAGGTGTGTTGGGGTGCAAGCACATGCACATGCATTCTGGGGGTTTGACTTTGCTTTCGGGGTCCTGCCACCCCATGGCAGACTGCAAGGGCGTCCTCCCTCTCTCCCTCCACCCTGCAGAGGCTTCTCGGAGGGGGTGGGTCCGGCCTCCGAAAGCTTCCTCCATGAATACTTCGCTGTGCAAGGCTCTACGTCTTCATCCAATTTTTGTGATTTATATTTTCCATAATTCTGTTTGGTCAGGATTTTCAAATTTATTACACAGTTGTGCACTGTGTTCTCTTATAATATAGAAAGAACAGTCTGTGTTTGCTGAGTCTGCTCTCACTGAAATGTGCTTTCCTGCTCCTTTCCTCTGGGGGCGAGAGGCCCTCAGGCTGTGTGCACCCCCTTGTTCTGAACCTGCTCCTGCCCCCATGTTTCCGGGGGACGCCTGTAAGGTCTCTCAGTGTGTTCCCGCTCCCCTTCCCCCAACCGCTCCAAAGACAGAGCTCTTCTACCCCAAACTGGCTTCGAAGCAGAGTTGGGCAGTGGGGGAGTGCTCACGGGTGGGGGGCGCTGAGGTGGAGATCTGGGTCATATGAGCTTGCAGGGGTGGGGGACCGATGTGGAAGCGGCTGGCAGAGCCGGGGCCCAGGGCTGGGTTATCTCCCCGGCTGACCCCTAAAGGGAGCACCCAGTGTCTCTTGGCACCCCCACCCACAGGGTGGCCACCCTCACAGTTCTGTTCTCCCTCGCCGGGCACTCAGCCCCCCACCCTGGGCCCCAGTCGAAGAGCCAGCACACGCTCGGTGGAGGGGAATCTGCCAGCTTTATTCACAGACCCCCGGAGATGGGGGCAGCCAGGACAGAGACATGTGGGGTGCCTGGGGGCAGGCTCTCCGCCCTCAGGCCGGGGGGCCAGACGCTGCCATGGGGGCTGCTCAGGCTGAGGGTCTCTGCCTCTGGGAGCTTCTGCGGCTGCTTCACTTCCAACGCCCACCAACTTTGCCCTTGGCCGGGGCCCCGGCCTTCTTGCTACTGCAAATGGAAGCGAGTTGACCTTCAGTGACTGGGTATTTGGGACCCCAGCCCAGCCCCTCCTTGGCCCGCGGCAGACCCCAGCCCTAACAGCTCTGCCCACCCAGGCTGCTATCAGGGTGAAGTGCCCTGTCTGGCCTCAAAGCCACGGGCACACATTCCAAGCAGCAGCGACTCACCTGTACCTGGACCGGCTGGGCCTGGGCACATCGTTCCAGGATTGTTAGTGCGGTTAGGGGAGAGACCAGTGAGCCCAGGATACCCCCAACCCCTGCCAGGAGCTCGGGCTCCAGGGGCCACACCTCGGGTAGACCCTGAACCTGCCAGGGAGGCCTTCCTTGCAGATGGCTCTCATTGTCCCAGTTACTTATACCTGGAAAGAACCTCCCAGGTCACAGCCACAGGGGAAGGAGAGGCTACGGTCATCTACCTTGGTCCCTGACTCTAGGCCAGTGGGCTGGGCCTGGTCGACTCAGGGCCTGGGAGGCCTCTGTCCCAGTTCCTTAGTCACCAGTTAGAGCTGGATTAGAGATCAGGAGGTCAGCACCCTGCAAGGTGGCCTCCTTAGCAGCCTGCCATGTCTGTCTGAGGCCCTTTGTACACCAGGGAGCCAGGAGAGAGCTGGGTGCTGGGTCAGGGAGCCATGGGTAGGGGGACAGGGTGTGTGGCTGCAGAAGCTCAACATTTGGGGCAACTTCTGGCAGTCTGGAGAAGGCCACCCAATTCCTGAGGATGGCTTCAGGAGAAGCCCTGGTACCGGTGACCATGCCCACGACCTGTGTCCTGCAGGGGTCAGCTGAGAACCTTTACACGAACACACATGCACATGCACACCCACAGAAGGGCTCTCATGAGGCCTGCATCAGCCACACACAACAGAGCCCGGGATGGAATGGGGGTCACCTTCGCCTCTCCCCCTGAGTTGGGGAGCCTAGCCCTGGGAGCAGCGAGGGGGCAGGGGCCAGTGGAGGAGGGAGAGATCTCCAGGTCCATGCAGTCCTGGGAATACTGCACTGTGTGAGTGTGGACTGGCTGAGCGACCAGGCTGGGAGGCAAAATCCCAGAGCAGGTGGCTGGGAAGCACAGGCCCTTGCGGGTGAGCACGGTGCAGGCTTCTTGAAGTCTTTCCCAGATGCTGTGTTCATAGGTCCCCCAGACCCCGGGGTGACCTCGCAGACAGAGCATTCACTATTGTGAGGAACCAGTGGCTCCACCAGGATTGCAGGGAGACTGGTGACAAAGCCCAGGCTCCTGACGGCCTGTGCTGCTCACCTCTGCGGCAGCACAGCATGGGGGTGTCCAGGAGACCCTTCTGGAGGGAGCCCAGAACCACCCATATCCCTGAGGCCTATGGCCGGCCCTCCCCACGGTTTGCCTCCTCCTGGGCTCTGGGGTGAGGACAGAGCAAGAGGAGACTGCGGGTCCCAGGGTGCACGGCCCAGACACGCAGGCTCCGGTGGCCGGCTGGTTAGTTTTGTTACTGCCCTGCGAGGGTCGGCTGCCATCCGGACAGGCTGAAATCACCAGCCCCGTGGCGCCATGTGCCCGGCACAGAGCAACAAGTAGGAAGGCTACTTACTGCTTCTGGGCCTGATCGATGCGGCTTCTGAGATTGGTGATCTGTAAACAACACAGGTGACTTACCTGACAGGTCCTAGTAGGGCCAGGCCGGTTGTGGCCAGCACGGCCTTCTTCATCGGAGCCTTGCTGCCACACCAGGGCCACTTGCTCCCTTACTGTGTCCTGGCTCCTCTGCTTGGAAGACACCAGCTCTTGGCCCTTGGGACTCTTGCCTCTGACTTACTTTTGGTGGCCCGCACTGGAGACCCCGGGGCTGAGACACACAGCAGCCGTGGAGCTGGCCACTTACCTGCAGCCTGCGGCAGGATGTGGGGCAGGGGCGTGGGGAGGGAGGCCAGGCTCACAGAGCCCCTGATTCCAGTGGCTGCTGAGCAACCAGTCCGGTGGCCCACTTGCTCCTTTGCCCAACTGCTCCCTCCTCCTGACAGCCCAGAGGAGAGGCTCAGGGGAAGGCAGGGTGCTTCCCCACCTGCCTGCAAAGATGGCAGGTCAGCCTCAGAAGCCACAGGCTGCAGGGGGTGGGGAGGAGGTGGGGGCAGGAGGCTGACCTCCATCATCTCCACGCCCACCGCCACCGCCATCCTCAACGAACCAGGTTTGCCATGCGAGAGGCTCACCGTGCATTGCACACCACGAGCCTGGTCCAGGGTGGACTCTGGCTACTTACAACTTGGCCAGCATCTCCACTCTGGCCCGCATGTTCATGATCTAGAAAGACCAAGATGGTTAACAGGCTGGGCGGGTGGCTGAGGCTTGGGGGCCTTGCTGTGTGCTGGGCCAGGTTAGGCTGGGGCCCTCATGGCTCTTCCAGCCCCCCGAGGACCCACTGTAGGTCATACACAGGTATGTCAGGAGGCAGTGGGTCCCTGACCTGACCCCAGAACCCAGACTGGGGTGGTGCACAGGTGATGCCCACTTCTGCAAGTCAGCCCTCCCAGGGGACCCTTGAGAAAGGGCTATGCTGCCCCCGAGCCTGAACACTGCTGGGCCACGGGGATGCATAAGCCAGGATTCACTAGTCCCTGGACGCCCTCTGTCTTGGTGGCCTGTAAGATCAGCCATGAGAGATGACCCTTGCATGTGAACTGTCTTCCACCAGGGACCCTGGAGGACATTGAGGAGTCGGGGGGACCATGCCTCTGATGGCGAAGCTGGTGGTATCTGTGTTTGCACGGAGCAAGTCAGTTACTGGAGGGCCTCCGAGGGGACTGTGTCTGCCTGGGACTGCTGTTCTGAGCTCTGAGCCCCTCCCAGGCAACTCTATACAACCATCCCCCTGATGACTCGGTCCCAGACCTCTTTCCCTGCTGTTGTGTGGGGGTGCATGCCACCCTTCAGCTCACACTGACCAAGGAGGTGACAGCACAGAGACCCGAGCCTGGGCACCCACCACCACCAGGAGCTCTGAGGGGGCCGAGGTCTCTGGCCAGCATGGCTGGGACTTGGCTTTGCAGAGAAGGCTGTGAGGGACACCACCCTGGTGCCGGAGAAACCTGGTGCAATCCTGGGGTGGACTCTCCACAAGCCCCAGGTGATTCAGAACCTGGACCCCGAGGCCACTCAGCCCTCTGCAGCCTCCTGCTGCCCTCCAAATAGGGCTGATTGCCCTCAGAGGGAGCCCCCAGCCCCGGTCTCTGGCAGGAGAGTGGCCTTAGCCAGGCTCCATGGGGATGGCCAGCGTGGGCATCTCTCGGGCCAAGGTCGCCTGTGGGTGGCTGAGCCCATGGGGCCTGAGGTTCAAGGTGTCTACACTCACATCATATTTCTGGCGCTTCAGCTTCTCCCCAAACTCAAACTTGTCTGTTTCCAGTTGGTAGAGGGTGTCCCAGAGCTCCTTGGCCTTGTCCCTGTAGGGATGGCAGGGGTGAGCCTCGGGGAAGCCCTGGAAGGCAGGACCCAGGCCAGCCGCTGTCCTCCTCCAGCCACCACAGGGAGGCTGGCAGGCTTGGATGACACTCTGGCCATGCTCTGGGGCCACCCCCCACTGCCCACAGGCTGTGACACCCGCCCTACCTCAGCTTGTCCTCACTGAGGTGGTCAATGTTGAGTGGCTTGCGTCTCTCTGCCAGAACCTTCTTCTTCATCTCCCGGGCAGTCTGCTTCTTGCCTCTCTTCTGGTCAGCCTGAGGGGACAAGGCAAAGGGGCCTGGGCTCAGGTGGGGAGCATTGCACTGCTCAGTGGTGGTGGCTGGGGGCACGGATAGAGGCCGGGGCTCCAGGGCCCATGCTCACCTTGGCCAGGTAGCTGCTATAGTTGGCGCCCATGGAGGACAGAGCTTTCTTCTTCTTCAGGTCATCCTCGGCTCTCCTCTTGGCATCCTCCTCCTCCCTCCGGGCTTTTTCTTCCTGTGGAGACCCCGGTCCTCAGGCCCTCAGTGCTTGGCTGGAATGTCCCCCCACCCCAGCAAGCTTAAGGACCCACTCTGGGCTTAGCACTTTCTGGAAGCTGTTTAGGACATGGGGAACTTAGCCCACTGTGTTTCCGCTCATTGGCTGGTTTCGGGATGCTTAGGAGGAGGACAAAGGAGGACAAGGAACCTTTCTTGGGTCATTGTTCTGGGGTCTGGGGTGGGAGTGGGGGAAGTGGGAGCTCACCGCCAGTCTGTTCTGGCGCTCTCTCTCCTTCTCAGCGCGGATTCTCTGCTGCTCAGCTCTCTCTGCGCGGCGCTTCTCCTGTGGCCAGAGGAACAGGTTGGTGAGCCCAACCTTGCCAACCCCATCACCCCTCCTCAGAGTGCCCAGCACCCCCACCTCTGCCTGGAACTGCCCGCCGCACTCACAATCCTCTCCTTAAGAGCAATCAGCTCCTCTTCCTCTTTCTTGCGTGCTTCGAAGTGGCTGTCAATGAGAGCCTGCAGCTCCATGAGATCCTTGTTCTGGCGCTTCTTCTGGATGTCCTGTGGGTGGGACAGAACCCTTCTCTCAAATCTCATCCTGCCGGGCTCATCTTCCCTTTGTTCCAGCAGAGACACCCTGCCTCCTCTGGCCAACATGAAAGCTGAGGGCAGCAAGGGACCCTTTGTCCTCTCCCTGTCCGCATGGCTGCTGCCCTCCTGGGGGCAGGAGGCTGCTTGACCCCTTAGCTCCAGGGTAGGAATGGTGCCCTCCCTGTGGGTGAGTCCAGGACCTGCACAGCCCTGAGGTCATCAGCACCCCTGGGATGGACTGGCTCTGACTTGGCTCTGTTGTCATCCTCAGAGAAGTTCTGCATGAGCCAGACAGAGAGGAAACTGGTGAGTGAGGTATTTTATTAAGTAGACAGATGGATGGATGGATGGATGGATGGATGGATGGATGGATGATAGATGAAGAAAAGGATGGGTGGATGGATGATGGGTGGGTGAGTGGGTGGATGATAACTAGATGATGGATGGATGGGTTGGTGGATGATGGATAGATGGATGGAGGGATGATGATAAGTGGATGGATGGATGAAGGATAGGTGGATGGATGGATGGATGATGAAAGACAGGTATATGGACAATGGATGGGTAGATGGATTGATGGATGGATGGATGATGGATGGGTAGATGGATAAGTGGATGGATGGGTAGGTGGATGGATGGATGGGTGGATGGATGGATGGGTGGATGGATGAAGGATAGGTGGATGGATGATGGATGGGAAGACAGATGTCTGACACTGCAGAGGTTTTCTCTGGTCCAGAAATAAATTAAGGCAGAATTGCCGGCAAGCAGGAAGTGCTAGCTCTGGCTGCTTGAGAGCAGATGACCTTCACAGGCTCCTAGTGTGGAGCCTGTAGTCTGGGAGGTCGGGGTTGGAGGCTGTGTTGATCTGGGTCCCACAAACTTACATCGAAGTCCACTTTCTCCCCTTCTGGGATCTTAGGAGCAGTGAGTCTGAAGAAGAGAGAGAGGCTTGTGAGCAGGAGCAGGTGGAGACCCTACCAGGGGGTTGGCCCTCCTGCCCTCTTGCCCGGGCACCCAGCTGAGGACACACTGCCTGACCTTTGTTCTGGTCAGGTGTACACCCCACTGTCCCCAAAATGGGCCGACCTCTTTGAGAACATTCCAGTCTCTTTTCATGTCCCTCTGTTTTTGATAACATCTGGACATGGAAAGGGCCGTTTCTCCCACATCTGTCTAGGAAGGGCACTCTCACTTTCTCTCTCACACAGATAAAGAAATGCAGCTAGGCCAGGCCAGAGGCAGGCTGGTCACTGCAGGCCCCCAAGGGCTGTTGGCCTCTGCAGTCAGGAACAGCTATCTGGACGCTTTGCATGTCTCTGACCCATCCTGAATCTTTCTTTCTGGGGACCCAAAGGAAAGGGGCTGGGTCAAAAGCAGTCTGGGGAAGAAATGAGCCCCCCAGATCGGGCTGGCTGTAACCGCCGTCAGCCCCGGGCCCTGCCCCCGTACATTCCAGATGGAGCAAAGAGTTAAAACAACAACATGGTTTTTCAAAACAAGCCACAGAAGAAAGTGGAACTGAATATGGACCCAAATGCTGGAACGGGAGAGGCTTTCCTAAGCTCAGAAGCATCAGAAGGTCCCGCTAGGGGAAAGATGGCCAGACGACTCCACGCAAATGAAAAACTTATGTATGTGAAAAAAAAAAAAAAGCAAAAATTGAAAGGGGAAAAAAAAACCCCAACCCAGACTAGAAAAATATTTTCAGCAAGCACAGAGAAGACTTATATCCTTGTGCAAACCGATGGCTGAGAACACGTGGAGACGTCTCTGCCGTTAGATAAATGGGCAGGAGGCGCGCCCTGCCAAGTCTTGGGAAGAAAGGCGGCCAGTTAGCAAGCGCGCGGGAAGGGCTCCTGGCCATCGGAGGCGTGCGAACACAAGCGGCCCTGAGAGGCCCCCCTCATCCATCAGTGTCCCCGGGCGCGGCAGCGCGGGGCACAGACCCGCTCACGTCCACGGCGGAGCCCGCGCTGGCACGGCCCCCGTGGAAAGCAATTTGGCAGCGATCGTCAAAAGCCTGAAGAACGTTCATACTCTTTGACCCAGTAATTCCAGTTCTGGGAATGTGGCCTAGGGAAATAACCCGAAAGACGGAAAATGCTTTCCATCCAGCATTATTTATGATAGTAAAATATTGGGGAAAGCCTTAATGTCCTGCAGAAGAGGAACGGTTAGAAAAATTATGGTTTGTCCAATTGATGGAATATTATGTGGCCATTCAAAATATTTAAGAAGACTATGTAAAAACACGGAAAAATACTTATGAATAGTGCTAAATTTTAAAAAAGCAGAATTGAAGGTTGTATAGACAGTACGATGTTTGAAAAACAGCTCAGAGTTTAAATCTTTTTTTCCGAGCCCGACGCACGGAAAGAGTAGGAAGAAATAAGGCTTTTATTCCTCCCTGCTCCTTCCCGCAGTCTGGCTGGCGGGCCGGGAGAGTTATAGACGACTTTTTTTTCTTCATTGGACTTTTACGTATTTTCCAAATTTTCTTTAATGAGGTGTTTTATTTTCATAATGAAAACACAAACATTTTTTTAAAACTAGAAAATATCTGGGACCCAGCAGCTTTATTTAAAATTGCTGAAAAATAAAGTGCAATGGATGGAAATGTGCCGGCTGTGCCCTCGACACGCCGCCGTGTCCGTGGACCCCCGAGGGTACCCCATGTGGGAGCAGACCCCGGGCGTCCTGGTGGGCAGCACAGGGCGCAGGCGGGATGCTCGGAGGGACAAGGGGGATGAATCACGCCCTGTGCACTTGCAAGTGCTCATCCAACACATTAGATTCAGAATCGTGAGGTTAAAAAAAAAAATCTCTGAAATGCTCACAAGTGGGTAAAGCAAGGGAAAGACCCTCCAGACAAGGAGACGGCTCCCCAGAGCCCCAGGGCAGTGAAAAATGGCAGATCCACCAGTGGTTTTGTTCTGAAGGGGCCACTGGGACCCTCCCTCCACCTACCTCTCACAGCTGCCTCTCAGCTAGGACCTGGGGGGGACCCTACAGCAGGCAGGCAGCGGTGGGGGTCCAGGAGCCCAGGAGGGAGCTCTGCGGCACCCCCTCTCTCTGGCCTGTCTCCCTCAACCCCCTGTTCCCCATCCCTCCTTGGCCTCCTCCTGCAGGAAGTCCTCCTTGCCTACCCTGGACGACCAGCCCACAGCCACACCTCACTGGGCCCCCAGAATTCATTTCTACTCCTCACTGGGGATGCGGCACCCCGGTGAACTCTGCTCCCCACCTGTGGGAGAAGGCATAAGCTGCCCCCAATGATCCCATTATCACCACGCGCCTTTGTCGGACCTCTAGAGCTTTAAACATCAAATCAAGGAGCAGAGATGAGGCTGCTCTCTCTCAGGGGTTTGGGGTGTCCTCCCCACAGAACCCAAATGTGTCATCTTCTGTGGGACCCAGTTTCCCAGGTGATCTCCTCCAGTCTCCCCCTGTCCTTCCTGGTGTCTGGACCTGCTGGGGCCCTGCACTCACCTGGGTCTTGGCTTCTCCTCTGGTCACCACAGCACCGGCGTGGGGAGAGGGGAGAGAAATCGGGTGAGCCGGGGGGACTGCTTCTGCTCCTGGGGACCTCCGGCTGGGGGCTGGGGGCTGGGGGCTAGGGGCTCCTGCCTGGAGTCCTGCCTGCTTCCCCCTCTCCAGCTGAACCTACCACCCATGCTTCTGTCCTGCCAGCAACAAGAGAAGGTCCCTGTGGGGTCCCAGGGGAGCTCAGGGTGCACAGACTAGGATGTGGCCCAGGAGGGGGGATACGGGAGGAAGGAGGGGCTGGAAGCCAGAGGCACAGAGCCCTTGGGGGCCAGGCAGTGGGGGCTGCAGGGGTGGGGCCATGGGGGCCAACATCAGCTGGGGTAGCACCCTTCTTCCCTTGGTGCCCTGGCCGGGACCCCATCAGGGTCTTGCCTGTCTGGGCACTGGGTGGAGGAGCTGGCCGCTGGCTTCTTTGAGTCTCCATGGAGGGTTGGTGGAGCCCACCCTGGGAAGCCGAGACCCTCCTTAACACTGGAGCCTTGGGGCTGGGTGTTTGTGGTCCCTGGGCCTGATTCCTGGGCTTATTGGGTGACCCAGTGGATCTGGAATAACCAGCGTGCCCGGGGCCGTTGAGGCCTTGCTCATGGCAGCCCCAGGCAGAGGGCCTGGGGTGAGCCCTCAGGTGGAGCCCCCCACGGTGGCCCACAGGGCCGCGACTGAAGGGGCTCCTGACCTCCCTAGGGAACCTTAAGAGGCTTTTCCTCCTGAGGCTCCTGGGGGGCCACAGGGCATCCAGACCGAGAACCGGCCCCCCAACTGCCTGCATGGGCCTGGCTGCCTCTGAGCACCCCCATGCCCAGGCCTGGGGAGGCCACGCTGGCCAGCTCTCGGCCTGGGCTCTGCACAGCTGAGCAGGATCTTGCCCTCGCCCTCAGTCTCTGCTCTCTGCAAGGCCCTCTGCCCATCTGAGAACATGGCTTCGACTTCCTGCATGGCCTCCTCTGCCCTCGGCAGCCCAGGCGTGGGGCCGGGGTCTGGCTGCATATGCACTTGGTGTATCCCCCTCGGCCGGGCTTCCCCTGGATGCACAGCGGCCCACCGCAGGCCCACAGACGGTGCCTTGGCCATTTTGTAAGTGGGCTTGATGTCACCCTCTCCCTGCACCTTGGGGGGAGGGGGCTGTGACCTGGGGAAACTGAGGAAGAGAAGGGGTGTGGTGGGAGCAGGAACCCCAGAGCAGAGGGGCAGAAGGAAGGGGCTGAGGTGTGTTTGCCCTCTCTGGGGGCCTAGCTGGAGCGGGGGGCGGTGCCACGCTGCAGAGCGGTGGCCAGCGGGGGGCAGCCTGGCATCCCCGCCTCCTGCAGGCCTCAGGGTGGGTCCCGGGTGCCCGGTGACATTGTAGCCCCTACCAGCCAGATCCCTGGACACCTCTGCCTGCACGGCTGGGCATCCACCCCGCAGCACTGGGCCAGCACCCCCTGCATCTTCCAGGTGGCCTCTCTGGGGCCAGGAGAGGGAAACTGTCAGGGTGGCGTGCAGGGGTCGGGCCCAGCCCAGAGGCCCCCATGGCCCCACTGAGCGGAGGGGCCCTGACTGGAACCTGTGTCTCCCCCACTCCACTGAGGCTCGGCTCACCCAGGGGCCTCCTCACACCCGGGTGTGTCTGGCCCTGGCCTAGGTGGTGGGGAGAATGCCTCCTCTGCACTCAAGGCCTCTGGCTGTTCCACGTCACTGCTGTCCTGCCCGAGGCCTCTGCTGACTCTCCGCTTCACCCCGCTTGGCCCTCATGCTCCCCTCAGCCTTACCCCTCCTGACCCCTCTTCTCTGAGGTGCTGTATGGGGCAGGGCAGAGGCGCCCGCTCTGTCTCTCCTCCTCTGCTCTTCTCCACCCAACCCTGTTGGTCCCGAGGGTCCTGGTGGACCTCAGCACCGTTTCTGGCCCTGGGCTCTGTGCTCCATCTCGGGACTAGCCGCCCCCGCCTTCCTGCTGGTGGCCCAGGAGGGGCCTCACCCCCACAACCCCTGCATGGTGCATGTAGCGGGGGGCCTAACCTCTCTCACTGTGCTCTCAGCCCATGGGAAGGTGGGGGGTCCGGTAGGGAGCAGGAGGGGGGCGGCAGGGGGCGTACCTTCCTGGACCTCTTCTGCAGGAACAGCACCAAGGGATGGCGGGAGGAGAGAGACAGAGAGAGAATCACCTGTGAGCCTCGGCAGGGGCCGTGGGAGGGGCAGATGCGGGCGTCTGAGTGCAGCCACACTGTGAGTAGGTTACACCACCCCTCTTGCTCCTGCGTGGCCCGAGTGCCCGCTCACACCCACACGTGGTCACACGTGTGCACAGGCGCCCACACGGGACTGAAGTCATGGCACATACCTGGTTCATGAACTTCATGGGGAAGGGAGGGCACGGAACAAGAGGCAATACCACGCGTGGGTCAGAGGTCAAAGGAGGAAGGATCCGAGGTTAATGGAAACACCAGTCACCATTCAGGAGGGTCAGTGGCCGAGGACAAGGGGCAGGGAGTGTGCGGGAAGCCAGCGAGACATGGTCAGTGTTGGCAGGCAACCCCCCCAATCCCATCCCTGCCTCGCTGACCTGACGGGGAACCAGGGCTCAGGGGTAGATCTGGGGGTTGTCAGGGTCCCTGTCTCTCCTCAACCCCCAGGAGGGCCTAGCAGGGCCTGACAGCCTCTGGCTGGGGCCTGGTCAGGTGGAGGGCAGGACCTACAACCCAGGGAAGCAGACCCAGAGGGTGCCTCGCTTCCTGTCACCCCGAGAGCAGGGCCCACCTGCCCTTCCTGTCCGCCTCCCAGGGCACACAGACGTGGGTGCCCCCCTCAGCTGCTCTGCTGGTGACCCCTCTGGTTGTCCACCTGGATCCCAGGAGGGGCTCACAGAGCGGGTCAAGGAAGATGGCCAGGGAATGACATGGTCCCTGTTGGGGGCCGATGGGCTGGTCCCTCTATCAGCCTGTGTTCACCCACCATCTGGCCTGGGGCCCTGACCCAGTTAAGGGGTCAGATTTGGCTGTGGGCTCTCAGTTACCCACCCTGGGCTGGAGGCAGAGGTTCAGGGACAGTGAGACCAGGCCCGCCCACCACCAACCAGGGCCCCTGTGCTGGGGCATGAGCTCCGTCTGCAGCCCAGCCTGAGTCCGGGCCATGCATGGCCCTCGGGGAACCTCCACCCCACCCCCACTCTGGTCAAGCATTGGCCACAGTTAGTGGGTGCTGTTAGGGCCACATGTGGGAGTCCTCTGCTGGCTGGCACCCCGCTCCTCCCTGCCCTCTCCCCCACCCTGCGTGGGTTCCAGCCAGACCCTGAGCCCCACATGGGGACCAGAAGTCCTGTGTCCTCATACCTTCTTTGTGGACTTCTGTAGCTAGAGGGGCGCCGGGTGTACAGGCAGCAGGAGGAGAGAGGAGAGGTTAGGCCAAGGGCACACTGCATATCCTTAGAGGGTAGGGGCACAAGGGACAAGGGTGCGGGGGTAGGGGCTGGGGTCCTGGACCCACTTACCTTCCTCCTGGGCCTCCTCTGGGATGGGGGCAGTGGGCATGGGAGAGGGAGAAGAAACAAAGACAGTCCTTAGTGGTGCACCCATGGTGGCAGGGAAGGAGGCCAGCCCACGGGAGAGGGGACAGCTGGTGTGAGGGACCAAAGGTGGTGAGCCCAGGAGTCCTGGGCCTGGCCCCCACTTCGGTCCCGTGACTACTCCTGGACCCCAGAATTCCCACCCCTCGCTCCCTCCTTGGGCCTCAGGACCCTGCCTGCCCACCCCAGCGGGGGGTGCCTTCTTGGGAGGACCTAGCCAAGTCCTGCTCTGCAGGTGATGGATGTGAGGATGGGCGGGACAAAATCCACTGTCGTAGGGAAAGCCCGGGGACGTCTGGGCGAGCCACACAGCTTCTGAGCGAGCCCGGGGTGATGTGGACACTGAGGGACTTGGAGGAAACGGGGGCAGGGGGCCCTTCCTGCCCATCACATGGACCTCCCCAGGGAAGGGGCAGCCCCCCAGGACCACATATCCTGCTCAGAAATGAGTCTTTCCACCTTTTCAGCACAAAAAGAAATGTTTTGCTCACGTTGTTAGGGTAGCCAAGTGTTTTCAAAATATTTTCAAAACATAGCACCCAGAACGCCTCACAGCCGAGCCCTGCCTGATGAAGTTGCGTGAAAGCCTCCCCAGGGTTGAGCGGGTGCCAGGGATTCGGGGGGAGCTCCCACCCGTCTTGAGAACCACCTCTCTGCGTGGTTCCCAGGTGCAGCGGCTCTACTGCACCCCACACCTGCCCGGGCACGACCAGGAGGCTCCCACAGATGCCGGGCCACACGAGGGAGGGGTCTCCAGATGAGCCCGGAGGTTAGGGCCCCAAGGCAGGGATGCTGAGAGACAGGGGGACACAGAGACAGCGGGACACAGGGAAGGAGAGACACACAGGGTCTGCACAATCCGGCCCTTGGTATTAACGAGGGTGAGTTGGAAACCACGTGTCGGCTCTGTCCACACAGCACTACCAGGATGGGGATTAGTGAACAATTAATTAATGAGTTTGTCTAGTAGTGGATGAGGAGATGGGAGATTAGCAAGTGGCATTAATGTTGGGGAGGACAGGCAGGTAACTGAAGTAAGGGCTCCGAGAAGCCCCGTGGCGGTGAGGCCGTGACCCGAGCAGAGTGGGGCAGCCGGGGTCAGGGTGGGGGACATGCAGAACTGCCAGGATTACCTTCTTCCTCGTATTGCTCTGCAAGGGGATAGAACACAGGAGCTGTGTCAGGGGGGGCCCCCCCGGGATCCCGCTGCCCCGCCCCCAGGCCGCTGAGGATGGAGCCTGGGGGGCCTCGGGCTCTGGAGGAGGTAAAGCCTCCGGCGAGGCCAGCGGCCCGGTGAGGTGAAGATGGGGTGCGGGGCCCAGTGCCTGGATGGCCAGGTCCCCAGGGAAAGGTCGTGGGGCCAGAGACCCCTGGCCCAAACACTGCCCCCAGACAACTGTGGAGGGCAGGTGGGGTGTATGGGGTGGGGTTTAGACGTGACCACATCTGGGGATGTGTCCTTAGAGGAAGAGGGGTCCTCTTGCTCAGAGGAGGTTGGTCTAGCACAGCAAAGCTCAGACTTCCTTCCAGGGTTCCCAGGGAGGACCGTGCTGTCCACCGTCAGGTGGGCCTGTCTCGAGTGTGACTTTTCCTTGGGGGTTGGGGCGGACGCAGAGGGAATATTATTTGACACTTACCCTCGACCTGTTCACTGTTGTGGGGGGTCAGGGGTGGGGGGAGAGAGAGAGAGAGAGAATGGGTGAGTGCGGCTTTCACTCAGTGGCCTCTGCACACAGCCCAGGTCCAGGGGCACACGCAGGGTGGGTGGTTCCTCGGACGGGTACTCACACTTCCTCGTCAGACATGGTGGCGGGACTGTTTCTGGGGGGGAAGGAACGGGACCAGAGTCAGAATGGCCTTGGTCTGCAAGTGTTGGAAGGGGTGAGCCCTGGGCGCCGAGGGCTGGGGGTGTGAGGATATCCAAGGACAGGGCGGAGGCCAGCTCTCCGGCCTTGGGCGGGCCTCCTCCTCAGGCCCCCCCAGGCCTCCCCGCCGCACTCAGATCCCCCCTCCCCCTTCCTGCCCTGGCTCCAGCCTGGAGTTTGGAATCCTGGGGCTGGACGGGATATTGGAAGGTCGTGGTGTCCACCCCCACCCAGGGCCGACATCCTCTCTATAGCATTCCCCGAGGAGGGTCATCCAGAATGCACGGTGCTTGTCCAGCCTGTTTTGGACTGCAGAAGAGTCCTGCTGATGTGGCTCGAAACCTGCTTCTCGATGGTCTCTGCCTTTGGGCTGAGGTGTCCGGGGTGGGGGTGGGGTCCCTGGCGGCCCCTAGATCACAGTGTGCCGGGCCTTGCCGAGTCTTCACACCCTGCCATCCCTGTGACAGCCCTTCCTGCTGTGAGCCCGCAGCTCCCTTCCCCACCTGAGGGTCTCCTACGGGGACCCCACGTCCTCTTACGTGGGTTCCCTGGGGTCCACAGCCCTGGGCCATGCCCTCTCCCCAACTCTCCAGAGTGCACCACCCTGCCACATAGCAGACTGGACCCTGAGCTCACGGGGCCGGGGTCTGAGCTGTTTCTCCACGTGTCCCCCAGCCCAGGGCTCTGAGCAGGAGCGGAGTGGACAGCCCCCTCTGGCCGGCCCTCCTCAGCCTGCGTTCCCAGGCCCCGTGGATGCTCTTGAATTTGTCAATGTCTGCAGGGAAGCTCTGTGCCCGGGCCCTGCGCACGTGTGCAGGTGCAGCCGGCGCCAGGCCCGTGCGCTCGGGGACCCTGGTTCCGTGAACTGGCCACCGCGCACGCCTGAGGCGGTCCGGGGCCTGGGAACGCTCTGAGCAGCTGCATCAGAATGTTGGCCCGGGGCTGAAAACACAAAGTTCATGACAACATAT
Organism: Vulpes lagopus; assembly: GCF_018345385.1. NCBI lineage: Eukaryota > Metazoa > Chordata > Mammalia > Carnivora > Canidae > Vulpes > Vulpes lagopus. Next base: position 69,728,897 of record NC_054834.1, on the reverse strand, counting down.
TGCAGCTCAGTTGAAGACAATAGCTGTGCCCCCCCCAGGGAGCTTCGTATAAGAAAAACACAAGCTCATCATCTAAAGATGCATTTACATCACATCCATCGCTAAGGTGGGAACAGTTTTCCGAAGCCTCTGTCAAGAATGTTAATTTTCCCAGTGCAGTTTAAGCTCTAGGCAAAATTAACCCCCGGATCTCTGCTCCCCGAGTCCCAGCCCAGAAACGGCCGGGCTCCTTCCCGAAACAGGACTCTGCTGCCCCCTCCAGTTCCAGCCTCCTGCCTTGTGTGCCGCTGGGGGTATCAGCCTCCTGGGGGGCCCTGCCACAGCCCCTCGTCCCCCACCTTGTCCCTGACCCAGCCCGGGGCCTCACCCTGCTGGCCCCCCTCAGCCCTGGCAGGGCCCTACACCTGTCGGCAGCCTCAAGTGGGGGCGGTGGTGGCCCGAGCCCAGGGGCCGGTTATTTTTAAGGAGCCAGTGGCAGCTGAGATGTCCAGAAATAGGCACCCAAATTAGCCAAGACACCTCTGTCCAGAAACCCAAGACGCAGGGAGGGGGGCTGTGCTGGTGGCCGGCACTCAGGGCTCCGCAGGGCCAACTCCCCCCGCGCCCCTGCTGGTGTCCCAGGCCCGCCTAAGCTCCCGCATCTCACCCTCCTGCCTTCTGGGGTGCAGGCCAAGGGGCCACCCAGAGGACCCCGTAACCCCAGGCAGGGTGCCTGGAAGCCCCACAGCGTGGGCAGCAAAGCCTCACTCGCACAGGAAAGCTGAGGCTTGTCCAAGGTCCTGCCCCCACAGCCGGAGGGAGCCCTGAAGGCCACACCACGGAGCAGCTCTGTCACCTCAGCTCGCTGTCTGTCGGGGAGGGGTCAGGGTGGGGTGTGCTTGCTGGAGGGCAGGGGACAGCATTTCGACAGCTGGGAAGGAAGTCAGTTGTCCTTTTTGAGCTCTGCCCTCGGTGAGGGGTGGGGTGTGAAAATAGCCCCTGAGGTCAGAGCTCCTCGGAGACACACACTCTCCTGCCGTCCTCCCCTCTTTCCCAGGTGACACAACGGTGGGGGGGACAGGGGGGAACCTTGCCCTCACTGGCTGTTGGCCCCAGGCTGTGTCGCATCGGCCCTCGTCCTACCCTGAGCTGGCTCCTTGCCCTGATGCCCCCCACGATGGCCAAGGGCGCAGGGAGGGCGGGAGGTCCAAGGAGCAGGGGCGGGGCCTCTGGGCGCACATGCTCCCCCTCCTTGGGCAGCTGGACGGATCCCAGGTGCCCATTGCGTGCCCCCACCCCGGCCCCGTTCACTCCTGTCCTTGACCTGTGGGAGCCGTCCCCCAGGTCCCCCTCACCCTCTCCTCATGGAACCGCTTCTGGGGCGAATGACACAAGACCCCTCGTGTTTGTCTCCACACATGGTGGGGTTGGAGGCAACGACCACATAAGGCCCAGAGCTCCCGGCTTCTGCGAGGAGCTGGCCTCGGCCCCCAGCTTGCCGAGCCCCGAAGGAAGGCCCAGGTGGCCCCGGGGGTGAGCCAGGGCATAGCAGTAGGTGGCCCTCGGAGCTGTGGGCAGTGCCCATCCCGGGCTCCTCATCTCCCTCCAGCCTGCTGCCCCTGCTCCCTCCAGGGAGCCCCCACCTGCCTCCTCGGGCCTCCCTCACTGCTGGGCTGGATTTGGAGCTGCGTCCCCCATGTTCAGAGAATGTTACCCTCCATGCCAGCACTCTTGGGACCCTGGGGTGGCTTTGTGGGTTCTCTAAGCTGTCACGCTCGGAGCTAAGACACATGCAGATATGGCACCCTGAACCCTCAGCACCCCGGGACCTCAGATGCGTGTCTAGTGTTGGGCCAGCCCTGCCCAGCCCTGGGCCATACCAACCTGTGGCTGAGTCTGGAGAGAAGAGCTCCCTGTGGACAGGACCGGCTCAGGCACTGCCTGCTCGGCTCATGCCCTCATGTTATAGTGACATTTGATCTTGCCCAGCAGCCCATTGGCCAGGGGCTGGGTGGCCGGGCTCGTGGGGCAGGCGGGAAGGGGCTGTGCCCATGTAGGCCCCTTACCAAGTATAGGAACAGCAGAGGAGGAGGCCTGAGGAGGCGAGGGTGGGGGGGGACGTGTCTGGAGAAGGAGATAAGGTCCACCCTCCTCCCCCGGGAAGTGTCAGCTTCTATTTTTACCCCCCCACCCCCACCCCGACAGAGGACACATTCCTGATGGGCTGAGGAGGGGTGGCAGGAGGGACTAGGTGGCCCCAGGGACACAGCCCAAGGCTCTTCTGGGTCCCCAGACTGGGGCTCTTACTCCCCAGCCCAGCCACCCTCCCCCGGAGATGTCCCTACATGCCCACCTGCCTCCTCCATCAGAGCACGTGGCCCGAGGTCTCAGGGACCCCCGTGGAGTAGAGGGCCCTGTGAGCCCCCAGCCAGGCCTCCAGCTGTGCCTTGCTTAGTGACCAGACCTGGGACATGCAGGACAAATGGGCGAGATGGTAACAGCCCAAGTAGGATCTCCAGCACTGAGGGTCCTCCCGAGCCCTAACCCAAGGCCAGAGCTGCACTTCCGCCATCAGTCTGGCAGCTCCTCCTGTCAGGGTCCAGACCCTGGGCCTCTCTCCCCAAGGCCAGGTTCAGTGTGCCACTCACAGGCGCTCCACCATGTCCCCGTGGAGCCTGGCCGTTCTGTCCTTGGGACTCCAGGTGGCACCATCCACCCGGCAGACATGGTGCCCGGGCGTCGGATGGTCCCTCGCTTGCTGGCAAGGCCACCAGCTTCAGTGGCTCTGCCTCTCGGATTGGGGAAACTGAGACACGGAGATGGGCCAGAGCCATTGGGCACCTCAATCCAGACCCAAGGGCTCTGGGCGAGGGGCTGCCAAGCATGGACAGTGGGGTCTGTGGGATGGCTTGACCCAGGGCAATAGCTGATGGGCCAGCCCGGGCCTGGGGTGAGCCCTGGGCAGATGCAGGTGAGGCCTCTGCCCTCTGGAGGCTTGGAGTCAGAGACGTCAGTGTGACCGGCAGGAGACTCACCGGCCCTGGTCCCACCTGGCTCTGTGCCCCCTCTGGGTCCCCAGAGGCTTCTGGAAGATTTGCGTGGCATGTCATTCCCTACAAATTGGAGATAAGGCCCCAGGGACCCAAAACAGGAGAGGCATGCCCAGAGTCACACAGCGAGGGGGGGCAGAGACCCTCTCCTGCCCACCTCCCCGAGGTCTGGGCTGCTGGGGACACCCCTGCCCTCCTCGTCTGAACGTGTTCCTCACATCTGATACTCTTCCCTCTGTTCTCTCTCCCTGCCCAGGTGCTCAGATGGACAAGGGCTTGGAGGGCTTCTGGGCCAATTCCACCCAGTGGGACCTCTCAAGGGTCACTTCTGGGGAGGGCTCCCCAAGTGGCTCCCGGGGGACCGCTGTGACCACCTCCTCCGCGTGGTGGGGCTTCCCTTCTCAGGTTTACCAGCTTTGCTAGCTTCTCTCACTCTGCTAGCTGAGAGCTGAGGACACCCCGGCACACACACACACACACACACACACAGATGTGGGCACACACAGGTGGGGACAGTGTGTTTGGGGGCCTTGGGCCCCATCTGCAGGCTGTGCTGGGGCTTGGCCTGGGAAGCCCCGGGCACAGCCAGCGCCACTCACACTGCCCGGGGGCTGCCGGCTGCCCCTCATGCAGGCTCGGCTGGGCACGCCACAGGCCCTGCAGTGGCCCTGCTCGGCCAGCAGAGGAGGGTGGCTGCCCATTCAGTGGCCTCAGCCTCTGGCAGGTGCTCTTCCGTGATCAGGCCAAGCCAGAGAGCGGGTGCTGAGGTCAGAGGAATAGCACAGGTTTTATTTTGGTATCCGTGACCTCCTCCTCGGGGCACCAGGCCCGTGGTGCCACGGGACAGTATCGAGCAGGCACTGCTGGACAGGCCGCAGGCCTCCGAGAGCTTTCGACAGGTAATCCACACCCCGGTCCACCTGGCCCAGCCAGGCTGGGGCGAGGGGAGAGAGGCAGGGCAGGGGCCTGCCCAGGGGGCTGGAGGGGGCCTGGGGACCTGGGCTGGGGGCAGGGGATGGGGGTGGCTCAGCTCTGGTTGGGGCAGATGACCGAGCTCAACCTCAGAAGGGGGTTGTCTAGGCGGACCTCAGGGACAGCGCAGCCCGGGGACAGTGGGGGTGGACTTCTGGAGCCGGCAAAACTGAGTGAGGCCGCAGAGCAGGGAGGAAGCCAGGAGAGAGCGAGGTGCCCCCCTGACCCCCCGGCTCCAGCTGTCTTTGGGGGTGACCCCAGAGTGGGAGAGCAGGAACCCTCGGTCAGGGTCCTGGCCCGTTTGTGTGGATGGACTGGCGGGTCCCAAGGGCTCATGAACCGGTCCTGGGCACCCATGCTGGTGCCAGCCCCACGGGCTTGCGCTCTCCCAGGCCCCAGATAGAAGCTGCTGACGCAGCCCTTGGGGGACGATCCTCCCACAGCCCTGTGCCTCTGCCACCCCACACGCCTCGGTGCTTCTGCACCATCTGTAACCACTGGTTTGCTCTGCCTTCCGTGCATGGGGCTGGCACTCGGTGCCTGACACAAGGAGGCTGGGGCGATTGTGTGGGGTTCTCTGGCGGGCAGGACCGATGGCACAGGGGCAGTCCCTGAGCATTCCAAGCCAGGTACCCTTCGGGCAGTGGCCCTTTTGATCCTCTGGACCCTTTGGGTGGGCGGACCCTGACTCGAAGGCTCTGAGAGATGGGGGCCTGACATCGTGGCAGCAGTAATGTCAGCGGTACTCAGAGGAGACAAACTGTGGGTGCTCCTCCCCGAGGCTGGACCAGGGTACTGGCTGGCTGGCTGCCTGGCACCATCCACCCCACCTGCCTTTCATCCCGTGGTGCCATCCATTCTGGTCCTGTCTCAGTGCCCAGCAGTGGACCTTGCATGGCCACCTCTGCTGCTGCCCTTGGTGGATGTCCCATCCAGCAGAGTGGGAAGGGAGAGAGGCATGTCGACTGGGAGATGCTCTCCAGTGGCAGAGCGTGGCCTGGGATACAGTCTCTAAAGGGGGCCGTGGGTGAGAAGAGATGGTTGTGGTGGCTTCGTGGAGTTTTAACACTCCTGACTTGTCCATATTTACAGCATCCTCAGGGATACAGGCAGATTGTGATCCCAAAGACTTCAAAAACAAAAGACATATGAACAGAGCCAGTCCTAGAACATCTGCTCTTCGAAGGAGGTCCCCAGATGATGAGGGCAGCAGGGCCCAGGACTCATGAGCATGGCCCCCAACCTGTATCCTCCTTCACTTCTGACCCACTCCCCCCCCACTTGTTCCCATATATCCATTCTCACATTCACTAGCTTCCTTCCTCCCTTCCACTGTCCATCCAACCAGTGTCCAGCTATCCCTCAGCGCACCCACCTAGCCAATTGCCCACCCACTGTCCATGCGGCGAGCACTGATCCAACTGCTTCTCCGCCTCTTCTCCCATCTGCTGTCCTCACAATGATTCTTTGTCCATTCACCTTCTGTATATCCACCCATCTGCCCATCCATCTAGTCTTTATCTACCTAACCATTCCTTGCCCAAGATTCATCCACTCGCCTTTCTTTTTTTTTTTTTTAAAGATTTTATTTATTTATTCATGAGACACACACACAGAGAGAGAGAGAGAGAGAGAGAGAGAGAGAGAGGCACAGACACAGGCAGAGGGAGAAGCAAGCTCTATGCAGGGAGCCCAATGTGGGACTCGATCCCAGGTCTCCAGGATCAGGCCCTGGGCAGAAGGCAGGTGCTAAACCGCTGAGCCACCCTGGCTGCCCTCCACCAGGCTTTCTATTTATACATCAGTCCATCTATTCATCCATCCCTCCACCCCTTCACCCATCCATCAATCCATCCGTCTACCTACACTTTCATCTATTATCCATCCATCCATCCATCCATCCATCCATCCATCCATCCATCTACCCATCCATCCATCCACCCACCCATCCATCCATCCACCCACCCATCCATTCCTCCACCCATTTATCTCTCCACCCACTCATCATCCACCATCTACATCTGTCCATCCACCAAATCTTCATGGAGCATCTCCTGGGTCCTAGGATGGGGAATAACCCCAAAGGGGATGGTTTTTTTTTTTTTTTTTTTGGAGGGAGCACAAGCTAGGGTCAAAGACCAGAAATGCTCACTGGTGTAGTAAAGTTTAATCAGGGCAGTCAAGGGGAAAGCATCACAGGTATTCTGGAAGAGGAGGACTGGACCCCAACCATCATGTGGGCCCCAACATAAGCCACCACACACCTCAGATCTCAGAGTGTAACATTGCAGAGGGTCATGGGACAGAGTGTCTGAATCTGGAGGCCAGAGGTCTGGGTGGTAGCATTGTCCAGGGTGGGTAGGGAGGGCTTTCCAACCGGGCTGGCCCTTCTTCCTTGTCAGTCCTCAGTTAGTGAACACAGAACCACCATTTGGAACACACAAACTTTATTGCACTAGAAGGAGGAGGCTGCAAGCAGGGGGCAGGGGTGCAGGGCCTGAGAATGTGGTACGGGTGTCTCTGTCTCTTGACCTGGAGGTCCCCCAGCAGGTGTTCTCTCTCTGCTCAGCCTGGGCCTTCCTTGGGAACCCTTGGCCTCTGCGGGATGGCTCCTTGGGTCAATCACCAGTGATAGTCCCTTTCCTGCTCCTGCCATGCCAGGCAGAGTGGGAGGCAGGGCGGCTAGAGAGTGGGAGGGGAGAGAAGTCAGGTGGTTGAGGAGCAGAGGGGCGATGATTGTGGTGGGTGATGGAGGGGCACGGGCAGGCCAAGCGGGCCATGACGGCGGCTCTCATGGCAGGGCCGGGGTGGGCGTCTGGTGGACTCTCCCCTGCAGATGTCGACGCTGCTGCCAGAGGCACCTGTAGTCTCAGGAGAGCTGAAACACAGGTGTGGGTGGGAGCGTGAGGCTGCGGTCTGGGGAGGGGATACCAGTCGTGCCCTCCATGCCCCCAGCCCATTTCTGTAGGCCACCTTGCCTACGCTCCCCCCGGCCACCCCCAGGGGCAGCCTCCCTGCTCCAGACACGGAAGCCCTGTGTCTGCTTCCACCGTGGAAGCTTGTTTCCTGATGCTGGGCCCTGGGGCCCTGGGCCTTTGCAGGACTCAACGTGGAGGGAGCTCTGCCCATCGCCTGCTCGCCTGCTAGCCTGGCAGCCCCAGAGCTAGACCTGGTGTGCCCCCGGTTCCTGGGGTCCTGGGCCCCCAGAAGCAGGCACAGCCAAGAGGGAGCCCCAGGCAGACCCCTCAGGCCCCTCCCCAGGCAGATCTGCTCCTGCCTGACAGAGCCAGCCCCCACAGGGCGGCAGCTCCGGGCCTCCTTCCTCCCACAAACCGGCTGGCCTCTGGCTTGGCCCAGACGCCATTTGTCAACGTCCTTGCAAGCACGTGGCGCCCAGAAACCAGGGCGGGCGGCTTGGCCAGGACCACCCCAGCCAGGATGTCTGCGGGAATATCCCATTTAGCGTAGCTCAGCGAAAATTGCTCCCACCTCCCGGCCAATCTACCTCTGATGATGCAGCCTCAGCTTTCCTGAGCCTCTGGCCGCCACCCTCACCGCTGGCTCACAGTGGACGAGCCTGTGGTCAGACTGGCGACGGCGCGGCGCCCCTCACGCGTCTGCGGGCAGGCGCTCTTCCTGCCCTGGTGGGCCGCTGGCCCAGCACGTGCCTCCCCCTTGCAGCTTGCCCGTGGGTCTCACGGCCTAGGCTGTGCACCCAGGTGGCACCCTCGTCCATCACCCACTGAGTGACTTGGGCCTCTGTGACCTCCTTTCTAAGCAAGCCAGAGGTGGAGCCATCCCACCGACTTGCTGACACAGACAGACTTGCTAGGGACACACCTGGCAGGTGCCAAGGGCTCAGGAAGCAGAGCTTCTGGTGGTCAGGTGGTGACCCTGTGGCCTCAGGTCCTCCCATATAATGGGGGAACCACATGCCCCTCACGGGAGGGGTGCGGGCAGTGAGGGGGACTAGCCTGATGGCTGTCCCTCTCCTCTCCAGGGAGTGACAATGCTCATCGTGGCTGGCATGTGTCCCCAGGGGCCCTCTGGACCCCCACCACCCCTGCTGCCCAAGCCAGGGAAGGACAACCTGCGTCTGCAGAAACTTCTGAGGAAAGCCGCCCGGAAGAAGATGACTGGGGGCGGGCCCCCCACACCGCTGGGGGCTTTCCGCACTTCCCTGTCCCCTGTGAGTGAGGCCAACCACGACCAGGAGCCCACGGCCCCATGCCCTGCAGAGGCCCCACGGCCTGTGGCCACCCTGCCCCGCTCCCCACGCAGCTCCATCATCCACCATGTGGCATCACCTCTGCAGAAGTCCGTATTCCCCTTTAGTTTCACCCAGTGCAGGAGCCTGGCAGCTCACTTCAAGGCCACGGGGCCCCAGCTGGTGACCCCGACCCTAGATCCCACCCAGGCCCCCAGTGGCTTCACACAGGTCTCAGCCCCTGCAGCAGGTGTCACCCACGTCAGCCACGTGCACATCCGGCTAGTGCCATCTCCACAGACCGGGACCCCTGAGCCCTGCCAGACGGCCCCAGACCAGGGACCTGGTGGGCAGGACCCAGGCATGACCCCGTGCCCTCCTGGAGCCCAGCCCCCGGGCCCCATGGCCCACACCCACTCACTGCCTCCTGAGGCCCAGGCTGCCTGTCGCCAGCCTGAGGCACCCCCAGGCTCTGAGGTCTCCGTGTCCAGAGAGGCCGGCACCCAGCCTGTGGTGCCTGTAGCCCCTGCCTACCGCTCCCTGGAACCCTCACCTCACAGGCCAGCCTCTGAGGCTCCCAAAGCTGAGCACTGGGAGGAGCCCCCCATGGCTGGCCCTGCCACAGAGGCTGAGCTAGTCTCCAGACCCCATGGGGCCTCATCCCCTGCCCCACTGTCAGGCCCGCACCCATGCCCTGTCCCGAAAGTTGCACCCAAGCCCCGGCTCAGTGGCTGGACACGCCTCAAGAAGCAGCTGATGGAGGAGGCAGAGGCGTCCTCGTTTCCAGGCCCGGAGCAGAGCCCAGAGCATGAGGAGCAAGAGGTGACGGCCCCCACGGGCCCGGTGTCCCGGCCCCCAGCCTCCAGGGCTTCCAGGATGTGGGACGCGGTGCTGTATCGCATGTCGGTGGCCAAGTCCCAGAGCAGCCCGGCTGGGCCTGGGGACGGGGCTGGAACCCTGACTCGCCTGGGCCGCCTGCCCTTTCTGTGCAGGCCACGATTCAACGCCCGGAAGCTGCAAGAGGCCAGTCGGCCCTCCCCTGTGGTCCACTCTATCCCAGATCTGACCTCCAGGCCCAAGAACTTCAACCGGACGGCGGCTGGCTGGAGGCTCCAATGAGCGACCCGGGCAGCACCAGGGCCCAGGACCATGGTGTGGACGGAAGAGAGAGGGGGTCCAGCTGGGAAGCCATGGCCACCAAAGAGGGCACCAGGGCCCCACAGATGCTGGGTAGCCAGGGGGGCAGGTGAAGGGGTGGCAGGAGGAAGGACCGCAGTGCAGGGGTGCTGGGGCTGGGACAGGTGGGGTGAGGGTTCAGGCCCATTTCCAGAGGCAGGGTCTGCCCTGGGGTGGAACCGGGGGTGGGCTGATGGGGTACAGGCTCACATGAGAGGGAAAGCACGTGCCATGGTGAGGAGGGGTGAGGATAATTTGACTCACATGGGTGGCCCTCAGCCTAGGACTTGGGCAAAGAGGTACAGGGTGGGTGCCCAGGACTCCTGAGGGCTGCAGGCAGGTGGGGAGGGCCTCTAAGCATGACATGGACTCTGAGGCCTGATAGGGCGAGGAGCATTCTGGGGCTCAGCTCTGCGGTGCCCCCACCCACCATGAAGGACTGGGGAGGGATTTATGTTCACTGTGCAGAGTTCTGGGACCAGTCAGGGTCAGAGCTGCAGCTACATCAGTGGCTTGACTGATGTTTTAGGGAGCCAGACCCAGACTCTTGCCAACAAGGGGGCAAGGTGTGAGGGGGGCTCACAGTGGGGCCGAAGCGAGGATGTCTCGCTGTGTGTTGGGGCCCAGCTCCGATGGCCAGATGGGGAGGGTGTCCTCAGTCCCAGGGCAGGAGAGCCCAGCAGAGCGGGTGAAGCAGTATAAGGGACCCCAGGCTTCATGCAGCTTTGGGGCTCCCTATCTACTGTCAGCTGGGGGGCTTGCCTCAGGGCAAGGGCCAGGGGCTCTGATGGGTCAGGAGCAATGGAAGAGGGACATGGAGGTGCCTGGGAGTGGGACGCAGGAGGGAAGAAGCAGCCAGTAGGCAGCCAGCTGTGTCACCCAGGGCGTAATGGGTGCTATAATGGATCCTGGGACCCAGGCCACTAATAAAGTGTGTCTAACCACAGCAGCTGACCATGTTTCTTCACCAGGTGATGGGCAGGGCAGTGGAAACTGGAGTAGACTCCCACTGGGAGAGTGAGACTAAGGTTCTGGCTCCTCAAAGACCCAGACCAAAGCTCCCAGGACCCCTTTCCACCCACCTCCTCTGACACTAGTCCTAAAGTGGCCAGGATGAGCACATCTGCCTCCCAGGAGGAGGTTGGAGTGTCCCTACACAGTAGAGCTGTGTATGGCTGAAGCCAGCCACCCAAGAAAAGCATTCAGTTCGGTGTAAGACCAGGCTTGGGCAGGGAAGTCTATTGGGCAGGGAGACCAAGCCAGGCTGGGGTTCCTGCCAGCTTCGAGGCCAGGCATTCGGCCCCCACAGGCCACCCTGGCAGCCTGTAACAAGCAGGCCCTGTCCATACTGCCACTGTCCCAGAAGGGCACATGTCACACACACAATGCCTCATGCTTGGGCCACTGCCCTGGACTCACCAGGAAGGACTGCCTAGGGCACTGAGCCCTCATCCACAAGCACCTTCTCATACTTCCCATGTCCAGTGGCCACGAACTTGTATCTCTTTCCAGATGGGGTGCTCTGCTGGGGAAGGAGAACAAAGGTGAGAACAGAAGGGACATGCTGCTGCCTCTGGGAAGCCCTCCCAAATGCACTGAGCAGAGACCCTCTTTACTCTCAGCTTTTGGGCCTGCCCTCCCTACATCAACCACATTTAGACCCTACCTTAATTGTCGATGATGTCTTGGAGCCTCCTTTCTGCTCCCAGAGGCTTTTCTTGCTCATGTCTCCAGCTACAATATCCTGGGGGCAGAGGAAGGACATGTCACAGATGCAGCCCTTTGACTGTGGGGCACTCGAAGCCCTGATCCTCTTTCCTGCCTAGCCTTGTCCGACTGGGGCCTGGGCCTGCCCACCTGCCTCCTTATGGGAGAGCCCAGGGGAGGAGGTAGGAAAGGAAAGGTGGCACCATCTACTTGCCCTGGGCCAACCAGTTTCCCCACATGACCTTCCACTCTGGGGGCCACTGGGGGCAGCCTGGTGAACCCACCCCCCAAAAGTCCTAGTGCTCTGTCTACTCACATGTCAGCCTAGACAGTCTCAAACTTGCCTTACCAAGGAGACCCTGCCTGGCCCTGGGATGGTTCCTACCTTGCAGGAGGAAGCCTTGGCAGTGGACTGAGCCTGCACCTCTCCTGTCTCCCATCGGCTCTTGGTGCTTGCCACAGCCATGCTGGGCAGCTCAATGGAGGGTTGGCGGACTAGCTTGGGGGTCCGGCCAGCAGTCTGCAGAAGAGAAAGAGCCCAGGACCACTTTAGTGAATAGCCACATGCGACATGTCAGAGAGGCCAGTGTGAGACCCTCCAACACACAGACAACTTCCTCTATATCTTTGTATTTCCATAGAAGTGCTTTCCCAGTGAAGGGCTAGAGCAGGGCATGCTGGAAAAAAAAAAGCATATTCCTCCATTTGGTGTACTCATGAAACACCCTCTTGATCTGAAAAGCACAGGTAATATGGTGGTTTAGGAGACAGATATGGCACTGTCATGCTGCTCATGGCAAAGGGCTGGAGGAGCATGGATTAAAAGGAGAGGTGTTGGTTGGAGAGAGGGATATCGGTGGGATGGACAAGTGTTGGTTGAATGGAGGGGTGTAAGTTTGAATGAGTGGTGGTTGGATGGAGAGGTGTTGGTTGGATGGAGGGGTCTTGATTGAATGGAGGGGTCTTGTTTGGATGAAAGGGTCTTGCCTGGATGAAGGATACTGGTTGGTTAGAAAAGGTCTTGGTTGGGTGGAGGGGTATTCATTGGAGGAAGTGGTCTTGGTTGGATGGAAAGGTCTTGGTTAGATGGAGGGGTCTTGCCTAAATGAATGAAGAAGTATTGACTGGATGGAGGGGTCTTGATTAGATGGAAGGTGTAGGTTGGATGGAGGGCTGTTGGTTGGATGGTGGGATATTGGTTGGATAGAGGGGTCTTGGTTGAATGGGGGCGGGATATTGGTTGGATGGAGGGTGTAGGTTAGATGGGACATGGGTGCATGAATGGAGGAGGGACCCAGCAGAAGAAGAGAGGCCTAAACATACCTCGATGGCCTGGGTGTATTGCTCCAGCCGCTCATCAATCTTGGAGATGGGCAGGGCTGGCTGGGACTTCTTCACACTGTTACTGGAGGGTAGGAGAAGGGTTACTTACACCCATGCTCCCTCACTTGGCTTGTACACCCCACCCCAAGTGCCTACCAGAGCTCCCTCAGGCCCCTGGATCTCTGGCCCCTGGACCTCTCTCTTCAACCCTCTCTTGGGGAACCCCAAGTCCTAGTCTGGAAAGCAGCAGGCACACCTCTTCCTGATGGAGCGTTTCAGGGACTCGGTTCTGTCGACGAGCTGCAGAGGGCAAGCAGAGATGTGAGCCTTCAGCCAGAGCCCACCACCTCCCTCCCATTGCCCCAGTGGCTCCTATCTACCAATCCAGCCCTCCACTGATTCATTTCTCAGGGTTGTGCTGAGTGCCTGGCTTGAGGGGATAGCAGAGAAAGAGCAAGATGAGCCTATTCTTGGAGGTAATGTGTGGCTGCCTCTCTGGGGCTGTCATTTGGTTGTGATTCTGGGAAAGAGGAAAAGGCAGCAGGCTCTGGGGTTTGACGTACTTTGGTGTTGGGGCTCAGGGGAGGCGAACCCTGTTCAGTAGTGCCCTCCAAGACCAGGGGGCTGGGTGTCCTGGACTGCTGGCATTTCTGGTGCTAGGAACAGAATATCTGAGGTTATATGATGAACACCCCCTTTGCACCCCTCCTGCCCCCCCACCCCAGGACCTGTTGGAGCAAACATTTTCCCTCCCTGGGCCGCAGGCCCTTTCCAGCCCTGACATGCTCTGGCTCTCGAGTTATCTGCAGTAGGGACTGGTGAGTCTGGAGGAGAGTCACTTGATCCCAGGGCCAGCAAGCCCCTCTATCCTCTGAGAATGGGGGTGCTACAGAGTCTGGGGCTGGGGGTGGGCCCCCTTTCTAGGCCAGCCCTACAAGGCCCACAGAACACATAGTCAGGAGACACAGACCCAGCCCACCCCAAGGGGAGGCCCCACCACCTGCTCATCTGCCACCTCAGCTTCTGCTGGCCCCAGGCTGCCCTGGATGGTCCCCTCTGGGTTCTTGGGCTCTGTCTCCTCTGCTCCCAGCCCCTCCTGGAGCTCCGAGCTAGGGCTCAGGTGCAACTCCTCCAGGGGCACTCTGGCTGGGCTCTGCTCATCACCATCCTGGTTCCCGCAGGCGTGCTGGTGGGGCCTGGGGAGGAAGAAGGAGGCAATCCCATAGAAACTCATTCAGTTGCTTGCCTCAAGTCCCTTCCTGTTTCTAAACCTCAGTTTCTCCATCTGAAAGAGGAGGCTGGTCAGACCAGCTGAATGCCAAGGAATCCTGAGACCCCAGCCTCACTGGGGAAATGGGTCCAAGGATATTCAGAGGCAGCCCTCCATCCCTGGGGCCCTTTGGTGAACAGTGCCCACGGCCCCAGCTCAGCTGCGCAAGACTTTCTGTCGACTGTGGGCCACCCGATGTGCAGGATCTCTGGACAGGCCCCAGCCCCCCGCCGTGCTTGTCCATGTCCACCCTGCTGGCCTCGGCCCCCACTTGGCCTCGGCCCCTGCCCTGCTCCGTGAAGAAGGCAAGTAGCTTGAGGAGGATGGGTTTTACACAGGAGTGGGGCAGGGTCTGTGGGAGGTTTGGGGGCTGGTCAGCTGGATGGCAAGGCAAGGGCAGAGGTCACAGTTAGAATCACACCCCTGAATAGAGGGGCTGCCTGCACTGGCCATGCCTGCCGGCGGCCAGCGTGGCTCTACCTTTGCGCAGAACTGAACCTGGGTAAGAGGGGAAATTCTCGCATTTTCCATGATTTCACGCCCCTTGGGGTTGGTGCCAGCCAAGACCCAGACCCACCGCCCAAGGTGGGTCAGTCCGAGCCAGCAGCAGGCACACAGAGGGCCCATTCAGCTGCGGCGGGCACCAGGACTGGGCAGGTGTGGGGCGGGGAGGAGGCCTGCTTGAGAACCCAAGGGTTTGACAGAAGAGCCAAAGTGCCCCCTGCTGTTGGGAACGGCTGTGGCCTGTGGCGGGAGAGGAGGGAGCCAGCCTATAGCCAGGGACACCAGTGTACAGCCCGTCCTTGCTGACCCCAGACCCATCTTAGAAATGCAGAGTGTGCACTGATTCCCAAAGGCAGATGGGCGAAACTGAGGCATAGATGGGGACTGGTGGGCAGGGGGTCGGCCAGGACCAGGGCCCCAGCGAGGTAGCTGATTCCTGGGGTGTGGGAGCCTGCTTGTAGGGTGGAGGAAGGGTGGCGGGATGATTGGAGGGGTCTGAGCTAGAGCTCGAGGCTTCTGAGGGGCCTTGAGAGGTGGGAGGTGGCCCAGAGATGGGAGAGACATGGGTCTGGTGACACTCAAGGCAATGGGGACCCTGCCCCTCAAGCTTGAAGCTCCTGAGCAGAGCTTGGACCCTGCTCATAGTCAGGGGCCCTAAGCACGCCTGCAGGGTGTGGGGAGCACTCGACCCCTGAATTGGGGTGGGGGTGAGGCTCGGGGAGCAGCCCCCCATCCCTGGGCCCCAGGGGCGCTTTGGCCCCCACCTCCGCCTGCCCCGTTCAGACCAGCAAACACGTCTGCACATCTGGAAAGCTTGTCCCTCCAGGCCGGCTCACAGGCCCGCACATCTGGAAATACCTGCTCCCCTCCGTGGGAATGGAGATCAGCCAGCCCCGAGGGAGGAAGGGGCGGGCGGGCGGCAGGGGCGCAGAGCCTCCATTACGTAAGTGGGCTGCAGATGTGTGCTGATGTGGCAACACCCGGCCCGGGCCGCAGCTGGTCTGGACGGGGCCCAGGGGCCCTGGGGAGCCCAGGAATGAGATTTCCTCCCCAGCCCTCCCCGCAGCCCCTCGGCCCGCCGCCCCGCCGTCTAGCTCTCTTCCTCCCTTCCCCCTGCTCCCAGCTCCAGGGCATTTTGCGGGGCTGGTGGCTTTCTCAGGCACAGGTTGGGGGCTTGGGGGGAGCCCCTGCCTGGCAGCCCTGTCTCCAGACTTTGGCCCCCACTTGCCTGTCCTCCTCCTGCTGCCCCTCCGGACTTTCGCCCCAAGGGGGCTCCCCACAGTTGGAGGTCTCCCCGGCTCCCCAGTCCTGTGGCCGCTGCTCTGGCTTCTGGGACCAGTCGCTGAAACCCTCGTCCTCATCTGGTTCAGGTGCCTCTGAAGGCTTCAGGCTGAGGCTGAAAGAGTAGCACAGGGTGCTCAGAGCTGGGCCAGGCCCCGAGGGGCAGTGCTATTCCCATCACCCACACCTGCTCCCTTCCTTGGACCCTGGGCTCCAGGGCTGGGGGACTCTATCTGCTGGAGGCAGCACCCCATGGCTGGGCTGAGCCTCCCCATTGTCAGAGAGTCCCTGAGGGCAGGGCTGTGTCTCCCCCACAGTCTGGAGCTGTCTGAGGCCAAGGTTGTGTCTTACCCTCTTACCCAGGACCCCCCCAAAACAGGGCTCTATCTCCCTCATGAGTCAAAAGTTCCCAAAGAGCTAGGCGCTGCCTCTGCCACCAGTCTAGGGCCTGTTAGGACCTGGGCTATGCCTCTCCCATCAGTCTAGGGTCCCCTGAAAGCTGGAATATGCCTCCCACACCAGTCTAAGGCCTCTCAAGAGCTGGGCTGTTTCCTCCATCAGTTGAGGCCCGCCCCCCCCCCAGAGCTGGGCTGTCTCTTCCATCAGTCTAGGGCCTCTGAGGACTGGGCCATGCCTCTCCCATCAGTCTAGAGTCCCCTGAGAACTATTCCATGCCTCCCCCATCAGTTTAGGGTCTCTTGAGACCTGGGCTATGCTTCCTCCATCACCTCAGGGCTCCCCAGGAGCTGAGCTATGCCTCTTCCATCAGTCTAGGGTCTTCTGAGAGCTGGGCCATGCCTTCTCCATCAGTCTAGGGTTCTTGAGAGTTGAGCTGTGTCTCTCCCATCAGTCTGGGTCCCCTTAAGAGCTGAGCCATGCCTCTCCCATCAGTCTAGGGCCTTCTGAGAACAAGGCCATGCCTCCCCCATCAGTCTAGGGTCCGCTGAAAGCTATTCCATGCCTCTCCCATCAGTCTAGGGCCCCCTGAGGGATGAGCTATGCCTTCCCCAGTAGTCTAGGGCCTTCTGAGAACTAGGCTATGCCTCCTCCATCAGTCTAGGGCCTTATGACAGCTGGCCATGCCTCCCCCATCAGTCTAGGGCCCCCTAAGGGATGGGCTATGCCTCCTGCATTAGCCTAGGGTCCCCTGAGAGCTATTCCATCCCTCCTCCATCAGTCTAGGGTCTCTTGTGAGTCAGGCTATGTCTCTCATCAATCTGGGGGACTCTCAATAACTGGGTTATACTTCTCTCATCAGTCTAGGACCTTCTGAGAACTGGGTCATGCCTCCCTGATCAGTCTAGGGCCTTCTAAGGGATGGACTATGCCTCCCCCATTAGTCTAGGGCCTTCTGAGAATTGGGCCATGCCTCCCCCATCAGTCTAGGGCCTCTCAACAGCTGGGTTATACCTCCCTCATCAGTCTAGGGCCTTCTGAGAGCTGGGCCATGCCTCCCCCATCAATCTAGGGTCCCCTGAGAGCTGGGATATGCCTTCCCCATCAGTCTAGGGTCCCTCAAGAGCTGGGTTATACCTACTCCATCAGTCTAGGGTCCCCTGAGAGCTGGGCTATGCTGCCTCCATTACTCTAGGGCCTTCTGAGAACTGGGCCATGCCTCCCCATCAGTCTAGGGTCCCTGAGAATTAGGCCATGCCTCTCCCATCAGTCTAGGGTCTCTTGAGAGCTGAGTTATGCCTCCCTCGCTTAGTCTAGGGTTCTTGAGAGCTGAGCTCTGCCTTCCTCATCAGTCTAAGGCTCCCCAAGAGCTGGGCTGTGCTTCCCCCCCCTCAGTCTAGGGTCCCCTGCCTGCTGGGCTGTGCCTCCTCTATCCCCCTGGGGTCCCCGGTCTTGCTCTACCCCCTTAGCTGAGCCCCCAGGGCTGTGGTGACATTCTCCTTCCCCAGGAAGCCCCTGCACCCAGTCCCCTCATGGCAGGCCTGAGATCTGGCGCTGGTGGGCCCCCCTCTGCCCCCAGTCCCTGCCATCTAGATGGAGGACCCGGCCTGAGGGGCCATGACCGCTGCAGCACCCCACCCCACCCGGAGCTGCTGACTCGGAGAAAATGGAACAAAACAGCGGCGGGAGGAAGGGGGGCATTATTGTAAAAACAGCCCAGCCCGGCCGCGGGGGCCTCCTGGGCCCAGGGAGGAAACGAGCCGGCCTGCGGCCCCGCCAACTTGGACGCAGCCTCCATGAGTCACCGGCAGCAGGGAGCTTGGGCGGGGGGCTCCGGGGCCAGGGCCACGCAGCTGGGGTCAGTGTCGGTCCAAGCAGGAGCCGGGGCCACGCAGGGCGGCCAGAGCCTGAGTCAGTGCTCTGGGAGGCGGGCTGGGAGGGGTGGCCGCACGTGAGTCCATCCGGCCGGCCGGCCAGCAGGCTCGCTTGTGCCGGGCGTTTTGGGGACCCTCACCCTGAGAACTCTCCCCACTCCTGCTCCTGGGCTGAGCCCCTCCACGGGCTCACCTGCCCGGGGCCCAACCACCAGCACACTGCTCTGCCCACGGGTGCAGGGCCAGGCGAGCTGGTTGGGTGGGGGTGGGAGGGACAGCTTACAGGGTCTCCTGCTCAGGCAGCTCAGGGGACTGGCCGCCTCTGTCCTCGTCCTGGGCCCGAAGCTGCCGGTCCCTCTCCCGGCGGCGCCGCTCCCGGGCGGCCTCCTCCTCATCTTCCACGCTCCACTGAGTGGTGAGCCTGGGGAGTAGCAAGACACAGTCACACCACTGCCTGCACCCTGCCAGTCCGGTCCAAGCAAGACTCTCCTGTCCGGGTCGTGTCCTTAAGGCAGATGTTATGTCATGAATGTGCCCTCAGGCCCAGGGGGCAGCTCCCAGGGCTCTGGAGGCCTGAGGACGGAGGGGCTCCTGTGTTCAGGCAAGCCCAGAGCCACCCCAGTGCTGAATGAGACCCCTGTGTCCCCTCCACCAGCCAGGTTCCTTCAGCCTCATCAGAGCCAGGACCCAGACAGGCACAGTCCTAGGGCTGCAGAGGGCATGGGACAGGGCTGTTGGAGAGGCCTGAAGGCTGGTGCCCCATGTCCTACCTGAATCAAGGGACTGTGGCCTCAGCCAGTCAGGTGGTGCCAGGCCGGGCTGGGGTCTGGCCAGGGGCAGACCCGGCTAGGCAGCCACCTCGTCACCCATCCACCCCAGCTGGGATGCTCCCTCCTGCTCCCCAAGGGCCTGGCCTGTTGGAAGAAGGTGGCCCCCCAAAAGGGCCCAAAACCCACAGAAAAGGCTGCCTCCAGCCTGAGCCTGACCTCTCTCTGGGCTGTTTCACAGATGAGGAAACTGAGGCCTACATGAGAGAGCTTCCTCTCCCAGTGTCTGCTGACCTCATGGATTCTCAGGGTCCCTCACTCAGGACTGCACGAGGTGGGCCTGGGACCCTGGCCCTGGCCCACAGCTCTCATACCCTTGGTGTCTGGGGAGGGAGCTCCCCAGGCCTTGGCCACCGACATGGCCCTGTCCCCCCAGTCTCCCTGGACCCCAAGAGGGGAGTCCTGGTCTCTGCTTCTGCAGGGGTCTCAGTCCCCTCCTGCTGGTGTCCGCTGCCTGACCCTGCAGCCTGCTCCTCCTGCCTTGGCCAGGATGGCCGGCTCCATGGTCTCAGCAGCCCTGCCAGCCATGATCTAATCTCTCCTCAGTCCTCCCAGACAAAAGCCAGGCCTCTTCACGGCCCCCGCTTTGGGCCCACTCTCCCCACCACGGCTCCCTGGGGATCCCAGCCATGCTCAGACCTCAGCACCCCGAGTCTGCCCACCCTCACTCATCAGCACTGAGTTGGCTCCCAACCCTGGGGCCCCGGGGAACCTTTCCTGCCCCACATCTGGCTCCCATCCTGCTCCAGGGCCTTGGCTCAAAGCCATGGGGCCATGTTTTCTGGAGAGGTAGCACCCAGGGTTCTCTTGACTGTTGGGGACCTGGGGTCCAGGGCCTTGTCCACCATTCACACTGGCAGGCCCTCTGAATGGAGGGTGGGAGCATGTGGGTACAGGGGGAGCTCGTGCTAGGTCTCTGGCTGCAGGATGGAGAGAGTGGGCCCAGTGGCCTTCTTGGGGGGCAGCCCCAGGGGCACCCTGGGAAGGATTCCTGGTCCTTCCTGACAAGATTGGCCATCTTGCTCCCCTTGCTCCCATGTCTCGGCTGCGGGTGCCTATGGGCATGTCTGTGTCGGCCAGTGGGCGGTGCGTGGGTGCTTGTGCACGACCAGGCGTGGCGTGGGTGGCCCCATCCATGTACTTATGTCCACGGCCTCAGGCCCGCCCCATGTCCACTCTCAGGAACTCCCATGGGCGGTTTCTCCTGCTCCCCAGACCCTTCCACCAAAATCCGAGCACAGGCACCACACTGCGTCCCGTCACCCCTGACACAGATATGCACAGCACCTCTGGGGGCCACTGTATGGCAATGTGTCCAGGCCACAGAAGCCCCATGCAGGCTGGCTCTCTGCAGAGACTCCCCCACGGACACGCACCGCATCGCCGGGCCTCCCTCACACACACAGACACACACATCCTCACGTGTCCATGCTCCCAAATGCCCCACAACACGTACATGCTTGCACACCCTCAGATGTCCACCTGCACACGCAGACTCAGAAAACAAGGCGCGGGGCGGAATGGCGGAATGGCGGAATGGCGGCATCCTGGTTCCTGGTGCTCCTGCCATAGCCCCAACAGTGGCCCGGGAGGGAGATTGAGGCATGTTTTCTGAGAGCAGCATCCCTAAGGAGCCGGCCCTCCGAGGGCCACCCTTTGCCACCTGCCGTCTGCCTGTGCTTTCCTGAACCTCCCCAGGGCAGGGTAGGAGTGCAGGGTAGGGGTCTCTGGGTGTCTCCCCCAGCCCCACTCGGGGAGACCCAGCGGCCTGAGGACAAGGAGCCCTCCCCCTCGCCTGCTCCCTCCCGCCAGCCCCAGGATGTGAGTAATGCAGCCCCTCCTGGCCCCTCCTGTGACCTCACCCTCACTGTTCCACAGCTGGGCTCTGTTCTGGGAACTGAGAGGGGGCGGCTCTCCTGGGGTGGGGTGGGGGCCTCTGGCCTGGGAAAGGCGCCCCCCTTCCCCGGCCAGCAGCCCAGACCCCTTGGCAGGCTGAGCGGAGCTGTCAGGACACCGGCGATGCCCCCCCTCCGCCCCCGCCCCATGGCCCCTGGCTCAGCCCGAATGCAGCTGTAAGGGATTTGCTGTTCCTTAGCAAATGCAATTAGGCTGTTTCCTGTGTCTGTTCTGGCTCCGAGCAGCCAAGGGTCCAGCCCCAGGGGCTGCGAGTGGGGCTCCGCACCCCCAGCAGCAGGCTCTGCCACGGGGCCTTGCCCCACTCACCAGTGTGCGCAGACCCCAGCTTCCCCATTCTGGGTGGGGGTCCCCAAGTTCAGGGGCTGCCCCTGCTGGCCCCTGCTCGAGGCACCAGCCCCCTCTCTCCCCCCGCTGCAGCCCCTCCAGTCTCTCTACCAGGGTCCAAGGATGAGATGGTCCTGAGCCTGCCTGGCCCTCCCTGCGGTCTCACGGTCTCACCTCCTTCCTCCTCCTTCCTGCCCCCCTGTCGTGTCCCCCCCCCCCAACGCAGCCCTGCGCCTAGGGTTGGTCCCAGCTTGACTATGCCCCCTGCAGGCGGCTTGTGGGTCACCCCATCTCTCCTGGTGCCTAAAAGTCAGCCCAGAGTCATGGGGAGAGCTTGGCAGTGGGTGGGGGGGCTCCCCGCCAGAGGAGTTCTTCCTTTAGGCCTACAGGGGACCCTCCTGGCCGCAGGTGTCCTCCACCACAGCGGGTAGAAGCTAGGAAGTGGGACCGGCACCCCATGGGGAGTAGGAAGCACAGGTCTCTGGTGGCCCACCTCCCCAGGGTCTCCTACACTTCCACCGGGGTGGACACTTGCAGTGCGACTGGTCCCTTGAGTGGCCAGAGAGCCCATGAGCAAAGGACAGAGTGAGGGGAATGAGCTCACGGAAAGGCCTTCTTAGTGTTGGCTTCCAGGGGTCCCCAACAACCAGAGAGCAGGCCCCCAAGGGCAGAGGTCGGGAGCCCTGTCAGGGAGCTTGGGGGAGGGCAGCTGTGGCTGGACAACTTGGAGGGTGCCCCTTGCTGGTCAGGCAAGGCAGGGTCCTCCCTGCAGTGCAGGGAGGATCTGGGATCTTGTGGCACTGCCAGGGTGCTGGCTGTCACTCATCCTCACAGAGAGGCAGAGGGTGCACCTGTAGGGGGGAGAGCCTGGAGTGGGTGGGGCAGCGGGAGGGGCACGCTGCTGCCCCGGGCCAGGGGTGTGGGTATGGGTGCTGCAGCTGCCGGGAACCTGGCTTCTCCACACCCCACCCGCTGCCCCTGGCTCGGGCCCAGCCCACCCTCCCAGCCATCCCCCTCCAGCAGCACCTTTCTGGGTGTGTCTCTGCCCCGCTGGGCATGGGGAGAGACAACCTCTTTTCTCGAAGGCACAGCCTGGGGGGGGGAGGTAGACCCCCCCCTCCCCCCGCAAGCCCAAACCCTGCCCAGAGGGAGCCCAGGAGGCCACCTCGAACTGAGGTCTGAAAGATGAGCCAGGGAGAGGGTCTGCAGAGGAGAGTCGAGAAGGCCAGTGGCCCAAGAGCCCAGTGTGGCCACAGCCAGGGAGGGGCAGCTGTGGGCAGCTGGACAGGAGGGTCTCTGAGTCCCCAGGGGACAGCCCTGAGAGGTCCTGATCAGACCTTCTGATTAGCATAGGGGGGCAGGAGTGGGGACGCAGGCATCCTGGGGAGGTGGCGTGGGCAGACAGCAGCCTATAGAGCTGCCACGTGTCTCCGTCTGCCCCGCACCCCAGTGAGGGCTTGGGCAAGCAGAGTGTGGGGTGCATGGGGACTCTCAGGGACACGGTCAGGAGGGCCTGCCATTGAGTAGGGACCCAGGCCAAACTGGGGAGAGCCCAGGGGATCAGAAACCCCTAAGGGAGCTGGGGAGGCACCACCAGGGAGCAGGCCTGGGGCACAGAGAAAGGCCTGGAGGGCCCCCTTCGTGTCTCCCTCCCTCCTCCCCCATGCTGGGTGCTCCTAGGGGTTAGAGCTCCAGGGATGGGGATAGCCTGGGCCTTCACCCCACCCTGGGGCATGGGGGGAGCTTGGTGTCCCTGCTGAGTGCCCCATTCCACCCTGCTGCGCAGGAATACAGCCCTTCCTGACTCTCCCCTTTATGGTCCCTCCCAGGAGAGGCGGGGCAGGGTGGGGGCGGATTAGGTCTCTGGGAGACCTCCTGAGGAGGTCACCTCAGGAGGAGGGGCGGGGCCAGGGCTGTGGTTTTGGCCTTTCTCACATCCTTCCCAGGGTGATACTCCAGGTCCGGCCTCAGCTCCCCAGCTATAATAAGGGGTGCTGACATTGCCCAGCCAGGTGTGGACTGAGACCCCTCTCTGGGCCACCCTAGCTCCTGCTTCCTCTTGGGGGTGCTGTTGGCAGACCTGGGCCCCCCAAAAGGGAAGCTGGCCCACACCCCACCCCACATCCCTCCTGGCCCTGCTGGCAGGTCGCAGCTGCGAAGCCTTCCCAGAGGAGAGGACATCTGCCTGCAAAGCTGGCTTCCCCACCATCCCAGGGGGTTGGTACCCCAAAAGGCACAGGCCAGGGGCACAGGCTGATCCAGGAGACATGGGGCTCAGTGGCAGCCTCTGGGAGCCCACAGCTGGCCAGACAGAGGCCAGCCCTGCGATGACATCCACATTCCACATGTGCCAGCCCACGGCATCATACAGCAGCCCCGAGAGCAGGGCTCTAGCTCCTTCCCAGCCCCTGGGGGGATTCTGGGCTCTCTGAACCCTGCCTCAGGGGAGAGGGGGCAAAGGTCTAAGCAGCCTTTCTGCTGGCATCTTTCCATCCACATGAGCCTTGAGCCCCCAGGCAGAAGGGGTGTCCCCTTCCCACCATGAGGCTGGCCCCTCCTTCATTAGTGTCCTCTCCATAGGGCCCTGGCCGAGCCTCTTTGCCCAGCAGCCCCTCCTCTTCTCCCAGTAGGGCAGCACTTGGGGGCCTCTTATTTGGGGGAACCCCGAGCTGCCCCACATAGCCCCCAAAGCCAAGGAATCCCCCTTCTGCCTGTCTTTCCTGGCCGACCACAGGGGCAGACTATGGAGGGTAGTGCTCTGCAGTCACCAGGGACCCCTCAGGAGCACTGGTGCCATGCCCTGCTCCACCTGAGATCCCCATCCCTGGCCTCAGAATGCCACCTGGCTCTCACCCCACTGGGGGGGCACCATCACCCCTGCGGATGGCCAAGGAGTGGGGCTGGAAGGTCTCCTCCCAGGAAGGGGAGGCAGCACCCACAGCCACCACAGCCACCATCTCCAGCCTCCCTCCCTGAACTGGGCTCCTGGTCCCCCTTGATGACACCCTGATGTCTACAGCGGCTCAGGTCTGCAGTCCAGCCCTCTGCGCATAGGCCTGGGCTGGCCTGTCCCCCCATGTGTCCCTCCCCTCAGCCTCTGGCTCCTCCCCTCCCTCCCTGAGCCAGCCCTCTGTCCTGCCAGGTGCTGAGGGCCCACACACAGCCAGGTCCCTGCCCTCCGGGACCCTAGGGGCCGACCCCAAGCAAGGCTCAGGGACCACAGAGGAGGGCCCCATTCTGAACCAGGGGGATTAGCCCTCAGGAAGTGCCCCCAGGGCAGGGGCGCCCATGCCTGTGCCCGGCCTGGCAGGACGGGGGACACGGTGGGCAGACAGACGCCCATCAGAGAGGGTGGCGAAGCAAATTGGCACGCGGGCGTCCCTACCCCTCCCTTCTGCTCTATCGCCCCCCACCACCCCCTAGGTCCAGATGTAAAGCCCACACCCCTCCCAGGGCAGCGTGGTCCCAGCCCACCCCACGTGGGTGCCCCTTGGGAGTCATCTGTCCCTGTGGCCACGTCTTGCTCCAGTCCCGCCGGGCCCCAGCCCTGCCCTGGGCCCCTGACTGCTGCCTGGTCACTGGCGCCGCCCCCCCCCCCCCCCCCCCGCTGTCCTCACGTGTGTGAGCTGCCCCTGCTATAGGGTCCTGGCCAGACCGGTCCCTCCCGTGAGTGCCCTGGGCAACGCCCGGACCCCAGCCTCCGGCCACAACCATCACCCCAGACAAGCCATGTGCAACTGCCGGGACCCTTGAAGGCTCCGGGGGGCCAGCCTCCCAAGGCCAGTCAGGGCAGCCGCGGCCCAGGCCCACCCATCACACCGCCGGCCCCCAAGGCATCCAGGCTGGGAGGGCGGACCCTCATCGTCCGCTCCAGTGGCCCAACGGGAAGTGGGGACTCACTGCTGCTCGGTGTCCCCACACCCTGGCAGACGGCTCCAACCTGGGGGAGATGGAGTCTATGCCCCCAAAGCCTTCCCAGGGGGGCTTTGCCCGCTTAGGAGTCCCCTCTACAGCCTGGCTCCACTGAGCACCGACCTGGGAGCCCCGAGGACCTCTGGACCCCAGACCGCTCTCTCCCAGGCTTCCCCTTGGTGCACAGAGGCTGGTCGGGGACTGTCCACTTCCGCCCCACAGTAGGGGATCCAGAACCAAACTTGAGGTCCTGCTGGCTGGTCCATTACCTCCCTGTTGCTGGGCGTCCTACCTCCTATGATGTGCTCTGTGCTCAGCCTCTTGCCCTGGACCCTGTGGGCCTGGGGTCAGAGGTCCAGGCCCCGCTCTCTCCAGGTGAGGCTGCTTGTGGGACTCCGGCGTGGCTGTGAGTGGCACCAGCCCTGTGCCCCTCTTCCCTCTGCCCTACGCACTGCACTCGCCACGCAGTCCTCCTGCGAGTCCCTGACCACAGCGCCGCAGGGGTCTGGGCCAAGTGTCACGGCTGCCCAGGAGGCTGCCCGGCCCCGGCCCCTCCCCAAGCCGCATCCTTCACGGCGGCGACTCGCCCCTGCCCCCTGCCCCGCCTGTGCGATGCTCAGGCCCACCTCTGGGCCACACGGCAGACTGACCGCGAGGTGTCCCCCACCTCACCTCTGGGTCCGACCCAGGCTCCTCTCGGCGCTGGCCGGCCCTCCGGGGGAGCCCGTCACTCCCGAGCCAGGCTGGGCGGCCTGGCACGGCTCTAGCACTGCTCATGGGCCAGGCTTTGGCACGTTCCGGGACACGCGACCGGTGGCTGGCACCAGCTAGAGCCTCTGCCGCCCTCCCCCTCGTCCTGCCCGCTCCTACCCGGGTGGTTCTTCCTCAGCCCTGGGGTCCCGCACACGGCGCTCCTCCTCAGCCCCACCCCGGGGTCTCAGAACCTGGATGCCCCCACGGCGGGAGTCACAGCCTGGCCTCCAACAGCCGGCTGCGGGCTCCCAGCTCTGCACACCCCCCAGCTTTGCCCCCCGGCTCTCCCCCACAGCCTGTCCCCCAGCTCTCCCCGCCCGGCTCTGCATCCCCAGCTCTGCCGCCCCCACCCCGGGCTCTGCACATCCCCCACCCGGCTCTGCCCCTCCAACTCCCCCCTCCCCCGGCTATGCACCCCCAGCTCTGCCCTCCGGCTCTGCACATCCCCCCAGCTCTGCACCCCGGCTCTGCACCCCTGGCTCTGCCCCCCCTGGCTCTGCCCCCACCAGCTCTGCTCCACCTGGCTCTGCCTTCCCCAGCTCTGCAGCCCCTGGCTCTGCACCCCTCGGCTCTGTCCCCCGACTCTGTCCCCCGACTCTGCCCTCCTGGCTCTGCACCCCCAGGCCCCGAGTGTGCGGAGCAGCCCAACCCTCCGCCTGATGCTGCTGGAGCCCTGGGTGCCCTGCCTGCCCCCCACCCCGGCCCCTCCTCTGAGGGGCTCCTCACTGCCACCCGCCCCCATGGAGCATCTGGGGGGTGCTGGGGGTGGGCCTGAGGAGCCGGGGGCGGTGCCACAGGACTAGCCTTGATCAGTGTCCTCATGCCCCCTCCTGCCTTGTGTCCTGTGATTCCCCAGAACCCTCTCCCACCTGCCCCCCAGGCCTCAAACCTCCCTGAGCCTCAGCTCCCTAGGCACAATAACGGGTACACGGGCTGGCCTTGGGATGGTGTACTGGCCGAGGTCGGGTAGGACTTGCCCAGGTCACTGTCCCTGAGGACCCTGCCCAGAGCTGGGGGCTATGTGACCCCTCACGGCTGGCCTGTGGCTCCTGCGGTTGCCCCATTACAGGAGAGGATGCAGAATGGAGTGGGGTGGCATCCGACCTGGGGCTCCCCCAGCCGCCAGGGAAGGCACATTGGGGTTTTAGCTCCATGGATCTCAAAGGCTGGCGCAGGGTGGCAGGAGGGTCGGGTGGGGAGAGCGTGCACCCCGCCATGCGGCCCCAACCCTGGTGCACGAATTCCCCTCTGCCCCTCTCTGTCCTTCCTCCCCGTGGGGGTTCTCTCTTGGCCCTCGCTTGGCCTCTTGGCCTTCCCTCCCTCCTTTCTGGCTGGTGCCTCCTCCCATCTCTGCGGTGGGCCAGGAGCGGGCAGTAGATGGGGCCGCCCCACCTCCCACACTCAGCACCCACACCACCTGGCTGTCGGGGCCTCCTCCCCTCTGCTGCTGGGGACAGTGGGACAGACGGTGCAGAGTGAACAGCCCGGGAAGGACAGGGTGGGAGGGGACATGTGGGAGGAGACACATGGGATGGACACTGTGGGAGGGGACACATGGGAGGAGATACATGGGATAGACAGCATGGGAGGGGACACTGTGGGAGGGGACACATAGGAGGAGACACATGGGAGGAGACACATGGGATAGACACCATGGGAGGGGACACTGTGGGAGGGGACAGTGTGGAACAGACAGTGTGGGATGGACAGTATAGGACGGACAGTGTGGGAGTGGACATGTGGGAGGGGCTGCCGAGCCTCCACAGCACCCACGCCCCTGGAGCACCCCATGTCTGCCCTGTCCATCCCTTCTCTTTGTTGTTTTCCCTCCACTTCTCCTTCCTATTGGCCATCATCCCATTCCCTTGTCCCATCGAGTCCTGTCCCTTCTGTCCCCTTCCTATCCCTGTCTGTCCCATTGTTTCCCACCCCATCCCCATCTTACTCTTGTCCCTGTCTCCCTCCTATCTTGTCCTGTCATTCTATTCCCATCACTGTCCCTGTCCTGTCCGCATTCCATCCTGTCCCCATCCTACCCCCGTCCTGTCCCTATCTGATCCCCATCCCATCCTGTCCTGTTCCCATTCCATCTTGTCCCTGTCCTCGTACCTACCTCTCCCTGTCCCTGTCTGCATCCTATTCGCATCCCATCCTATCATGTCCCCATCCTGCCCTATCTGGTCTCCATCCCATCCTGCCCTATCTAATCCCCAATTCATCCTGCCCTGTCCCCATCCCATCTGTCCCTGTCCTCATCCTGTCCCTCTTCCTGTCCCCATCCTATCCCCATCCCATCCTGCCCTGTCCCTGACCTGTTTCTGTCCTTTCCCTATTCCCGTCCTGTCCCTCTCCCCATCCCTGTCCCCATCTTGTCCCCATTCTGCTTTATCTGATCCCCATCCCGTCTCTGTCCCCATCCTATTCCCATCCCATCCTGCCCTGTGCCCATCCTATCCCTGTTCCCATCTCTTCCCTGTCCCTTCCCTGTCCCTGCACACCCTCTTTCTGCCCTCATGGGGACCCCTCATCCCTCACCCCCTCTTCTTTGTCCTGCTTCACTCTCTCTCACTTTTTTCTCTCTCTCTTTATCTCTTCCTCCCCCCACACCTGCTAGGAGGTATTTTGGGAGCGTCTCACAGCCTGCTGGGCACATGGCCCCCTGGCCCCCAGCCTTACCTCAAGCCCACCTCAAGACCTCTCCCTTCCTAGGTGGGCAGCACCCTCCCCACCGCGTTCTCACCTTCCAGGGCCCGCAAACCGATCCCACGCTCTCCCTGTCCCCGGGGGCTGCCCAGGGCTTCCCCCAGCCGCAGCTCACACTTGCCCCAGGACACCTGTGTAGGTTGGACCCCAGCCACCAACCTGTGCTGAGCCACTCTGAGATAGACGAGGTGCTCCTGGGAGCCATGCCCTCTCCGGCCACCCTTCAGGGCCCAGGAGCCACAGGGTGCCCTCTCGAAGCTCCAGCAGGGGCTTGGCGGAGGCAAGTCCTCAGGTGCCTGGTGCACCCAGGCTGCTGCTCGCTCACCGCCCTGTCCTGCTCCGGTTCGCAGGATGGGACTGCAGCCTGAACCTCAGTGCTCTGGGCTCCGGCCCTGACGCCCTGCCCAGGGGGCTGGGCCACTCAGTCCCCGCACCCCCGCGATGCCAGCTCGCCAGGGTTCCTGGCGCAGCTCTGGCCGACAGACTGCCTGGTCCCAGGGCAGCACCACCCACCAGACACCCAGGCTCTGCCAGGGCGAGGGCCAGCCCCCCTCCCATCTGGGGCCCTGGGTGGGCCCGAGGCAGCCACGCCCCTTTGGACACTGGTTTGGAGGCCTGGCTCCCCCCCTCTGCCGCCACCCGCCCTGCCGCCACCGCCTTGTTGGGCTGGCCCATCCTTTGCCCTGCTGGCCACACCAGGGTCCCCAGAGGCCTCCCAGACCTGGCTGCCCAGGGTGGGAGGCCAGGCACGGAGACTGCCGTCATGCCTGCGGTGGATGTGTGCCCAGAGCGGCGGGCAGAGGGGCTTCACCAGGGCTCCCCCGGCCCACCGAGCCTCTCCAGGGGGACTGGGGTCCCAAATATCAAGAGACACTGCAGAGTGACCCCTGCAGCCCTTTCGGTCTGTGCCAGCCAAGACCCCACTCCACAAAGCCAGGCCCCCAAAGACCATTCAACCAGGTGGGCGGCCCAGAATCCAGGAGGTGAGGGGCTCAGGGTCCCCTTGCTGCCCCCAGCTCATTCCTAACATCAGCCTGGCCCAAGCTGTCGATCACCCAGGGGCATAGGAGGGAACCGCATGGGGAGGGACGGAGCCGGCCTGGGGGCACTGCAGAGGGGGGTCCCTGGCCGTTCCTGCCACCTGAAGCATCTTCCTAGGCTCTGACAGCTGGTGAGGACCCACATGGGCAGCCACAGTGATGGTGCCAAGGTTAGGGGGTGCTACGGGTGGGCACGGGGACAAGTCCCCCCTCCTGGGCCCGTTTTTAATGACTTAAACTGGATTCAATTTACACCCGGCCCTGCTGGCTTCCACATGAGCTTGTCACTAAGAGGCGCCACACCCTGCCCCTGGCGTCCCCCTTCCCACCCCACACCCAGGCGGCCCCCCAGCAAAGTGGGGGGACGGTGGGCGCGGGTGCCCCAGGGCAAGTCACCAGCCTCACTGAGCCTGGCTTTCTGTCCGTCAAATAGGCACACAGGGCCGTTTGCCCGGGCTTCAGGAAGTGCGGCCTGTGAAATGCAGGACAGGTGCTGATGTCAGGGAGGGTGGCAGGGATGCCAGTGGCCACCTGGCCACCTGTGGGTGGCTCACACCTGTGAGCGTCACCATGTGAGCTGTGTGGTTCGTTCACCACAGCTGGACCGGACCTCCTGGTGTTATTCTCTGGGAGACTCTCTCTCCCTTGCCCCCCACCTGCAGGACTTCGTGGGGAGCTCAAAGGGATGCTTCCTTCTCTCTCTGGCCCACTGGCCTCTGTAGGGAACTCTGGGTGCCCAGCACTTGCTCCCCCCGTGGACTCTATGACTGTCCTCCTGGGCCTCAGTTTCCCCATTTGTTAAGCAGCACTGATGAGCCTCTGGGATTAACCCGGGCACCACTGAGTCCTTTCTGGAGGGGGACCACAGCAGTGACTGCTGAGAGGACACATCCCAACTGGGCAGGAGGAGGAGCCCTGCCTGAGGATCCCCTGGTTAGCAGCGCCAGGACTCAACAGGTGTGAAGCTCAGGAACTGACTCGCAGGCTCACCTCATGAATGGGCAGGGTGGGGCTGCAAGGGAGCATGGCCCGAGGAGGGTCCCACACCCAGCTGCTGGTCCCAACCCCGAGGGGTAGCCCGTGGGCCGTGCCTGGGTGGGGCCAGGGGCGAGCCGTCACTCAGGGTGACGGGCCCCAACCAGCCAGAGCTGAGGGGCCCGGGGCTGCTCTCAGCCCACCTGAACACCTTGTCTCTCCTCCCTCCCAGAATCAGGACGTGGGTACAGCTGGGGATGCTGACATGCTTGTCCCTCCCTCCAGGAGCATGCAGTCTGCAGCATGCTCCGGGCCATTGAAGGAGAAGCCAAAGCAGGCTGCATGAAGGAGGCAGTATTTCAGCTGGGCCTTCGATGCCTGGAAGGGTAGAGGAGGAGGAAGAGCATTGCAGGCGGCTCAGAGTGATGTGATGAGCAGCCTGTGGCATGGCTCTGAGCCCGCCTCTGGCCTTTTGCTTCTGCTCTCTCTCTCCTCCTCTTCCAGGTATAGGTACCACCATGCCACTGCTTTACAAAGGAGGAAACTGAGGCCCAGAGATGCTAGGGTCCTGGCCCAAAAGCCTGAGATGCTGGAGCCAGGGGTCCAGCCCGGGGACGACCTGACTCTGAGGCCCAAGCACTCACCACAGCCCTACGGCACCTCCCATGCAGGGCTGGTGCGCTAAGGGGGTGGTGAATGTGGCCGCAAAGTCCAGCGTCATCATCTGTAAAGCAAGGGGTGACAGGGTGGTCGCCAGGGGCCAGCGGGAGCTCAGGCGAGGCCCAGGGAGCAGGGCTGAGGACCCACTTCCCGCAGCGGGCCTGGGCAGAGGCCCCCGGACCAGGGGAAGGTGCCCAGGGAGAGCAGCCCTGCCCAGGCCGGCGGGCGGGTGTGCAGGAGGGAAGCAGAGCGCACAGGGCCGCCGGGCGGGAGGACGACGCGGCCTCCTGCACACCCGCGCACCTGTGCCACAGCACCCTCCCTGCCCGGGGTGCCCGGCCCTGCCCGCCCTGCCCCCGCCTGGGCCAGGGCACCTACCTCACCAGCTTCTCCAGGCCCCGTTGGCTGGAACTCCTCCTCAGGAGGGCCGAGCCGCTCATGCTGCTGGCGGCCCCGCCGGCCGGCGACCTGGCCTGACCCCAGCCCTGGGGACGCTGCTGCTCCTTCTTCAAAGGCCGCCGGCCTCTGTCTGCTGGCCTCCCCCTGCTCCTCCTCCTGCCACCAGGACCCCTCTCCCCCTCCTCTCTCCTTTCTCTCCCGGCCCCCGCCTTCGCGCCCTTGTCTGTGTCCCTGGATCTGCGCTGTCTCCCTGTCTGTCGTCTGTCTGGCCGTCTGGGCTCTCTGGCTGACGCCCCCTCCCCGTTGGCTCGCCCCGTCTCCCTGTCTGTGGCCTGCTCTGTCCACCCTGGGCCCTCTGGCCCCGGCAGGGGCGGGGGGGGGGCCTCCTGGGCCGGCTCCCCGCTAGTTGCCCCCCGGGCGTCTGGGTGCCCGTCTGTCCCGTCTGGACGGCCTCACGGACTCTGTGGGTCTCTCCTTCAGGACGTTTAGCAGCTGCTTCCCTTTTGTTCCCCCCAGCCCCCCTCTCCCCCCTCGGCCTCCTCCCCCTCCCCCTCCCCCTCCTTCCGAGACTAGTAAAAATGTCAGAGAGAAAACCCTCCAGCCCCGCAGCCCTGGGGCTTAGCAGGACCTCATCGGCCTGGGACTGGCACAGTCTCCCCTCGGTGGCGGGCGCCCCGGCCTCACTCCACTCTCCCCCTGAAGCTCATCCCCACCACTTGCGGGGCATCCAGCCCCCCCCATCTGCCTCTCCATCCCTTTGTGCCTCTCCCCTCACCCTGGGCCTGCCCTGGCCAGCCCTCTGGCCCTCCTCTTCTCCTCGCCTTTCTGGATCTCTTGGGTCAAGCCGCCCCTGCCCTGCCCTGCACCCCCCAGCCTAGCCCTCTGCTCCCTCCCAGCAGGCCCCCAGACCCTCCCTGCTCCCACACTCAGACCCTGTCTCCTCTCCTCTCCCTCTGTGTCTCTCTCTGCCCCTATCTCTGTGCCCCTCCCTCCCCCTCCCGCCCTCCCCCTCCTTTCCTCTCCCCTCCCTTCCTCTTCTCCCTCTCTCCCCTCCCTCCCTCCCCCTCCTTCCCTCCCCTCCCTCCTGGTTCTCCAGTTTTCCCCTGTTTATGCCCAGCTCTCTGCTCCACTTATCACCTCGAGGGGGAATCCTCTCTGCTCCCCCAGTGGGGAGGCTGCTGCCCCCCTAGCACATGCCTGGCCACACTGGGAGGTCAGAGCAGAGACCCCCGAGGCACAGACTAACACGGCCTGCCCTGTTGGGTAGCAGAGAGCACACTCCCAGGGTGACTGGTGGGCACAAGGTCAGTGTGGTGCCCTGGCCGGCGGGCCCCCTGCCCCCTGTGCTCTGGCCAAGGCCTGGGAGGTGCAGCCCAGCCCACTGTTCCTCCGGTTGGGCTTAGTCGCCATGACTCACTGGAGAACGCTCGCGGGCGAGTGACCGGACAAGGCGGGTACTGGACTCGTGTCTGCAGGGCGTCTCCGAGCCCAGCTCAGTGCCCAGCAGTTATGTCCAGCAGCTTGCCCGGCTCGCCAACCCTCACAGCCACCGCACCTAGGTCCTGTGTGGGGAAACCGAGGCTCAGACAGGTATCCAAGTTTGCAGAGCTGGGGCTGACGGAGCCGGAACCATGAGCCCGTGTTCTGACTGCCTGCCCAGACCGCCCTCCATCCCCCATAGCACAGAGGAACGGCCCCTCTCACTTCCCCAGCTAGCATGGCCTCAGGCTAGGCCAGGGGACCAGGGCCGAGAGCACCTGGGGGATGCGAGGCTGGACCAGGGGAGGCTAAGATCAGGTAGGCAAGCATTGCACCCATAGTCACTGTGCAGGCCGTGCTTGGCGCAGTGGCAGCCACATGGGCCCATAGCTCAGATCCGCAGTGACTCAGGTGGTGGCTGGCTGGCACAGCCTTGTGGGGGGTCACGAAGTCTGGCTCTGATTCCTCCCTCACCCTCCACATACCAGGTGGGGTCCTGTGACCAGTCCTGGAGGGGAGCTCACAGCTATCCCCTCCCACAACCCTGGGGGCAGCCAGAGAATGTGGGGGTGTGCCACAGAAGCAAATGCCCACCAACCATCCCCAGCATCCATCCAGAGCTGCAGATGCCTCAAGATTCTAGTGGAACACGGAGGAGGGAAAGGGGAGCAGGACCATCAGGTTGGCCCTCAGGTTGAGCCAGATCGCCCAGAGGAGGTGAGCCTGTGCCTCATTTCCATCTCAACCTGTGCATCTCCCCCTTGCCTCTTGCTCTTGGATCTGGAATCCCAGTCAGAGAGAGCCAGAAAGAAATTGTGCCAAAGCATATTTTTGTTCAAAAGAAGGAAAAATTTCACCCATCACCCATCTATCATCCATCCATCAACTCATTACCCATCCACCCATCATCCATTTATTATCCACCCATCCATCCACCTATCTGTCCACTCCCCATCCATCCATTCTCCCATTCATCATCTACCCATCCACCCATCTACCCATTAACCAACTGTCCATCCCATCCATTCATTCACCCACCCATCCATCATCCATCTGTCAACCCTTTATCCACCCACCCATCTGTCTATTCACTTTCCATCTATTCATTCACCCATCCATCCATCTATCCATCCATCCACTCATTAACCACCCACCCATCCATCATCCACCATCTATTAATTTACCCACCCATCCATCCATTCACCCATTCATCATCTATCCATCCATCCACCCACCTACCCACCCATCCAACCATCATCCAACTATCATCTACCTATCCATCTATCCATCCATCCATCCATTTTCCATTCATCATCCCATCCATCTATCCATCTATCCACCCATCCACCCACCCATCCATCCATTTGTCCACCCTCCATCCATCCACTCATCATCTATCCACCCATCTATCTATCCATGAATTTATCCATCTATCTATTCATTAACCACCCATTTATCCATCAACCATCTATCATCCATCCATCCGTCCATCCATTCATCCATTCACCAATTCATATACCCATCCATCATCCATTTATCATCCATCCATCCATCCATCACCCATTCACCCATCCCTCCATTCATCATTTATCATCTATCCATTCATCCATCCATTTTCCATCCATTATCCTCCCATCCATCCATCCATCCACCCACCCACCCATTCATCCATCATCCAACTCTTCATCCATCCACTCATTCATCCAATCATCCATCCATCTACCCATTCTTCCATCCATCTGGCTATTGATCCAGTCATCTGTCCACCCCCATCCATCCATTCACTCATTTATCATCTATCCATCCATCCATCTACCCATTAACCAACCATTCAGTCATCATCCATCCATCTACTCACCCATACATCCATCTATCATCTATCCATCCATCTGTCCACCCTCACTCCATCCATTCACCCATTCATCATCTATCCACCAACCCATCCATCCATCATTCATCTATCATCTATCTATTCATCCATCCACCCATCCAACCATCTGTCCACCCCATCCATTCATTCACCCATTCATCATCTATCCATCCATCCATCTACCCATATATCACTCGTCCATCCATCCATCCATCCATCCATCCATTCATCCATTCACATATCCATCATCCATCCATCCATTCATCCATTCACATATCCATCATCCATCCATCCATTCATTCACCCACCCATCCATCATCCATCTATCCATCCTCCATTTATCCACTCATTCATCCATCCTCTCTATATAGTTATCTGTCTTTCCATGCATCATTATCAATCCATCAACTTCTCAGGATATGTATCCATTCAATTATCCATATAAACACAATATATCCTTCCATCAATCCATTCAAGCATTTATCAATACATATATACCCATGTCTATTCATCTCTCTTTACATTTCTTCATTGAGCAAGTATCCACCTATCTATTCATCCACATACTCATCCATCCCTCCATGCATCCATTCACTTCTGACACCCACGCATCCATCTGTTTATCTAAATGTCATAATACATATAAAACACTTCGAAGAACCACTCAGCTAGCCATTCCACCCACTGGAAACATAATTATCACTAAATATATAATAATTACTCTTATGTATATATTCAACCACCAATTTGTATATCTATTTGCCTAGCTATCCAACCAGTGAGCTGTTTATTCTTTAAAACATCCTTCTATCTCTCAAAATATTTTTTTGTCCTTACTTTCATTCATCTCTCCAAATATTTTACTACTGATCAATCGCATTCACACACACATTCATATATCTCTCCATCCATCCATATGTCCATCCATCTTCCCATTTAGCAAGCCATGTATATGTGCATAAATTCATACATGTTTATCTTTCCATATATATATTTGCCCATTACTTTGCCCATTAAGCCATTCAAATGAGTTAAAACTTGAAATAGTTGCTGCAACCTAGTAAGCTTTCCATAAAGATTATTATTATTTTTATCTATACATTCACTCATCCGTATCTCATCCAACTACCAATTTATTATATTTATCTTATTATAACTCCATTTATAACAACTTATAACAACATCATAAATAACAATTTATTATAACTCCATTTATATTCATATATTTATTCATCTATCCATATATTTTTCAACAAACTTATTGAACACTTACAGTACCCACTTTTTAGGTACTGCAGATTTAGCATTAACAAAACCATGCTCTCACAAGGCTGACACTTTAGCTGGAGCAACAACAAAAATAAACAAATAAGTACATACTGTAATATATCAAATGGTGATAAAACTATAGAGAATATAATTCAGGGTGGGAGGATATGGAGTCTTGGCAGAGATTGATATTTTACATATGATAGTCAAAGAAAGCCTCATAGAAAGGAATAATCTTTTCCTTATTTGAAAAGAAACTTGAGAAATATTTAAGATAGCTATATACACTGGTAGGAGGAAGTGTTCTAGAAAGAGAGAAGAGTGAGTGTAAAATTCCTGGCTTAAGTGCTTCTCTGTTCATCAATCTGCCTCTTCAATAGTTTATCCAGCACCAATCGTATGTCTGTTTACTATCATCTTTCTATTTATCTATCACTTCCTGTATTTCTCAGTCTGTCCATCTAAAAATCAACCCATTAACCATATCCATCCACATGTCTTGATAAACTTCTATTAGTCTATCCAATTATTTATTTGTCAGCATTCCATCAATTTACCCATCAGCCTACCCATACTTCCATTCCATATGTCCATTCACCAGTTAATCCATCCACCCACCCATCTATCCATCCATCCATCCATCCATCCATCCATCCATCCATTCATCCATCTCTCTGTCCACCCACCTACCCATCCACTCAACCAATTATCCAACCATCCATCCACATATCTAGCCATCTGTCCATCATCCATCTATTCATTCATTCACCCATCTACTCACCCACCACCCATCATCCTTCTACCCACCCATCCATCTCTCCATCCATCACCCACCTATTCATCCATCCATCCATCTATCCATCATCCAACCACACATCCATTTACCCATCCATCCTCCCATCCATTCACTCATCTATCCATCTACACATCCATCCATCTATCCATTCATCCATCCACCCATTCATCCCATCTACTCATCCACCCGTCTATCCATTCATCCATCCATCTGTCCATCAATCATCCAGCTAGCCAGCTCTTCCTTCCTTTATGCACTTTTCTTTCATTCATACTTTTCTCCATCATTAAGTCTTTTAGCCTTTTCTTTCTTCATGTGTGTTATAACCTTGTAGCTCAAGAAGATAAAAGAGAAGACAAGATCTTCATGTCCCAGTAGGCTGAGCATTACAGCAGAACCTAAATAGAGGCTGAAGAAGTAGGAATCTTTCCTCTTGCTCAAACATTCTCAACACACACACTCTCACAAAGCAGTATCCCAATGAAACATGCAACAGGCAGTGGAGCCCAGGTGTGGGTGGGGAGAGAGGGTAAGGAGGTGGCCTCCATGGCTCCTGAGGTGACCCTGGATAGAGAAATGTCCCTGACTTACAGAGAAGGCAGCCTCCAAATGCCCTGAGTCCTTATCTGTCTTATGTGGATCTCAGCCCAGCAAAGGGAGAGGGGCCAGGGTCGTGGGGTGGTGGGTGTTGTGAGGAAGGTGAGATTGGGTTGGGGATGAGACTGAAAGACTGAAGTTTCTTTCTAGGTTCCTCCAAAATCAACTGGCTAGATTCATCTGTCCTATTTCTCTTTTGAGGGCAGGTAGCTGGGGGAGGAAGAGAAGACACAGAAGCAACGCCACAAAAATAGCCAGTTACATCCAGGAAGAGGCATAGACATCTGTGAGAAGTAGGAAGGAGCAGCCTCTGGGATCCCGCCTGACAGGCACAGAGCAAGGCAGTGACCCTCCCCTCTTCCTCCCACACAGCTTGTGCACAGCTGAGGAAGCTGAGGCTTGAGGTGGGCAGAGAACCTGCTACTTCCCCCCACTCCTGTCATACCCCGTACTCCTGCTGTCTTTTGTGTGTCCACACAGCTGCCTCTACTGCAGGCTCCAAGGCCCAAGTCTCTCCCACTCCTGCCAGGGGATGTGGGTGCCTCGGAGGGCACTGTAGGCAGGCTCTGAGTTCCCAGATAGCCCCTCCTTCCCAGCCAGTAGGACGAGACAGTGGTCCCTACCCCACCCCACCCACCCCCAGTTTCCCAGCTTGGAGGCAGTTAGCAGATGGAGTTTGGAGACAGTTGGCCTGGCCTCAGAAGGGATGAGGGGCTTTCCTCCCCAACTCCCACCTCTACCTCTTATCTGCCTGTGTCTGGCACCACACAGCTATACTGGCCAGCAGGCTTAGGAGGCCTGATTTCCTCAATTTCCTAATCTCCTGGCCACCCTATACCCCACATAGGCCCTCAGCCCCTCTCTCCAGCTTCATGGGAGTGAGGATGGGGCAGTGGCTGAGGGCCAGTGGCTGTATACTCCCACCTACCAAAGGTTTGAGAACTCCCTTTGCTGGTTGCCCTCGATCCCCAACCTCCAAGAAGGTGTTAGAAGCCCCTAGAAAGAGGATTTCTTGGGAGAGAAGCCTCTAGAATGAATCAGGTTATTCTGACATTGTCATGTCCCATTCCTGCCTTTGGGGAGGTCCCTGGAGCTGTCTTCTTAGCTATGCCCTATTCTGGATAGTTTCCAGGAGGCACCTCCCTCGCTCTGGTGGGAACCCGCAGGTGCAGAGCCATCCACAGGGCTATGTGGTGTTACTGAGCGACTCCAAGGGGCAACCCAGACACCCTGGGTCCCCTGAGGCCTTGTCAGGTCCTCAGAACCCTGATTGTGAGCCTGCAGGGGACACAGGTCCCCCAGAGAGGGTCCCTACAGGCCAGCATTGTTAGGAGACACACCAAACTAGGGCCAGCCAGCATCCCTCCAGGCTGGGGACAGTGCCTCTCAACAGCACACTCAGCCCTTCTAAGCCTTGGTTTTTCCCTATGAAGTGACTCACTGGCTATGAAAAGAGCTAATGAAGTCTGGCACACGGGGAAACTGAGGCTCACTTGTCCCAGAAAGAGGTGCTGAACGTGGTCCTAGGACCCCGTGCCTCTCCCCCAGGCCCTGGGAACTCAGACCCCAGGAGATCACAGCCCAAGTTCTCAGCCAAGCTGCTGGAACCCTCATCTTCCTGACCCAGGGCTCTCCATAACTCTGGCACCCTCTGAGGGAAACTGAGCCAGGGGCAGGCTAGTGGGGTCGTGAATTGGTCCACATTGCCACTCCGCCTGGTGCCTGCCCCCTCCTGGTCCCTGAGACACTCCTGGCACTGCCCCCGTGTGGCTCCTATGTTTTCTTTTTATGAGAAGGCAGATGGGGACCAGGGAGGGAGGGGCCAGGATGCAGGGGAGGATTTCCGGCTTCCTGAATCAGCAGGGCTGGGGGCTGCAATGTCCCCGAGTGTGGTGTGGTGTCCTCTCCCTGTCCCCCACCTAGGGAAGGAATGTGACAGGACCCAGATGGAAAGCAGGAGGAAGCCAGTGACCTCGTGAGCCCCTGCCCAGGAGGAGGCATCCATCATCTGGGTTGAGCTCAGCCTCCCCCTCTCTGAGAAACTTCCGGGCGCCTGAGCCCCCTGACCTGGAGGAAGGAGGAGAGGAGGCCCATCTGGGCGTCCCTGGGCCTGAGCCTGCTCTGACTGCTGCTGTCAGGTCTGGCCCCTGGGCAGGGTGGGGGGAAGGAGCCCCAGGGTGCCACCCCTAACCCACCGCCTTCCAGCCTGCCACCAGGGCCCAGTCCTGGTCCTCCTCAGGGGGTGCTCCAGAGCTCTGCATCCTGGCTCTACCAAGTATCATCCAGCCTCCCTGGGAGGGCCAGTGGGTGGACGGGCCACCAGGATGTCTGGCTGCTTGGGGGTTTCTGAGCCATGGGGTCTTGCCACTCCAATGCCACAGGCCCTCCGCCTCTGCCTCCCTCTGTGGTGCAGGAATATGAAATCCAGGGCATTCCTAGCCTCTTGGCCAACTCAGCCTCTCCCTTCCAGCCCTGCCACCACCTATAACCCTGAGGGGACCTGTGTCCTCCTCTCTCCTGAAAACCCTGGAGCCCAGAGGGCAAGCCCAGAGAGTCTGCAGGGGCAGGCAGCCCAGCAAGGGACTCTGACTAGAGTGGCCCCGAAGGTGGTTCCTGCCCTCTCCTGCCACGTAGCTTTGCACATGGAGAGTTGATGAAGGTGGCATCCCTGAGTCACGTGGGACCAGGAGCCATGCCCTACCCAAAAGGCAGTGGGGGTTAGGAGCTTAGGTGGTAGAGA
Organism: Vulpes lagopus; assembly: GCF_018345385.1. Lineage (NCBI taxonomy): Eukaryota > Metazoa > Chordata > Mammalia > Carnivora > Canidae > Vulpes > Vulpes lagopus. The sequence continues at coordinate 69,688,897 of NC_054834.1, read as the reverse complement.
GACAACTGTTCACCCAATTGCTGCCCCTGTCAGGGTCATCCAGAGCTGGAGCAGCCCAGCGAGCCTAGGTGGGAGAGGGCAGGACAGGGCTCCCAGGACAGAACTAGGGTTCTCAGGACTGAACCAGGGTTCCCAGGACAAGCCCAGGCCTCCCAGGATAGGACCAGGGCACCAGGACAGGACCAGAGCACCCAGGACAGGACCAGGGCTCCCAGGACAGAACCATGGTTCTCAGGACAGGACCAGGATTCTCAGGACAGCACCAGGGCTCCCAGGACAGGAACAGGATTCCCAGGATAGAACCAGGGCTCCCATGACAGAACCATGGTTCTCAGGACAGGACCAGGGCTCCCAGGACAGGCCCAGGCCTCCCAGGACAGGACCAGGCTTCCCAGGACAGAACCAGGTTTTCCAGGACAGGATCAGGGCTCCCAGGACAGAACCATGATGGTTCTCAGGACAAGACCAGGATTCCCATGACAGAACCAGGACTCCCAGGACAGGACCGGGACACCCAGGACAGGACCAGGGCATCCAGGACAGGACCAGGGCTCCCAGGACGGGACCAGGGCATCCAGGACAGGACCAGGGCTCCCAGGACAGGACCAGGGCTCCCAGGACAGGACCAGGGCACCAAGGACAGGACCAGGGCACCAAGGACAGGACCAAGGCACCAAGGACAGGACCAGGACTCCCAGGATAGGACCAGGGCTTCCAGGACAGGACCGGGATTCCCAGGATAGGACCGGGATTCCCAGGACAGGACCAGGGCACCCAGGACAGAACTAGGGTTCTCAGGACTGAACCAGAGTTTCCAGGACAGAACCAGGACTCCCAGGACAGGACCGGGTTCCCAGGACAGGACCAGGGCACCCTGGACAGGATCAGGGCACCCAGGACAGAACCAGGGCTCCCAGGACAGAACTAGAGTTATCAGGACTGAACCAGCATTTCCAGGACAGGACAGGGCTCCCAAGACAGAACCAGGGCACCCAGGACAGGACCAGGGCACCCAGGACAGGCCCAGGGCTCCCAGGACAGAACTAGGGTTCTCAGGACTGAACCAGCGTTTCCAGGACAGGACAGGGTTCCCAGGACAGAACCAGGGCTCCCAAGGCAGAACCAGGGCACCCAGGACAGGATCAGGGCACCCAGGACAGGACCAGGGCTCCCAGGACAGGTCCAGGTTCCCAGGACAGGACCAGGTTCCCTGGACAGAATCAGGGCTCCCAAGACAGGAACAGGGTTCCCAGGACAGGATCAGGGCACCCAGGACAGGACCAGGGCTCCCAGGACAGGACCAAGTTCCCAGGACAGAACCAGGGCTCCCAAGACAGGACCAGGTTCCCAGGACAGGACCAGGTTCCCAGGACAGGACCAGGGTTCCCAGGACAGGACCCAGGACCCATGACAGAGGCAGGTCTCACAGGGCAGCGTGGACCATGGGAAGTGACAGATGCTCAGGGAACCTAGGGTATGGTCACCTAAGTTGAGCTGGAGGAGGCTTCGGAAACCTGGGGAAGGGACAGGACAGCCAGGTAGTGCTGAGAAGGTCGGTCTGACACCTGGTGGGACTGGGAGTTGCTGGGAGTGCCGACCTTGGAGGGGAGTGAGGCCAGCATGACCGGAGCAGGCCTCCAGTGGCCCCCAGGAGGCATGGATTTTGCTGCCCCGTGGTAAGTGGTTCCACGGGGGGGTCTGATGGCTTCATGGAGAAAGAGCACAGTGGGGCCATGGCCTGGAGACCCCCAGGAGAGGGCATCTTGCCAAGCTGGGGAGTGGGCCGGGCTGTGGCCAGGGTGAGGCCTGTCTGTGGGTGTAGGGCAGGGAGGACCCAGCACAGCATGGTCTGGCCCTGGGGGGGTTGGGGTGCACACGGGGCCTCAAGGGGGTTGGGGTTCCAGGATTTGGACACGTCAAAGCCAGGATCCCTAGGAACAGGAACCCCCCGCTCTGGCACCATGTGGACTTTGGCCTCTGTGCACGGTGTGGGGTCAGGGCCCTTCTCAGCTCCACCTGGGAGGCCACACAGAACCACCCTGAAGCCCAGTGGCCCTGCTCTGCTCTGGGGTACCCCACGGCCCGGCAGCCAGAGTGAGGAGAGAGCACTGGGACCCGGACCACAGGTGGATGGAGTAGGGGCCCACACCCCACCCAGGACTGGTTTTGGAGGGTGCCCCATCCTGGGACAGTCCTAGAGGGAGATTCCATCCTGGGTCATTTGAGGGAGGTGGCCCCATCCTGTGACAGCCTGAAGGAGGTGACCCCTCTTGGATCATCTGAAGGCAGTGGCCCTGTCCTGGGACAGCCTGAAGCAAGTGGCCCCATTCTGGGACAGTCTGAGGGAAGTGGCCCCCTCTTGGATCATCTGAAGGCAGTGGCCCCATCCTGGGACAGTCTGAGGGAAGTGGCCCCATCCTGGGAGAGTCTGAGGGGGGTGGCCCCCCACTGGGTCATCTGAGGGGGCAGCTTGCTGCCCAGTTGTAGGGATGTGGCCTGACCTGGCCAGGTGGGAGGGGCGATGTCCTAGTGCAGGCAGTGTGGGGTGCTCTGGGGGCAGATCTCGTCTGAGTGCTCCAGCTCCATAGACCCTGCCCAGCCTTGGCCTTCCCAGGGGCTGCTGGGTGGGGGCTTTCCAGGCCACGAGTCCCCACCCCGGGCACTGGGACTTCTCACCACCATGGACAGGAAAATCCCCGGTTCCTTAATCACCTTGTGCAATGAGAACCTGCCTCACCCTGGGTCTCGGTTTCATTCTGACACCACACTGCGGGGATGACGTTTGCGGGGTCCCAGGTTCTAGGGCCTGGGGGCAGCCGGCCCTTGTCCAGCGGGGCTCCTGACCGAGCCAGCACAGGTGCAGCCCCGCCTCCCACCTGCCCAGGCCTCGGCCAGGTCCACGCTGTCCTGCTTCTCCTCTGCCTGCAGGACAGCTGGGAGCAGGAGGGCCAAGGATGGGGCCAAGGAGGGAGGCGGGGTGCCGGAGCCAGACTGCCCAAGCCGTGCCCTTCTATGGGCATGCGGTGGCTGGAAGAGCACAGGGACGGTGCTGACGTGAGGAGCCATTTCTGAGTGGGGCACAGCTGTTTGTCGGTCGCCCCTGGGCAGGACATAGTGAGCTCCACGGCCCCACCCACCCCAACGACGGGTCCCCCGCGAGGGGCCCCCACAGCCCCAGGCTGGCACTTCACCCTGACCCCTGCTCCTCTTTCCAGAAGCTGCTCGGCCTCCCGCCTCCCCCTAGCGCTTGGTCCCCGAAGCCCCCGAGCCAGGGCGCTGTGGGGGTCAGCGCAAGGAGAAGGTGACCATCTGCCCACACACACACACACACACACACACACACACACACACACACACACACACGGCAGACATTTGCATCTTTTCCCTCATTATGAATAAAGACATTGTCACAGGATCAAGTACCTGGCCACCAGCCTCCAACAGAGAAGCCAGGGTTAGAATCCACTTAGCAAGTCAGCCCTGAGGCTGTGGGGAGCCCCCCACCACACCAGGCTGCAGAGGCCTGGTCCTGGTGGCCCCCCCCCAGGCCTGCCCAGCAGCTGCTCTGGGGCAGGTGACAGCGGTCCGGTCCCCGCAGGGCCCTCATCTCCATGCTTGTGGCTCTGGCCCGGGGCGCCTACTCCTTCCCTTCCGCTTGCCTGGGCAGCAGCCCCAACAATAGTCCTCCAGGCCTGGGGGCCTCCACCCCCACTTGCCCCCCCATCTGAAAATGGCTCTGCCCCATCGGAGCCCCACCTGTCCCCAAGACGCTGCCTCTCATCTCTGCTGGCATCTGCGCCCTGGAGCCGTCAGACCCCCACGCCTGGCTCAGCCAGCAGCCCTCCTCGGTGCCTGCATAGGCTGGCACCCAGCGGCGGCTCCGTGGGCCCTCTGCCCGGCTCTGGCTGTGGCGGCACAGGTAGGCCTTCCTGCCAGGGCACAGCCTCAGCCCATGGCCCCCTCGCATCCCATCTCCAACCTCTGAACAGGCACCAGCCAGCATCCTCAGCATCCTCCATCACCGAGGTAGGGGTGGGGAGGAGGCAGCTTGGGGGAGGGAGCCCGCCTGGCCTCAAGCACAAACTTTGAAGGTCTTGGGGAGAAGCATGCCCCGTTGGGCAGTCCTCCTGGCCCCGGGCCCCTCCCCGCCCCCCCCACCTCCTGCCCTCAAAGCTCTGGCCTGCTTGTCCAAGGCCCCATCCAAGTCCCTGCATCAGGTGTCCAGGCGTCCCAGGGACTGGTGGGCGAAGCTGGCCTCTCCCACCCAAGTGCAGCTGCAGAGGCGTCCACTCCCCGCACGGTGAGATGGGGGCCCAGGAAGGCCCCTGAGGACCCTGTGCCACCCGGAGCCCCCCATGGCTCCATCCACCGCCAGGTTAAGCGTTCCTGACCCCTGCCCCCCGGCCCCCATGTAAATGCAGCAACTTCTGTGCACCCCGAACAGACCCTTACCCGGCATCGTTCTCCGCCAACAGCTTTTCCTGCTCCTCGGAGCTGGGGTGGCTCAGAGCCTCGGCCATTGGGCTGGCGTCGGGCCGATTCGCACCGTGCGTGCGCCCTGTGGCTCTGGGTGCTTCCTCAAGCGGCTGGCCCCAGAGCCCCCACCCCCAGCCGGGTTTCACTTCCCCCTTCCGGCTGCAGGTTGAGGTTTGAAGCACACTGGGGCTGAGGTTGGGGTGTTGTTTTTTAATTTGTTGATGCAAGAGCAGAGAAAAAAACCAACCATCAGGAAGTGTTAAGCAAGTTGCAGGGGCAGGGGTGACAGAGAGGGGCCCTGAGAAGGCAGCGGTGGGTGCAGGGGCTGGGACAGTGTCCGATGCCTGTCAGGGAGCGCCCAGGCCTTCATGGATCCCCCCATAGTCCTGGCCTGGTAGCCTCTTTGTGCAAGGCTGGCTCCCCATGAGCACTGGCCAGTTCTGGTCCCAAGCCTCTGCCTGAAGCATCTTGGCCTCCTTGTATGGACTGTCCTGGGTGCTTGCAGAGCAGAGTGTAGATGCACCGACCGCAGGCCCCCCTGGCTGGTCTGAGATCTTCAGGGACGGACAGCTGGGGACCTGCGGGAAATGGACCTGCCCCCCGCCACGCTGCACACCCCTCACCTTCTCTTTGCATTTCCTTTACTTTCCTGAGCTGCTGGGCTCCTCGCACTCTGCTGCCCTTCCCCTGACCCCTTCACCCCCAGATTCGGGGAGCTTGTGGCCCACCACACTGGGCAGTGTCACCAGGCACTGGAGGCAGGGGAATCAGGAGCTCCCCAGGGAGGCCGTTTCCACCTGCCACTGTCCTCGGCTGTTGGGGGTCCCAGACCAGGGGCTCAGAAGTCAGTGAGGGGTGGTGGATGGTGGTGAGGGCCAGAACCCAGAACCAGCCGTGGAGGCATTGCACACTTCTCTGGCAAGCCAAGTTGACCTGGGGCCCCCAGAAAGGAAGGGGGGAGCACCGGGCCATCCAGCCACACCCTGGTCAGCCAAAGGCCTGAAAAATTCAGCTGGAAGGGACTTGCAGAGTACTGTGGGCAAAGGGAGGCGGAACCAGCGATAGGGCCCCAGAGGGTGCATCCATCAGGTGGGGCCCGCCTGGGGGGCAAGCTGATGGGGAGGCTGCGAGCCCCCTCACACCCCGCTCCAGGAGGCCTTCCTACTCACCCCAGGGACTACAGGGCAGGGCTTGAGACCCAGGCCAGGCCCAGGGCCGCACAGGTAAACCCACAGGGCCCCCAGGGACCTCTCAGCCTGAGGCCTCTCCTGTCTCCTCTGGTGTTTCCAGGGGTCACTCGCTTTCCAACCTGGATGAAGATGTGGTAGCTGAATGTCCATCTGCATGGGGGCTGGGCCTCAACATCCTGGCCAGCATTCCCAGGGACACAGGCTGTGCCAGGAGTCCCCCACTGTCGAGGTCCCTTCCTGTGGCCTGCAGTGAGGTTGGCCCCACACCCCAGCTGGGAATGTAGGGGCCTTGCCAGGTGGGTGAGGGCAGGTGGAGGCGGGCACCCCAACATGTGGCTTCCCGACCCTGCCATTTGCTGCCTGAAAGCTGGACCAGCGCCTAGACTCATGGAGCCTGGGATAAAAGGAAGATGTGGGGCCTCTGGGCCAAAACTTATTAAGAATCTCACAAGGGAAACAGGTGCTTGAAAGCAGGTGCAGGCTCTTCCAGGTCCACGAGTCCGGCTCTGCCTTGATTGGCCTCTGAGGCCTGGCCTCACCTGCCCACCCGCCTGTTTAATCTCCTCTCAGACACTTGGCACGTGTGACCCCCCCCCAGCCCTGGGAGCGTGCCGCCCTCCCCCCTGCCTACCCCCACCCCACAGACCCAGGGAAGCCCGATCCCCCCTGCTGGGGCCAAACTCCTAGGGGTCCCCCTGGCCCCCGGGACCTCAGAATAGGCCCTGACTTGGGAAGGAGGTCCTTGCTGGTGAAGTCATGAGGGGGGCCTCACCCGATGTGGCAGTGTCCTTATGGAGATTTGAGTCAGACTCCCTCACAGGGAGAGGCAAGGTGAGCAGGTGAGCACGGAGGTGGAGGCAGGGGTGCAGCTACAAGCCAGGGAGCCCCTCCAAGAAACCAGGAAGTCACCAGCAGCGGGGGATGGACCGGAACAGACTCTACCTCAGTGCTTCAGAAGGGACCCACCTGCCTGCACCTGGAGCTGGGGCTTCCATCCTCGGGGACTGGGGTGGGGGACAATCCATTTCTGCTCTGGCCTTGGGACTCCAGACAGCCACCCAGCCCCTGCCTCCCCACCACCTGCTGGGGGCAAAGGGCAGGAGGCAGCTCCCTTCTCCAGGAGCGCCAGGTGGGGCCTGGGGGTGCACAGGGTGCCGCAGGGGCTCAGACACTGCCGCTTCCTCCCCAGGGTCACCCAGGCCTTCCCCCTGAACCCCACAAATGGCAGAGGGCATAGAAGTCAGCACAGGTGGACAGTCATCTGGCCCACAGTCTGAGCTCCAGCTCTGGCCCTGAGACCTGCTCTGCAGCTCCCCCAAAATCCTGGGTCACCCTGCTGCCCTTGGCCCTCTTCCTGGTAGCACCCACTGGGCCTCCCATGCCTCCCTTCACAGGCAGCACCTCACCTGGCCCTCATCTCCACTTGGCCCGGACCAGTGGGCACGAACATGGGCCAGGGCATCCCGGGGACCCAGTGTCCATCCAGACTGGCTGGACTGCCCGGGCCCTCCGAGGAGATGGTCTGCCCAAGACACAGATGCTCCATCGTTTGTCCCCTTGGCATCGTTCAGAACCATAATAGGGTGGTGTAGAGAGGATAGAGATCTTGTCCCATCCGTCCTCATGCCTCCCAATCTGGTGCAGTGTCCAGTGACACAAGTGACCCAGGACATGATCAAGTGAAGCCACAAGCCGATCCAAGGCTGGAGCAAGCTCTGTGGGCGGCAGGGTGGGTGCCAGGCAGGCGTCTCGCATCACAGGTGCTGAGCCAAGGAGCACGGGGCCCTGAAAGCCAGGCCAGGAGGAGGGTCTGTGCAGGGCGGGCAGCACAGAAGGACCTGGGGGCTTCAGCGACTCCATGCTGTTGGTGAGACGCCAAGGCCACTGTCTAGGGGCAGCTGGGTCCATGGGCAAGGTGGCCTGGAGGGCCCAGGGACAATGGGTCCCTGAGGGAAGGAGGGTCAGGACCACACGCTCCAGTGACACTGGGTGACAAGACACGAGGGAGGGCATAGGAGGGTGGACAGAGGAGCAAGGAGAGGTCAAGAATGGGGAAGGGGTCAACACGCAGAACAGGTCAGGCCAGAAATCGACAACTGATGGGTCGGAATCAGCATCCCAGCAGAGCACAGGGGTGAGACAAGGCCCTTGAGGCCTGAGCTCAAGCCACTGTGGGTGAAGGAGTGTCACCATGTGCCAGTGTCCAGGGCCAGGTGGCAAGTGGCAGAGGTCAAACCATGGGCCTTTGGAAAGGCTGGGCAGCGGGATTGGGAATGATCGGGGCAAATGGCACTGCAGGTGGGCACACGGGGCAGTGGGAAGGGTGCTTTGAGGGTTCAGGAAAGAACACTGAGCGGGTAAATAAATATGACCATGTGGAGAGGAGAGTGTCGTGGGCTCCTCTACATGTTCAGGCCTGGGGGCACGGCCAGCCGCACAGGAGCTGAGGGCTTCGCAGGTGATCCAGGTCACACGGGCTCACCAGGGTGGCCCTGACCCAGGGTGCCCGGGATCCCTACAGAAGAATTATCAGGATATAGACACGCATAGAGCCGACCCTGTGAGGACCCAAGGAGAGCACAACAGTCCATACACACGCAGAGAGGCCCCAGGAGGACCCCATCTGCCTGCACCTGGACCTCGGGCCTTGGCCTCCAGGCAGGGACAGTGAGCATCTGTGGCCACAGGGATCTGTTACTTGGGGAAGGGGGACCTCAGGGGCTCCACCTTGACTTTAGTCCAACCCTGGGGCCATTGTGGGTGGGGAGGAGGCTCTGCAGCTGTTCCAGGACCCCACAGTCCCTGCTGGCAGGGGAGGGGCGGGGAGGGCCGGGGAGACTGGGAGAGAGCGTGGGAGGTCCAGGGGCCAGGCTGGGCACACACGCCAACAGGAGCTCAGGATCAGAGCCTCACCGGCCCCCGAGACTTGTGTCCAGGAGGGAAAGGGCAGCATGTTGTAGGCAGCCAGCCAGCTCCTGCCTGCCATCTCCAGGATACGGGGCAAGGCAGCGAGAAGTCAGGGCACCCAGGATACCCTGGGGGTCCGGGTGGTTGGTCAACCAGCTCGGGCATGAAGCAGGGAAAGTCTGGGTGGGACACGATTCGGGACATGGATGTCCCGGACTGGAGGCGCTGCAGGAAGGCCAAGCGAAGGTGTCCAGGGCCAGTGGTGTGAATGCGCTGGCTCGCACAGGCAGGGGTCGTGGGGGGACGGGATGTCTTTCCCCCACTCCAGCATCCGGCAGACGAATCACCAGGAGCTTCCACAGACATGAGGCAGGTTTGTTGTGGGGCTGCCTGGGGTGGCTCTGTCCCCTTCCCTCCATCACAGCGAGCTGGGTTCTGGAGTCCTGGTGTGAGGAGCACAAGGAAGAGGCTACAGGTGCAGCCTGGGGATGGATGGAGACGGGGAGTCTGAAAGGGAGCTGGAGGCAGACAGGTTGGGGATTGGGGATGCCAAGCCATGTCCCTCCTCACCCAGCCTCGATGAGGCAGGTGTCTCTTTCTCCCATCTGACAGCTGGGGACCAGGTCAGGGAAGGTGAGATCCCAGAGCTGGGGCCCCTGGGGCCAGGTGAGGGCGGGAGCGTCACCACTCAGCATACGTGCCCCTGGGCTGTGGCCACTGTGGGAAGGGGTTACAGGCACTGGGTTCTGACTTGGCAAAGGCAGGCCCAGGTCACTGGGTGAGAGGATCCTGGAGGGACCTGGCGGGTGGGGTTAGGGGTCAGCAGGGCGGGTGGGCTGGCATGTGTCTGCACCTGCAGTTGCCTGAAATCCCCTCCCAAGTGAGGGGTGGGTGCAGGGGCAGGTGCAGGGCCGGGGGCCCCTCCCCAAGGCTGGCCTTGAGTGATTCAGAGGTGGAGGGTCCCAGGTGACCGCAGGTGGGCATGGTAGGCAAAGCTGTCTGGAGGGTCTTCCTGTGAGCGAGGCCCCTTCTCGGGACAAAGGCTCTGCATCCAGGAAGGACATTGGCGAGGAGATGGGGAGACGCTGGCGGCCAGTGTGGCTGAGGGGGACCCCACCACTCATGGCAGCAGGAAGCCAGGGGAGCAGAGGTACATGGCTTGGGCAGTGGACACCCAGACTCCTGTCCCCTCCCCTCTGGTAATGGATGCCCAGGCCCAGACGTGCCAGGCCCTGGGGGCCAAGGGCTCACAGAAGCCTTCTTGGAGGAGGTGACATCAAGGAGACCTGAGGGTGGGGTGGGGGCAGCTGAGGGACAGCCCAGGGATGCTTCCAGGCCAGGTGCTGAGGCAGCTGGTGTCTGTGAGCCTGGAGACGAGCCATGGGTCCCTCCCCACCTGGCTCCTGTGGGGTGGATGCTCCCTTCTCCAGTTGTATAGTGGGGGAAACTGAGCCCAACAGCCTGTCAGGAGGAGTCGGGGCGGGGGCAGGGAGTTCCCACTGGGGGCAAAGGCAGATCTGGGCCCAGACAGAGCGTGGGCTCAGGGACCACAGAGAGGAGGTCGCAGGGGCGTGGCGGGCTGGGGAGAGGGTTGGGCTGCGGAGGCGAGGCGGACGTTCGCTCACTCACAGAGGAACTCTGGCCCCAGGGCCCCACTCGGGCTTCCCCTTGGCCTGCGGGGCTGGAGATGAAGGGGGCTGGGAAGCCCCACTGAGTCGTGTCCCCTCCTGGGAAGCCCCTGAGCCGGGCCAGTCCCAGTCCTTCCAGCTCCACGGGGGCACCGCCACTGTCCATCCCCGTGTCCTGGGGCAGCCCCCTCACCTCCGCTGCCATACCCCTGTCCCCGCTGGCCGGCCCTGTGGTCCCTGCCTCCGCGCGTGGGCCACACCCACGTCTCCACATCCCATGTCATCTATTCTCATGGTTGCTCAAGAATTTCATTGTGTGGAAGGTCAAAGAGAAGTTTCACATTGTAGAAAGTGTTTCAAACTTACAGAAAAGTTTTGAGAATAAGAACAGTACAAAGGAGACCCACACCCTCACCTACCGACTCACCCGCCTGGCTCCTGGGCGCCCGAGGACCGCGTGCCTGGCCAGCTTCCTGGAGGCGGTGCGGGGGTGTCCTGCCCACCGGCGGCGCAATCTGTTTGGCACAAAACTCCGCTTCTGTCGCACCTTCTGCTCTGCATCTTTCTTACCTGCTCCCTCAAATATCATTGCTGAGCTCAGGCCCTCCCCCACAAAGCCCTCTGTGTGGGACGGTGTCAGAGACCAAGGCCTGGGCGCTCCTCAGGGCCAGCAGAAGGGGCTGTGGGCCCGAACCACCCCACACAGGTGTGCACACACCCACCTGGCCCACCCATGCCCTTCAGCACTATGATTCCAGGGCCACCTGTCGTGGTTCTCCCCACCCCCCACCCCGCCCCACCTCACTGGTCACAGTCCGGCCAAGGTCCCCCCAGGGTTTCCTGGGGCTGCGTCTCTACCCTGCATCACCCACAGGGTGAGCCAGATCTCCTGACCTTTGCCGCCCTCCTCCTCCCTTTGGGGGGTCCTTCCTGGACAGCCCACCTCCAGCAACAGCGTGATGCTCCCACCCACCTGCCCATCGTCCTGGTCCTCATCATCAGGGCATCAGTACCTGTACCCAGAACCCCATCTGCAACCCGGACCCTGGCACCCCACAAACCCACAGCCTAGAGCCAGCCCCTGCTACCAGGCCCCGGCTCTGAGCCCCCCTCCCTGGAGAACAGCCTGGGCCTGGGCCTGGACGTCCCATCTGCCCCATCCATCCACCAAGTGAGGGAACTCGGCCTATTAGATGTCTCCCCATCCACCACTACCCTCCCTCCCTCCCAGGAGGTGGCCCTACTTCCTACGCCCCCTCCCACCTCCAGCCTCACTTCGCACTGCCTGTTCCCCACCCCACAGGGATCTTTCTAGAATGCAGAGCCCTCACTGAGGGCCAGGTGCTGGGCCATGTGCTCGCTCGGCAGAAATCCCCACCACTCATGGCAGCAGGAAGCCCCGTTGCCCGAGGCTGTGCATCTGCAGGCCCTCTGCCTGGGGCACCAGGGCGGCCGTGCTGATGCTCGGTGGTCTGGTCCCCCACCTCACTAGCTCAATCCCGTCTTCATTAGAGAGTAACAGACACCCACAGATCCCCTTCCCACCCAAACCCACATGGACCACCTGGCCCTGCTCAGACACCCACCCTGGAGGGTCTCTACCTGGAATTTTATGTTTGACGTTTCCTTGACTTTAAAAAAAAAAATCATTTCTCCATGCGATGAGTCTTCCCAAACACAGTGAGCTGAGTCTTGTGGGATCCAGGGCCCCAGGGTCCCTGCCTCCCTCTCCCGGTAAGCGCGGCCCCTGGACGGCTTCCCGGGTCACTTTGTCAGGTCCGTGATGGGGCACCGCCTCTATCACTCTATCCAGCCACAAAAACCTGTTCCTTAAATTCCCACCGTTGGCCCCGCACCAGATGCACCCCAGCCCGGAACATCCTTGGGTTCTCTCCACCCCGCCTCTGGGAGCAGGGGCCCAGGGATGGACTAGGCTGGACCCCAAGCTTCAGGGTCTCCGAGGAGACCCTTCCTCCTCCTGAAAGGATGGACCTAGGTCCCTGAGCTGCAGGGGGCCTGGGAGCAGAGGGGCAAGGTCGCAGGGCAGGCTGATGTGGTCCTCGAGGCGACCGACGGCCCAGAACAACTACCCTTCCCATGTCCGGCCACTGGCATGTCCCTGGGCGAGGGTAGGGCAGGCAGCCTGGCCTCCCCGAGGACCCCTCCAAAGATGGGAGTGGAGGAACCCTGGCAGGTCACTGTGTCATTCCCGTGGCCTTGCTGCAGCAATCCTCATCAGGGCCTGTCAGGGACATCGTCCCTTGACGTGTGAGGCAGACCAAGGCCTTGGGGAAGAGTGGAGGCCAATGCAAGCCCCCCACCCATGGGCCTGCTGGGGGATCATGTTGGCCTGTCACCTATTGCCAGGAGGGAGCGTGGACCCCACCTATTGCCAGGAGGGAACGTGGACCCCAGCTCAGAGCGTGTCATTGCTCCATGGTCACAAGCCACCCTGGAGAGCTGCCTGACCTTGCACTGCACCCCCTGTGGGAGGAATGGGAGCTGCTCACAGTGCATGGCGGGGTCATGCCTGCCCTGGCCCCTGGCCTGGAGTCACGTCGGATGGACAGGGTCTCTGGGCCTGGCAGACCCCCTTAGGATGACCATGCAATGTACAGATGATCTCCTCTCCAGAACTCTCACTTCGATGGGACGCAGGCCATCTGCGTCCAGGCCCACCAGGTTGGATGTGGTCAGGGCAAGCATTGGGGGACACCAGGGCAGCTGACCACTCAGCTCAGACCATACTGCATGGCCCCAGGTGCAGGCTGGTGGATTCCAGTCCTGCGAGTGCCCCGCCCCCAGCATGGCCTGCAGGCCCGGCGGCCTCCCCACTGCCCTTACCCCGGGCTGTCCCCAGCACGCTGCTGTTTGCTGGGTGCCTGGAGGCCATCTGTGGGCCGTGAGGCTGGGCAGGACCAGACCAGACCAGTCACGGGGATTGGAATCCTTTATTAACCACTGAGACGAGCCCTGCCCTCCCTCCCTCTGCGGGGGGAGTGCCGCACCGGGCAAGAGGGCGGCACGTGGCCTAGGATTCGGTCTCGAACATCTTCTTCCTGCCCTCCATGCCAGACTTCTCCTCGATGTTCTTTCGCCAGTCACCCACGTCACGCAGGTCCCGCTCCTGGGGACAGGTGCGATGGGGCTTAGGAAGGCACTGCAGGCCGCCCTTGGCCTCAGTTTCCCCCTCCCGGGGCCCAGAGCCCAGCCGTGGTGGGGGTCTGCCCAGTGGGCTGGGGAGGCGCCGCGTACCTTCTCGGTGTCCTCCTTCTTGACCTGCTTCAGGTTGGCCCTCAGGTCCATGCACACCTTGTGCTTGGAGCCCAGCAGTGCCTTGAGCATCGCGTCGGCAGACATGCGCACCCTCCTCAACGGGGGCCTCTTGAACTTGCCTCTCAGGTCGAACAGCTTCTGGTTCATGTCCTCCAGCTGCGGGGCAGAGGTTAGGGCTGGGTGGGTGGCAGTGGCAGCAGGGCCCCCTGCTGGTCCGGAGAGCCCCTCACCTGTCCACGCCCACCCCATGCCTGCTTACCTCCTTGGTGCTCTTCTGAACCCTCACTTCCATGTCATACTTCTCCTCCTCGGCTGCATCGATCTTGGCGTGCAGCTGTTTGCAGAGCTCCTGGGGGTGGGGGCAGCAGGTGGGATGGGGGCAGCTGTCCACCTGACCTCCACCTACCCTACCGGCCCTCTTGACCAAAGGGGAAACTGAGGCAGCAGGCCAGAGCACCGCTCGGGGAGGGTACCTGCACTTCGGACATGGAGCCGGGCAGGTGCAGAGGCGGGCAGTGCTCAGACAGGTAGTTCTGCTTCTCAGACTCACGGCGACTCTCTTCTTTTTCCAACTCCTGGGCGGCAATCTGGAGCATGACACTCTAGAGGGGTAGGGAGTGGAAGGGGGGGCAGGCGGTGAGGGACTGTGGTGGCCCAGTCCCACTGGCACCCTGGGATGGCCCTCTCCAGGGAGCACCTACCTTCAGGTGCTGTCTCCGGGCCGTGATGGCCCTGTTGCGTTTCTGCAGGGGAGAGGGCAGGAAGCAGAGTCAGGGCTAGTTGGGGTCCCTGGCACCCCCACATCCCTCCACGCTTGCTCCACCAGGCCTGTGGACCCTGCCTGGAGACAACTGAACCGGGGTGGGGGGGGTCCCAAGGCCCTGCTGGGGGACCGGGCCCAGGACACCTGTGACCAGGTGGCGGGTGAGGCTCAAAGGCTCAGGGGGGTGGAAAAGGGGCGGTACCTCAGGTGCAGGGGGAGGGGCAGGGGATCCCTGCAGGGCGCAGGAGGTGGGGGGCAGCCTCAGAAAGAAGAAGCGATTCTGGTGACTTGGCCCCAGCCCCACATCCCCTGCCCTGTGAGACGTGGGTAGCCACTTCCTGTTTCATTGAGTCTGGGTGGCTGGGTGGGGCACTCTCACGGGGGAGGGCTGGGCAGCTGCCCCTGTGCTCTAACCTCTGACCTATCCCAAGTCAGGGGGGTCCCATCCCCTCTGTGTTTCATGCCCCCGCCCCCAGCAGGTACTCACCTCCTCACTGTCCCGGGGAGGCAGGGGGGGTAAGGGGAGAAAAGAGACAGGTTAGGGACATAGATGGGACAGTATGATGGGGGAGTGGGGGGTGGTCAGAGCCAACCGGGGAACTGTAGAGACCCCCGCCTGGTGGGGAGGGTGGGGACAGCGGGGGGCCCCCCAGGTTTGGGCTGCACTTACTCCCCCATCCTGAAGTCCTGGGCTTAGAGCCTGTGGGAGAGAAAAGGCATGGGTGTGAGGGCCACGGCCCATCCTGCCCTGGACGCTCGTTATCCAGGTGGGGGCCACCCTGGCCCCAGCCCTCTGCCTGTTGCCCTGCCCCCAGCTCTGACCTCCTTGGAGGCACCGTCTTGGGATTCCCAGGGTCAGAAGAGGAGAAAGTGTTCCTAAAATGTCCCAGGCGGGGCCCGGGTTGTTGCAGCTGTCCCGGGGGGGCGGGACGGGCCAGCACAGGTGGCCACGAGAGCTTTCCCACTATTTTTAGCTCTGCTCCTTCGGCTTTGGGCCCAAGTGCATGCAAGAAAGTGCTCCCCGCTTTGGCCTGGGGTCCCTCGACCCATCAGATCTCCTCCCTGTGTCCCACCCAGAAGGGAGGCCTGGTGATCTGGAGGCCGTCCACAACCCCTGGCCACCCCCCACCCCAGCCACCTCCCATTGCATCGCCATCTGGCTCCAGGCTCCATGGAAGCCACCACCCCCCCCCCCCGCCGGAGAGGGCTGCTAGAGGCGGCCCCCAACCCCCAGGACCCCACCCTGGGTCGTCCTGGGAGCTAGCTCAAGGAGTGCCTGTCCTCGGCCTGGGCTGGCCGGGCTGGCCTCACCTAGTGTCTGGGCAGCAGGGCCGGGAGCGAGGTCAGGCCGGCAGCGGCAAGTTGGGCTGGTGGGCCCAGGGGGAGGGGTATAAATGGCCTCCCCAGGCTGGGCCCCTGCTCAGAAAGGGCATGGAGCCCTCCTCAGACCAATGGGGGCACAGGGGCCTCCCCACCTGCCCAGGCCGCCCGGCCCGGCCCAGCCGCGTGCTGTCGTCCTGTCCAAGAAGTCTTGGGGGGGGGTGCCGAGGCTGGGCTGCTCTATTTAGAGCTCAGTGACATGTTCGAGAAGCCTCCCTTGTTCTTGCAAGGAGCCCAGGGTCAGCTGTACATGGCCTTGCTGGGCCACTGCAGGGCAAAAGCTCGAGGTCGGCTGAGAGGTCACTCAGGTCCTGAGCCCGGGGCCACTCCTCAGTTTTCCCTCTGCTTCCAGGGGGCGGGGGTGGGGGGTATGCTGGGAGCAGCCCCTGCAGCTCACTGCTGCCTCTTAGCCGGGCCAGGTGCCCCAGGCATGAGCCTGCCACGTCCTGTCCTTTCTCCAAGCCGGCCCCAGCTCCAGGGCAAGGCCTGAACACCCAAACGTGGCCCGTGGCAGTGTCCAGGGCCTCCGAGTGGGGGCTGCCCTCCCCCGGCTGAGATCCGGTCCTCCTGGGAGCAGGAGGGAGGGTGCCTGGACGTGCAACCGGCCGGAACACCCTGCCCTGGGGTGGTTCCTGGCTCACTCGGAACCCGTCCTTCAACCCGGGGATGGCGGCACCACCCGCCTGGGAACCTCTCCCTGACCCGAGGGGCCTGGGGCCTGCCTGGCTGCCCAGGCAGGCCCGGCGCTGCTGCCCTTCTCACCCTGGCCCGGGCCTGCGCCCCCCGCCTGGGGCCCCCACCCAGCAGAAACATCCGGACAACCATGACTTGGCATCCTCTGAGCTGGGGGTGCGTGGCCCCAGCCCTGCCGGCCTCACGGGCCGTGGGGAGGGTCAGGGGGAGCTAAAGCCGTCCAGATGTGTGGGGATTAGAGCTGCATTCCTGGCCAGGGCTGAGCCCCCAAGGCCCGAGGTGACTTCTGAAGACATCTACTGCCCCCTGCCGTCTGCAAGAGGAGGCCTCACAGCAGCCCACAGCCGCTGGAAGGTTTGGGGCCCTGTGGGGGCTGTAGCGGCCCCTTGGGTTGGGGTCCTTTCCCTGTACTGTCACCACCCCCAGGATACCTCCTGATTACCCCCTGGGTCCCCGCGGGGCCGGCTGCAGCCTGCCACCCAGCACGCCGTCCCTGACCCTGCAGCCCCACGGACAAAGAGGGCTCACCACCTCTTCACGCCCTCGCCCTCCAGTTGGAGGGGCTTGAGGGGACTCCTTCACTCCACCAAGGGGTCAGAGGATCTGTGGCTGAGGCTGGAGAGAGTCCTCCCCCCGCAGCAATGATGACCCTCCTGCGTGTCCCTAAGGGCTCCGGAAACACAGGCAGCCACAGCAAGAGCAGGCATTTATTACAGCGGAGTGGTCCCCCGGGGCAGCCTGGACAGTACCCACACCTCAGCCCAGAGGTGCGTTCAGGAGCCGGGCAGGGGCAGGCGTAGGCGGGGTATCAGGGCCAGGGCTCGGTCCACCTCCCCGGCGAGCTGCAGGTGGTGCCACTGGGCAACAGGCCGCGGGGCATGGGCCAGCATGTCTGCCCAGTGCTGCAGGGGCTGCCCAGAGGCCCGGGCGCCGAGCAGGACCTTGCCCACACACTCAGCCCGAAACTGTGGGCCCCGGGCCCAGACAGCCAGCACCAGATCCACACTCTAGGTGGGGGCAAGACAGGGGGCATGCAGGAAGAGAGAGACAGCTGTCAGTTTGGCCCCAAGGGACGGGGGTGTCCCGCCCACCCCTTCCTCCAGGCAGGCCACCTGGATCTGGCTAAAGGGCACCAGGAAGGAGAAAGCCTCGTTGAAGTAAGGGGAGGCTGTGCCCTTCCTAGCCGATGTCCTTCTCTTCTTCCACTTTCTCTGGCTCAGCATGAGCTGGACCTCCACGTAGGGGTCTGGGCAGGTGAAAGGGATCAGAGGTGTCCCCGGTGTGAGGGCCGAGCTCAGGGCCCCCTCTTCATGCGGGTGTGGGGGCAGGTATGGCTCTCACCTGCCAGGCCTGGGCTCAGGCCTCGGGCCTCCAGCACGACCACGGTCAGCCGGCCTGAGCTGGGCATGTACTGGAGCGAGAAGCACAGCTCCCCCCACGCCTCAGGCTGCAGGTGGTAGGGGGTTCTCAGGGTGAGGGGGACAATGCTCAGAGTGCAGGTGGTGAAAAGGGGTGCAGGCAGTGATAGGGATGCTCAGGGTGCAGGTGATGAGGAGGGGCTCAGGCTGCGGGAGGTGAGGGGGGCTCAGGGTACAGGAGGGGAGGGGACTTGGGGTACAGACAGTAGTGGGGGGCTCTGGGTGCAGGAGGTGAGGGGGGCTCAGTCTCCCCTGAGACACACAGGCCAGGGCCAGGCCAGAGCTGGGCAGTCAGTGGCCTCACCTCCACAGTGCCCGGTGGGCCCAGCTAGTACCAGTGCTCCAGAACGTGGTGCAGGTCCACGGTGCCCAGTGGCAGGCTGAGCTCACCCAGCAGCTTATGGGAAGAAAACCGCTTAAAGCTCAGCACCTGCACCTGTAGGGTGGTCTGGGACAGCTCTTCCTGTGGCACCTGCGGGCAGGCTGTGAGCTGGACACCCTGTCCCCTCCACGGACCCTGGCCCAGGCTTCCCTGCCGGCCCTCCCAGCCCAGACACACGTGGAAGCAGCAGGTCTCCTGGAACATGGGGCAGAGCGTGCCGCGGTGCACCTTCGTCTCGTGCCTGTGTCCTGCCTGGGTGGAGAGGCTGACGCGAGCGTACAGATCCGCCGTGCTGCCAGGGCCCCAGGCCCTCAGGTCTGTGGCCTGCTTGAGGCCCACTCTGACCTGGGAGGCAGAAGTGGCTCAGCCCGGGGCCCTCCCCGGTCAGCCCCGCATCCAGTGTCTGCCCAGCACCCAACACCCCTCAGGACACCAGCAGACCCTCTGGGCCAGTCAAGGGGGCCCCACACCTCCTGGCTTCCGAAGTCATACTCCAGGGAGAGCTGCAGGCGCCCCCAGTGCTGGGGGCCCCCCTCCAAACTGTCCACATCCGGCTGCACCTGGAGTGTCGGTAGGGAAACATGCCCCATGCTGATGGGAGGCCCGGGCAGCAGTGCCACATCCCCCGCTGGGCCACACAGAGGCTCACATTCCCAGCTCAGGGCCTCCAGGATCTCCCCAGATCCATCTCTTGCACCACTGCCTTTCTCAAGAGCCTCCTGCAGCTTCCCATGGCCCGTGGACTGACCCCTGGGGCTGGCATTCAGGGCCTCCGAGCCTTGGTCCCACCTGCCTCTCTCTTACCTTTGCCCACCACTTCCCGGACAGGAGGTCCCTCCCTGCCTCTGCTCCTGGGCAGACCAGACCATGGCTGGGGGCTGAGCTCACCCCCCCGACCGTCCTGGGCCAACCTGAGCCCCCGAGGCTGGTTCCTGAGCTGCCCTCTGGGACTGCCGAGCCTGGAGCTCGGCAGTGGGGAGCGCCGGTGCCCAACTCCTCACCAGGTGGGCGCTGGTGGTGGTGCCTTGGGGACTGCTCAGGCCCACGGCCTCTCTGTCCCTGGGCTTCTTCCTGTGACCATGGTGACGCCGGCGGCAGCAGCAGCAACAAATGACACAAAGGAGGCAGGAAACCGTGAGGACACCAGCAGCCACAGCAAGAGCAATGAGCGCCCAGCGGGGCCCTGGGGGTGGGCGTAGAGATGGAGCCGAGATGCCCCTGTGGGCAGCAGCTGCCCCCACTGGGCCCGCCATCCCCACACCCCTCCCAGGGGGGTCCCACAACTCACAGGGGAGCCCAAAGATGAGGTCCGGAATGAGCCCAGGTACAGCCGAGGTGCCCTCCGGGGCCGGGGTGCTGTGGGGACCTGGGGGGCGCCCCATCTCCCCTCCCTGCTGGCTGGGAACAGGCAGCCAAGGTGGCCAGCTCACCTCTGGGGATGGCCCCTCGGTCCCCGGCCCACTGCCCCATCTGCCCAGTGACAGCGGGCCCGGGGTCTGCCCGGGCAGGGAGGCAGTGTGTGGTGGCCAGGGGCAAGGGCTCTGAGCGGAGCCAAGGGGAGGGAGGTGCTGGGCTCTGGCCAAAGTCCCGGCTTGGCTGCCACAGGCCCAGCCTCCTGGCCACCTCCCCAGCCCCCGGCCCCCAGCCCCAGCCAAGCAGGCCGGGCCTTCTCATTAGGGAGCTTCCTCCTCCAGGAAGCCCCCTCCTTCGGGCCTCTCTCCCCCAGGCTCTGGGCCCTGCCTGGGGGCTGTCACCAGGGTCCTGACTCGTCCCGGGCCCTGACCTCAGGCCCGCCATGGTTTGTCGGTCACACAGGTGGAGTCACACAGGTGGAGCCTGTTCACACATGGCAGCCCCTGGCCCGGGAATGACAGGGGAGCGTGGAGATGGGGGTTCTGAGGGGCCAGGGGCTCTGCTGGGGTCATAGGGGCATGCAGGGGGAGGAGTGCGGGTGGGCTGCTGGGGAGAGCTTGTCCAAGCAAGCTTGGGCTGAAGATGCTTCCCCGGCACGGGCGCCGCGCCAGCAGCGCCTGGGGAGCAGGGTGAGGTGGGGGCAGGTGGGGACAGGGTGAAGCTGGGAGAGGCCAGAACATTCCTTGCAAACTGACTCAGCAGCCGGCTGCCCAGACCTGCCCACCTGCCGACCTGCCACCCTTCTTGCTGGTGGGAAGGAGGGCGGGCCTGGTGCAGCCTACCTGCCTGGGGCCCGGGGCGGGAGCACACCTGGCCAGGCTGGCTGCTCCCACCCAGAGCAGGGACTTGGGATTCTGAGCAGGGGGCCGGATGCCACAGTGGGGGTGTGCTGGGACCCCAGACCCACGGGAACAGGACCCCCCCCCGCAAGGCTCAGCTCCTCCTGGCCTCCCCTCCTCTGGGGAGCACGGAGAGCCAAGGTCACAGTTCCTCCTACTGGGGGCTCCTCCTCTTCATCCACAAGAGCCTGCTACCCCTCGACCCAGGGGCCTGGGGCAGGCCACTCCCTCCAGGAATAACGGGGTATTGGGTCTGCACCCCACATGGGGAGAGAAAGGCTGGGCCAACAGCAGTTCGTTGGAGGAGCTTTAGCTCAGAGAATGCCCAGGAGTCCTGCTCCCAGGCCGGGTTCTATCACCCCTCGGAGGGCTGTGTGCACATCCTCCCTGTGGGGTCTTTGGCCCGAAGGTGACAGCCAGGAGAGGAGCAGGGGGCCAGGGAGCCACAGCCCCAGGAAGAGATGTCAAGGCCCCACATGCAGGAGGAAAGCACCCTCAGAGACAAGGCCCAGGCCTGGTGTAATGTCCACCGTCGCTGTCTTGAAATTCGAACCATTTTAAACAAAAGACTGCACGTTTTCTGCGCGGGCTCTGCAAACGATGGAGCCCATGCCGCTTGGGTTTCCTTTGGGTGAGCCCCTGCCCGGTGCAGGTGTTCAGGGATGCCCACAGGCTGCCACCTCTATGCCCCCGTCCTCAGAAGGACACTCAGGTCTGCTCAGCATTCTGTGGCGGCAGGTGGAGGGCCCCGGGGGGCAGCCGGTGGCCGGGGGGCGGAGGGGGGTGGAGGCTCGTGGAAGTCCTGCAGGTCCCTGCAGCAGGACGCTGGAGGCCAGATTCAGAGCCCCCAGCTCCCACGTGGAAGTTACAAGCAACCTTGACTTTCTGAAACATCAGAGCCCGTGTGTGTTCTGGAATTAAAATAGCTTCACTGGAGACTTTTACAGTTGAGAATTCCAGGTACGACGTCAGTCAGCACAGAATCTGTGTGTGTGCGTGCATGCGTGTGCATACCTGTCCATACTGTGGATGGGCACGCGTATGTGCATAGGCGAGGGTGCCTGTGCCTGTGTGTGCCTCTCCCCTGCCCCTGGGTGGCAGCCTGGGCAGGCACTGACTCACGGAGATTTGGTGCTGCAGGCCTGCCGGGATTCCTGGGCCATCCCAGTGAAGGGGGACCCCAGGACATGCCTGAGAGCAGGCCCCGAGGGCCCCAGGTTGCTGAGAGTGCTGCCCACAAGCGCCCCGGGAACCCAAAGCCTGGGGAGGAGGCACAGGGTCCCTCAGGACCGCCAGGTCCCCATGGTGGTGAAGGTTCAGGCAGACACGCTGCCACCAGGTGGCGCCCACGGCTCCACTGGGCCCAGGCCGCAGGTGGCTCCCCGATTGCTCCAGGAATGGGGAACCAGCAGGCAGATAGCCCCGGGGCGGCTCTCCGGGCCCTGTGCTCACTGCCCAGTCTCCTGCAGCAGTGGCTGAGCGGCTCTCCCGGTCTGCGGTTGCCTGGGGCAGCGGGGGGGGGGGGGGGGGGGGGCAGGAACCATCCTGCCTACAGCTTTCCGGGGCCACCTCAGCTCCAATTTCTGTGGCCCCATGGGGACATCCCTCTAGCACCAAGGATCTTTGTCCCAGGAAAGGGAGCCGGCGTCCCTCATCAGGGGACTCCCTGCCCCAGACACTTGCCGCAGGGCGCTCCTTCCTGCCACTGTGTAGATGCAGCCATGTGGCTCCTGCGGGGCAGCACGGCCTCCCAGCCACCTCCCTGCACCGACGCCACTGGTGTCCCTGTAACGGTCCCTCCCTCCCATCCCCATCCTACTCACCCTTCAAGGCCTCCGTGAGCCCACCTCCTCTAGGAAGCCCTCCAGGTCACTCCTTGCCCTCCAACCCAACCTACTTGGTGGTTTGTGCTAGATTCCCCCCACCCCGGCCTCTCCCACTCAGGAACCCCGGTTCTCCCAGGCAGAGGGGCTCCACGTCAGCCAAGGGCCTGGCACCCTTGAAAGCCAAGCCAACCGCTCCCTTTCGCCTTCTGTCTAACTAGACTCGATTGTACTATGGGAGTGAGTTTCTGTGGGTCCTTCTCCCGGAGAAGAGCAGAGCTCCCCCAGGGGTTGGGGTGAGAGCCCCCCAGGTGTAGCACACTCTCACCTGCCACCTGCACTTCCTGCAGCCAGCCGGGCCTCCAGGCCTTTCTGTCTACCCCGGGCACGCGAGGGCTGCACTCGAAGTGACGGCCAGGCCTCCAGTGAATGAGAGAGTCTTGAATGGGGGGCGGGGGTGAGAGGCAGGGCTTCGGGGAGCCCCACCTCAGCGCCAGAGCTGCTGGCCCTCAGGAACCAGGGAAGTCCCGTGGGAGGAGGGTCCCTTCTGAGACCCGGACACAGGTATCCAGGCTCCGGGAACTCCAGGGCCACCTCCAGGGACCCTGGGGTCCCTTCGGTCATCCCAGAGGCCTCACGAGAGAGAGTTATGGCCTATTTGGGCTGGACACTGGGAGGGGTGGCAGGAGGAAGTTCGGGCTGGACTTGGGTTGAAAAGGTTCTACACCCCAAGGGGCGTGCACTGAGTCACCAGGACTGGGTTTGGAGGAGCATAGCTTTCCAGTGCTGCTGGAACCAAGCACATGGACGGGACGTGGCCGGACAGGACGTGGGCTGTGTGTGCTGGGCAGGGCCGGCCGGGTGGTGCGTCACCAGGCGACTATCTGAGCCTGCCTGGCTCTGCCAGTGCCCAGGCTTCTGGAACCCAGAGAACCTTCTGGAGGTCACTCCATCCCTGCCTCTGCCTCTGGCCGGCTGGCCCCATCCCCAGAGGTCTCGGTTCCTGTTGGGCCAGCAGGCCTGGAGACCTTGCCCACCTCCCCCAGCGCCTCTTGCTTTGGAGGACCCAGCCGGGCCTGTGATCTCAGCCTCTGCTCGACTCTGGCTGGTTCGTCGGGTCTGGTCACTCCAGCTCAGCTCCCTCCCTGGGCCCAGCCCAGGGTGGCCCTCCCTGGCCAGGGTGTCTCTCTGAACCCATTCCTGCTGCGGCCAGACATGGAGCTGGTTAATGCTTAACAGGAGAGCGGGTGACACTGGGGCCGCCAGCCGGGCTGGTAGAGCAGGACTTCCGGGAGGGGACACAGCAGGTGGGAAGCAGGCGTGCCTGGCCCCGTGTGGCTCTGGGGACACGTCCCCTTGTATGGGGCTCGGCTCTTTCTCCGAGTCCTACCCAGGGACAAGGATTTGGGAGAAGCGGCCAACAACTTGGGGACCAGGAGCCGGGCGTTGGGGGCAGGTGGGTGCCCGTGCTTTGGGGGGCAGAGGCAGCGCGGGCCGCACATGCTGTGGGGCCGTGGTGTGCACTGAGCCCATGTGCCCTGCGCGGCTCTCCCCAGCCCCACTGTACCGTCTTTGTGCCTTTCCCAGGATACGGGCGCCTCCATGGCGAGACGGGCGTCTGAGGTTCCAGGGCAGGAAGGGGAAAACCAAACAGAACTGGCAGCCCCCGGCCAGCCCCGCGGCCCCCGAGACGGCGGCTTGGCAGCCAGCAGCCACACGGAGGCCCTGGCGGGGCTCCTGGACGGGGGTGCTTCCTTTGAGGTTGCCTGGGGAATGTTTGAGGTTGGAACTCATGGCAAACGCTGGCTCGGGGTAGCCGGGAGCTGCTGGCACAGAACTGTGAGACGTGCCAGGACAGCACGTGTGCACCCTGCCCGCGCTGACCCCGGCGGCTGCACCCCCACTCTGCCCAGCCCTGGGGTGCTCCACTTGCCATGGCCCTGTGTGGCGTGGGGTCCCCCGCGGCTCTCAGCCTGCGTGTGCCCTGGTGCTCTGGGTCAGGCTCTCCATGCCCACTTTCTCCGGTCCGGAGCCTGGACCCCATCATCTGAGTTTCTGGGAGCCTGCGCCCCACTCGGCCCCACGTCCCTGAACACCCGCTCTGAGGTGCGAGTTCCTGGAGCTTCCTCACTCCCTCTGGGGGTCCCTGTGCCCTCTGTAAGCCTGTGTTCCTGGGGGACACGAACCCCACTCTGCAGAGTATCTGGGAGTTGACTCCCTGCTCACCGGGAAATTGACGGGACGCGTACCTCGTCGTCCGACCGCATGGGCAGAGCATGGAATCCATCTACCAAAGCCCCGTGTCGAACGCTGGGATCCTCTGCGACCCAGGCATCAGTGCCCTCTGGGGACCACTGGCACCCCTCCCCACGGACTGCCTCTCCCATGGGTTCCAGGACTGTGGTGGCCAGGGCTGGCTCCCCCACGGCTTCAGCTAGGCCCCCTTCACCGGCTCATTGGGGGGCACCCTTCATGAGAGCAAATCCCTGGGGACACAACCGACCACCTTGGCTTCTGGCTGCCTCCTCCCCTCCTACCCAAGGTCTGGGCACGGGGACTCTCCGTTCTGCGGTCACCCGTACCCACCCGTGGGCCCCTTGGGTGCCTGAATCCCCTGCTGACGCATCTTCCATAGGCCCGAGTGCCGGGCAGGCCTGGTGGCCTCGTTGCTGTGGTTTGGACGCCTTCTGCTCCTTCCACCCCTGCCTCTGCATGTCACCCTTGTCTCTGGCTATGTGCGCTATTCATCCGTGTGCTGGGCCGTCTGCCTGCCCTGCTGCCCGAGTGTCTGGGATGCCCCCTCCTAGGCCTCCCAGGAGCTGCACCTCCACACAACACGCCTGGGGTCCTGAACCCCCTTAACCTACCTATGGAGTCCCCTACCCCATTGCACAGTGTGTATGGGTTCTGAAGCCCACCAGTCTGAAAGCCTGGGTCCCATACCCCATTAGCTGCAGTATAGGGGTCCTGTACCCCATTAGCCTGAGTGGGTCCTGAAGCCCTTCAGTTGGAGCCTCTGGGTTCCCATGTCCTCCCCCCGACTTCCGCAGGCTGAAGAGCTGAGCTGCCCATACCCCAAGCTTTAGTGTCCATGGCCTGGTTGCCTGTAATCTCGTGGACTCTGTTTTGAGGCTCTGGGGCCTGTACCCTGTTCCCTGGACATTGGGGTGACTTCTGTGCCATCCAGCCCTCTCAGCCTGTCTGAGCTGGATGGTGTACCCCATCAGTCTGGGAAAATATGGGCCGGGAACCCCACTAGTCCTGCATCTGGGTGCCTCTGGACCCCAGCCATATAACACCCGGCTTGCAAGCATGGGGTTCTGGGAGGTGGTGGTCTCCTGCTCTCCTGTCTGAGGGCCTGGCTCCCCAGGCTGGGTCACCTTGGCAGCTGGGTAGGCTGGCATCCCACCACCTGAGCTCCGTGTGGCTCTGGGTAACCGCACATCTCAGCAGCCTGCTCTCCCGAATGGACAGGAACTGGATACCTACTGCCCTAAATTTTGAGATTCCACTACCTGCCTCTGAATAGGGGTCTGGGCCTCCGTTCTTAGGTCCTACCAATCTGGCTGCATCGCTCGCCTGAAGGCTCGGGCCCCGGGACCCATTGCTCCGAGGCTCTGAGTGTCCGGGAAGCCCTACCCTGCTCCTACCAGCTCCTCAGTGACAGGACTTTAACTGTCACCCAGACAGAGGTCTGACCCCCATTTCCAGGGCCTCCGGGCCGGCCTCCCCCAGTCTCTGAGCATTCCCAGGGTGCCAGCTCCTAAGCTCTCTTCTCTAGCTGCCTGAACCCCAAAGTCACCAGAGTCCCAGGCTGCCTAGCACCCACCCACCCACCTGCCTCTCACATAGGCCCACTCTCAGGGTCCCAGGCCCTGTGTGTGGACACCTGTTACCCATGCATGGGTGTCTGGCACGTGGGAGCCCATTCAGGCTCGTGCTGGCATCTTGGTGCCGAGCTCCTGTGCAGTTCTAGGCAGGCGACTCTTTGCTGTCTGAACATTTGGGAGGCTCTGTCCGAAGCCTTCACACATCCTGGGACATCTGAGGGACATGACCTCCCGCCCCATGGAAGGGTCTGGGTCCTGGCACCCCCGATCATGCACAGTGGATGCTCAGCGCCCTGTGTATGTGAGAACTGGAGACTTGCCCTTTGACTGTGGTGTGTGAGCACTGCAGCTTGCACCCCCTCCTGAGTCACACTCATGACTCTGGATTTTGGGGTGCCCTGTTCCCCTCTCACCAAGGCTTTCAGCCGCATGTACCCTCTGTGGCCTACACCCCATACCTCACGTAGGCCCGTGTTCCCGGGTCCTGGGCCCCACCAGCCAGTTCCAAGTTCTACTGCGTCTTTGGACGCCCGGGGCCCATTCATGGGTGTCCGGCCTGTGTGAGCCCATTCATCTTGTCCCAGCGCCTCTGTGCCCTATTCATGCGTGGCTCTGGGCAGGCTGCACCCCGTCCGCCCACGTCTCAAAGACAGTCTGTGCTTTGTCGCCCCAGTTCCAGGAACAGCTGCCGCGCAGCCAGCAGGCACATTCCGGGGTTTGGCCTAGGGCCAATGCAAACCCTGGTAATGCTGGCACCGGCAGCAAGCGGGGGCAGGGGCGAGGAATGACCGTAGGGAGGGGAGAGCGGGGACCCTCGGTTTGGGAGCCCTCGATCAAAGCCTTCCGTACATGGTGCATGTCCTGGACAGGCTGCCAGCAGGAGTGGCCGTGCGCACGTTCCAGACCCCTCTGCTGAGCCCGCCGTTTCCTGCCGGGAAGGGTGGGGGCGACCTGGCTACAAGACATGTCCACCTCAGCTCGGGGCAGGGTTGGGGGTCCCGGGCCACGGGTGGGGGCTGAGGCTGCTTGCAGAGGTTGTCATCTCTGGAGGCAGCAGACCCCGACCCCGGTCAGCTGCCTCCCTATTTGGGAGCTGTGGGTCCCATGGGGAGACGGACCCCTTTCTCCGGTGCGCCCCCCCCACCGTCGGGCTCCCTGCAGCTGACCTAGCACTATCTCCGTTGTCTCCCTGCTTGTGTCAGGAGTAGGAAAGGAGTGTGCCCGTGATCTCTTCTTGCCGAGGGGGTGTCAGACAGTTGTCCCAGCTTCCCAGGGGCCCCCGTGCGAGCCAGGACCCAGAGACGCCCCCTGGTCGGGTCTGCGAGGGGAGCACAGATCTATGTTTTCTGGGTGTGAAAGGAGTCGGCCCAGGCTTTCTGATTCGGGTTCCCTGGGTCGGGGTAGGACTGGTTTGTATCCTCTGGGCATCTCTGGGTGTGCTCATCCTGGGGATGCCCCTCTTAGCACTTAGCACTGGGTTGGAGTGTCCTGGCTCTTCCACACTGTCCTCCCCTCCATCCCTCACTCCCTGTGGGCCCTGGTCCTGCCCCTACCCACTCCTGCCCAGCTCAGGCATGGCTGCTGGCCCTGTCCCCACCACCACTGCCACCCTCCAGCCTTTCCCGGAGATGTGGCAGGCCCACCTGGCTTTCCGGCAGATGCACAGGACCCCAAGCAGATGTGGGGAGGTGGCAGGGGGACCCCAGGATGTGGGGACCCAAGCCCAGGGGGCAGTGCGGGCCATGGGCTGAGGCTGATGGGGCCCTGGGAGGGCTTATGGACAGGTCTGCAGCAGGTGTACCCCCTTCCTGTTCACCTCTCAGGTTCCTGAGCTGCAGGTGGGACAGTGAGCGGGGCACACAGAGCCTGCAGTGGCTACATACCTCACCACTCACAGAAACCCCACTGTCCACGCACAGACCATGGACAAGGGCAGTGACGTCTCATAACAGAGACACGGGAACCAGTGGTCCCTACACAGCCGTGTTCTGGGCCTGCAGGGCCTTCGGGGTGTCCGCAATGTGTGTTGGGTGCTCCCCAGCCTCCCTCCCAGCACACAGCTGGTGCTCCACGGGTGATTGTAAGGAGGCCTGGTTGGCCCAGGACCCTCCCCATGGGTCCCCAGGGCTGCCACCGCCGGTGGCCTGAGGCCCCTGGAGCGCGCAGGCCCCCGGAGCCCCTTCCCCGGGTGGCAGGGTGGCGGGGTGGCCAGGCCGGGCCGGATCAGTAAGGTTCCAAGCTCCCCCTGCTGTCCGCAGGCCGCTCCTGGAGGCCTGACCTCCCGCTCCCGCCCGACCCCGTGCTCCCTCCCTGCCGCCCAGCCTGGCTCCGCCCGCTGCCCAGCCCCGCGGCCGCCCTGGCAGGCGTGTGGGCGCCCCCTTCCGTACGCACGCCTCTGCGGGCCCCTTCAGCCCGGCAGCGGCCAGACCCTCCTCCCAGAGGCCGCCCGGACCCGACCCGAGCGGCCAGAAGTCTCATCCTGGGCCCCCTCCCCACAGAGTTCCCATTTGGGGACCGTCTTCCTGGATATCAGCCCTCCTGGGGGGCCCTGGTCTAAGCAGAAGCCTCTGACCAGAGGTCTGCCCAAGCAGCCCTCCACCCTGGGACCCCCCTTGCCCCCAGACCAGCTCAGGGCCCGGCTGGCTGGGACCCTGGAGAGTCGGGTCATCGCCAAAAGAGGTTTGACTTCCAGATCTCAGGCCTCCCTTCCAGCCCCCCAGCCAGAGGGCCACCTGATGTCTGAGATGTGGAGGCATCAAAGGCGAGGGATGGAGGCACCATGTGGCTGGGAGGGAAGGAGAGAGGAACCAGAAGGGCACAGGGTCACTACCCAGCACCCAGACCCTGGGACCAGCTGAGACGATGGGGTGGAGGAGTGGCTCCTCGGGGGCAGGTAAGGTCATGAAATGGGGAGTGGCCTGTGGCAGAGGAGCAGCAGGGAAGAGGGGAAGGAGCTCCAGTCCCCGGCCCACTGGCCCACCGGATGGTACAGAGGGGCCTCCCCTCCCTTGGTTGTGAGGTGTCACCCTGCACCCAGCCGGGGCCTCAGAACCTGCAGGCTGCTCTCAGGAAGCACAGATGACTCCCCTGGCCTCTGCACCAGGAGAGCTGATGCTCAGAAGGCCACGCCGGGTGCCCCCCAGGCCACCCCATAGACAACTCGTCCTGCCCTCACACGGACTCAGACACATGAGCCTGCTCTGGGGGCAGGAGTCCTGGTCCCACAAAGACCCCAGGCTCATGCCCACCCCACTGCCTAGCCAGATGGTCACACACAGACTCCTGCAGGCACTGCCCTGGCCCTTGGGCAGATGGCCCTCCAGCGAGGGCATGATTAGGCACTGGCTTGGTGGCCCCGTGTTCTCTGGCTGCCTCTACCCCTGCTGCTAACTGCTGGACCACAGGCCTGGCCCCCAAGGAGGCACACAGGGTCTCAAGGGGGAGGCACCTGGCCCAGAACCAGCCTTGTCCAGTGGGATGGGGGAGAGGCCTCTGCTGCCCAGCCAGTCCCCAGCCCTGCCTTCTTCTCTCTGACCCACGAGCACCATGTGTCTGAGCTACATCTACAGGTGGAGAGCCCACCCTGGCCCCAGTCTGTGATTCTAGCTCTTTTGCCAGCCTCCCAGTCCAACCTCTAACCTCCAGCAACCCCCTGGGCCTCCCCCTCCTTGTGGCCCTCCTCGGCACTGGACCTGGCCAGGGGCAAGAGACCTCTCCACTGACCCTGACCTTGGAAAAAGGAGCTCCCAGGGTCCAAGCAGGCCCCCCCCACAGAGCAGCCCCTAGACTTCTGCAACTGGGAGTTGGGGCACGGGGCCCAGGCCCACACTGCGGCAGATCAGGGGTGCAGACAACTCCTGGGCAGGGGTCCCTGCTCTGGGATACTCTGAGACCTAAAGGACTGGGGGGGAAGGAGAGAAGGATGGGAAAGGTGGGGGCTGCAGGCTGAAGGAGTAGCAGGTGTTCAGCACAGAGGCAGCAGCACAGGCTCATAGACCTGCCTCTGGCCGTGGGAGCCCCAGGGATCCAGCAGCATGGCCCCTTCTGCACCAGGAGCCCTTGACAGGTGCCCAGCTGCCCTCCCCGTTTACCCCTCTGCTCAGCCCTGAGATGGCTTTGCACCAAGATGGCACAGGATTGGCTCCACCCAAGTGAGCAAAGGGCTAGTTCCTGCTGTGGCTGCAGGTTGGGGACACTGTGTGTCCCAGGACAGGGACCCTGGAGGGCTGGGGCCTGCCCTGGAAGGGATGTCCTCAGACCCCAACGACCATGCCACTCTGTCCTCCCTTCACCCATCCATCCCCTCTTGCCCTTCCCCCCACATCCTACTCCCTGCAGCCTTGACCCACACTCACAAGAACCCAGCTCCTGAAGCCAAAGAAGTTCTGGAAACACAAAGCCCAGAGGATGAGCCAGGGTGGACATGCCTGAGGCCAGCTCAGGAGTGAAGCATGGGTGCTGGTGCCCAAGGACTCTGCTGGGTCCCCAAGAAAGGGACATGCAGTTCTCCCAGGAGCTTTGGGCCATGTGGATTGGGGGCCCCTGAAGCCCAAGACCTTACTGGGGGAAGATGCAAGGGGCCTCATGTGCTGGAGGGACCAGACACTGGGGGCACACACAGGCAACCCTAGTGGCAGGACTCATCAAGATGCTGCAGAGCTCCGAGGCCCCTGGATGTGTCTCTACCCTGGTGAGTGGGGTCAGGCCTGAGGGCCAACCAGGGGATGTGGGAGCTCCACTGACCAGCCCGAGGCCCTGGCCTGCTCAGCGAGAGAGAAAGCAGGGGTGGCCACGGGATGGGGGCCCATGGGCCACAGCAGCTCCACCCACTGCTCAGGCTCTAACCTGAGCAGGGCCAGGGCCCTGTACCTAAGGGGACCCAGGTGGGACATGACAGGGTCCCACGGTGTCCAGGCCAGGCTCTGGAATAGCAGAGGATGCCAGAAGCCAGGACCCCGTGCCTGAGCCTGCCTCTGACCCCAGTACCCGGCAGAGCAGCACCCACCGCAGGGGCCAGTGGGCCAGTGAGGGAGATAGAGGCGAACTGCACAGGCCTCTGTGATGGTCACTGACTCGTTCTCATCTGCAGGGTCTGCTGCTGGAGTTGTGGGGCACACTCTCACCCCCTCTCTGGGGCTCCTGGGTCCCAGGGTGTCTGTGGTGAGCTTCAGGACCCCGTGGGCATCCCTGGGAATGGGAACAGTGTCCCTTGGGGCCACATGGGGAAAAGGGGTCCCTGAGACATATGCTGGCCCCCCTCACAAACACTTAGTGGTCCAGGAGAGCTCCCGGCCACCCCGACTGGGCCCGGCCCCCACGCAGATCTTTGTTCCCCTTGAATCCTTCTAATGGGATGGGCCCAACTCCCCCAAAACTGCCAGGCCCCCTTCCCCTCGGCCTGCCCGTTCATACAGTGCATTGCAGCTGGAGAATCTCGCACACAGACCAGAGTGCCAACAACATTAGGATCCCGACCCAGATTCGGTCACTGTCAACCAGCAGCCAGTCTGGTCCCAGCTGTGCCCCTCGATTCACTGTCCAGATGAATTTCAAGCAAGACCCAGACACACATCATTCGGCCACAGGCCCTCCGCTCTCCATGGCAGTGCCTCCCCTCCCACCATCACGTCTGGAAGGTACTCTGGTCATCCTTGTAGGTCCTCACATTTTCCCATGTGCCTCACAAATGGGTTTGGGGTGACTTCTTCAAATCTGGATCCCACAGAACTCATGTCCTACCATGTCTCTGGGGCCCCCTGTTATTAGTAAGTCCCCCGTACAGTTCTCATCATTGAGTTTTTGAAGGAAGAAGTTTACGTGTCTTACGGGGTTTCCAACATCCCAGATATTATGGATGTGTTTCCACACTCTGCATTTCTCATTAGACCTGATTGATTTGAGGTCAAGTTTTTCAGCAAGACTGCCTCAGAGGTGGAAGGCACATGAGGGCTGGTGTGTCCCCTCCACTGTCAGTGGGCGGGGTGTGGCCAGCTGGAGCCACCTGCCATCAGGTTCCCCATCTACAGTGCTCAAGGTTTTAGCAGCTTCTAGTGAAACTTTGGGACACATGCTGACACTTGGCCAGCAAGCCATAGCAGCCATAGACCAAATCCTGCTCACCACTGTTTTTGTAAATAAAGTTTTATTGGAACATGGCCTCACACATCTGTTCACATACCATCTACGGCTTCCTTCGTGGTACAATGGCAGCAGTGGGTTGGGTCCTAAGATCCCCCCTCACCCCACAGCTCCACTGTCCAGATTTCTGGCCCTAATTCCCAGAAGTGTGAATACAAAAAAATAAAAATAAAAAAATCACTCTGTGCTTCTGTTATTTGGCAAAAAGGGTTTTGCAACTATAATTAGGCCGATCAGTGTGACTTAAAAATAGAGATTCTTCAGGTGGGCTCAATCTAATCACACAAGGCCTTTAAAAGCAGAGTTGTTCCTTAGCTGGTGTCAGAAAAGGACATCAGAGTGGTTCTCGGGGAGACTTGACATGGGGTGGGAGGCTTCCTCGAGACTGAGTGATGCCCCTGCTCACAACCAGCTGGCACACGGCACTCGGCACCCTGCGTCCTGCACCTACAAAGGGCCAAATGCTGCCGACAGCCCGACTGGGCTCAGAACAGGTTCTTTTTTTTTTTTTTTTTTTTTTTTTAAATTTATGATAGTCACACACACAGAGAGAGAGAGAGAGAGAGGCAGAGACACAGGCAGAGGGAGAAGCAGGCTCCATGCACCGGGAGCCCGACGTGGGATCCCGGGTTTCCAGGATCGTGCCCTGGGCCAAAGGCAGGCGCTAAACCGCTGCGCCACCCAGGGATCCCTCAGAACAGGTTCTGACCTTTCTTCCCACCTATGAGGCCCTAAAACAGAAAGTCCGTCAGAACTTTCCTGGACATGTGTCCTTCAGGATGAGGCCGTGTCAGCTGTAGGGCCGAGGGCCACTTGCTTTGCGGGCATGGGGAGTGAATGCAGAGCTGGCTCTGAGCAGCCAGGGCCTGCAGAGCCCAAGACATTGACTCTCCAGCTCATTATAGAGCGAACATGTCCCAGATGGCAGCTTCTCGACCTTGGCTTTCCTGGCATTTCCTATGTGGTGTAAGGAATTACCACAGATGTAGTGGCTCCACTGAGACAGCACCCTGATGCTGTCCTCCCATAGCCTTCATGGGTTGGCAGGCCCAGCATGCCTCGCTGGGCTCTCTGCAGGCAGGCAGCTGGCTGGGGCTGTGTTCTCATCCGAAGGCCCCACTGGACAAAGACCCACTGCAGTTGTTGGCTGAGCTCATGGCCACGAGGCAGAATGCGAGGCAGACCCGTGTCCTCCCAGTGAGCCCGTGGCACAGAGAGGATCTCCCACAGAGAGGCTTCTGGGCTCTGACCGCAGAGAAGGCCTAGAGCCTTCTAGAAAAGCTCTCCTGACTGGCTCAAGTCCAGCAGGAAGACCTCCCTGATTAACCCAAAAGCAACTGTTAAGGGCCTTGGCTAACTCTGAAGAATCTCTTTGCCTTTGCCCTAGTCCTGGTGGGCAGCGAGTCACCGGCCCGGCGTGCATCCAGGGGAGGGCGTGGTGCATGCCTTCATGACTCACGGGGTCACCACGAGGTGTGTCCCAGTTTGCTGTCCCCGTTCTCTTCACTGGTGCCCAAACTGCCTGTCTTTGGCCAAAGGGAACCCCTCCCCATTGACCAGTGAGTCGTCCTGAAGTGACACAGTGGACTGGACAATTACCGTGCATCTTGTGCAAGTGTTGTCTGGTCCTGGAACCAGCCATTTCTCCAAGGATCCTGAGTGCTCTCCACAGGGACTCTTGTGCGTGCTCAGAGGCCCCACTTTGGACAGCAGAGTCCTCAAGGCTGCTGATTTGGCCACTGTTTCTAGGTCTTTTGGGGAATAGAATTGGGAAATTCATGTTTTTTTCCAACTTTTTTTTGTTGTTGTGGTGGTAAAATAACACATAGGATAAAATGTACTGTCTTCATCTAAGCCACAGCTCAGTGGCTCTATGCACATTCACACTGTGGTGCGGCAATCCTTGCTGTCCATCTCCAGGACTGTCCATCATCCCAAATGGAGACTCTGTCCCCAGGAGACACTGCCCCCATCCCTCCCCCAGACATGTGACCACTGTCCACTCTTTGCCCCCAGGAGACACTAACCCTGTCCCTCCCCCACTGTGACCACTGTCCACCCTCTGTCCCCAGGAGATAATGACCCCCATTCCTCCCCGGGCCCCTGTGACCACTGTCCACTCTCTATCTCCGTGAATCTAGGAACTCCAGGGACCTAATGAGGGTGGAATCTTGCAATGTTTTTGTGACTGGCTTAGGAAAAACGTATTTTTAAAAATAAAATACATTCTGGAATCACACTGTATTTCTAATTCAAGTGTGGGATTTCAAGATTTTTCTTGACTCCTTAAACTGTATATTTCAGTCTGTCTTATGTTGGAAATCTTGTTTCCTAATGGCACTTAAAACGATTACACACATACAACCCACTGTGACAGATGTCCTCAAATGACTGTGTTTTAAAGTGTCTTGAAATAAACTTTCTGGATGGTTAAATCACCAACTGGATGGACAGCCCAATTCACTTTTTCTCACTGTCTCTCACTTGGGGACTTGCTTTTGCCACTTGGGCTTTCTTGTGGTTTTTTTTTTCTTGTGGTTTATACTACCTCACACATTTCTGTGATTTGAGATCCCAGTGGACACAGGGCAAGTCCACCCCCACTCCCTGGCTCCTTTGGGCTGTTTCCTCTCTTGCCTGTAGGAACTCCTAGCTGCCTCCTGTTTAAAATGTGTATTCACACCCCAGACCTTTGGTAACACGACAACTGCTGGTGCCCGCTGTACTTTCCACCGCAGTCCTGGAGGTCAGCTGGCCACACCATGTGGACCTCTCCCTCCTTCATCTACCACACAGGACTCAGTGAGTGTGGGACCTGTGGCTTATTCATGTGGGGCATGTGGGGCACTTCCAATTTTATGCTTTTACCCCGTGTGGCCATGCCTGGGCTGACATAAGTGCTTCATGCACATTTTGAAGCTCTTGGGATTGTCCTCATTCAGAGTGGACCTGGTCCCAGATAACACCTGTGTCCTTGGGCCACAGTCTGGATGTTGTCTTGTCCCAGGAGTGCCCTGTGGCTCTCAATCACTGTCTTCTCATGCATTTACCCAGAGCACAGCACTTACTCCACATCCTTGGGCCCAACACCAATGGGTACGTGCTTTCCAGTGAGCATTATACGTGACACATAGATCTTCCACTTTGCATCTTCTCTGTGTCCGTCCGTGTGCCTCTACCTGACCTCCTTGTTTCTGACCTGCCAGTCCCTCCCTCCCTCCACGGCTCCTGCCCAGGAATCTGTCCATATCCGCAGCCTGTCCCACTTCTCCTTCCACACAATGTGGGCATTCAGATGCATTGCTGTTGGCTCCACCCATTGGAGAGACTTTCGTCCTCCAATATCTTTCAAGGCCACCTGTGACTGGACATCAGGCAGCTGCCATGTGTTTCGCCTTGCACCTGCACCTGAGCCAACCCTTCCAGAAGGCATGCTCAGGCTTCCTCCTTCTCTTTTTCTTGGTCATAGGGGACTGCCCTGTGGCCACAGGCATGAGCTGGGTTGGGAGGCACTATGGTGGGCGACATGGTGGTCTAGACTAGTTGGTCATGTAGCTTACATGTGCACTCTGGTTCTGCTTGGGGTGGATCTTGGAATACCATTTCCACCATGGATTGCTGGTGGTCCTATGACTGATGTGCACAGACAGCAGAACCTGTCCATCCAGCTCACATGGGCAGTTCTGTCTCTGGCAGCAGCCACAGCATGCAGAAGCTGCTTCTCAAAACATACATGATTCTGGGCTGTATCCCCATTGCATCTGATTCCTTGGTTGACACTTCGATACCATAGGATCTGGGATGCCTGGGTGGCTCAGCGGTTGAGTGTCTGCCTTTGGCTCAGGGCGTGATCCCGGAATCCTGAGATCGAGTTCTGCATCGGGCTCCTTGCGAGAAGGCTGTTTCTCCCTCTGCCTATGTATCTGCCTCTCTGTGTGTGTCTCTTGTGAAGAAGTAAATAAAGTATTTTTTAAAATACCATAGGATTTGTGGGACTGTACGCTTCAACAGGTGAGGCTTCTTGCTCTGTAGCCTGGGCCTTCCCCAGGGCCTGTCTAGGCTGGCAGCTTTCTGTACATCCCAGGTTATGGGCCAGAGCAGAATTCCCAAGTGTGGAATATGTTCCCTCCAGAGCCCAACAGAAAGGATAGGGCACTGTTCACATTCACTCAGATCAAAATGAAAATAGAGAATTTTACTTTTAATAGCTCTAGAGTCACCTGGTCTGAGTGCTGACCCATCACCAAGATGGACCCAAGCACCCCAAGACCACCCTTCTCTGTGATTGCACATGAAGAAGTTTCTACATTCTGCTGGGAGGCAATTAAGGAAATGAGCAGGGACTTGTAATTTATAGCAAAATGGAGAATACAGGGCTTAAATATCTCAACACACAAAATAGCCACATGGGAAACTGATCCTTTTAAACACTACAGCTAGGCTTTCCAGAGAACAAAGGCAATCCCCAGAGAGTAGGGAGGAACTCAGTGTCTGAATGGCCAAGAACATTGTTTTGACCAACTCTGCTGCTGAGAACAACTAGAAAAGCTGGGGGTGGGGGGTGGGGAATGCCCTCAAAGACCTTTTCAAGACATTAGAGAGCTTATCATGGTTATTATCTGTCCAAGCCATAACAAAAGAGGGAAGGAGAGGGGGGTAAGGTCAGCCTCTGGGATCACTTTTTCTCTTTGGGAGATAACACTTTCCTGCAGCAATTTCGGTCACTGAAATTTTGAGGAGTTGAGGAGAGCTATGAGTTGTCTTCCACAGCGAAAAGGACAGTGCATCTTAGAGACACTGACAGGACCCTGTGCCACCCTCAAGGAGGAAGGATGAGCTGAAGTGGATTCACCCTTTCAAGAACTGAAAGCCCACTTGGAATCAACTCAATGCTTGCCTGAACTTAAATGATTCTCCTTTGTATGGTCACCCAAGAAAACCCTCTCTGGAGGTGATAATATCCGCAGAGCTTCTAATTATCACTTGGATTTTTTAAGCAGCAGGCCTGGTGCTCTATCAGAAGTAAGCACACATGGCAAAACATGGAATGACTGTGAACAGAAGTAAAATAAACAATAGGAAAAGACCCAGGAAAGATTTGGAGCTGGAAGTGTCTCTAACATCACTACTAATAATCCTCAGATTGTGATGTGCAAGAACTTAAGGAACCAGGTGGAGAAATTTGGCAGAAAACTAGAAATTATGAAAAAGAATCTAATGGAATTTCTAGAATTAAAAAGCACAAACCCCTCAGTGGTGTTTTGATGGATCTAACAGCAAATTAGATGCAGCTCAAATGAGAATTCTTAAACTGGAAGAAAGACAAAATGACTTTTAAAAAACACAGAAAGGAACAGAAGATCTATACAGGACATAATGGAAATATCTCACATGTAATTGGACTTTGGAAGGAAAGAGTGACTAGAATCCAAACACTATGTCAAAGACATCATGGCTGAGACTTTGCAAAATGGACCCAAGCACCAAGTCACAGATTAAAGAAGCCCTATAAGCTCCGAAACAAAAACAAAAACCCCACAGCTAGACATATTACAGGTACTAATGACAGAGAAAATCTTAAAGAGGGCCAAGTAAGAAAGATAAATTACCTGAATGGAAGCAACAAGTAAACTGTCAGCCACCTTCTCAGCAGAAAAACTAACAAAACCCACAAAAGATGGAGTGATTCCATCGAAGACTGGAAACAAAATCTACGGACCTAGAATTCTATACTTATTGAAAATATAAAATATCCTTTAAAAATAAAGCAAAAAACTCAATGACAAGAAAACACATAACCTGATTTAAAAATGAGCAAGAGACCTGAATAAACATTTCTCAAAAGGAAACATACAGATGGCCAACAGATAATGAAAAGCTCCTGGGCATCACTCATCACCAGGGAAATGCACATCGAAGCCACATTGAGCTATCACATTGCTTCTGTCAGAATGACTAAGAGTATAAAAGACAAGAAACAACAGGTATTCATCAGAAAGGATGTGGAGGAAAGGAACCTTCACGCACTGTTTGTGGGAATGCAAACTGGTGCAACCACTATGGAAAATAGTACGGAGGGTCCTCAAAAAATGTAAAAATAGCAATACCATTTGATCCCCAATTTTACTTCTGAGAATTTACCCAAGGGAAATAAAAACAGGATTTCAGGGAGATCAACACCCGTGTTCATTGCAGCATTATTCACAACAGCCAAGAGATGGAAACAACCTAACTCTCCAATGGCAGATAAATGCATAAAGAACATGTGGCACATGCATACAGTGGAATATTATTTGGGTTTTAAAAAAAGAAGGCAGTCCTTCTATTTGTGACAAGATGGATGAACCTGGAGGATGTTATGCTCAGTGAAATGAGTCAGACCCAGAACAACAAATACTATCTAATCCCACTGAGATGTGGTATCTAACAAAGACAGTGTTATAGAAACAGAGTTGAATCCTACAGTGTCGACTACAGTAGGCAAATATACAATCAAAATGATGATATGTAAAAACTTTAAAAATATGACCCCTGGTCAATAAAAATAACAGTTAATTGAAATAGATTCCCAAATGACTCCAAGTTTGGATTTAGCATTCTTTAAGCAGCTATTATAAATATGTTCAAGATTTAAAGTATAGTCTTAATACAGGAACATAAAGGAAAATGTTGAAGAGGAATTAAGATTGAGTAGAACCAAACAGAAATTCTAGAACTCCAAAGAACAATGCAGAAATGAAAAATTTACTGAATGGCCTTACTGGCAGTATGACTACAGAAGACAGTGTCCGTGTAGTCAAAGACAGACCAGCAACAATCATCGAGAGAGAGAGAGAGAGAGAGAGAGAGAGAGATCCAGTGACCTATCAGAACATATCAAATAGTTTAGTGTAAGTGTAATTGGACTCCCCAAGAGCAAATAGAGTGAGAAAGTCACAGAAAGAAATATTTAAGGAAAACTGGATGAAAATTTCACCAATTTGACAAAAAGCATTAACTTTTAAGTTGAAGATCAGTCAGGATATTTAAAAAGAAAATCATATCTAATGATACATTACCTACCAGGGCTAACAGTACAGATTATGTCTGACTGCTCACCTAGAACAATGCAGGCCAGGAGACAATGGAACGATATTTAAAAAAAAAGATTTTTATTTATTTATTCTTGAGAGACACACAGAGGCAGAGACATAGACAGAGAGAGGAGCAGGCTCCTTGCAAGGAGCCTGATGTGGGACTCAATCCCAGGACCCCGATCGGGGTCATGATCTGAGCTGAAGGCAGACACTCAACCACTGAGCTACCCAGGTGCCCCTGGAATGACATATTTGAAGTGCTTTGATATAACAAACCTGTCAATCAGAATTCTGTATCTTGGGAAAGAAGCCTCAAAAATGGGAGTGAAATAAGAGCTTTTAGATAAAAGGTGAGAGGATTTATTGCCAGCAGACCTGCATGAGGAGAAATACTAGATGATCCTCAAGGATAAAGAAAAATGATACCAGAGAGAATCTCAGCGATCCACCTGATGAAGACTAGTTGTTGCTTGGGGATGGATTGGGAGGGAGAAACAGACACTAAAAGGATGTGAAGACATTTGAGGGGCTAATGTATATCAAAAGTTAGCAAATTGTACACTTTAAATGTTCACAGTGTAATGTACAGTAATAAAGCTCTCTTTTAAAAGCTCAGGAAGTTTTATAATGGTGAGCTCAGGAGATCTGTAAAAGTGTTTTCTGACTCTGAAAATGTTGTACAGGACTTGACTGGTGAAAAACAGTGAGTAAATAATTAATTACAAGGTACAACCAGATATTCAGGGCAGCTTAGTCATGGTAGCCCCAAGTTGGAAACAACTCAAATGTCCATCAACTGTTGACGGAACAAATAAATCTGCCATAATCGAGTCCAATAATGACAACAGATCTACCACTGAAACACACACCAACACGGGTGAATCCTGCAGACATTATTTTGAGTGAAGGAAGCCAGATGAAAATTAATACCTATGAAATTAGAGCAAACAAAACTCATTTATTGTTGACAGAAGTCAGATCAGTGGTTGCCTGGAACAGACACATGGGAACTCGAGGGTAGGCAGTACAATGTGGATTAACTGCAAAGGGACATAAGCCGATTTCTTGGAGAAATGGAAATGTTGTATATCCTAGTAGAGTCAGAGTTCAGTGAGTGTGCCTATTTTAAACCAAATCATGCTCCACAGACTTAAAGTCTGTGTAAGCGATTGTATTTAACTATATCTCAACAAAGTTGGCAAAGTGCATCCCCACAAACAGTGAAAACATTATGTATGAAGCTGGAGAGCATCTGTTATTCAGATCTAAATGGCTCCTGAAACTCAGTAAGGAAAGAGCAGGTAATCCTACTGAAAATTCAGCAAGTGACCTGAACCAGCACATCACAAAATAACATTTCCAAATTTCATAATTATATTAAAAATGTGCTATTGACAGTCAGGGAAATGTGAATTGCAAGTATAATAATATGACACTCCCTAGGTGGGTGATAATATAAAACTGAAAATGCCACATGCTAGGAAGGATGTGGGGCCTCAGAGGCCCTCCTACGCTGCTGCAGTATATCCATTTGTGCAAAAACAGAGGGTGATATTGTTGAAACTGCCACTTGAGTACATCAAAACTTATCAAATATTGATAAGTTCATATACATGTGCCTATGTGCATATGTATATATATATACACTTATATACGCATGCATACATATACACATGTATGAATGCATTGCATAGATGTAATGCATGCACACACATATACAACACCTGCATACAAGTGCATACATACGTACTGCGTGTACATATATGCACATGTGCATGCATATATGCATGTGCATGCAGATTCATATATACACGTGCCTGTATAAATGTACATGCATATACATATACATGCAGGCACACATATTCTGCATGTACAGCACACGTACACATGCATTAACACATATGTATGCAAATGTGTGTATGGCCATCCATACCCACACATTCCCACACACATGTACATATATGCCTCTGTGTGTGCACACACATGCTATATGTACACATGTACACAATGGATATGCAACCATATACATGTGCACGCACATGCTTATGCACACACATACATGTACACACGTGCATGCATATATACATGCACACACACATGCATACACACATCACGTATCAGAGATATATGCTGGCTCATTTGCATCCTTCATAATGTATGCCTCTGTAACTCACTCACTTTCATTGCCTTGTGTAACTATCCACATTTATTTATCCACTCTACTATTGATGGATATTGGATAATTACCAAGATTTTGGCAAAGATGGTACTGGGATGATATCAGAATAATATGCATCGGGACAGCCTGGGTAGCTCAGCGGTTTAGCACTGCTTTCGTCCCAGGGCATGATCCTAGAGACCGGGGATCGAGTCCCGCGTCAGGCTCCCTGCATGGAGCCTGTTTCTTTCTCTGCTTGTGTCTCTGTCTCTCTCTCTCCTTGTGTCTCTCATGAATCAATAAATAAAATCTTAAAAAAAAGAATAATATGTATCAATGGCTAGCAGTTCCTAGGTAAGCAAGAAGAGGTTATGGTTGCACGGGGATTCTGAGACATTTCTGGAGTGCCAACCATGTCCCGTGACTTGACCTGAGTGAGGATTGCATGACAGTTTCCTCTACAACCCTTTGTTGAACGCATACATGTGGATTATGCATTCTTCTTCATACTTCACCATATGAATGGATGAATGCATGATGGGATGAAGGTACATCTATTGTTTGCATCCTCAATATTCTAAAGATGCCTGTTATCCCCAAAAGGACCTAGAGATTAAATGCAGTTTGGATCAAAATTCTCACTGACGTTTTGTGGGAATTGATAAACTAATATCGATGAAGAAATGTAAAGGGCTAGGAGGACCAAGACTCTGGAAGAA
Organism: Vulpes lagopus; assembly: GCF_018345385.1. Taxonomy (NCBI): domain Eukaryota; kingdom Metazoa; phylum Chordata; class Mammalia; order Carnivora; family Canidae; genus Vulpes; species Vulpes lagopus. Next base: position 69,646,788 of record NC_054834.1, on the reverse strand, counting down.
TGAAAAGTCAGGAGAATGTCCCCAAGCAGACATCAGAGCGCATAACTAAGACAGTATGGTATTGGCATGCACATTGAATGAAGACCAATCAGAAGGGGGTAGAATGGAACTCCAGAGGCCAGGCCATGCGTGTTTGAACAGTAGACATAGGGTGATGCTGGCGCTACAGGACAATCACTCCAGAACATGGTGCTGGGACAAGAAGGTATGCATGTGGATGAAAAATATGCAAACCATTTATGTAGGTCAATGTCCCCAACATTTAAGAAAGACTGTAGGAGAATATTTTCACAACCTAAGGCAAGAAAAGCTTTACTTAAACTAAATTTGAAAGGAGAATATAATCGGTTTATTTTACTACATTTAAATCTAGTTAACTCTCTAAGTTCCACTCATCAAAAGACATCATAAAAAGGAGTTTAAGGAAAAGCCACAAATTGGACAATGTGTTTGGAACACACTTAAAAGCAAAAAAGTAGTGCACAGAATAAATGGTCAACTCTCGCAAATCGGTAAGGAAACAGAAGAAATAATGCAATAGAGAATTGGCAAACTATTTAAACAGCCATTCTGCAAGCATGGAAATTCAAATGGCCGTTAAATGCCTAAAAAAGATATTCCCCTCATGTGTAATCAGGGAATGCAGATTAAACTTGCTCTCATCAGTAGACATCTCTCCAAAGAAGACACACACGTGGCCAACAAGCACGTGGAAAGATGCTCAGCCTGGTCAGCCATCAGGAATGCCAAATCAGAGCCTCCATGAAGAGCACATCGCACCTGCCAAGATGGTTATAATCAAGAAGGAAAACAGTACAAGTGCTGATGAGGGTGGGGAGGAATGGGAGCCCTCGAACACGGCTGCTGGAGACACAAAGCAGTGCAGCCGCCGTGGGAAACAGTCTCATGGACTTTCAAAGGTTAAACATGGTGCTACTGTATGGCTCAGAAGTTTCCGTCCTAGGGGTCTACCCGAGACAAATGAAAGTGCACCTCCACACAAAGACATGCACATGAATGTTCACAGCTGTGTTGCTCACCAAAATCACTGAGTGCAAACACCCAAATGTCCATCAACTGATGAAAGGAAAACAGAATGTTTTGCATGTGCATGATGGTGTATTACTTGGCCACTGAAGGAAATAAAGCCCTGACACACACTACGGCTTAGGTGAATCTTGAAACCCTGTGCTCAGTGAATGAAGCCAGTCACCAAAGACTGGCATTGTTTGATTCCACTCCCTCTTGTACAGAAAGTCCAGAATAGCCAGTAGGTAGACACGAAAGTAGGTGAGTGGTTGCCGGGGGCTGCAGCGATGTTGGGGGTAGCAACCAAGGGGTACGGGATCTCTTGTGGGGTGCCGAAATGTTCATGGTTGCACAAGCCTGTGAATATATGAAACTCCCTGAATTGTGCATTGTATGGCATCTGGATTAAACCTCAGTAAAGCTGCATGAAAAAAATCATGCCAATCTACCATTACTCCATTCCAGATAGGTAAAGACGTAAATGCCCGGTGGAACCAAGCTCCACGGGGGGTACAGAGGGTCAAGAGCTCTTGCCCTCTGCCACCACAATGGGAACTGGTGCAGTGGTTTGAAAAACAGCTGGGCATCACCCACAAATGTGAAGATGCACCACCCAGATCAAGATACAGAACAATGCTGTCACCAGCCTCCTGATGGTGATCAACCCTCCCACCCTTAATGCCTGTCGGCCCTGACCTAATCCTGATCCCCATCGCTGGTCCCTTACAGAACATCCTGACACATCAGAGACACATCCACGGGATGTGGGGTTGGTGGCCTGCTCCCTGCTGCCGCCGGTGTGCACACATCTCCAGGTGTGTATCCGTTCCCACGTTGAAGTTCATTGGGATTGTTTACAGCATTTCGCGATTATGTCGAATGCTGCTTTCAGCCTAGGCTCTGGGGCTGTTTGGGTGAGCATCCTCTGAAAGCTCGAAGCCCTTTCATGGCTTCAGCTGTCGTTTCCAGCCAGGCTCCTGGATTTCCTCCTGCACACGTGTGGTTTAGGCGTCAGGGACCCTGGATGTGGAGTGAGTAAATGCAGATTGTTCCCCTCTCTGCGGCTCTCTCCTACCTGGTGTTTCCTCTCTCACCCCAAACTCTGCCCTCGGACCCTTGAGTCCACCAAGATAGAGACCCTCAGGACCAGAGGCCCCCAGGCCTTGCTCTTCTGTTGAATCCCATCAGGCTTCTGCCTGCTTATGGCTCTCCCAAGTTCCTTTAGGAAGTCAGAAGATTCACAGTCTGTCTACGGAGAGCTAGTCTGGTTGAAGCTACTTGCAATTTCTGGGGCCAGGTTGCATGGAGGCCTTAACGATACAGTTGACAAGCCTGATCACACACCCATGTAGTACTCTGTATCTGATGGTTAGAGAATCACCATGCTCCACAGGCATACATTTGTGACAAGTGATGACAGGTGAGCCCACTGAGTCAGTCTCATGTATCTCACTAAATCTGCATCACAGTGACCCCAGTCTCTGATCATATTACAAGCCAGTTAGAAAAACAAAACCAGAGCATCTAAAAGGCATTTTTGAGCCTGGAAAAAAAAAAAGAGATTCTAAAATAGCTGGAGAGCAAAGAATAACTTATAATGGAAATTAGATAGAGCTCAGCACAAAGCAATTATAAAGACAGAAAAAGCTATGAAAGAGCCTCAGTCATGTGGCTGGTGCTGTGCTGTGCTCAGAAAACTGGGCACTCTCCATTGGAAAGGACTGAGATCACTGGGCTGGTCACTGTGCATATGAAGGAGAAGACAGCAAATAACCACCCTCCCAGAATTTGAGGGAAACATTTTTAAAAACATAGTAGGAACCAATGACATTGAAAACAAAGATGTATCAGAAGTGCTCACAAGACCCGAGGGGGATGGGGGAGAGATGGAGAGAGGATAAACCTACAACACCCCCAGAGACAAATACAGGTGGATCCAAAATTTTACAAAATCACAAAAGAATGCTATCAATAACTGCATACACACCAATTTGAAATTGCATTTGGGATGAACAACCTTCCAGAAAAAGAACATTAAACCGATTCAAAAACAATAAGACCCAAATGTACCTACAGCTTGGAAGATGTGACATCAGAGGTAGAACACCCCATAAAGAGGAAAGAAAATCAAAGAACAGAGGTCCCAACCTCACAACAGGGCCTCTGGTATAAAAGGTATAAAAACGGGTAGGTTTTACCATCCCTTTTATGAGTCTAGTGTAACTTCAATACCAAAACCAGTTGAGAACTGTCAAGAAAGAACAACTACAAGCCAATCTTATTTTAAATGCAAAAATCCTAAGTGAAATGTCAGCAAATCATGTTCCGGAAACGTGTAACAAACTCCCCGACCAATGTGGGTTTATTCCAGGAGTGTGGGAATGATGACGTTAAAGACAGCAGTACTGGAAGGTCGTGTCCAAAAGGGGATTCAGAATACTAATTCTTCCAGTCCATGAGCATGGAATATTTTTCCATCTCTTTGTGTCTTCCTCAATTTCTTTCAGAAGTGTTCTGTAGTTTTTAGGGTATAGATCCTTTACCTCTTTGGTTAGGTTTATTCCTAGGTATCTTATGCTTTTGGGTGCAATTGTAAATGGGATTGACTCCTTAATTTCTCTTTCTTCAGTCTCATTGTTAGTGTATAGAAATGCCACTGACTTCTGGGTATTGATTTTGTATACTGCCACACTGACAAATGGCTGTATGAGTTCTAGCAATCTTGGGGTGGAGTCTTTTGGGTTTTCTATGTAGAGTATCATGTCATCGGTGAAGAGGGAGAGTTTGACTTCTTCTTTGCCAATTTGAATGCCTTTTATTTCTTTTTGTTGTCTGCTGAGGCCAGAACTTCTAGTACTATGTTGAATAGCAGTGTCAATGTTACCCAGGGCAATTTACATATTTAATGCAATCCCTATCAAAATACCATGGACTTTCTTCAGAGAGTTGGAACAAATTATTTTAAGATTTGTGTGGAATCAGAAAAGACCCCGAATAGCCAGAGGAATTTTAAAAAAGAAAACCATATCTGGGGGCATCACAATGCCAGATTTCAGGTTGTACTAAAAAGCTGTGGTACTGGCACAAAAACAGACACATAGATCAATGGAACAGAATAGAGAATCCAGAAGTGGACCCTCAACTTTATGGTCAACTAATATTCGACAAAGGAGGAAAGACTACCCACTGGAAAAAAAGACAGTCTATTCAATAAATGGTGCTGGGAAAATTGGACATCCACATGCAGAAGAATGAAACTAGACCAGTCTCTTTCACCATACACAAAGATAAACTCAAAATGGATGAAAGATCTAATTGTGAGACAAGATTCCATCAAAATCCTAGAGGAGAACACAGGCAACACCCTTTTTGAACTCGGCCACAGTAACTTCTTGCAAGATTCATCCATGAAGGCAAGAGAAACAAAAGCAAAAATGAACTATTGGGACTTCATCAAGATAAGAAGCTTTTGCACAGCAAAGGATACAGTCAACAAAACTCAAAGACAACCTACAGAATGGGAGAAAATATTTGCAAATGACGTATCAGATAAAGGGCTAGTTTCCAAGATCTATAAAGAAGTTATTAAACTCAACAGCAAAGAAACAAACAATCCAGTCATGAAATGGGCAAAAGACATGAACAGAATCTCACAGGGGAAGACATAGACATGGTCAACAAGCACATGAGGAACATGAGGAAATGCTCCGCATCACTTGTCATCAGGGAAATACAAATCAAAACCACAATGAGATACCACCTCACACCAGTGAGAATGGGGAAAATTAACAAGACAGGAAACCACAAATGTTGGAGAGGATGCGGAGAAAGGGGAACCCTCCTGCACTGTTGGTGGGAATGTGAACTGGTGCATCCACTCTGGAAAACTGTGTGGAGGTTCCTCAAAGGGTTAACAGTAGAACTGCCCTACGACCCAGCAATTGCACTGTTGGGGATTTACCCCAAAGATACAGATGCAGTGAAACGTCGGGACACCTGCACCCCAATGTTTATAGCAGCAATGTCCACAATAGCCAAACTGTGGAAGGAGCCTCAGTGTCATCGAAAGATGAATGGATGAAGAAGCTGGGGTCTATGTATACGATGGGACATCACTCAGCCATTAGAAATCACAAATACCCACCATTTGCTTCGACGTGGATGGAACTGGAGGGTATTATGCTGAGTGAAGTAAGTCAATCGGAGAAGGACAAACAGTGTATGTTCTCATTCATTTGGGGAATATAAATAATAGTGAAAGGGAATATAAGGGAAGGGAGAAGAAATGAGTGGGAAATATCAGAAAGGGAGACAGAACATAAAGACTCCTAACTCTGGGAAATGAACTAGGGGTAGTGGAAGGGGAGGAGGGCGGGGGGTGGGGGTGAATGGGTGACGGGCACTGAGGGGTGCACTTGACGGATGAGCACTGGGTGTTATTCTATATGTTGGCAAATTGAACACCAATAAAAAATAAATTTATAAAAATTTTTAAAAAGACAAAAAAACAAAAAAGGGGATTCAGGATGATGCCTGATGCCTCGTTTTGGGGGGTAGGAGTCTGCTCACTGAGCTGTCAGAGGCACCGGGTTTCGGCAGTGAGCTTCCATTCCTGGGAGAAAGACAACACGAAGCAAACGAGCAGATGGGGATACCTGCCCTGAATACAAGTACAACACCCCTACGCTGTCACACAGCATCCACCTCTGCCAGGGGCTCTGGCTCTTAGCAGCTACTGGTTCAGAGCAACACCTGCTATGGGGGCGTGGGGGGTGGGCAAGGTCTGTTCTCTCTGTCTCTACGTGCCTCTCTCTCTCTCTCTCTCTCTCTTTCTCTCTCTCTCTCTCCAGTTACAAATACAAGGTAATTCCTGACAACACTGCTCTTTCATACACATTTTAGGACCGGCTTGTCTGGTCTCGTGGGAAACTGTCTTAAAATTGAGCAGAATTAGGCAGGTTGCAGATGAGTCTGCAGACAGTTAACCCCTCCTAGTGAGAAGTCTTCATCATTGGGAATGTAGGGTCCGTCCCTCTGCTAATTAATTTCCTTTCAATCTCCTGACACGTTGTTTATAATCATCTCCACAAATGCCATAAACATGCCCGTTAGGTACCTTTTTTGTTACTATTGTAAATGATGTATGTAATTTTTAAGTGTATTTTCAGATGCCCTTAGGTGGTAGAAAGGCATTTCATTTTTGTGGTTGTTGTATATTGGTCTTTTATCTAGGAACCTTGCTAAATTCTCTCATTTTGTTTTTTCCCCCCTGTACATTCTCTGGGTGTCAGTAGTAATATCCTCTGAAAATGCTAACAATTTTCTTCTATCCTTTCACATCCTCATCCTTTTTCTCCCTTCCTTATTGATCTGGTTCGTCTGTAGACTGGCAAGGCTTTCTGCCAATGCTGAGGAACAGACGGTGACAGTAGGCATTCTTGTTATATCGTTGATTTGAAAGGGATATTTTTAATATTTGTCATATAGTATTTGCCATAGATTTCTGGTGACTGTTACCAAGAAAACCTCTTCGCAGAGGTTGTTTTGATTTATATTCCCTCCAGCCAAGCACCTTGGACTTCTTACCCCATTCTCTTGTTGAACAAACCTGTGTGTATGTTAAAGGCTTTGTTTTGTTTTGTTTTGTTCTCATCTGATAAGAAATTGATGGTATCTCTGTGTTCTCATCCACATTTCTTTTTTTGTCTTCATACATTTCAGCCAACTATATTTCCTTTCCTCTGAATTTATGCTTATCTTGGTTATCAATGTTTCCATTGGAATCTTTTTAAGAAAATTATTTATAGGAGCTCCTCATACATTAGGGAAATAAAACTTTTGTGATCGTAACTCATTCTGGATTTGTCAGTGCCCTTTTGACTTTGCCTATTTAGGGTTTTACCTACTGAAACACTTAACAATTCTTTAACTTAATCAGACATAAAAGAAAAAAAATGTAGGGAGCCAAGTTCATGAGTCTTTCAGGGTTTTGGCTTCTGGGTTTAGTGTCACCCTTAGAAAGCCTTCCCCACTCTAAGATGCTAAAGTGATAAACATAAAAAATAATAATGAGGACAATGATGGCTAACTCACATCTAGTGACTCATCTGGGCCAGACCATTTATTCCGGGAGATAATTCTGCCATTATTCCATCGAGCAGATGAGGAATGGGAGGCACCGAGTCCTGACTTTCACAGGCTCACAGAGGGCATGCCTGGCCCAGCCAGAGTCAGGACCCGGACCCTCCACCTCCAGAGACTTCTCATCCACTCAGCGACACTGCCACCCACTGTCTGCTGTGCTCCTTGTAGAGTTCCACTACTATTAAACCATCCATCTATCTGGGATCTGTGCTTGTGGATGTGAGGCACACACTCCTCCCCTGGCTGTGAAATAATGGTCACATTGCCACTTCTTTCAACACTCCATCTTCCTCTAATATGAAATGCCTCATGACCTCACCCTCCACCTTGTCTCTCCTTTGGGTGTGCTCTGTCCGCAGGCAGCTCAGTGATTCCCGTGGCCTTAAATTCCATGGATCCACAGACCTCATCCCAGACCTCTTGCCTGAATTCCTGAAGCCAACTCTCAGCTTCATGGTGTGGGTGCCCCTCCCTCAAGCCCCACGTGCTCCCACCCCAGCCTTCTTCCTCTGATGTCCGCAGCTCCCTTGGGGGACTTGCCAGGTCATACACCTTAACCGCTCCTTGCCTCATACCCCACTCAGCATCCATCAGCAAAACCTGTTATCACTCAAAACACACAAAATATATCGAAACAGTTATCAGCAGCTGTGCCTTATTTCCCTCCAAAGCTCTAAGCAGGGTCTGGTAGAAACTCCCACCACCAGCTCCCGGCAGGCCATGTCTCTGTATTGAATGACATTCCAGAGACAGGAAGGTCCCTGTGACCAGGTCACAGTGCCACTTGGGTTGAAAGCAGGAGCCCTTGAAGTCCTGCTCTGGTTCTAGAGATTTCAAACTAATTCAGATCTAGTGCTCAAAGGCAGAGATGTGACCCTGCACACACTCATCTTCTAGTAGGCTCAAAGGTGTCTTGGGTCTATGTTGAGGAGATGAATTAGGAGGTGAACTTGAGGCCCAGGAAGGCAACACTTGCATCAGGGCTGGCTATTGGCAAGTCAAAACGCCTCTGAGCACAAAGGGAATGCATGGACGCCCCCTCCCCTTCCTGCTTATCAGAAACACTATCATCTGCCGGCACAATTTACCTTCTATTTAGTCCATAAAAAGTCATCTCTGTACTCTTTTGCTACAAATCTCAATTAGATCCCAACACAGAACCAAGCAAAAATTGGCTTCACCACTCTAGAAATAGTTGTGGCCTACATGTCAAAACCTCCTAAGGAAATAAAAAGGAGAAGAGAGACAGAGTGGCTGAGATAAAGCAACAGGAACCAGGTTCACCCTCCATCATGAAACAAAGAAGCAAAAGTCTCCTAAAATATGGGAGAGGGGGATGTTTCTCAAGTATGGGATGCCTGGCAATTGCAGGGCAGGGGTTCTTGAGTGAGGCAAGTAGCATGTGAGAACAGGAGTTGCACCAGCCTCCTGCCTGGAGAGAACTTTCAGACCATGACGGTGGTATGAGTGGAGCCTGACAGCAGGAGTCAAGGGAGGTCAAGACCCCTAGAGTTTACATGGAAAAGACCAGGAGGAGGGAGAGAAAACCCAGAGACCAAGTTTTCAGCTATGATGGGGGCATGTACTTGGGAAAACCACCCAAAGTGAGGAAAGGACCATCCAAAAGAAGATGAAAGTACAATCGTCAGAGCTCATACAGTGCCAGGAATAGCCAGTGCCCTCCCCAGCCAGAGCAGATACACCTCAGAGCTGACAGGGACCTGGGTGGAGTGCCTAGAAAGATTTTGCCTCAACAGCAGGACAGGATGAGCACTAGACTAACGCTGTTCTGGTTCTGTCCAACAAGGCTTTTGATTAGGACCCAAGAGGACCAAATACAACCGCATCCTAGAAGAAAGCTCAGGAATGTTTGTAAGAGAACAAAAATATGTAGCACCCAACAACACAAAACCCACAAGACCTGACATCCAATCAAAAATTACCAGAATGCAAACAAGCAGGAAAATATCAGGAAAAAAATCAATCTCTAGAAACAGATTCAAATGACAGAGTGAAGAAATTTGTACATGGAATATTAAAACATTTATTGTAATTATGTCCTATATGTTTGGGAAGGTAAAGGAACATATAAACATATTAAAGAGATAGGACAGTTAAGAAAACAAGACCCCTCTTTGGAGGTGGAGGAAGGCAAAGTACAGTCAAAGACAAAAACGAGAGCAAATGAGAAAATGTTGGATTAGTGAACTATCCCCATGAAACTCAGAGAGAAAATGGACTAAAAAAATGAGTAGAGCATCAGTGATCTTTGAGACAACTCTAAGCAGGATAATGAATTGCATGTTATATTGCATAAAACTGAAACCCAAAAGGACATGAAACAAAAAAAATATTTGAAGAAATATTAACTGGAAGTTCTCTAAATAAATCCACAGATTCAAAAATTTAAATGAACCCAGGCACAATAAACATGGGTAAATGACACCAAGGCACATAAATTAAAATTGCTTAAAACCAACAAAAGGAAAATCTTAAAGACATCTGTAGAAAAATGACATGTTACATATCAAGGAATAGAATAAGAATGACAGTAGGCAGTATCAGAGACAATGCAATTTAGAATATAGTAGTACAGCCATCTTTAAAGCTCTTAAAGGAGAAAATGAAAATCTGAATTTCTAGTTTCAACAAGAATTCCTTCAAAAATGAAGACAAAGAAGATACTTTTTTGCAGACATAGAAGAACTGAAAGGGAGGGTCCTGGGTGGCTCAGTGGTTAAGCATCTGCCTTCGGCTCAAGGCGTGATCCTGGGGTCCTGGGATCAAGTCCTGTATCAGGCTCTCTGCAGGGAGTCTGCCTCTCCCTCTTTTTGTGTCTCTGCCTCTCTCTGTGTCTCTTATGAATAAATAAATAAAATCTTAAAAAGAAAAGAACTGAAAGGACAAATAACCAGCTGATGTGCATAAAAGAAAATTCTTGAAAGAAGTCCTTTGGGCAGAAGGAAAATGACCCCTGATGGAAACCTGAACCTACACAAAGCAGTGAAGAGTACCAGAAATTATATATATGGAAGTAAAGAATTATTCTATTGAAAAATGTCTTTACAAGATAATTGGCTATTCAAAGTAAAAATTGCAACAATGTGTTGTGAGGTTTATAATGCAATCTAAGTAAAATGTATGACAACACTAGCACTGAGGCCAGGAAGGGCAGACAAGTAGAAGTAGCTACTGTGAAGCTTCTACACTGTGCAGGAAGTATCATAGTATTGCTTGAAGGTGTAGAGTAGTAAGTTAAAGAGACACATTGTAAGTCTTGAATTGACCAGCAAAATAACAAAACAAAGAGTTACAGCTAAGAAGCTGACAAAGGAAATAAAATGGAATCATTAAAATACTCAACTGGAAAAAGAAGAGGGAAAAAAAAGAACAAAAACCTATGGGATAAAGAGAAAGCCAATAGCAGGATGATGGATTTAAATTCAACCTTATCAATGATTACATTAAATATAAATGGTCTAAAATCCCAATTAAAAAGGCAGAAGTTGTCAGAATGGATTTAAAAAATAAAAGCAAGACTCAGCTGTATGCTACATTTAAGAAAGTTGCTTAAAATGTGAAGACACAAATAGATTAAAAGTAAATAGATAGGAATATATATAGCATGCTAATATTCATCAAAAGAAAAGAGAGCTGTTTATATTAACTTCAGGCAGGGGCACCTCAGTGGTTCAGTTGGTTAAGTGTCCAACTCTTGATTTTAGCTCCCATAATGAGCTCAGGGTCATGAGATCAAGCACCACATCAGGCTCCACACTCAGTGCAGAGTCTGCCTGAGATTCTCTCTCTCCCCCTACTCCTCCCACTGCTTGTGCTCGCTCTCTCTCTTTCTCTCTCTCTCTCAAAAAAAATAAATAAAATCTTTTAAAAATATTTTTTAAAGCTTCAAAGTACATTTTGAGCAAAGCATACTCCCAGGCATTAAAAGGTTATTTCATAATGACAAGTGGGTCTATTCATCAAGAGAATATAATACTCCTAAATGTTAATGTTCCTAATAACAGTGCTTTAAAATACATAAAAGAAAAAACTATTGGCACCAAAAGAAGAAATAGACAAATCGACAACTATGTGAGGAGGTGTGACAGAGGAAGTAAGCAGAAAGTCAGGAAGGCAGTGAAAAGGTGATCACCAATGCCAATCCAACCGACATAACTGACATCTATAAAATATCCCACCCTGAAAACAGCAGAACTCACATTCTTTTCAAGTACACATGAAACATTTACCAAGATAAACCATATTTGGGGTCATAAAACTATTCTTAATAAACTTAAAAGGATTCAAATCATACAGAGTGAGGCCACAATAGAATTGAATTCTAAATGCCAAAGAGAACAGTATGTGGAAAATCCCTAAATCTGTGTGTGATGGGGTGGAATTCTAAGATAAACTCATGACCTGTGTCCTCCAGTGTGACTCCTGTGATGAATTTTATGTTAAACGGACAAAGGGAGGGGCACCTGTGTGGCTCAGCGGTTGAGCATCTGCCTTTGGCTCAGGGCGTGATCCGGGGTCCTGGGATGGAATCCCACATTGGGCTCCCCAAAGGAAGCCTGCTTCTCCCTCTGCCTGTGTCTCTGCCTCTCTCTCTCTCTGTGTGTGTGTGTCTCTAATGAATAAATAAAATCTTTTTTAAAAAATGGACAAAGGGATTTTTGCATATGTGATTAAGGTTACTACTCAGTTGACTTTAAGATAAGATTATTAGGGTGGGCCCCACCTCATCAGAGTTCCAAGTAGGAGATCTGAAGCACAAAAGAGAAGAGATTGGTCATTATGGAGCAAAGGAGCAAGAACCTGAGAGGGGCTGTGGGGAGCTGAGAATAGTGCCAAGCCTGTGGCCAGTCGGGAGGCACAGTCTTCAGTTCTCCAACGTCAAGGGCCTGAGTCTGGCCAGCGACAGGTATGAGTGGAGAGGACCCTTGGCTCCAGGTGGGGGCACAGGCCACCAGTACCCTGATTTCAAGGGTGTCCTGCCCAATCCTAGGCCACAGGACTGGATGAAGATAAGGGGTGTGGTTTGAAGCCACCATATGTGTAATAGGTCATGTTGCAACAGAAAACGCAAGCAGTACAGAAATTAAGTAACATGCATCAGAGAACTCAAAAGGAAAATTAGAAAGTGTTTCAAATGTATTGAAAATGGAAACACAACATAAAAGTTCATTGGCTTTGGGATGCCTGGGTGGCTCAGCGTTGAGCGTCTAGGTCGTGATCCGGGGGTCTAGGGATCAAATCCCACATCAGGCTCCCTGTGAGGAGCCTGCTTCTCCTTCTGCCTCTGTCTCTGCCTCCTCTCTTTCTCTGTGTCTCTCATGAATAAATAACTAAAATCTTTAAAAAAAATTCATTGGCTTTAACATGGATGGACCTAGAAGGTATAGTCCTGAGTGGAATAAGTCAGAAAAGGGGAAATACCATATGATTTGACTCGTATGTAGAATCTAAGAAACAAAACAAATGAGCAAAGAGGCAAGAGATAGGGGAGGGGATGAGGGACAGGGAACAGAAGAGGTTGGGGATGGAGGAGGGAATGAGGGATGGGGATAGGGAGACGGGGGAACAGGGGACTGGAATGAGGCATGCGCTCATAGTGACAAGCACTGAGGAGTGATGCATGGAATTGGTGATTCACTATATTGTGCACCTGAGACTAATAAGCACTGTATGTTAACTATACTGGAATTTTTAAAAAATGAATTAATTTTCAAAAAATTCATTAGTTTTGGCTTAAATCATATGAGAAAAGACGAGAGTTCCCCCAACTCAGTGACCTCAGCCTCCCCTTGAAGAAATCAGAGAAAAAGAAAAATGAAGAAAGGAAGCAACCAATGTGAAAGCAGAAGTCTACGAAACAGGAAACAGAAAATCAGCGAAGCCAAAGCTGTTCTTTTTAGAAGATTAAACAATTTAATCAAACTCATCAGATTGATCCAAAAACAGTGGGAGCAGACAAGACCGTCAGCACCTGGAGAGACACCTTGGCCTGCAGCACAGATGCAGCTAAAAAACACAGAGTAAGGAGAGAGGAGGATGACTGCCTTCCAGCCGTTCCACCCTTGGCAGAGATGAGCAGACCCGCAGTCGGCCCGAGCAGGTGCACAAGCCTGCTCACCTCCAACCAACCTGAGAAATTGAAATTGTAGTTTAAAGCCTTGTGTCAAAGGATGTTCCAGCAGCAGACATCTTCGTGGAGGATTCTACTGAACATTTAAGACAAAGTAACATGCATCCCACAGAAACTATTCCAGGAATATGAAGAGAAGAAAGCTCTGATCCCATCACCAGGCACAGATGGACATTATAAGAAAAGAAACGACAGGCCACCAATGGAAATGCACAAATTCTTTTTTTTTTAAGAATTTCTTTATTCATGAAAGACACTCAGAGAGAGGCAGAGACATAGGCAGAGGGAGAAGCAGGCTTTCCGCAGGAACGGATGTGAGACTGATCCCAGGACCCCAGGATCATGACTTGAGCCAAAGGCAGACGCTCCACCATTGAGCCACCCAGGCGTCCCTGAAATGCACAAATTCTTTTTTTCTTTTTCTTTTTAAAATTTATTTATGATAGTCACACAGAGAGAGGGAGAGAGAGGCAGAGACACAGGCAGAGGGAGAAGCAGGCTCCATGCACCGCGAGCCCGACAAGGGATTCGATCCCGGGTCTCCAGGATCACGCCCTGGGCCAAAGGCAGGCGCCAAACCGCTGCGCCACCCAGGGATCTCAAATGCACAAATTCTTAACCAATGTTTAGGCAATCAAATCCCAAAATACATAAAACGGGTTATGTGACCAAGTGGGGCTTATGCCAGGCTGTCTTAACATTTGAAAATGAAGGAATTTAGTTCATCATATTAACAAACAGACTAAAAGACGAAAAAGCATATGATCATCTTCAAAAGTGCAGGAAAAGCATTTTGCAAAGCCTGCCCTCCATTCCTGATACAGGTTACCAGAAGACAGGGGCTAAAAGGGGAAGTCCCACAGCCTGATGACAGCATGCATGAAAAACCCAACAGATGACCCTGTGCTGAGTGTGGAAGGACGGAGCGTTCTCTCCAGCAGCCAGGAGACAGGGCGGGTGTCAGCTCTCACCCCTGCCGTCCCACAGGGTCCTCGAGGCTCCCTGGTGTAACCAGGGAAAGGAAGACAGGGCATCCGGGGCAGAGAAGAAAGAAATCGTGTCTTCCTTATCTGAGGAACACATGATCATCTGTGTAGAGACTCTACAAAATGTGTGAGTCACTGGAACCCACCGGTGAGTTCAGTGGGGTTGTAGGTTAGATGGTCAGCACACAAACCTCAGCCGTATTTCTCATACTAGAAATGAACATTTTGAAACCGAGGTTCTCAGATGCCTTTTACAAAAGAATAGGAAGTAGAAAACATTTGTAGGTAAGTTTGACAGAAGTCCGGGACTTGTACTCTGAAAACCGTAAAAGACGATAAGAATGGAGAAGCCCTACCAAATGGGCACAAACAGAGTCCAGGGACAGAAAGGTGCCTCTGGGACCGAGGTGCCAGCTCCTCCCAAGCTGAGGTAGAGTTAACACAATCTGAATCAAAACCCCAGCAGAATTTGGAGGGTTTTATAGAAGGTAACAAGCTGATTCCAGACTTTATATAAAAACGCAAGGATGTAAGGTAGCTAAAATCACTCTGAAGAAGGACACTGGGGACTCAGTGACCTGACTTGGAGCCTTGTAAAAGGCCAGCGCGTGGGGTTTCGGGCAGCATCAGAACTGGACTGACGCACGTGAGTCGACTGGTGTTCCTCCAAGTTGCCAAAGCAAACCCCTGGAGAAGGGATCACTTTTTAAACAGAAGGTGTTAGGGGTGAGTTGAGTATCTGCGGTTGAGTATCTGCCTTCAGCTCAGGATGTGACTCCAGGCTCCTGGGATCGAGTCCCATTTTGTTTTTTGTTTTTTGGGGGTTTTTTGTTTTGTTTTGTTTTGAAAGCAGATTTGTAAGTGGCCAATGAGCAGCAGAAAAGATGCTGAAATTCACACATCTTTTGGGAAACGCAAAAGAAATCCACAGCAAGAGGCCATGGAACTCCTGTTAGAGCCACTGACTTTGAAACCAGGGCCCCTGGGGGGTAGGGTGCAGGTGCTGGGGTAGGGGTGCGTGGAGCAGCAGGGTACCCCACACACCCCGGTGTGAGTCCAGAGCAGGGCCAGCACTTTGCAGACACCAAGTGGATGTCTTTAAAAATTCCCCACCTCTCCCACACGACCCAGGGGTCCCCGATGTCCGACAGGACAGTCAAAAGCGTGCACCCTCCACCAAGCCTGGCATGTGGCAGGTCATGGTACATGCGTGTTCTGGGATGTTACCCGTCAGTGAAAAGTACTGTGCCAGTGATAGTGGTGGGAGTATCAGCGCCCCAAAGACGTGCATGCCCAAACCCCGGGAATTGCATCCAGTTTCTCCTACCCGGCAAAGGGGAAGCAAGGTTGCAGATGGAATGACGGTAGCTGGGCAGCTGACCCTGAAACAGGGAGATTACCCTGGATTATCTGGGTGAGCGCTGTAATCACAGGGTGCTTAGGTGGGAGGGATGCCACGGGACCACTGGCCGCTGTTGCTGGCTCCAAGGATGGAAGTGGGCCACGTGCCAAGGAATGTGGGGCCTCAAGTGGCCAGAAGGGACCAGGGGCCGGTGTGTCTTTGGAGCCTCCTGGGGGAGCAGGGCCCAGTAACACCCGGATTTTGGCCCCCGTGAGACCCAGTCAGGTTTCTGACCCCCAGGCTTGTGAAGTAATATGTTGTTCTGAGGCCCTGAGTGTGAGCTCATGTGTCATGGTGGCAATAGTAAGCTGACAGTGATAAGGTCAGGGATATGGACACATATCACAGTCGTCATTCTGGGTGCAAGAAGCCTGACAGCGAAGATGGGCTAGTGCTGTCTGATGACACCCACACCAGCCAGGAAGCACCAGATGGTGGGGGAGGGAGGGGGCTGGAGAGAGAGGGTTGATGTGCGGCTCACTGGGGACCAGTTGGGGCCTCAGGCTGCTCACCTCCACCCACCCTGGCCCTGGAGGTGCGTCCCTGGGCGCAGCTATGGGTCAACTAACCTGATGAGTGATTAGACTGACTTTAAAGAAGAGGATTACATTCAGGTCAAAGGGGCGTCAAATGCAGTGGTGCAAGAGGTGCAGGTGCCACAAGCCTGGTGTTGGGTGGTTCAAAGGAAATGCGTTGTCAATCTGGGCTGGCCCCCCCATGTCAGGGGCTGGGGGGCTTCTCTGCATAGGGGGGAAGTACCTCAGGACAGGAGATGGCCCCGGGTGGGCACCCCTCGGGGAAAGGCTGCAGGTGAGGCAGTGGCCAGGCTCAGCAGGGGTGAAGTGCACAGGGGGCGGGGCCCTGGGGGGAGCCACATAGATCTGGGTCCTGCTTCCAGGGGCACCAGGGACCATGGTGAGACCAGAAGCACCGGCCCCAGGAGTGTTGGGGGCTGGGGAGCCACACCTTGCGACGGGCACTGCCTGGAGGGGAGACCGCTCTGTGTGCCCCCTCAGTGGTCGTGGCTCAGCAGCCAGGCCCCCAGGCAGCCCTCCTGATTCTGGTGTCAGATGGTGGCCATGCCTCGGTCTCCCCACTCTGAAGCGAGCCTCTCACCGAGGAGGGTGGGCCGGAAGCGGTGCTCTGCTATGGTGAACTCAATATGTGTGCAAAGTGGTCTCCCCGGAAAGTCGGGGACCAGCCTGCGAGAGGGACAAGGAGCCTGACCCCCTTCCCCAGCCGGCCTGGGGACAAGTAGACTTTCACTGTGAAAACAGCGGGGGGGGGGGGGGGACCAGGCAGTGGGGACTGTGGGTCACCTCCACAAGGACCATGGCCAGCGTCCAGGCTCAAAACAATGCCTGCCACCACCTCACAGTCAGAGCAGGGAGTCCAAGGTGGGTGTCACTGGGCTAAAATTGGGGCAGCCCCCCTGGAGGCTCTGGGCAGGACCGGGGCAGGCCTTGGGAAGCTTCTGGAGGCACTGCCCTGGTGGCATGTGGCCCGTCCCCCAACCACACGGGCAGCAGCCAACTGTTCTCCGACCCTCCCTCTCTCTGGCCCTCCTGCCTCCCTCTCATCAGGACCCTCTGATCGTGGTTAGGGGACCCCCCAAACCACCCAGGATGATCCCCTGACTCATGGTCCCTCACTCAAGTACAGCTGCTAAGTCCTTCCGTCCTATGGAGCCATGTCCTCACGGTTCTGGGGATTAGGGTGTTACGCTAGTCAGGGTTCTCCTATCAGCTGTCTGCCTGTCCATCTGTCTACCTACCATCTGATGAAGAATCGGGTCCCAGGATTACGGAGGCTGGTGCATGCCAAGAGCTCCTGTGGGCAAGCGAGTTCTAGTCCAAAGGTGGAAGGAGTTCCCTCTTCCCCAGGGGAGGCTCAGTCTTTTGCTCTATTCAGACCTTCAACTGAACAGGCCAGGTCCACCCACCCTGTGGGAAACCATGGGCATCACTCTGTCCACCAATTCACCTGTCAAAATCTCATCCAGAAACACCTGCATAGACACACCCAGAATCGTGTTTGACCAAATATCTGGGGTCCCCATGGCCCAGGCCAGTTGACACATAAAATTGACCCTTACAGACATGGGTATCTCTTGGGGCTGGGGGGAGGTTCACTATTCATCCCAGCACAAGGACAGAGGGACTGGGCGTCAGGAAGGGACAGAGCAGGGCAAGTGGACTGGGGGTCAGGGACAGGGTAAAGCAGTGCTCTTGCTCTGTTCCCCATGGGGCCTGGACCACACTGGCTACTGGGTAGGTCCTGAGACCTTCCATGGTGTAGGGGGGTGGGGAGGAGGAGGGAGGTCAGAGGTCCCAGCAGGTGGGGGACAGGCAGCAGTGGTCTGCACGGGGAGGGGGGGAGCCTGCAGCGAGGCCCATGGGCTGTGGTCACTTGGAGGGGCTTTCAGGAACCTCCGCGCAGCAGAAAGGCACAGGCCGGTGGGCAGGGGGCTGGCGTGGCCCAGAGAGGGGCTGCCTCCCCATGTGGTGCTACAGGGTGAGCATCAGACAGGGCAGGTGGAGCCCAGGGCTGGGGAGAGCATCGGACAGGGCAGGTGGAGCTCCCCCACTGCACCCCCACCCCCACCCCAGAGAGCAGACGCCGCCCCGCCCGGGAAGGAAGGAAGTTGCTGGCTGAGCCTGCTGACCACGGGAAGGCCTCTCATCACATGCTCCGAGGTCAGCAGGGCCCAGTGGGGCCTTTCCAGCTGCCCCATGCCAGGCGCCCCAGGACCCCACAGCCATCGCAGTGACCTGTCTCCTTCTGACTCTGTCTTCCCTTGCTGGGCTCTCCCTGGGGACCCTCCTCCCTGTGTCGCCACTACATCCCTGCAGGCTGGTCCTTCCAGGGACGAGCCATTGCCCCCACCCCACCTCCAACTCAGGGTCAGAGGCCTCCGGCCCCCTTCCTGTTGGCCCACCCCCACCTCCTCTGCTCACTTTGGGGCCTTCTCACTTGCTGTCCTGTCTCTTGGCTTGGACGCTTGTCCCTAGTGGTCAGGAGGCTCACTTTCTCCCTGGGCCATCACCCTGACCTCCCACCTAAGCTGTGACAGGCCCCCAGCCAGAGCCCTGTGCCCCTCCCTCGATGGTTCCTACACCTGCTGCCCCTCCTGACAGTACTTCCATCACTCATGCCCACGGCCCCACACCCCCAGGCCATTGACTCCTGGAGGGCAGGGCTTGGGTTAGGCCCCCTCATCACACACCCCCAGCACCCACATGGTTCCACACAGGTACCTCCCTGGTGGGGCTGCTCCATCCCTGGGCCCCCCTGCAGACACTGTGACACTCCTGAGGGGAGATCCCCCACACAAGCCAGCCTACACAGAGGAGAAGGAGCAGGTGCTCCCCAGGGATCCCCCAGAGGCCTCTGCCCAGGGCCTGGGCCTCACCCTGCCCTCCTTTGAGAGCTCTGGGTAGGGACACTGTCCTCGAGGCTCAGATCAGTGAGTGGCGGGCTGAGGCCAAGGGAGGGTCAGCACCCCCACAGGTGTCGCCTATAAACAGACTCAACCCCTTACTTCAGCACTTGAGGCTTTTCACCATACCCCTTGACCTTCCTGTCCTGCCTCTAAATCTGCAGCCCCCCACCATCCATGCCAAGCCAGGAGGGGCTGCACAGAAGTCACCTGTCCCCTCACTGGGGCCCCACGCAGGTACACTTCCTCCGGGGTCTCCACTCACCAGCCAAACCCCTTCCACCCTCGGCTGCCCTTCACAACCTCCCTGGCCTCAAGCAGGGTCCCCACACTTCTCCCATGCTCCGTGGCTCCTCCCTTCAGCTGGTGGCCAGACACGCAGCCGGGGAGCAGGGGTGCAAAAGCATGTGGCTCCGGGGAGCACCATGTGGGCTGGTCTGTGCAGGGGGCCGTCAAGGTCCTTCCCTGTCTTGGGGTCGGTCCTGGGGGGTCCCACTGGCCCAGGGTTGTCCCTGTGCTCAAGGGGCAGCTGTGGCTCCCGGCAGGGCATACTTCCACGGGGGTCTTTGCCTGAGTTAGGAGGTGAGCTGGAAAGAGGAGCTTCATCGGTTAGAAAATACAGAACGAGGTCAGAAGGAGGTGGTCCCCGTCCTCGTTCAGTCGGAGGGAGTGGGCTGTGCCTGGAGCACCGGGCACTGTGCCCCATCCCTACAGGGAACGTCTGTCATGATCCCGTGTTATGGACAGGAGGCCAAGGCCCATCCTCCCTGCCCCTTCGTTCATGGACTGTCTGAGCCAGTGGCGCCGGAACCTGGCCCCCAGCACCCCGGCTGGGGGTTTACGGAGGAAGAATCAGGGCATTGTTCACAGGACACAGGGGCCACCTGCCCCCGCCCACTCTTCCTGCCCTCTGAGTCACTGCTCCAAAAAGAGGGGGCGTTGCAACCCCAGACCCGTTTGTCTGGCTGCCTGGGAGGGGCTGGGCGCCGCAGAGAAGCTGGCATCCCCCAGAGCAGGCAGGTATTGACCGCCAGCCACCGGCCCGGCCCTGGGAACAAGCCCAGCGGCCCTTCTGGCCGTGGGCAGAGGGTGGAGGGCTGCAGGGCTGATAACGTCTGTTCCGGGGCAGGCCGAGGCAGAGCAGGTTTTCCCAGCAGTGGAGGTAAGCTGGGACCTGGCCCCCACCCACCTGCGCACCCACCACTACCAGGCTGTCCCCTGTGGCACCCCCTGGCCCAATGCTCTGCTGCAAGGACATCTCTGGGTGAACTGAGGCAAGATGGTCTGGCCCCCTTTCCAGGGGAAAAGCCAGGGCCCCCAAGAACAGCTGGCCTAGAGTGACCTCTTCCCAAGAGAGAAGCGAGCTGCGGCCAGCTGCCTGGAACATAGTCACTGGTCACATCTGGGGTGGAGCTGGATGCGGATGTTGGGGCCGTGCCCTCCACAGCATCAGCCTCCAGCTGCCGAGACACAAGTCACACCTTTGTTCCGTGGGACACTCAGAGGCCAAGAGTACTTAGGGGAAGCCACAGGCATTGCCCAGCTCTTCCTGACACTCACAAAGCTGCCACCGACAAACAAGCAACCCGTCCAACCCAGCCCAGTAGACTTGGGGCAGACAGTCCAACCACCATGCCCATCCCAGCTCAACCAGCCTGCTCATCCCACACAACCCAGAACCCCGGCCCCAACTCATCCTGCCTGGGCCCCATGGCTCGATCCCACCCACCCAACCCAGGCCCAAGGCTCCATCCCATCCTGCCCAGGCTTCATGTCTCCATCTCACCCAGCCTGGCCCCCATGGCCATATCCCATCCCTCCAAGGCCTCATGGTCCCATCCCACCCACCCACCCAGCACCCATGTCTCCATCTCACCCAGCCTAGCACCCATGACCCTATCCCACTCACCCAGCCTGGCCCCCATGGCCATATCCCATCCCTCCAAGGCCTCATGGTCCCATCCCACCCACCCACCCAGCACCCATGTCTCCATCTCACCCAGCCTAGCACCCATGACCCTATCCCACTCACCTAACCTGGCCCCCATGGCCATATCCCATCCAGCCCAGGCCCCATGGCTCCATCCCACTCATCCATCCTTTCCTCATCCCACCCACCCAGCCTGGCCCCATGCTCCACCCACCCCACTCAGCCCCCATAGCCCATCTTCTCACAGCCCGGCTCCGTCTCCCCACATCCAGCCATCCCACCTGTCCCATCTCTAGCCCCTCAGCTCAGCCTTTCTCAGGGCATGCTTCCCTTGCCCCGGGCTCCAACATGGCCACTCAGAGGCACCGGGCTCCAGGGTTCAGGCCTCTGCCCCTCCTCTTACCTGGTCCTTGGCCCTAGCTTTCTTTCTTTTTTTTTTTTTTTAATTTTTTTATTTATTTATGATAGTCACACAGAGAGAGAGAGAGAGGCAGAGACACAGGCAGAGGGAGAAGCAGGCTCCATGCACCGGGAGCCCGACAAGGGATTCGATCCCGGGTCTCCAGGATTGCGCCCTGGGCCAAAGGCAGGCGCTAAACCGCTGCGCCACCCAGGGATCCCTGGCCCTAGCTTTCATACATGTGCCTCTGCCCCCAATCCCCCATCCCCCGTCAGCCTACTCCCACGACCATCCCTCCCCAGCCTTGCCCTGACCTTGCCCCTTGTGTTCAAGGACCTCAGGGACACCTCTACCTGCAGGTCCATCCCGCTAGCAGCATTCACTTTATGGGCCCCAAATCGAGCGACTTCTTGCCGTGATGTTCCCCATATTGACAAGTGACAAAGTAGGGGGTGACAGGACCTCGCAGGGCAAAAGGGCATCCTGGGTTACCTGGGGGGGCCTCTTCCTTACTGGGTGGGGGGATGGGCAGGAGAGTGAGGGCAGAAGGAGCAGGCTGGGCTGCAGGCTGTGAGGGTGGAGGAAGAGGCCAAGCCGAGGACTGTGGGTGCCTCCTGGGGACCCTGAGGCAGGAACCGGCCCTGCGACACTCCCGCTGGAAGGGTACACTGGAAGGGTACACTGGAAGGGTACCCAGAGCTGGAAGGGTACACTCGGCCACCCAGTTGGTACTCGCTACAGCAGCCACAGGCCACCAACAGGTAGCTCTGTTTCTCCAGTGACTCACGCCACAGCCAAGCTGACATCCTTATTTTCAGGAGAGGCTGATGAGGAAACAACGAACGCTGCCCTCATCCTCTTCCTCACCTTCTACATCCACCCTCCTAGTGTCTGACAGAGGATCCCTGACCTTGGACCTGGCCAGGCCTGTCTCCTAGCGCCCCTCTCCCCAGAGAGCCCCCCAGCCACTGTCACAGTGCAGGCTGCCCAGGTCCCTCCTTCCCCAACACCCACTGCTCTAACCGGACCCTTGCCCAGAGCCTGCCCAAACCTCCCATCACCTCCACCCCTGCAGGGGGAGGGATCCTCCTCCCTGCACACCCAGCCCAGTTACCACCATCAGCCTGGCTCACAACCTACCTCAGGTGCACCCTCCCCAAGAAGGCTTGCCTGAACCCAGTTCTCCAGGAGACAAAACCAAGAGAGTGTGGACACACACACAGATTTCATTCAAGGAACTGGCTCTCCGTCATGGGGGCCTGCAGGCTGGAGACCAGGGAAGAGCCCCATGTTGCTGCTGCAGATGGAAGGCCACCCATAGGCAGAATGCTGGCCTTCTGGGGGGGACCTTAGCCTGTGCATTGAGGGCCTTCAACTGATTGGGTGTGGCCCACCCACATGACAGAGGGTGATCTGGTTTCCCAAGTCTCTGATTGGAAATGTGACTCTTCTCCAAAAAATGCCTTCATGGAAACACATAGGATAATGCGGACTGAGGTGACACCAAGTTACCCCTCACACCATCCCGCCTAAAGCAGGCCTTCCCGGTCTCCTCCTGTGCCAACAGAGGCTCTCCAGGCTGCACTGACCGGCAAGCCCCGTGCAGGACAGAGGACGCAGCAGCCCCTGGACGAGCTCTGTGCAGCTCCACCATACTGAACCCCAAACCCACATCCTCACTTGAACAACTCAGATGGCCCACACCCAGGTCACCACCACAGCCCGCCTGTATCCCTGCGCCCCCACCCCCACCCCAGGCCACAAGGCCCGTCCGGGAGCTGGGGTCCCACAGATGGAGTTCAACACATGCAACATCCCATCCTTCCGTGAGGTACACGGTTTCTCCCCCCCGGAGAATCAGGGCCAGGGCAGTTCTGCCCTCCCGGGACCTGGCCGGGGCACATGGCTGTGTGCACAATGCCCTGTCATCCACCTGATCCCACCTCACATGTGCTTCCCGCCTCCCTGAGCCACATGGGCTTCTCTCTGTACCTGGGGCTCGCTGGGTTCAGTTTCATCTTAGGGTCGTGCACCTGCTGCTTTGTTCCCCAGCCCCCAGCCCACCCTGCTCATCACCCAGCAATTGTCCTAAAGACAACCCCCCCTCACTCTAGAGCGGTGGCCCCAGCTGTCACTTGGCCTGTGCCACAGCCTATAACTAGGCCATTTATTGCTGAAGGACTTGGTTCGGTTCTAGTTGCCCCAAGAAGGCAAGTCCACATCTGTCTTGTTCACTCCCAGTGTGTAGCACAGTGGCTGGCACCCTCCAGGACAGTGGGTTTTGATAGGATAAAGAGCTTGCACCCATTCCAGGCTCAGGGACACTGGAAGCTCTGCATTGGGGCTGCTGAGGGAGGGCCTAGACCGGGGGGCTCCTGGGGGCCCCTAAGGGTCCCACGTGGCTGCCAGCCCCTCAGCCATTTCCCTGGGGCAGCTGTGATAGAGAAAGGCCAGACTCAGGGCTCAACTCTTGGAGCTGGAATGTATAGCCCAGAGGGCCTGTGAGCCACTGGGACCTAACTGTGCCCAGGCACCCCTCCTCCTTCCACCTGTGCCCAGGCACCCCCACCCACCCTCCTTCCACCTATGCCGGGGCACCTTCACTCCTTCCACCTGTGCCCAGGCACCCCCACTCCTTCCACCTGTACCTGGGCACCCCCACTCCTTCCACCTGTACCTGGGCATCCCCACCCTCACTCCTTCTACCTGTGCCTGGGCACCCTTTCCCTGCCCTAACTGTGCCAGCCACTCCCACCCTCCCCCACCAGCTGTCCAAGGTCAGCTGACGTGAAGCTAATTCCCTCACAAGGCCTCTTGTGCAGCCCTAGCAGAACTAATAGCCTGGGCCTGTGGCTGGGGCCCCAGGGCACTGCACCCTCACCTTCCTTCTAAGGGCCGGAGTGGCCGGCTCTGAGGGCTGAGTGTGGGGTGACTCAGGCCCAGGAGGAGGGTGGGGCAGGACAGTGGGGGCAGGCATGACTCAGCATCTCAGCTGCTCTCTTGCAGCCTCGTGGGAGGACCTGGTGAGAAACCACTTCCTGCCCCATCCTCTCCCTGGGGTTCTGTCCTTTGGCACATCACCCTCAGCTCTGGGGCTGTGCTCAGGGCCTGCAGACCCCCCTTCTCCCTCTGGGGTACCCAGGAAGCCACAGGTGCAGAGCGCCAGTGAGGAATGACAGGCACTTTGCAGCCCGCTTTGCACTGGAGGCTGTGGGGGTCTCGGAGACTCCCGGGGACACCCAGGCCTGGGGCAGGGGGGCCAGGGCAGAGAAGAGCCAGCAGGAGCCCCCGCCTGCCTCCCTCTTGAATGGATGGGTTCGGGGAAAGGGAGAGAAAGGCTTCAGGCACAGTGCCCAGCAGTGTTTGCGGGGTTCATGGCAGTGGGTGCGGAGGTAGTTCATTCATTCTCAAGGCTCTGAGCCTCCCCTGTGTGCACCTGCCACTAATCATTCATCCCTTCTACGGTCCTGGGGACGAGCTTCTCCAGGCTCTAGGGAGCTTTCCTGTTGGGGCTGCTGTCAACAGCGCTGCATGCGCATTCTCGTCCCTGCCTCAGTGGCTGGGTGCATTTCAGTTGGGTGTGTGCCTAGAAGAGGTGCCAGTGGCCAAGGACAACCCGGGACCAGCATTAGTGGACAGGCCACACGGTTTTCCATCCCTTGGGCCGGCACGGGCCAACTGCTCTGTGTTCCTGACCACAGCTGGGGTTTTCCAGTGTCTCCACTACAGCCACCCCCACAGGCGTGCGGGGTGCGGACCCGGACTCGAATCTGCACATCGCTGACGGGAGTAGGGACAAGCACTGGTTCGTGGGTTTACTGACAGCCGGGTTTCCTCTGTGTGTGTGCGAAGTGCTGGTCAAGTCCCAGGGATTGTTTCCCTTTCTGTTGGGTTGTCCGCCGTCTTACAGGTTTGTAGTTGCCACATACGTGTAACGAGAATACGTGTGCTCGCTTCGGCAGCACATATACTAAAAAAGTAATGAGAATACATTTTCTCTCACCATGACTTGCCTTTTCACTCTTAATTCAGTATTTTTTGAGGAACAGAAGTTATTCATTTTAATGCGGTCTAATTTATCCTTTTTCCCCTAGGAGAGATTGGTGCTTCTCTCTATTAACAAACTTTAATTTCTAAAACAGGTTTATATTTACAGAACAATTGGCTGAGGGTAGAGTTCCCGTAAAACCATCCTTCATATGTTCATAATTTCCCCGCAACTAATGTTCCTCGTTGGTGGCTATCAAAGTTGGCAAGCCAATATTGTTCTATTATTAACCAAAGTCCATCTCTGACATCAGGGTTCACTCCTTGCTCTGCATTTCAGAGGTTTGGACAAGTGTACAAAGTCCTGCATCCACCATGCACATTCCACACAGTTTCCCTGCCTCAAAAACCTGTGCTCCTCCTGTTCCACCCTCCCCCTTCCCTTCCTGAACCCCTGGTAACCAGGGATCTCGCTACTGTCTCCATAATTTTGCATTTTCTGGGATGTCACAGAGTTAGAATCACACAGCATGTGGCTTCCTTCGATTAGGGAGACGCACCTAAGATGCCTCCGTGAACCTTCAGGGCTTCATGGCTCACTTCCTTTTTGTGCTGAATGGACCACAGTTCGTCCATCACCTGCTGAAGGGCCTCTTGGCTGCTTCCACGTGTGGCATTTATGATACAGCTTCTATAAGCATCAATGTGCGGGTTTGCGTGTGGACATGAGTCTTTGCCTCCTTCGGGTGAGTACCAAGGAGCACGGTGGCTGGATGGAATGTGCGTGGATGTTCAATACGTGCCCAGAGCAGCTGCACCATCCTGCGTCCCCACCAACAGTGGACATGACGGTCCCCGTTGCTCCACGTCTTCACCAGCAGTTCGGGCTGTCAAGGGCTGGATTCTGGCCCTAGCAGGTGTGTAGTGGGGACTTGTAGTTTTGATGTGCATTTCCTACGTGGCATGAGCATCTTCTCGTGTGCTTCTTTACCCTCTGCGTGTCTCTGGTGTGGTGCTCATCCAGGCCACTGGCCCATTTTTTAGCGGACTGTTCATTTTCTTACTGTCTAGTTTTAAGAGATCCTCCAGTATTTTGGAAGTCAGTCCTTTACCAGAGGCGTGCCTTTTAAAAATGTTCTTCCATCTGCAGGTTGTTTTGTTATCTTGACAGTGTCTCTTTCAAGTTTGGCACTTTTTTGTGTTTTCTCCTTAAACAACAAATATGCATCAGTTAAATTCATGATTCCGAGCTTGTGAAGACATTCCCCTTTGTCTTCTCTCTACAGCAGTTCCCATTGGCGTTCAAGTCTCCGATCCACCTGGAACTGAAGGCTGTGTAGGGTGTGAAGGAGGGATTGACATCCTCCCGGCCTCCTGTCTGTTGATGGAGAAGATTGTCTTCCATGTGTGCGACTCCCCTGTTCTGGACGTCTACTTGTGACTGCAATGTCAATGCCACACTGTCTTTGTCATTGGGTCCTTACACCCAGCCTCTCCCTGAAAGTGCTCCCCTCAAGGTCAGATTGCTAAATCCAGTGGTTGGCATGCAGTCTCATCCTCCACCCAGTCCATGCAGAGCCTCCTTGAACTGTTCTTTGCCTGGCTTCCAGGCTCTCCTTTCTTGGTCTCTTCCGTCCAGAGTGGCTCAGGCTCAGTCTCTGTCGCCATTCCCTGTCGAGTCCCCCACTTCTCAAAGTTGAGAGGCCCTCCTCATCTCTGTCTACACTCAGCTCTGGTTGCCCCCAACCACAACCCCCCAGGTCCCAGAGCTGCTGCCTCTCCACAGTGCCCCTTGCACATCTGACAGGCATGACCTCAACCTGACCCACCCAAAACTGAGCTCCTGGTCTTCCTCCCAGATCCCCTCCCCCTGCATCACTTCCTGTCTCTGCCAGTAACAGGCCTTCCCTCGGATATTTTGCACAGACCTGAGTCAGTACTGACCCCTCTATCAATCACAGACCACTGTCCAGTCCATCGCAAAATCCTACTGGCCTGGCCTCAGAAATGCAGAATCTGGCGGCTTCTCACCGCCTCCTCAACCACCACCCTGACTCAAACACCATCCGCACTGGCCCAGGCACCTCAGCCTCCTGCTGTCCCCTGGCAACCCCTGCCCCTGCCCCTTCTCAGAACAGTGGGGTGATGCTGGTCCAGGCCCTCCTCTGCATCTGCTCAGGGCCCTGCAGGGTGGCCCCTCTGCCCCCGCCCAGCGTGCTCAGTCTGCTCTTGCCCAGTGAGCTGACCCATCACCTTTCATTGCAACCTGCTCCTCCTGTCCGCTGTCTGCCTCTGATCCTCTGGCATTTTCTCAGCACCCAGAGCAGTGCCTGGCATATGGCCGGTGTTGGACAGTTGTGTCGGGGAAAGACACAGGGGTACACAGACTCCCAGGGGGGCTGACCGCAAGGCGTTGGGAGTGGAGGTGAGAAATGGCTTCTAACCCATTCTCCTCCCCTGACTCACCCATGCCTACCCTACCCATCTGGACCTTGGTTCTCCCTACTAGAGAGTCAAGGGTTAGGCTGGACATCCTCTGGCGGCCACCACTAGGAGCCAGAGACCCCGGGCTCCTCACTGGATTCAGCTTTCTGGGACCCTCACACCTGCTGAACTGACTTAAGGAGCCCTGTTCCCAGCAGGTGTGCCCTGGGGCCCCCGGTCAGTGGGCACTGGCATGCCCATAAGCCCTGTGGTTGTATTCTGGGCCCACTGCCCTTGGTCCAGCAGGGGTGGGTACCTCTTCCTGGCCTTGCACCACATTTGGCAGGGGCAGGGGACAGGGTGCTCTTTGGGACCTCTGCACCTCACTGAGGCTACAGGAATTCAGGGACCACAGGCCCCAGGCCAGAGCAGCTGTGTAATATGGGAACACGGCTTTGTCTGGTGCCAGCCAGTGGAGGCCCAGCACAGCCCACACCCCAGCCTATGCAGTCATGGCCTGTAGCACTGCCCACCGGGGAGGGAGGCCTGGGCTGCTCTTTGGGGAGCAGCTGCAGGGTTGGAGGTAGCCTCTCCTACTCCCTTTCCACCCCAAGGCTCTCCTGGGTGTTGAAGAGGTAGGGAATCAGGGCAACCCTGAGAGCCTTGGGGGAAGGAGCATGGAAGCCAGCCAGGGACGCTGAGCATTGCTCGGGGCCAACAGCTTTGGAGGGGGCACAAGCCAGGGTCTAGGGGGCTCATGTGTCTCTCCCACACATCACTGTCCAGCAGCCACTTCATGCCAGGCCCTGCTCTGGGTGCTGGGGGGTCATGGGAACAGCACAGAAACAATGTCCTTGCTCTGCACGGGACGGCTGGACACATGGTCTCTCCTGCCATGTGTCCAGCCATGGCTTTAGGCCATGAGGGGTCCCTTCTCGGCAGCCCCCACTATCTTCGGGGGAAAGCCCAGGGTCTCAGCCTCAGTGGCACCTGTCCCAGCCAGATACAGCTGACTGCCAGATCACCCTGTGACCTCTCTGACACACCCTCCGGTAGCTTTGCTGGCCTTGTAAGGGCTTCTGTGGAAGAAGCAGATGGGCCTCTCTGAAGGTGTACTTTCTCATACATCTGTATCTGAGCATCGCAGGACATGCATGGTCTAGTGGGTGCTGGGGACCCAGGGGGACGCCAGCTGGGACCAGCTTCAAGTGTTTGTGGTATCCAGCCCATCCAGACCCCAACTGATGCATGTGAGATAGCAGCTTGCCAGGAGGGAGGTGATAATGCCCCATGCAGAGCTTCCACTGTGGGGCCTGCCTGGAGCACAGCCAAGGACCTGGGCACCCGGGGTCTGATTTGGAAGGCAGGGAGTTTGTCTGGTTGGTCCTGGCTCTAGCCCTCACACCCAGAACCACACCAGGTGAACCCAGCATACACGGTGGTCACAGAAATGATGGGAATCCCAGTCTGCCTGTCGTGGGCCACTGAACCGGTTCACCCCGTCCAAGTGAGGTAGCTGCAGCATCACTCAAGAAGTGCCCTTGGTGAGGGTTCTCTAGTGTTCACCTCCTGCTCACATGCCAGCTCCCCAGAGAGGCCTGCTCCCAACCAAGGCCACTTCCTAGCACATTCCCCTGATTAACTTCCTTCGCCACATGGACTCTCTCTGAAGTGACCTGCCTGAACTCCCTTCCTCCTGCATGCCTGCCCCTCCTCTGGCTGGAACTGGGGCTGGACAAGTGGATGGGCCCGTCCCTGCGGCAGCAAGCTGGACATCACTAGTGACTAGGGGAGGTGGGCAGTGGCTCACTGTGGCCTCAGCAGGTCTGAGCACTGGCTCCAGGGAGGGACTCACTCTCTCCCGAGGCCGGTGCAAAGGAGCCCAGACTTGGAGGTGAGAGACCTGGCTCCTTGTCTGACCCCGCGGCGCAGCATCCCTGGAGCGGGGACCTGGAAGGGGCAGTGGGCCCCCAGGGGAAAGACGACCCAGGGCTGCCCAAGGAGGGTCAGACGGGCGCTGCTCAGGGAGGTGGAAGGGGGGAGACGGAGGGTGAAGCCCTGGCGATCCCCAGGATTGAAGGAAGAGTGGGAAGGAAGAGGCTCGGGGGGAATGAGCCAGGGTGGTGCAGCAGGTGCGAGGGGCGTGGGCAGACGGTGCAGCAGGTGCGAGGAGGGGCGTGGAGAGGGAGGCCGGGCCCGGGAAGGACTGCGGGGCCTCACGCGGCGCCCAGCCCGCGAGTGTGGTGCGGGGAGGAGCCCGCGCTCCGGGGCCCCCCGGCTGCCGCCGTCCCGAGGGCCCCGCCGGGTCCCCGCGACCGCGGCGGCAGCAGCGCGCACCCCCAAGGCCGCGCGGGGCGGGGCGGGGCGGGGCGGGGCGGGCGGTCCCGGAGCCGGGAAGCCGGCGTGCGCGCCCCCGAGCGCCGTGCGCGGACCCGGCGGGGGCCCGGCCCGGATGGCCCCGCCCCGGCCCCGCCCCGCGCACGCCGGCCGCGGCCCGCGTGACCCGCCCGGTTGCAAACAGTGCGGTCAGCTGACTCCGCAACTGCGCCGTCATCCCGGCTATAAGCGCACGACCTCGCGGCGCTGCGCTCCGACCCGGCCGCCGCCACCATGCAGCCCCCCAGCCTGCTGCTGCTCGTCCTCGGCCTGCTGGCCGCGCCCGCCGCCGCGCTGGTCAGGTGAGGCCCTGCGACCCCCGCGCGCCCCGGGTGCCGCCGTGCGCCTCGCGGGGCCTCGTCCAGGGCTCCCGCCCCCCCGCGGCCCTCTTCTCCCCGCCTCGGAGTCAGCCCCGGGGGGCAGGAGGCTGCAGGAGGGAGGATGCGGGGACCAGGCTGACCGAGCCCCCCGGCACAGGTGGGGTTGCAGTACGCGCCCTCCGGGCCCCGCGGGTGCCAGTCTGGAGACCCGGTGTGCGTCCCACGCCCCCCCGCCGCCAGCTGTCAGTTGGGCGTGGTCACACTCGGGCGGACCCAGGGGCTCCTAGCGCAGGGCTCGGCCGGGCCCCCTCTGACCTTGGGGGCCCCCAAGTGTTCGGGAGACAGAGGGGAGCTAGCCGGGGACAGGGGCTGGGGCCGGGTGAGCGCCGGCCGGCACCGGGCTGCACCAGGCGTCCCCGCCGGCACCGCCTGCCCCTGCAGGGACCGCGCCTTCCTGGGCCTGGAGGCCCGTCCCCTGTACGGGGGCCTGCGGGGGGCCTGCATCAGGGCAGCGCCCGGCGCGCCAGCCAGCCTGAGGACTGGCGCCACCCCCCCTCCCACTCGTGCAAGGCAGCCTGCTTTCCCAGGTGGGGGAGGGTGCAGTGGGCCAGCCCCTCCTGCTCCCGCACCCACTCTTGCCCCCCAGGGGCCTGTGTGCCTGGCCTGGGAAAGCATCCTTCCACCTCTGCTGTGGGCCTTTGGCCCGTGCGCAGGTGGGTGAGGCCACAGGGCCGTGAGAGCTGGCTGGGGGCCGAGTGGGACTCAGCCTTGCCAAAGGGCTGTCCTGCGTGGGCTTCGCCACGGGCTTGGCTTGGGGGCACGTCGCCCCAAATGGAGTCTTTGTGAGGATGCAGCTGCAGGGCTGAGCCTACCCTGCTGCCACCCACAGGACCCCCACCCCCCACCCCCCAGGGCTGGTGGCTGTGGGGAACCGAGTCTGCCGCCATGTGGGGCAGACAAAGCAGAGCCCTACACACCTCTTCCAAGACGTGTGGGACCAATGGCATCAATGCCTGGGTTATAGGAGGGCGTGTCCCCTTCACCCAGGCAAGAACCTTGGACTCTTCCAGCCTACCAGGTCTTAGGCAAGAGTCCCATCTTCCTGAAGCACGCCCTGGGCTTGCCAGGAAGGGCCAGCTGTGACCTTGAACTCCCAAAACCCCTGGGCTGGGAGGACCTTTTATCCAGCTGTCTGCATGTGCTCTGGGGTGCTTTCCCGACCCACCTCCTGCACCCTTCGGAGCGGGGTGCCAGCTGAAACCCGGGAGGAGCCAAGGATGCAGGCCAGGGGAGGGACCCCGGGCACCTGACCTCAACCCCTGGCTCTTTCTGCCCAGGCTGACCGCCAAGGCTGGGAGGCAGGGGCTCTCAGTGGGGGTGCCATGGAGTATCTCAGAGGAAGGCAGACCTGAAGGCACAGACTCCCTGCACTCCAGCGCAGTCATTGCCTTCCTGGGGTCTGCACCGTGAGAGGGCAGAGGACACGCCAGCAGGAAATGGATTCACCCTTGCCATTGGCAAGGGCTCTGGAGGGAGACAGGGTCACGTTGAAGGATGGCCAAGGAGGACTTCTCAGACGTGGTAGCATTGAAGACCTGTCCAATGGCCAGGCGAGAGCCAGCCCGGGAAGGCACACAGGGAAACTGAGGGCATGTCTGCGTGGGGTCTGTGTGGAGAGCACCATGATTCCCGAGGGCCGAGTGGATGGGTCACCTCAGAGGGCTTTGAGCAGAGGTGACACTGATGCCCCAACGGACCCTGCAGGCCGCTGTCCCAGAAGAGACCTGAGTGGGCACAGTGGGGACGAGGGGTGGGGGGTGCTTCTGGAGCTGCCACTGGCTGAGAGTGGGTGGGGGTACAGAGCAGACCTGGGGAAGCTGGGAGCCCTGATGAACCCTGTCCCTTCTTCTCCACAGAATCCCTCTGCACAAGTTCACCTCTGTCCGCCGGACCATGACAGAGTTGGGGGGCCCCGTGGAGGATCTGATTGCCAAGGGCCCCATTTCAAAGTATGCCCAGGGGGCGCCCGCAGTGACTGGGGGACCCATTCCTGAGATGCTCAGGAACTACATGGACGTGAGTATGGGGGTTGTCCGCTTGGGGCGGGGACTGGGCTGGCAGCTAACAGTGATTCCGGCAGGAGATGGCTTTTAGGGAAAGTTCTGTATGGGCAGCCAGGAAACACTCTTCTCAGCCTCTAGCCACCTGTGGCTCTGCAGGATTCACCTGTGGCTCTGCAGGATTCACCTGCCCAGGGAGGGGTGGGGACTTTGCTTAGCCACTCTCTCCCCTCCTGGCCCCGCCCCCTCCCTAGGACTCCCATTTGTGTCCCCCTGCTGGACCTGGTCCTGTGGGGGCTGGGAGGACAGGTGGGGTGTCCGGGGCTCCCCCCGTGCTGTGACATCCCCCAGTGCGTATTACTGACCATTAACATCAGGAGTCGTCTCGTTCCTGAGGCCAGCCTGCAGGAGTAGGGGACAGGGTAACTCTCTAAGGATAAGCAAGCTGTGTCCAGGGCCATGAGCCCTGGGGGTAGAGGAGCCTAAATCAGACCCAGGCCCTCAGAGGCTGCAGGGTCCTTGAGCTCGGGTCACCTGGCCTGCCTGCCCAGGCATAAATAACCATCTGCTCTGGAGCTTTTTTTGTTTTTGCCTGTCCTGCTGGAAGGCTTGGAGCCACCCATGACCCAGTCCTGCTTTCTTTTCTTCCTCTTTGGTCAGTGGCCAGCCCTGATCATGCCCGGTGCTCCTGGAGGGACAGACAGGCTCGAGGTGGGATATTTTGTAAGCCCCATAGTAAGCTGGGGTTGGGTCAGCCTGGTCCCAACTCTGGGATCAGGCCCTGGGACCCAGCCTGGCAGCCCTAGGGCTACCCCTGATAGGCGAGGACCTAGCTCTGGTCCACCTGGGTTTGGGACAGGGGGCCGTGCCCTGTGACCTGTCTGGCCAGAGCCCCAACGGTGCTAGGAAGCTATGGCCTCATAGGCATGTGACTTACCCCCGGGGGCGGAGGGGGGAGGGCGGGGGAGCACCTGCCTCGAGGCCTGACTGACCAGTTCCTGATCCCCCAGCTCAAGCACATGTGTACACACATAGGCACACACGGAGATTCGCTGAGTCATCCCCCAGCCCCCCCAAATCTGGACACTTCTGCGAGGTCATGAGACAGCAGCTGCTGGCCCTCCCTGGAGCCAAGTGGCAGGAGAGAGATTCTTGGCTGGGATTGGACCCGGAATCCCATGGTGACCTGGGCCCAGTCTCCCTCCCCGGAGAGGGGGTGCCCAGGCAGGCAGTGCTCACATCTCACATTCAAGTGCCTGTGTTCTCTGACCTGCGAGAGCACATAAAGATGGGGTTTCCCTTTGAGGCTCAGGGGGTCTTGTGCCCCCTTCATGCTCTCCGGAGCCGTGGGTCAGTACCTGGGGCTTCTCCCAGGCTGCCCTCCTCCTCCGTGTGCCAATGGAGAAACTGAGGCCCAGACTAGTGAATATAGAGTGTAGGTAGTGAGAGATTGAGCCTACATTTCCAGCCTCCAGGATGTACCTCCTCCTTCCTTTGGCCACCAACGCCTCAACCTAGAAGTCCTCCAGGTTTGACCCTATGGGGCAAGGGCAGGGAGAGAATGATGTGGCCCCCATCGTGAGGAGGAAGTCTTCCCTGCTGGGGCCCCGGGGAGCTGAGACAGAGGGGTCTTCCAAGTTTCAGGGAGGACCAGCTGATGTGACTGCTGCTTTCATCTCTCAAAGGGGTGGTCCTCCGCCACCCTGCTATGGTCAGACAGGAGTGGAGCTGTGCCCAGGGGCCTGGGAATTCCAAGTGCCCAAGGGTATGAGGACCAAGGGCTGGGGAGGGACGGAGGGTGTGGTCAGCAGCAATAGGTCTGGACCTTGGGTGTCCCTTCTCTGTCTTGAGTCTCCCGGAGTCCGGCTCCTTCTTAGGCCCTCTGGGGACATGGGTGCCCTCCCTGCGCAGCCTTGATGGACCCTGCTCCCCTGCCAGGCCCAGTACTACGGCGAGATCGGCATTGGGACACCCCCGCAGTGCTTCACGGTCGTCTTTGACACCGGCTCCTCCAACCTGTGGGTCCCCTCAATCCACTGCAAGCTGCTGGACATCGCCTGCTGTGAGTCAGGGTGCAGCCTTGTGGGGCCAGAGGAGGCAGGCAGAGACTGGTACCCGGCCCCCACCTCACACGGGCGTGTGCTCCCCCCAAGGCTCTGGGGCCAGCAGGGCAGGTCTGGGGCTCTCAGTGGCCTTGCCTCAGCCCTTCTTGGACACCATATGACTTCTGCCTCTGAGCCACACCAGCCAGGCCTGGCCCCTCCACCCTGCCGCAGGGCACCCCACTTTCTGGGTGAACCTGTTTGTGCCAGCCTGCCTCTCTTCCAAGGATGGGGCAGACCGGTGCTGGCTGAGACCAAGGCTGGGGGGTCACGGGTCCCCCCAACACTGGGGGAGTGGCTTGGTTGGGGGCCCCATAGCTGGTGGCCAGGGCCTGGCCAGGGCAGCGAGCTAATGGGCTTCTGGCTGGCACAGGGATCCATCACAAGTACAACAGCGGCAAGTCCAGCACATATGTGAAGAATGGCACATCCTTCGACATCCACTACGGTTCGGGCAGCCTCTCTGGGTACCTGAGCCAGGACACCGTGTCGGTGAGTCTGCGGTGAGGCTGCCTCTGGGCCTGGGGGGTGCTCAGACGGCTTGGCGACCCCGGCCCCAGCCCGAGGCAGGGCAGCTGAGCCAGGATGGCAGAGACAGCTTGAGCGAAGGCTGGAGCTGAAGAGCCTGGTGGGCTGCGCTGGGCAGGCCTTGGGAGCAGAGCTGGCCCCGTGTCTCGGGGTGTGGGGACGGCCAGGAGGGCTATAGGGGAGAGTGGGGCCACCAGGATGTGGGCATGAGAGCTGCAGGTGGGAGTCCGGGACCAGGACCTGGGGAGTGGTTAGCAGCCAGCCGGTGGGCGGAAGAGCCAGTCCAAGGGGCCTGGCTTCTGTTATGATGCCTTGGGTTTGAGGTGCCTGCTGGGCCCTGTGGGCTAGGCCTGGGGACACGGACAGGGTCCCGCCACTGCCTGAGGACTTGGGGTCGGGGAGGGCAGAGACATGCCAGGAGCCCTTGTCAAGGACGCTGGAGGGCCTGCTGCACACCCTGCCTGCAGCCGAGACTGTTTGGGGTGAGGCGGGTGGTAGGCAGGCCCTTAAGGGTTCTGCTTGCACCTCTGTGATCTCTTGGGGTGCCACTTACCTGGAAGGGTCTGGAACAGGGCAGAGCACAGCCCCCTCCCAGCCCGAGCCAGACCGGAAGGTGGCCGGGCATGGCCAGGGTCCAACCAGCTGGGTCTGTCCCTTGTGTGGGGGGTGGGCTGGGCCATGGTGGCCGGGGACCTTCCTGCAGGGGCACAGCCCCTATACCCACCTGCCTTATGGAGTCCCCTACTCCTGTCTTTGAGGGCCCAAAACAGGATGTTGCCTAGCACACTCCCTGCTCCTGGCGTCAGGGTGTCAGCCTCAAACAGCCGTTTGTCCCCACATCCTGCCCTGTGTCTTTATCTGGTGGCTGGCTGGTCCCAGGTGGGGGAGGGGTGGCGGGGCCTTGAGTCTGCTGAGCTGGGTCATGGGGTCGGGTCATGGGGTTCTGACAGCCCGAGGGCCAGGGCAGGCCTGGGTGGGGCCAGAAGACCAGGGCTGAGCCCTTCTTCTTCTTTCTTCTTCTGGAGCCTTCTTCTGGAGCCTACCCCTCTGTCCTGACGATCGTGGACACCCACGTCTCTGCCCCCAGCTGTGTCCCACCTGGCGTCGCCAGCCCTTCCTTTGGGGTCCTCTGTCTTGACTCCTGGATGCGTGGCCCTCTGACCCCCACACCCCGGCCCACAGGTGCCCTGTAAGTCGGCTGTGTCGGGCCTGGCTGGCATCAAGGTGGAGAGGCAGACCTTCGGGGAGGCCACCAAGCAGCCAGGCATCACCTTCATCGCGGCCAAGTTTGATGGCATCCTGGGCATGGCCTACCCCCGCATCTCCGTCAACAACGTGCTGCCTGTCTTCGACAACCTGATGCAGCAAAAGCTGGTGGAGAAGAACATCTTTTCCTTCTACTTAAACAGGTGGGGTGGGAGGGGCCCAGAGCTGTGTGGCTGAGCACAGGGGGCTGGGGCTGTGCCTCCCCGGCCGCCCGCCAGACACCAGGCCTCAGGCTGCGGCTCCTGACCTGTGGCTGTGACTGGAGGGGATTCTGACCACCCCTTGACAGACGAGCGGGCGGCTTTCTGGACAGGCTCTGGGGCGCTCAAGCTGCAGGCCCAGGCTCCCCCACAGTGGGCCTCACCGCTGCAGAACCAGACCCTGGTCAGGGGTCGTGGCAGCTCCTCCTGGGTCAGCCCAGCCTTCCCGAGGTCTGATGGTGGGCCGATGTGGCCCCTGGATCACCGACAGCCCGGAGGGGACAAAGCTGTGAGCCCTGGTCTGTGGTAGGATCTCTGGAGGTGAGGGACCTGGGGGCTTTCCAGGGAAGGTGACCGCCACCCCCCTGCAGCTGCACCGAGTGTTCCGGTGGCCCCACACAGAAGGGTGGGTGACCTGTGTGCAGTGTCCTGGAGAAGGAGCTCCTCAGTCCCCCCAGGGCGGTGCTAGAGGTCCCGATGTGGGTGTGCCCAGGGTGGAGGTGTGGGCAGTGTAAGCAGATGGCCCACGCTGCCTGTCACCATGCTGCATGCCCCCTCCTCACCCCACAAACCACTTGCCCTCAGGGTCCAGCCTCAGGCACTTCCAGCCAAATGCCAGCCCCAAACCCTCCCCTCCTGCCCAGCCCCTGCCCTCAGCAGTGAACATTCCACCACTGCTTGAGGCAGAGCTGTCCTCGGGAGGCTGGATGGCCCCACACAGGTGGACCAGGGCGGGGGATTGGCCAGGCCCAGGCGCAGGGCTCCCTGGATGAGGGGGTGATGGGGCATGGCTGGTGTGGGGAGCACCCAGGAGGCAGCCGTCTGGTCTCCACACTGTGATTTTAGAGGCAAGGGGAGTGAAGGCAGGGGAAGAACTGGACGTCACAAGTGTAGAGGGAGGATGGGGTTTGGCCTGGTGCTTCTGAGGGGGAGCAGCCAGGAGGAAGGTGGTGTGCTCAGACACGGAGTCTAGAGGGGAGCCAGGAGGCCGGAGCAGTGTGAGCTGAACACGAGAGCTGGGTGAGGGTGAGGACATCCTGGGGAACACCCGGCACAAGGCCCTAGGAAAGGAACGAACTTGCTCAATTCTTGGTGCTACGCAATGCCTCCTCCTGGAAGCCCTCCCGGATTCTTTTTTTCTCTGACAGATGAGGTCCCCTTCCTTGGCTCCTAGCTTTCACTTCCCCATTTGCCAGCTGGCCTGACCCTGGCCGCCTTCAGCTGGCAGACCAGGAGCCTCTGCGAACTGAGCAGGAGCGCGGCCTGCAGGCCACACTGGGTGTGGGATTGGAGCCCCACCCATCAGGGAGAGGAAGTCCTCTCCCTTCTTGTGCCCCCTCTGGAGCTTCCATCCCTGCAGCCCTACCCACCCCTTCTGACTTGGCCACAGCCTGTGCTTGTTCTGCCCAGCGGTCAGGCTGGACCCACGGCCAGTGGCTGACTCTGCTTTCTCTTCTCCCAGGGACCCCAATGCGCAGCCTGGGGGTGAGCTGATGCTGGGTGGCACGGACTCCAAGTACTACAAGGGCCCCCTGTCCTACCTCAATGTCACCCGCAAGGCATACTGGCAGGTCCACATGGAGCAGTGAGTGCTGGGAGGGGCCCCACTTGTTTTTGCCGGGAGCGTGCTTTGTGTGGGGGACCCTTGCTGCCCTCCGTCAGCAGGTCTCTAGCTACAGCCCTTGGGGGCAGGGGCTCCAGCGTGGAGACGGAGAGATGGGGCAGGCTGAGCCTGCACCCCACCAACCCTAGATGTCCATTGCTACCTCCTGGCGCCCCACTGAGCCCCTGGGCCCTCGGCTCAGGGCCTCCTCTGCTTGTGGCTTCTAGGCTGGCAGGTCACCTGCTCTTTGCCTCTTGAGCTCCAGCAAGACTGTGGCAGAGGTGGGGGGTGGCTGAAGGAGGGGACTGCCTGTCAAGCCCCTGAATGCAGGCTCGCATGTTCACACCCCTTCCCCGCAGGGTGGATGTGGGCAGCAGCCTGACGCTGTGCAAGGGGGGCTGTGAGGCCATCGTGGACACAGGCACCTCCCTCATAGTGGGCCCTGTGGATGAGGTGCGTGAGCTGCAGAAGGCCATCGGAGCTGTGCCCTTGATCCAGGGCGAGGTGAGTGGGCCCGGCAGCATGGGCAGGTGCCTGGGCCACAGCCCTCTACACCACACCTGAGCTGCTCTGTTCTCTCTCCCTCAGTACATGATCCCCTGTGAGAAGGTGTCCACCCTGCCCGATGTCACTCTGAAGCTGGGCGGCAAACTTTACAAGCTGTCCTCAGAGGACTATACGCTGAAGGTCAGCACCAGTGGGCTGGGGGGCGGGGCCTTGGGCTGGGCAGGGGGTGGGGCTGGCCACCGGCCAGGTGCTGACCACCCTGGCTATCCCAGGTTTCACAAGGCGGGAAGACCATCTGCTTGAGTGGCTTCATGGGCATGGACATCCCCCCACCTGGCGGGCCTCTCTGGATCCTGGGTGATGTCTTCATCGGCTGCTACTACACCGTGTTCGACCGGGACCAGAACCGGGTGGGCCTGGCCCAGGCCACTAGGCTCTAGCCGCCTGCCCACTGGAGAGGAAGGAGTCCAGCAGGAGGAGGCCAGCTGCCCCACCCTCCCGGCTGCCCCTGCCACACACACTCACGCTCAAACTCACACTCATAACCCAGCTCCGCAGGCGCCGGCCTGCCGGGCCCGCCGTTCTGTTCTGTGGTTTTCCCCAGCCCTGGTTACAGAAATGCTGCCTGCCCGCCCGCCTGCCCATCTGTCTGTCTGTGTGATGGGGGGGGTGTGGGCAGCAGCCAGTAGGCTGATCCAGAGCATGGAGCCCCTTCACTAACTTGGAAGCCCCAGCCTGGCTTGGCAGCCGATCAGTTGTGTGTCCCAGGACCCCTCACCCAAGTAGTTCCTCCTCCTGCCCCCCCACCCCCTGGTCTGTGCTTCGGGCCCGGCTGCCCAGGCAGGACCTCTGGGCTGAGCCCCCACCCCGGGCCAGGCTGTTTTCTGGGTTCCTCCTGCCCCTGGCCTGGGGTCGGGAGCTGGGTGTTGCTGGCCCCACCCGCCTTCCTGTGTAGGCCCATCGAGGAAGGGGCCGGCCAACGCCTAGGACAAGCAGGAAGGAGCAGGAGCAGGAAGGGTCGGGCCAGGGGACAGAAGCTAGCCTTGTGATGCCGTTGGGGTCATCCTGGAGCTCGACCCCAGCTAGGAGGGCATTGACTGGTCTAGGGTCAGGGAAGGAGGGGAGGGGGTGGTGCCGTCTACTCTGCAGCTCCCCGCACTTGAGCGGCCCGGAGCCAAAGTTGACTTGAAAATACAGTTGTTTGGGCCTCTTTTTTCTGTGTTGGCGTGTTTTGTGTTTGGTGGGAAGGAGCTGGTGGGGCTGGTGTGAGCTGTTGTTGCAAGAGCTGACTCACAGCCAGGCAAGGGGAGAACGTTTGGAGGTGCCCTGGCTCCCAGACCCCAGCCCCCCTGCCCTGCACAAGGGACCTCACCAGTGGAGGGCTGGCTGGTCCTGAGGCCTGGGGCAGTGACCAGCAGGATGTGGCCTTGGCAAGAGGCTGCAGGGCAGGACTGGGCAAGGTTGCCAGGGCCTGCAGTGGGCACAGTGTTCAGGGCGTGGCCCAGGTGAGTGCCTGCCATGCATCCCTGGGGAGTGTCCCACCACAGTGGGGCCCTGGCCTTCCCCGGTGCCCCCAATCCCCCATTAGAGCCTAGGACAGGAGCCTCCAGAGTGCTGATTGCAAGTAGGCAACCTGCCTCCCTCTGGGCCTCCTGGCCGGCACCTGCATGCTGTCTCTGCAAAGCAAGCCGATGTTGGACAGGCCAACCTGGGGGCCTGAAGTCTCAGGGTTCAGGGATCCCAGTTCGGGATTCCTGGGCTGCAGCGACCTCCCTGGTGATCTGGCCTCTTGGGAGTTTGCTGAGGCATACTTGGAAGCATCTGCCAGGAGGATTGAAAGGATAAATAGGAGTTTGTGAGCCCTTGGGATAGAATTCCCTCTGGGATCAGCAGCTCTAGACTCTTGTCTAGAGCCCACTCCCTGCGGGTGTAAGGGCAGGGAAATGGCAGCTATGACAGACGTCGCCGTCCTGGTGCCTTCTCAGCCTTCAGGGCTGTGGCTGTCCTTGGCCCGACCCTAGGGGTCAGGGAACTGCACCCCAGCACTGAACCCCAGCTGGCACCTTTAACAAACACTCAAGCAGAATTGCAAGGAGGCTCATAAACATGTGCCCTGTGTTCTCTGCACTTGAAATACGAGCAGGGAGCAGAGCTGCAGGACCTGGCAAGGCTGCTGGGGAGACAGTGTCACCCAAGCCTTTGTGCACACGGATGCCTGGAGTCAGAGCCCGCCAGGAAGAAGGCAGCTCCTCCCCAACACCCCCTGTGCCTCCTCCCTGCCTGGCCTCACAGGGCTACCTCCACCCTGCACACCCTGTCCCCTCTGGTCTGGGACACAGGGACAAGCACAGCTGGATGCCCCTGCCCGTCCTGAGATGCTGTGTAGATGAGCACAGGCTGAAGCCTCCAGACCCCCAGCCGGCAGGGCCCAGGACCAGTATGACTGCCCTGGGCTGCTGGCTGGGAGCCTCTGGACCCTAGACTCCGACTCTGGGCTCAGATCCAGCCCCTCTGACCCAGCCCTAAGCCTCCGGTCTGTCTTTAGAAGGTGGGGAAGGTGGGTAATAACAGGGCACTCCTCGCCAGGGCTTTAGCAGATCCCCGCGGGGAGCCCAGCTCAGCGCCTGGCACTGGTCCTGGCTGGCCTGCCATGCTCTGCACCAGCCCAGCGGGCCCCGGTGGGCATTTCCTGCCTCTTGCCCTTGCCTGGAGGACACCCGACCTGAGTCAAGTGCCTTCCCTCACCTACTGGGTGGAGGCCAGCAGGGGCTAAAGTACCCTCCCCCCTGCTGCTCTGGGCTCTGGAGCTCTCAGAGAGGCAGCCTCAAGACCGCCTGGAGCAGAGGGCCCTGACTCCACCCTGGGACCTGAAGCAGGCCCCGGTGGGCTGGGCACCCCTTTCCTGCTGCCTAAGGACCAGCCGGACTCTTGTTCCGACCAGCCCCATTGGCCACTGCCTGCAGCCTACCTGCCTGGAGTGGTCCCAGGACAGAGCCTGGGGCAGGTGGGGCAGTGCCCGGCCCCGGCAGACCTGGTGGCATGGCGTCCAGACCGCAGGTAGGCTCCGTCTTAGGTCAGGCTCAGCTAGAGGCCTGGGGGTCCAGGTGCCTGTTACTGTGGCCCTTGGGAAGGGGCCAGCGAGGGAGAACTGACTCCTGGTACCCCCATAGTCCCTATCCTCCCTCAAGCCTGTGGGCTTTTGGACTGGGCCTGGCTCCACTGAGGGTGTGGCCAGGATGGGGTGGTGGCCCCAGTGCTTGGTGCTGGGGAGCCCTCCCACTCACGGAGGGTTTTATCAACCTCCTGGAGGTTCCTGGGGTTCTTAACAGCCACCAATGAGGCCTGGCAGGGTGGCCGGGGGCAGGGCTAGAAGGGGAGGGTTTGGGGAGGGGCTGGGGCCTATCCAGAGAGGTGGGTTCCCAGAACCTCAGACTCATGCAGAGGTCAGGGAGAGCAGGGGTGGGCAGAGGATTGCAGGACAGCAGAGGCCCCTGAGAAGACCCAGTCTCGGAGTAGAGGCTCGGGGAGCCAGGGGAGGCTGGTTGAGCTGGTCAGGGGGAGCTGGGGAGGCAATCTAGGACCACCGCACATAGGTGCAGCTCCCAGGGAGCTTTGGAGGGCCTGGGGTCTGTGGAGGCTGGTGGGCTGGTGAAGAGGACCCAGCTCAAAGGGCACCGGCATGGTGAGGTGAGTCTCCAGGAGACACAGAGAGGGCCAGGGCTTCTTTCTCCCTTGTACACGGGACTCACTGAGACTTGTGCAGGAAGGAAAGGTTATATGGGGACAAGTATGAGAGAGAGTGAGAGGGCCTAGAGGGAGGGCAGGTCCCCGGAGCAGGCTGGGGCTGGGCCAGCAGGCGTGGGTCAGAGGAAGGGACATCTGCAGGGAACACAGCCCAGGTGGGACAGACAGGCTGGCAGAGCAACATGGGCAGGTGAGTGGACTTGTCTCCAAGGAGACAAGTGTCATTGGGGGGCTTGGAGGAGAATATCTGGCCCCATGCTTAGAGGGGACCAACCAGTGAGAGATCATGGCCTTTGAGACCAGACTCGGTGAGGGATGCAACCTCAGGGGTAGGGCCCAGGGCTCTGGGCTGGGGTGCACGAAGTCAGATCTGGGGAGAGAGGGTCAGGAGCTTCCACAGGGGTGGGGTCAGAAAGGACAGGGCCATGCGAGGGCCACCAAGGCTCAGGGAAGGCCTGGACTCCGTGGACCCACAACTGGGGCCACAGGGAAGGGCAGGACTGTACAGAGGTGCTACAGTTGGGGAGCTGGAAGGGGCTTGGTTGGGGATAGGGGTATGCGGGAAGGGGAGCAGGTGGGGGGTCGGGATAGCTGTGGGGTGTGCTGGGAGGGGCACGGGCTGGGTACCCCGGCTCTGGGGAGGGTGGGGGCTCCGCCAAGGCAGGACTGAGATGTGAGGAGGGGAGGCCAGCAGGAGGATGGAGATGCCCCCTCCTGGAGAGGCAGAGGCCAGAGGGGCTGGGGGCTCAGCAAGAGGGAGGCCCAGGGAGGTAGGTGGGCGGCTCCGCAGGGCGACTGAGGGTGGCAGTGGGGGAGGCCCCAGCCCCGCGCGGCCCCGCCGGCCCTGCAGCCCCCGGGTCGGGCTTCCGGCCGGCGCCCGGGCCCCCACCCTGCGGGCGGAGGAGGCGGGGAGGTGGCTGCGCCCGCCGGCGCCCGTGAGTCAGGCTCAGGCTGCAGCCGCGCGGCCGGCCTGGCGCTGCGGAGGGAGCGCAGGAGCGGGGACAGAGCGCCGCCAGCCCCGCGCTCCCCCCGCCGAGGCTGGGCCGCGGGGACACGGAGCGGCCGGGCACACAGGGGCCGCGGGCCGGCGGAAGGACGCGCGGACCGGGGCGCAGGGGTCGGGCCGCCCGCCGAGGAGCCACCAGCAGGTGAGGGCGCGCCGTCCGTGCGGCTGCGGCAGACCCCGGCGGGGACCCCGGGGGTGCAGGGCGCCGCCGCCCGGGTCCCTGGCTGAAGAAGTGTGCGATCCGCAGAGTGTCCTTGCGCGTCTGGGTGGCACCGGCTGGGTGGCTCCCTGCGAGCCGGCAGCGCTCGGGGTCCTGGCCGCCAGCTCTGGGCCGGGATGGGGGGCGGGGACGACGCGCAGGAGTTTGGGGCGCCCGCAGCGGCCGTTTCCATACCCCGGCGATCCATTGCGTCCGAGCCCCCGTTGGCTGTGTGTGTACACGCTGCGTGTCACAGTGCAGAGCTGTTTACCTGGAAGCATCTCAGCGCACGGGTGTGCCCCGGGTCTGGAGAGCCGTTAGTGCCCAATGTGTCAGCGGGTGTCAGCCTGCAGGTGCTCCAGAGAGCTCTGCTCGGTGGCCAGACAGTGGCTGAGATGCTGTCATTGTGGGTTTGCGTGCCCTGTGTGTGCCAGGGTGTTTGGGATGGATGCTGGCGTGCTCTGTTTATTGCAACAGCCTGTCGGTCGGGGCATTGTTGGGTATGGGGGGGGGGTGTTGCCG
The DNA here is from genome assembly GCF_018345385.1 of Vulpes lagopus. NCBI lineage: Eukaryota > Metazoa > Chordata > Mammalia > Carnivora > Canidae > Vulpes > Vulpes lagopus. Next base: position 69,602,463 of record NC_054834.1, on the reverse strand, counting down.
CTGTGTGTCAGTGGGTGAATGTTTGTGCGCAGATGGCAAAGTGATGAAAAGCCCCCGATGCTTCTGCCAAGGCTGCTGTGAAGGGCTTTGGCATCAGGGTGGCTGGGGCGGGTGGGGGAGGTGAGTGGCAGCCTGGCAGCTGGCTGCCTCAGTGGGGATTTCCATCTCCTTTGGGGCTGCTCGTGAGTCCGCAGGGGAGATGCTGCAGGACGGCAGGGCAAGCCCTGCAGGGCGGGCAGGACCTGGCTCATTCTTCCTCTCCTCCTCCCTCCAGGCCCAGGGCCCCGGCCAGTGCCCAGCCCCGCTGGGAGCCCCGGCCAGCACCACGGACGGCGCCCAGGAAGCCCGAGTCCCCCTGGACGGGGCCTTCTGGATTCCGAGGCCCCCAGCAGGCTCACCCAAGGGTTGCTTTGCCTGCGTGTCCAAGCCCCCGGCCCTGCAGGCTCCAGCGGCCCCGGCCCCTGAGCCCTCAGCATCGCCCCCCATGGCGCCCACCCTGTTCCCCATGGAGTCCAAGAGCAGCAAGACGGACAGCGTGCGGGCCTCTGGAGCCCCCCAGGCCTGCAAGCACCTCGCTGAAAAGAAGACTATGACGAACCCCACGACAGTCATCGAGGTCTACCCAGACACCACCGAGGTCAACGATTACTATCTGTGGTCCATCTTCAACTTTGTCTACCTCAACTTCTGCTGCCTGGGCTTCATCGCACTGGCCTACTCCCTCAAAGTGAGCTGGGCGGGGGCGGGGGCAGGAGGAGTGGGTGCTGGCAGGTGGGGGCCGCCTCATGGGATCCAGAACCACATGGGCACTGGCTAGCTCTAAGCCAGCAGGGAGGGGCTGCCTGTCCCCATGCTGAGCTGAGGAAGCTGCCAGGGTGTCTTGACAGGGCTGGGGGGCCACAGGACTGCATTCTCTACACAGCCCGCTTAGTCCTTGTGGAGCAGCCCCAGAGCCCGACATCCTGTCCTCTGGGCGGGGGTCATGGAGCTGCCCCTGGGCAGGTGGGGACGGAGCCAGCACATTGGTGAAGACCCTTGGAGCCCTTGCCCTGCTGACAGGAGGATGGTGCAGACCTCCTCCAAGCCCTCAGAGGGAACCTGAAACCAGGCAGGCATTCGGGAGGCCACGATAGACGGGGTCTCTGATCAAGTCCCTGCTTTCTGCCTTCCCACTCTTATGGTTTCTAGACTGTCCTGGTGGCCAGGGTACCTGGGGGAAAGAGACACAAATATGTCCCATGCACCCGTGACCCCACACCCTGAGTGGGCACAACTTCCAGAAGCCCCTCATTGTTGTGAGAGGAGCTGGCTGGGAGCAGAGCTGGGTGCCAGGCAGACAGGACAGAATGTCCCCGGGACAGAGCGGGAAGGAATGGACCGAGCTTGCAGGAAGGAGGCTGTGACCCACTCACGTTTGAGGTGGAGAGCTCTGTGCAAGTGTGTCAGGACTGAAGAGCTCTGGGCTATCGGAGCCCAACCAGCAGGACCCATCTCCCTGTCGCTCCGGAAGGGCTGAGCTCGTGTCTAGCCAGAACATCACTATCCATGGATTTGTGTGTCCAAGACCAGGTGCACTTTGCTGATTGCAGGGGCCCAGTGACTTGGGGGCAATAGGGTGGGGCTGCAATGGAACATGGGGGCTGGAGGGACAGGAGGGTCTAGGTCAGGGAGGCTGGCCCGGCAGGAAGGATGGAAGCTGGACAGCTCTGCCTCTGAGCATCTTTCAGCCCCACCCCTGCCCCAGGCATCACACTCCCTGGCCACCTGGCTTTCCCCACCTCCTGACTCATCATCAGCATCACCCACCACCAGACGCACCTTCGCCTCCAGGCCTGTGTACTGAGCTCAGGGCTCCACCATGTGTGAGTGTGTGTGTGTGTGTGTGTGTGTGTGTGTGTGTGTGAGTGCATGTATGCATGAGTGTGTGTGCCCAGGAAGGTGCGAGTGTGCATGTGTATGAGTGTGTGTCGGTATGGATGTGTAAGTATAATTCCAAGTGTGAACATGTGTGCATAAGTATGTGGCTGTAAGTGCACGAATGTGTGTATTTGTGCATGTAAGTGTATCACATGTGGGCTTGAGTGTGTGTGTGTGTATAGGTGCAACTGTGCTTGTGTATGAGTGTGTGCATGAATATAAGTGAGTGTGCCTGTAATTAAATGCATCATGTGAGTGTGCATGTGGGTGCATGAGTGTGTGTGCATGTGTGTGCTGTGGGGGCAGCAAAGGGAAGGGGTCCCTAGAAATTAGGGGATGGAGGTCCTGGGCCAACCTCAGCTCTGGTTCTACTGGAACAGTGCCAAGCAAAGGAACAGTTGTGGGGAGGCTGGTAGGCAGCTGGTGTGTGGCTCTGCCTCCCCTGGTGCCCTCTTGCCACACCTTGATGATGGCCTGTGGACATGGGCTCCTGTCCGGAAGCTGTCCCCTCCTCCCCTTGGCTCGGCTATGGGCACCGGTTGGCACAAGGCAGGTCCATCTGGTGCAGGTTGTAGGTAGGTCACAGATTTCTGAATGGTGCAGGATCTGCACTGGGGTGGGGGTAGGTGGGTAGAAATCAGTGCTTCTGGGGGGGCAGAAGGGAGCTCACTATGACTCCACCCTGGGGCTGTTCCCCCATGTCCTTCCTAGGGGACAGCCAGGGCAGCAAAGTTCAAGGCTTACCAGGAAAAGAGGTGCAAGGTGAGTCATCTCTGGCCAGGGCAGGGGGTGGTCAGAGCTGGCTGGCTCGGGTTCCTGCAGCTGGGAATTTGTCCATCTGTCCATCCAGCTGCATGTCTCCTGGCCCGCTGTACCCTACACCATTTGTGGCCGGTCATGGGCACTTCCAAGGGCGCCTGACGGACTTGGGGTCAGAAGGCCTTGGCCAAATTCCCAGCCTGGTCCTTAAGAGCAGTGAGCCCTTAACAAGCCACCTTCAGCTCAGCTCATTCCTTCATCTGGTCACAAACTGAAATGAAGCGACATTTAAGCAAGCACTCACGAGCAGGGCAGAGGCTGGCATTCGGGGGGTGTGTGAAACAACATTGTGTCCCTGTCTGCCTTCACCTGTCCGTCCACCCATCAAACCATCCGCCCACCCTCCTCGCCCACGTGGGCCAGTTCAGGCCAGCGCAGGCTGGGTCAACCACACACAGATTGCAGCCTTATGTTGCTCAGCCTAGTGTCCGGGGAAAAGAGACACAGAACGCCAATTCTCCACACTCGCGGTAGGCATGAGCTGCTCCTAATGACCAGCTGGCTCCTGCTTGTCAGCCAAGTGAGAGCCAGGATCCTCATCTCGGCATTCAAGGCTTTTTAAGATCCTTTCTCAGCCATTTCCTAGCCTGACTAGAGGCGCCCTACCCCAGCCCTTCCGTGAGCACACCTCGGTTTGCAACATGCTGCTCCCACAGCCTGAGGGGCTGTTATGAAATCTAGGCCTTCCATCCACAAAGACTCCACTGACTCACTCTGGCTGAGCCCTCACGTCCCATCAGAGACTCTGTGACCCCGTCATGGCTGCCCACCCCACCAGACCCACCCTTTCATCTTGCTGTCACTGCTGCCAAGGCAGGGCTGACCATCATAGTGGTCAAAGGATGTTATACAAATAGGTGGTTGGACAGAGGACACCTTTGTGGATGAAGTGTCCCAGTGCTTCAAAAGAATACTTCATTCCTGATTTGGGACAAGTTTGGAGTCGGGTGTGGGAGACTTATGGGAGGAGGCACCATTTTCGCTGGGCGAGGGTGGTTAAGGGGACAGGTGCTCCAGATGGAAAAAACGTAAACCAGGACATGAGGGTGGGGTGATCTGGGAGGATTGCAGGGCCACCATCTTCTGTGGAGGACGAGAAGATAGTCCTGGAAAGCCAGCCATGGCCATGCAGTGAGGATTTGGAAAACTACATGAGTTGTTTGGATTTCATTGTGTGGAAGACACAGAAGGGAAAGATGGTCAGAGCTGCAAAATCTGCAACCAGTGTGGAGGAAGGGGACAAGAGAAGCCCAGAGGCAGGGAAAAGTTAGGGTCCCAGTGTGATGGCCAGAAAAGGGAGCCCATGGCTTGAATTAGGGCTGGGAAGGCAGGCAGGAGGGGAGGAGCACATATAATGACATGGTGGCTGCTCAACACTGGCTCAGAAGATTGTGGACTTCCCAGTAATGAAAGTGAAAAAGATTGATTAAGATGGGGGATACTGTGCCAGTTTTTGTGTATACGTATCTGCCCACTACTTGCTTCCTGAATATCAATATCATCCACCCACCCATCCAACCATCCATGCATCCCCCCATCCACCCACCCACCCATCTATCCATTCACCCAATTTACCCACCAACCCAACATTCACCCATTCATCCACCAACCTACCTGCCCATCCATCCACCTATCCACTCACCCACCCATCCAATCATCTACCCATCCATCCATCCATCCGTCCATCCATCCATCCATCCACCCACCTACCTGCCCATGCATCCAATCATTCATCCATCCACCCACCATCCTTCATACACCAATCCATCTTCTTTTATTCCCTTCAACTCATCCAAATAGTCACCCAACCCTCCATTCATCTGTGTTTATACATGTTCATCATGCTTCCTCCTCCCTTCCCTATGTCTTCCCATCCCACCCCACCTATTTATACATCAGTGCACTTAACTATTCATCTAACATCAATTTCTCAGTAACTTTCTCCATCTTACTTACCAATTCTACCTATCAGCCATCCATCCATTCTCTGACCCAATACATCAATACATCCACTCATCCTTCAAGCCATCTACCATCCCTTCTCTCCTCTAGCTGAGCCATGTGCATCCATTCATCATGTACCTGTCTTCACACATCCTTGCTCACCCCCACTCTATTACCCCTTAAGTCATCTCATCCATCCATGCAATCGATGCACTATCTTTTTTGTCTATTTTCCCTCCCTTCTCATCCATCCACATATCCAACTACACTTCTTTGAACTTTGTGGAAGAAGAAAGTATTGAAGAGAGGGAAATCCTAAGATTTATCCCGGGTGACGGTGACCTCCTCTTGGAGAACATCTCTTCACAACCAGAGAATCTTGGAAATGGCTGCAGCTCTCCCCACTTTCTTCCCAAGATTCCTGGGCTCCAACCCACTCCCTGTATCTTTACATCCCTTCCCAGAGACCACGGGGACTGCCACCGCTTCTGTTTATGCAAAGCACCTATTCTCAGATAATCCCTGTTAATTTTAGATCAGAGAGACCGATCAGAGTAGAGCACGCTTAAATCCTCCATTGATCATACAACTCTCTGAGACCAACTTCCTCCTTTATCTTATATATTCATTTATTGATTCCAGCTTTATGAGATACAATTGACATGCAACATTGTATAAGTCCAAAGGGTACACTGATTTGTGCATTTGCATACATTAATACATGATTTGATACACGTACCTGCAGCAGGATGATTCCAATAAGGGGGCCCGTTAGCACATACATCATCTCACATAATTATCATTTTTGAGGTTTATAGTTTTTTGGTTGTAGGAACACTTAGGATGTGCTGTTAGCGACTTTCAATCAAATAATATTTTTTGCAATCCTGTTTTGTCTTAAATAATTTCAGACTTACAGAATAATTGCAAAAAGAAACACAAAGAATTCCTGTATGCCCTTTGCATAGATGTTCCCAGTCCTAGGCATTTCCTTCTCTCTGGCCGCTGGCCTCACCTCCTCCCTCTGGCTGCAGGTTCGGGACAAGAAGCTTCTCAACGACCTGAATGGAGCGGTGGAAGATGCCAAGACAGCCCGGCTGTTCAACATCACCAGCTCTGCCCTGGCAGCGTCCTGCATCATCCTTGTCCTCATCTTCCTGCGGTATCCACTCACCGACTACTAAGACCCCACCGGGCACCGCCGGCCGTGGAGACAAAGCACTGAGACATGTTCATTTTCACGACTGATGTGATACGGGATGCCGTGTGGGGCAGAGCAGGGCATGTTCCCTGGAGTCCCCCCTGAAGCTGTGAACCGGGCAGCGAGGCCGTCAGAAGCTCCGTATAGTACAGGGGCAGCGAGCTTCGGGCCGGCGCACCCTCTCTGCCTCCTGACCCTCTGCCTCTGCCTGTTTCTGGGGTCTGTGGGTGTCTCCCTGTGCTGCTGCACCCTGGCTTCCACTAGCTGCCCTCCCTGCCCTCCTGTGCTTCCCTCCCAGGCTCCTGGGGCCCCTCTGACCTGACACCCAGCAAGAAGGGCTTCTGTGGGAGCTTCCCAGTTTGGGGGGGCTGCCAGCATCTGGGGACTCACTCTACCTTCCCTGACCCCATCTTCTCCAAGCTGTGACCCTGCTCAGAGCTCTTGTATCTGTGAACTTTCAATAAAATACCTGTCTGGCTCCAGCCCAGCCTCTGTCCCACAGCTGGGCAGGGTATGGGGGGAATTTGGCGGCTTTGGCAACCCCACTGTGTTGCTGCCTGGTGGTCCAGGCCCCCAGTGCTGACTGCCAGGGAAGGTTTGCTCTATGACCCGGCAGCCTTCTGCCCACCATGCAAGGGGGACTGAGGGGAGCTTTGGCAGAGAGAGCCCCAAACACCAGCCCCCTGAGGATGAGGCAACACGAATACAGCTGCCCACCTGGCTGTTAGAGCAAAGAACACCAGCGCATCCCCCAGGAGGGGACCGAGCCCTTGTGGCACAGGGTCATGGCTGGTCTGGGAGACCAGAGGAAGTTCCAGGCAGCTCAGGTGTAGAGGGGGAAGGAGGAAGGCCTGCAAACTTTACCCCCAGGCCCAGGGGCAGGCTTAGTAGGGGAGGGACCAGGAGAAATTTGTGGGCTTTGAGGATGGTGTTGTTTGGAGCATCAGGACCCCTTGGAGAGGCCAAGGCGGAGTACGGGCTGCATCATCCACAGAGATGGGAACCATGGCGTGTGGGCTGGGGCAGCTGCAGAGGGGGTCACCGTATCTCAGGGGAGAGGCTGATAGGATTTGGTGATGGTCTGGATGTACAGGTGAAGTGGGTGGGGAGGAGCCAGAGGGGAATCCCTGCATGTCCGACTTGGCCAGGGCTGTGCACTAATATGGGGACATCAGGAGGAACCCTGTGGGAGCAGGAGAGCCATCTGGGCTGAAGCTGTGGTTTGGAGGCTCTGCGGGGAGCCTGGGCGGCCTGAGCAGTGACAGCCGGCACAGGGCCTGAGGAGCACCACCCGAGGAGCACCACCCCTGTCTGGAGGGCTGACAGGAAGAAGGGGCATCCCCGTAGGAAAGCCAGGAGTGTAGGGGGTCATGGAGGGAGAGGCCAGGGGTGCCCATTGAAGTTAGGGGCCTGAAGTGGAGGAAGGAAGCAAGGCAAGGGGCAAAAAGCTCTGCTTGGAGGGATGGGGACATGGCAACAAGTGGCCATGAAGGGAGAAGAGAGGTGGGGATGCCATCAGAGCAAGAAGCCATGCCCAGGGCTCAGGGTCAGTGGTGATGGAGAGTCAGCAGGAGAAGGCGAGGTGACCAGGGCGGTCAGGGGGGCATGGGTGCAGAGAAGGTGCAGATGGAGCCCGGTGGAGGCAGCATCCAGGCAGCAGGAGACAGACTTCTCCTTCACCTGGGACCAAGGCAGAGTCGCTGGGGGATGCGGTAGATGTGTGGACCTGGGGCCAGGCATTGGGGTTCCCCTCTGGCCTCCCTGGGAAAGGGGGGCAAGCCAGGAGCAGGGCAGGGCCTAATGGGGTGTGAGGTGCTTGGAGTCTTTCCTGGGCAAGAGACCCGGGGCAGGGGGGCCATGCCCTCAGTCTCCAGGGCGGCAACAGGGTCAGCTGAGGGTGCACGTCCAGGAGCTCCATGGTTTTCTACCCGAGGTGCCCACTGGGGGAAGATCCACCAGAAGGAAGGTGTCTGGGGGGCTAAAGAGTGGGACACTGGGCTGGGCATCTGGTGAGGACAAGAGGGCACTAGACAATCATGAAATGACCAGGCTGCTGGGACCTGAATCCTGGTGGGTCCACAGGTCTGCGTGCTGAGGCACGTAGAGCAGGAAGGCAGGGGTGTCTGTGAGAGGGCCAGTTGAGGCAGGGCTCCTAGAAGAAGCAGATCTGATCTGCGGAAGCATTTCCCAGGTAAGAGTGTGAAGAGGCTGGGCATGGGGACTTCAAGCAAACAGGGCCTGGGTGGTTGGGAGGTGCGTGGGTGAGTGAGCAGGACCCCAGCCCCTGGTCAGACCCAGAAGCCCAGGAGGGGTAGTAAGCAGGCATGGGACGCCATGCCATGACCCCTGACCCCAGACAGTGGCAAGATGTGGGTGGGGGGAGCTGGGGCCCCTGCAAGGTTGCAGGGAGTTAAATTGTGGCCACCCCATACAGGGGAGCAGGGAGCCCTCCAGGTGGCCCCCAGGAGGAGCATCTGGACATCTGCCTGGCCCGGCGTCAGCTCCGACCTGGATGCCCCCAAAGCTTCCGAGGGCACAGCCAGTGGGTTCCCACCAGAGCCCAGCAGCTTCCTGGAGGAGTGAGGGTCAGAGCATCATGGGGAGGGCGTCTGGAGAGCTGGGGAATGCGGGTGAGCTGAGGCCCTCCCCCGGTGTCCAGCTGGCTTTACTCTGCTCAGCGGGGCCAGGTAAGTAAGGACGAAATGTCTTCTTTGCTCTTGTTCCTGAAGCTTTTGCTACCAGCAGCTGGCTGACCCCTGGGACAGGAACCCGGAGGAAATGCATCCCCACCACAGGGGCCGCGGCCCAGCTCTTCCGTGGAACATGCCCTGCCCAGTTGGGCTCGTATAGCCACAATGGTACAGTGGCCTTGCAACCAGCAAAGGCACCCTTAGCAGGGGTCTGCATCCTTCCTGGGCAGCATGCTGCCATGCCCCAAGGGCGCTGTCTTCCCCACCCTTGGGCTCAGGAGAGGGGCTGGCACGCGCTGGGCGGGGCCCCTGAGGCACTGTCACCCCAGCATGCGGGTGGGCGGTGGGTCCAGCCTCGGTCTCTGGCTTCCATTCTGTGTCTTTGCCCCTCCAGCCCTCCCTGGCCCCCTCAGCCCCCATCCCCCAGCTCCCCCTCCCTCTGTTTATTTGGTTTTGCACAGCGTCTGGCAGGCAATTGCCGCTCAATAAATACTTGTCTTAACGAATGAGCCGGTCACCTCGGCTTGCTGTCTTCCTGTCCTCCATGTGCATCTCCGGTGAGGGACTTTCCCTGCCCTCCCCTCCCCCATGCCACCTGCTGGGCCCCAGCCACTGCCCTCGTGACATCTAGCCCATGCAGTCCAGTTTCAAAGGATCCAGACCAAGTGGCTGAATGGCAAGTGGGTCTAATTGCCGAGACTGACCATGTGCATGTGTGTACAAGTGTGCATAGTACTTGCACGGTGTGAGGAGGGGTGCTGTGCGGGTGGCCCCCAGCTTCTCTCACCTTGGCTACAGGGGCCACATTCTCCAGCCTGACCTTCTTCTCCAGACACTGGAAACACAGAATGTTCTTCATCACGGGTTCTCAGGTCCCCTCATGCTCCCACTGAATAGAGACTCTGGGTCAGACGGGGGGGGGGGGGGTGCGGCACGGGGGTCAGCAAGTCTCTGACCCTGACAAGCTGCAGGGCCCACCAGCAGATGAAGATGTCCTCAATCGATTTCCCCGGGGGCAGGTCCAGGGGAGGCTATTCTGAGGCAGAAGAGACACCGCCCTGCCCTGGAGGCACCTGCTGGGCTATGGACAGAGAGGGAGCAGCCCCGGGGTGGTTTGAGGGGCAGACGAGGTGCGCCCCTAGAGCCCAGCCCAAGGCCCAGAGAGCAGTGGAGCAGGGCAGCAGGGCAGGAATGTCAGCTCCCATGCACCTTGTCTCCTTCCCCTTAAGCCATCCTGCGGGAGGCAGGGTGGGGTCTCCTCCTGGCTCCAGCCTGTGCTCCCTGACACTCATGACACGAGCATCTTTGTCATATGCTTGCTGCCACTTGCATGTCCTCTGGCTAAATGTCTGTTTTATTAGCTTGAGCATGTCCTTCCTCCAAGGCCATGGGTTTCTTCTTGGTACCCTGGTGGCTCCGTCTACATCTTATTTCCGTCCCTCGATGGCCCAGCCCTGTCCTGCTCGGAGGCTCTCAGAGTGCTCTTCCCTGTTTCTAATAAACAGAACATCCAGTTTCAATATGGTCACAATTACCAACATTTTCCACTGGGTTAGGACCAGTGGGACACAAAAAGAAGGGAATGTAAAGAAAAACACACCAGTCCGTTTGCCGAATCAGGGCACACGGGGGGACATCAGGGTGCTGATGAACTTCTACTTCTTGACACCGGTGGTGGTTATGTGAGTTTTTGTTTTATAAAAGTCGTTAAGCTGTGTGGACACGCCTTGTGTTCCCCGCATGACCCGCAGGCATTTATACAAATATATTCATGAATGCCATCAACTCAGGCACATACATTTTCATATATGTATAAAAACAAATCGGTACATGTGCCCAGCCTTGTTTGGACCCAAGTGATTTCCCTGGGGAAGTTACTCCTATATTTATTCATAAGTAAGTACAATGCATGGAAGAGGCTGTCTCTGGAAGAAACCGCTCAGACAAGACTGAGATGTGCACCTGCATGTGGGTGACTGCACCCAAGAGAGAGGGAGCCACTGGAGGGTGGAGCCAAGAAGGTTTGTGGGGAGAAGGAGGTGCCTAGGGCAGGGGCTGTGAAGATGACGGGAGGCTGGACACAGGTAGGGGGTTTGGTCCAGTACGTACATACAGTAAAACGGATGGGAGTTGGTGAGAAGTGTCAAGGGACACAGGGAAGAGCCACAGTGCTGAATGGGACTGGGGAACTGAGACACCCACAGCTGTCCCCACAGGGAGGGTTGGCCAGCCATAATACCCCAAAAACAGCAAGCTCGCCAATGCCCCGATCCTGGCTCTTAAGGTCGCTGAACCCCTGCAGGGACTGGGCTCCCTGGGGAGCAGCCAGCAGCAGGTGGCACCCAGGCTGGGACCATGCCCCGCAAGATGACCTGGAAGCAAAGATCCAAGGAGGCGTGACCCCACTCCCACCCAATCAGGCCCGGCTGAGCTTCAGAGTATGTCCTGTCAGTAAAGGTTAAATCCATCGACTATGACAGGAAATCATGAGTCCACCTGCAGATGAGTAAGGTGGAGGCTCCGTGAGCACGGAGGTTGGTAGGGAACCCAGGGGAGCAATCATAATCACAGGGAGAACGAGACCCAGCAGGCCGTGCATCGGGGCACCCACCACCCCTCCTAGGCTCCGCCGCATTCCTCGCGCGGTTCCCAGGACTGGGGAAGCCATGCCCTTGCCATTTACCAGTTCCTGTGATGAAAGGACATGGCAGGGGACACGGGGGAGCATCCAGATAGAGGACATGTGCAAGACCAAGTGTGTGGGAAGGGCGTGGAGCTCCCACAGCCTCTTGGGGTGCACCTGTCCCCCCAAACCTACACATGGTCCCCGGCCTGGAAGCTCACCAGACCCCACGCTCTGGATGTTTCAGAGGCTCCTCTGGAAAGGGGGGTGGGTGGAGAGCAGTAAGCTTCTAATCAGGTCTGGTCTTTCTGGTGACCAACCCCCCAGGAACCCCCACCTTGAGTCACCTCCGTAGAACAAAAGATGCTCCTGTCACCCAGGAGTTTCCAAGCGATTCAGGAGCTCAGCGTCATGGACCCGGAGTCAAGGACCAAATATCAGAACAAAAGATGCCGCTGGGGCTCTCCTCGCTGGAGGCCGTGGGGACCCAGGGCCGAGGGCCGACAGAGATGGTGGTGGCATCTCATGCGACCCGAGCAGGCTGACACGCTGCCCGGAACCCGTACACTAGTGCCACACAAGCCCACACCGAGGAACGATCAAAACAGAACCATCCTGCCGCCTGCTGAAGCCTTGGGGCCACAGGAGTCCGGGGAAGACGGGAGCCGCTCCCTACCACAGCACACGGGTCACTACATACAGTGTCGCACCCCACTCCGCAGTCTGCTTTCCATGCGCCTGCACTGTCTTTACACAAACCCACGTGATTTATGTCCCATCATGTCTTATTCGTGTTTTTTCTGCCAGAATTAATGCTTTTGCTAATAGGATTCGTGAGCTCCTGCCACTTCTTGCCCTATTCACTGCTCCCTCCAAGGTTTGGAGTGCTGTCCTTGGTGATTGCTTCATGGGCAGTCCCGGCCACCTAGCAGGTGTCCTCTCCTGCAGGGGACCATCTCCAGGGTGTACTTGTTGGTCCTTGAACCCCAGAATCTGAATTACCGTAGCTTAATAGTTGAGTCCAAACACCTACTTGACCCAGGGGTCTTCTCCCTAATTTATTCACTTTTCTACTTTTGATATTCATTTAATTGTAGAATCAACTTTTTTTTTTTAATTGTAGAATCAACTTATTCAGCAGGGGGGGAAAAGAAACCCACTGGGATTCTGATGAAATCTATAGATACATCTGGGAGGAATTTCCATTTTTCTAAGATTAGATTTTTCAAATCAGTAAGTGTGCCGTAAAGTTTCATTTATTTAAGCCCTTTAAAAAAAAATGGTTGATTTATTTATTTAGGGAGAAGAGGGGAGGGGCAGAGAGAGAGAGAGAGAGTCTCAAGCAGACTCCCCGCTGAGTGGGTTGGGACGGGTGGGGGCTGGATCCCATGACCCTGAGACCAGGACCCGAGCCGAAACCCAGAGTCAGACACTAACCTGACTGAGACACCCAGGTGGCCCCACTTAAGCCCTTTTAAAGTTCTCCCCAAAACACTCTGCAGTTTTCTGTATCAAGGTCTTACAGCGCTTGTAAGATTTATTTCAGATACTTGATTTTTATGCTATTGTAAATGTTACGGTGTGAAATACTCTTTCCCAAGAGTCTGCTGCTGATGTAAAGAAATGCATCTGACTTCTAAGGAGCCATCCTGTATTCGGCATCCTTACAAAGGGGATTTTTATTTTCACGATATTCTTTGTAACTCCTGGATTTCCCACATATCCAACGACCACAGCGTCTGTTTGCCTGCAAACTTCCAGGCCCCGCTCTTCCTTCCTAATCCACAGACGCCGCCGTGTTTGTTTTCCGTTGATGCACCGACTTCAGTTGCGCTGTGAAGTAGAGGTCACCCTCTCCCCGCAGATACGTCTTTCCGGGCCGCACGCTTTGGGATGACATTTGCTCTGGGTGTTTGTAGATCGCCGTTACCAGCTAAAGGAACTGCCCTGGTATTCTCAATATGCTAATATTGACATTTTTGCTATAATGCCACAGACAGGAGAAACTTTGCAAATCTGCAAAAGCACGGACTGCACATTAGAGAGCTGATGGGAACACAGATGTGGGGGCAGATGGCGAGCCAACAGTGAGCACCAGGTCCCCGTGGTCCCCTCAGGATGGACAGCCAGCGCCCCAGGCAGTGCCCCTCCATGCACCCGCCGGGCTTATTTCTACGGTATCCTTAAGGGCGTTCACTCCAGATTCCACCCAATTTAATCATCCAACCCAGAGGGTGGACATTTCCAGACTGAGGAACACAAAGGGAGTGGTTTCCCCATTTCCCGATTCGCGTTTCGGGCTCCCCAGGTCCGCTACCTGTGGCTGTTGTGCCTCCTGGGAGAGCAGCTGCCCACCCCTCCAGCAGCTCCCACACAGGACTCCCCGCGCCCCCTCACTGTCTTCAGGGCTTCCAACACTTCCTCTTTTGTTGTGAAAATGCAAATCTCAATCATTTAAAATCATTAAGATGTTGGGGGTGGTGGTGGAAGCATTTGCGATGGCTCTTCACTTACTCATCGCTTTGGGACTATTTCTCACTTTATGAACATGGATCTTAACAGTTTTATTAATTTTGTATTTTAATTTTTTGAAAAGGCTTTATTTATTTATTCATGAGAGACCCAGAGAGAGGCAGAGGGAGAAGCAGGCTCCCTGCAGGGAACCCCATGTGGGACTCATCCCAGGACTCCTCTGGGATCACGACCTGAGCCAAAGGCAGATGCTCAAACAATGAGCCACCCAGGTGTCCCAGAAATGGCTCAGTTTTATTAAACTGATATAGGATATGATTGAATGGTTTTCTTCACCTTTTGATTTGATTATGTGATTTTCCTCTTTTAATAAGTTCATTTGCAAATCACAGTATTTGATTCCCCCTGGTATTCAAACAACCTTGCATGCCCCAAATAAATCTAAAATGTTCATTTTGCTTTATTATCTTAAAACGCTGCTATGTTTGTTGTGATTTCTCTTTCTTGCATCTGCTCTCAGGAGGGCGACAGACTTGCCACTTTCCTTCCTTGCACCGTCCTTGGGTGTCAAGGTAATGCACATCTTGAGTTATCTCAAGGGTTTTTATTTGCATTTTATATTTGCTGCCTTGCTTATGTTTGCTGCAGAAGCCATGGGACCCTAGGTTTTCTTTATATGGAGGTTTTGATTTCAATTTCTGTTTCTTTAACACAGAGTGTTTTTTTGTTCAGTGTCCCATTTACTTGTTCCCATCTCTGATCTCCCACAGTAAATACCTAACTCTTTCATTTTTGAATAGACACCAACTGCTTTCCAGTCTGGGACTCTTCCCCATAAAGGCTCCTGACTACCCGTGCAGCCTTCAGGACAACCATTTCTGTTTTATTCTGTGCAGTGACTTCTTCACCCTCTGGGACATTGAATGAATAAATATAAGAAATGATAGTTCCTCGTTGCAGTTTCAGACCTAGGTGTGTTCCTCACGCAGCATGACTGTGTGCGGTAGATGGCGTGATGTCATACAAGGTGAGCTGTGTGCCACATCGAGACACCACACTGCAGAGTGGACAGGCTACATGTCCCACCTCTGTCCCACCTGCTGCTGTGTGTGGAACTGCCCTGCACTCCAAGTCCATCCTGTCGTCCAGCCTTGTCCGTCCTGCCATCCAGCCTCAGGTCCTCTGCATGTGTGTGGACTGCCATGCTCTCCCTGGGTCCTCATAAGGTCATCCCTCTTCTTACCAGGACCCCAGTCACACTGGATCAGGGCCACCCCGGTGACCTCATTTTAACCTAATTACCTCTCTTAAAGACCCCCTCTTGGGGCACCTGGGTGGCTTAGTGGTTGAGTGTCTGCCTTCGGCTGAGGTTGTAATCCCAGGGTCCTGGGATCGAGTCCCCATGGGGAGCCTGCTTCTCCCTTTGCCTGTGTCTCTCATGAGTAAATAAAGAAAAATCTTTAAAAAAAAAAAATAGACGCTCTCAACTGAGATCACATTCTGAGGTCATGAGGGTCAGAGCTTCACATATGAATCTGGGGGGGACACAGCTCAGCCCACAACAGTTGCCTCTGAGTGACTTTCTAAGAGTCGCCAGCATCACAGAGGGAGGGGACACTTCCCTCCCTCACCCGCGACCCTCCCCTTGGGATGGGAGGATTGCGTGGGAGACAGAACCAGCCTCTCAATGGGCTGCTCCAGGTCTGACCCTCAGAAGCCCAGGGCTGGCAAACACTCATGGTTTCTTCACCAGGAGAATTTTATCATGTTTCTGAATCCTAGTGTAAACAATGGACTTTTGGTGATAATGACATGTCCATGTAGGCTCATGGAACATAACAAATGCACCACCTGGGGAGATGTCGAAAGTGGGGACCATGTGTGGAAGCAGGTGGACACAGCAACTGGTACACTTTCCACCCAGTTTTGCTGAGCACCTAAAAGTGCTCTAAAAAATAAAGGCTATTTTAAAATAAATAACATCTATTTTTAAAAAACTAGTTCCAAAAATGAAATATTTAGAAGCATCTGGCTTGCTCAGTCTTTGAGAGTCTGCCTCTGGCTCAGAGCGTGATCCTGGAGACCCAGGATCAAGTCCCACATTGGGCTCCCTGCATGGAGCCTGCCTCTCCCTCTGCCTGTGTCTCTGCCTCTCTCTCTGTGTCTCTCATGAATAAATGAATAAAATATTTTTTAAAAGGGACAAAATGAAATTTATGGTGGAAAGCAAAACAATTAAAAAAGCCAAAACAGTTTTGAAAATGGAAATACAGCGAGAGCAGTGGTATTCCCTGCCTATAGCCACATTTGCCTTGGGACCCACGTGGAGTCGCCTGAGGACCCCCCCCCCCCCCCACCCAGCTCTGACAGAGACACAAAGGCAGCCGAGTGGGGGAGGGACAGCCTTTCTCAACAAATGGAGGTGGAAAAAAAAAAACAAAACAAATGGAGGTGGAAAGCTCAACAGCCATATGACAAAGGCCGAACCCCCACGGTTGTACAAAATCAACTCTCCGCCAACCATAGGTTCAAACCCAAGCTGCATGACTGTAGTGTATTTATTTTTTTTTAAAGATTTATTTATTTATTTATTTATTTATTTATTCATGATAGACAGACAGAGAGAGAGAGAGAGACAGAGAGAGAGAGAGGCAGAGACACAGGAGGAGGGAGAAGCAGGCTCCATGCCGGGAGCCTGACACGGAACTGGATCCCGGGACTCCAGGATCCCGCCCTAGGCCAAAGGCAGGTGCCAAACCGCTGAGCCACCCACAGGGATCCCAACTGTAGCATATTTAAAAGGACATGTGGGTGACCGTCTTGTGACCTGAGTCATAAACACAAATATGTGTAAAAAACAAAAGTAATCCGTGGAACTCCCTGCAACGTGGGCATAACAGGTGGTCGTGAAATCTTACGGCTCTCGCCCAAAGCAGGAAGGAAAGCTGACGTCAGGGACATTTGTTTTCTTCCACTTCTTCATCAAGAGTTTAACCATTGGAGGAGCTCATGGTTTTCATCACTTCCCCTAGTAATAAAGTGACAGGGGCTTTGCCCTCAGCAGAACATCATGGGGAGCTCCACAGATCACCCCCAAGGGAAATAGAGATGTGTCTAAAAAAACACCAGTGGCCACGTAGTCTCTGGCAATGGCCCAATGGTCATTTCAAACAAAGCGATGTTTGTTCAATAAAATCTACTAAAAGCTGGTACAAACTGAAAGTCTGTAGTATTTGAGCTAAGAAGCTAAGACGTATGCCCTCCTCCCAACCCAGCTCCGCTCAGCTCGAGACCCCGCTCAGCTGCGACCATGAACGTGGGCTGCCCTCCCCACCTTCCCAGGTGGCCACCCTCGTGGGGGCAGGCTGTCCCCACCCTTCATCCTGCCCCAGCCACCTGTGTGTGAGGCTGCCTTCTGGGTGAGTGTGTCTGAGAGGTGTGGGCACCCCTTTCCGCTCAGACCTCCCCCTGCGGGACCTGAAGATGTCCCTTCTGCAGGGGGAGGCTGGGGGATGCACTCTGACACCCCCTGGACCTCAGACTCAGAGCAGAGAGGTTTCCTGCTCTCTCCTT
Organism: Vulpes lagopus; assembly: GCF_018345385.1. Taxonomy (NCBI): domain Eukaryota; kingdom Metazoa; phylum Chordata; class Mammalia; order Carnivora; family Canidae; genus Vulpes; species Vulpes lagopus. The sequence continues at coordinate 69,585,224 of NC_054834.1, read as the reverse complement.
TGGACGGCAGGTGGGGTCCTAGGCCACCTGCCCCTGGGTGTGGGGTGGGGGCTTCAGGATTGTCAGCCCTGTGCAGGAGCCCTCAGCACCCACTGCCCACTGGACGGCCAGGCCCCTGCCTCCTGCCCTCCGTCTGAAGTCTGGGAGGAGTGGGGAGTGTGTGGGTGCCACCACGGGAGAGTGCCTGCGTCCACCTCCTTCTGCACCTGTGTCAGAAGGAGACACGTGTTCACTCAGCAAAGTCGGGGGTGGGCATCGGGGGCTGAGGGCAGTGACCCCTGCATGCCAGAGTTTTCTTGATCAGAGGGCGGCTGTAAGAGGGCTTCTGAAACCCCAGCGAGATCTATTGCATGATACGTCCCCTTTCTGTGACTTCACCTCTGCATGGTGTGGCAGCAGTAGAAGCCAACATGTTTGAGGTCTGGGCCCCCCCTTTTGTTCCACGCTGACCGCCTGTACTTTTACAAGCTCAGCTAAGGATTTTAAAGGATTCTTTTTACTGCACCCCTTACATTCTTTTAAGAAAAGATTTTAAGGATCCAGGATTTTCCAGGTCATGCGCCTTCTGGTGGTTCTAGAACCAGAAGACATCCGAGAGTGGGTGCAGCCCTGGAAGCGCCAGGTCCTGCCTCCCACCTCCACCCCCACCCCCACCCTGGGACTTCACAGGACGTGCCCTCCCGCCCTGGGGCAGGGCGAGGAAGACGGGGACTGGGAGGCAGCAGACCTGCCCTGTCCCACGCCCCCGCTGCAGCTTTGAGGTTGAGGCTGATGCCTCTAGCGCAGGCTCTCTGCAGTTCCCGGGCATCTTCCGGGGGCAGGCCCAGCGGCTGGGTGTCCCAGGAGGCCACATGGCCCCAAAACATGTGTGCACCTGCCAAAGGGAAGTGCCGGAGTCTTCCCGTGGGACGGGCATCTTTCCCAGCACTGGCTAGTTGAGCTGTGGCCTCTCTTGTCCTAGATGACACTGAAGAGGCCCAGGACAGCCAGATGGGTCTGTGGGCAGCGTCCCTGCAGCCAGCGGGCCGTGTGTTGGGCCACGTTCTCCAGAGCAACGGAATCAACAGGATGTGTGGGTAGAGAAAGACACTTATTTTAAGGAATTGGCTCGTGACATTGTGGAGGCTCTGTGAGCCCAAAGTCAGAGCCGGGAGACCAGCCTCACAGACTCTGGTAAGAGTTACATGTTGAGTGCAAAGGCGTCCTGCTGGCAAACCAGTAGGAGCCAATATCGCTGGTGGATCCCACAGGCTGTCCACTGACAAAATTCCCTCTTGCTTGGGAAAGTCAGTCTTTTGTTCTACTCAGGCCTTCAACTGATTGGATGAGGCCCACCCACACTGTGGACCGTCTTCTGCTTTTACTCAAAGTCCACAGATTTAAATATCAATCTCATCCAAAAAATAGATGCATCCGGAATAACGTTTGACTGAATATCCGGGCACCACGGCCCAGCCAAGCTGACACATAAAATTAAGCATCTCACTCGGGAATGGGTACATCACATCTTTGCTCTGTGCCAGACCAGTGATCCTCCGACATCCAATGGATGTGAACTTCAAATCCATTGTCCCCTGCGTGAGTTCATCAAGCCGTAGACTTGCAAAAATGCTTCTCTTCCAAATCAGGCCTGTGAATTGGTCCCTTAAATCTTACTGAAGTGGCCCTGGGCAGTCTCTGCCCTGGAGGGCACCCTCTATTCTGGGGCCCATCACCCCACATGATCTTCACTCCAGCACAACATGAAGGTCATACTCTGTAAGCCTCTCTGCTTGCTCTCCTAAGGGATAAGGCCTATGTGGCTTCTCTTCCCCCTTTTAGTCCTGGCTGCCAGGGAGCTCACAGCAAAAACTGGGCTCTTTGGTGGTCATGTCCCCAGACCTGGGGCCATGATGTCATGGAGCCCTCCAGTCTTTCTTTCCTTTGGGGGTTGGGGGCCATATTCTTGCAGAACTGGTGCTCTGAGATAATTTTCACCCTCTGGGTGTGTCAGCTGGCTTCCGAGCAAGGCTGGGCGGCATCAGACCCGGGACAAAGTGACATTGCTTTAGATGCCAGCTGCGACTTACTGGCTCTGTGGCTTAAGGGAACTTCCCTAATCACCAGGTTGCCTGTGGTTTTAAAGATACATTTAGGACAAAGTGCGTAAACATCTCCCTATGGCCGGTTGGTCATAGTTCTCAGGTGAAGGGAGATGCTAAGTTAGGTCCAAGTAGAATGGGCACTGCTGGTTGGGAACAGCCGGACAGAAAGAGGCAGCCTTTCTGATGCCCAAAGCTGGTCCCCAAGACATGAGGCAACTGGCAGTCTGGGGGTCAGGGGCTGAGGGCAGAGCCTGCCTGAGAATGGCTGGGAGGAGTCGCCCCTGGCCAGCCCAGGTCCTCTCCATGGTTCAGGGGAGGTGCTGCCCCAGCCCTGCCAGTCCAGGCCTAGATCCAACAGTGGCCAGGAATCTGACCTTCCCCAAACCCAACAGGGCTTGGGGGCCCAGGAAGGAAGCTGACACACACCCCAATTCTTGCCTCCTGGCTGAGCAGGTGCCCGCTCCTGTGCATGAACCAGCAACCTGACCTGTGCACCCCAAAGGCCCGGGACAGACACGAGCCCCAGGCAGGCACCCCATGCAGCCTTGTAGCCACCTCCCCAGCCGTGCACTCCCAGCGTGTGTGTACATGTACATCTGTTGCCTCCTAGGACAGAGGGTGTGCGCTCTCCCTGGCGCCTCTGCCCTCCCACGATCTTTAATAAATCAAAGCCCCTGGCACTGGCTCAACCTTCCATCCTGGCCTCAAGCAGGACAAGCAGTCAGATGGAGGGGTTCGGATTGCACCCATGTCACCTATGCCCTGGGACCTTGCCCAGGTGTGTGCCCACTCCATGTCTGGTGCTCCACCCTCAGCCCCTGGGATAGGCAGAAACAGCAGGACCAACCTTATTGGACAACTGGGTCAGCCAGGCCCTCCCAGAGCAGGAACCTGGGCCAAGGGTCTGCTGGGTCTCCAGGGCAGAGTAGAGAGCCTGGGACATAGCAGGTGCTCCATAAACACGAAGGAAGAAAATGGACAGGTGGAATACAATGACAAAGATGTGAGGAAGAGAACCACAATGAGAGCAAGGCTGCTGGGTGCAGAACATTTTATTTAAAGGGATTGAAGGCCCAACTGGACCTTAAGAACCTCAGATATAGTTTGTGCCCCTACTTCTGATCTTGGTTGCCCAGCTGGCTTGGGAGAAGCATGAGGGAAAGTGCAAAGAGTGAGAGTCAGTAGGAGCCCACGGGCACGGAGGGTCACCTCCTGGGCTGGACCTGGAGAGTACTCGCAGAGGAAATTTCAGGCTGTAGGTGTTGGAGGCCAGGACGGATGGGGTGAGGAAGAGGAGGCTCTTTCTGGTAAGTAACAGAAAGGGGAGTCACAGGACAAGCAAAGGACCATGGCAGGGTCATTCTCTTCCTCAGGATTCAGAAAACTCTTCCTGGGTCCGGAAAGTACCCAGAACTGATGAAGGTCTGCTCACTTCCTGGGAGATTGAACTTACTTGAGGCCTCTGGTCACCATCTCAGACTTTGCACTGGCAGCAAACAGGGACACAGCAGCTGGACTGAGAGCAGCAGGGTTTGCAGCAGCTGGACTGGGACCAGCAAGGCTTACAGCAGCTGGACTGGGAGCAGCAGGGTTTGCAGCAGCAGCTGGACTCACAGCAGCAAGGTTTGCAGCAGCAGGACTGGGAGCAGCAGGGTTTGCAGCAGCAGGACTGGGAACAGCAGGGTTTGCAGCAGCAGGACTCACAGCAGCAGGGTTTGCAGCAGCAGGACTGGGAACAGCAGGGTTTGCAGCAGCAGGACTCACAGCAGCAGGGTTTGCAGCAGCAAAACTGGGAGCAGCAGGGTTTGCAGCAGCAGGACTGGGAGCAGCAGGGTTTGCAGCAGCTGGACTGGGAGCAGCAGGGTTTGCAGCAGCTGGACTGGCAGCAGGATGACCCACAGCCCCCCTTGGAGCCCCCACAGGACCCACAGCCCCCCTTGGAGCCCCCACAAGACCCACAGCTAGAGCAGGGACAGGCCGGCACACAGCAGCACACGGGCTTGCAGCAGCAGACAGGCACACAGCAGCTGGAGCCACAGCCCCCAGAGCAGCCACAGCAGGTCATGGTTCTGGTGGGTGGAGGGTGGAGCAGGTCAGAGAAGCAGGTACAGAGGGGAGGTGTTCAGGTGTGGAGCCTCCTGGGCCGGGGGCCCTTATATACCTGCCCGGGGTCAGGTGAGATGCTGGGCACACGGTCATTTCCTGGTTCCTGTTTGTGCCACTTCCCCAGGGAAATCACATCCACTTGTTTGTCTTCAATCTTACAATAACCTCAGCGCTCTCACAGTTCTGTGCTTCTATAGCCCATGATTTCCTCTCACGTGTTCCCTGAAAAACAAGAAAGCTTCTGTGTCCGTTGAAGGCGATGGGAGCAGGGTCCTTGGCTTTGAAGCCGTGTTCATCTTTGCTACCTGTGTTAGTTTTCTGTGGCTCCCAGAACAGATGGCCACAAAGGCAGTAGATGTTGATTGTCCCCCCCATTCTGCTGGAAGTCCACGGTGGAGTCAGCAGGGCCGTGCCCTCCCTGACGGCTCTGGGGGAGGATCCCTCTTGCCTCCTCCAGCTCCTGGGACCGCCAGCATTCTTGATGCTCCCGGCCTCCAGCTGGTGCCCAACTCTGACTTCATGTGGCCTTTCTCCTTGTGTGTCTGCACCTCACCTCTCCTCCTCTTTTCTCTTACAAGGACACCAGCCATTGAATTAGGGCCTCACCTCAACTTGACTCCACCTGCGAAGACCTGATTTCCAAATAAGGTCGTATTCTGCAGTTCCAGGAAGACACTGTTCAACCCACTGCACTGCTTCATCATGTTCCTGATGTGATTCTTGATGCTGTCCTGGCTGTGAAAGCCCAGGAAGTGTCCTAGAAGACAAGGGGGGATGGAGTCCAGGGAAATACTCTGGACCAGTCAGTCCCATCGTGCCTGTCACCTCTGGGAAGAACAGGACTCAAGGTCAGGACAGGACTTGGGATCAGGAAGGGACTCAGAATCAGGACATGACTCAGGTTCAGAATAAGACTCAGTATCAGGACAAGACTCAGGAACAAAACAGGACCCAGGACTAGAAAAGGACTGAGGATGAAGAAAGGACTCAGGATCAGGATGGGACTCAGGATCAGGATAGGATCCAGGATTGGGACAAGACTCAAGATTAAAATAAGATCCAGGATCAGGACAGGATTCAGGATTAAAATAAGATCCAGGATCAAAACAGTTCTCAGGATTAAAATAAGACCCAGGATCAAAATAAAAACTCAGGATCAAGATAGGATTCAGGATCAGGACAGTATCCAAGATCAGACCAAGACTCAGGATTAAAATAAGACCCAGCATCAGAACAGAACCCAGCATCAGGATAGAACTTGTTATCAGAATAGGATTCAGGATCAGAATAGGACTCAGGATCAGAATAGGACTTGAGATCCAGACAGGACCCAGGATCAAACAGGATTCAAGATTAGAATAGGACTTGGGATCAGAATAGGACTCAGGATCAGGATAGGACCGAGGATCAGGACAGGACTCGGGACTGTGATAAAACACAGTCTCAGGACAGAATTCAGTGTCAGGACAGGGCCCAGGGTCACAATAGGACTGGCTGACTCAGGGATTGCTTATTCAGGGTGTAGAGGTGGTTCAATGTTGATTCACCCCTTGATACAGACCCTACACTCCAATTGGGCCAGCAGAGCTGGAGAAACAATGGAAATGAGCCACAGCTCAAAACAGCTGAGAGGGGCCATGGCTACTGGGTCATGCTGGATTGGAAGGGTGGCCCTGTGACTGAGACCCTGAGAACCAGGCTGTGGGGGCAGCCCTGCCTCCACCCCAGGTACAGGACTAAAGCCATCAGCACAGGGACACCACCATGGCCAGCCCTAGGGGAATGTCGGGAGAGCTGGGAAGGACATGCTCTCGCTGATGGCATCCTTCAGAAGCTGAGGGGCAGGGGTACCCACATGATGTGTCCTCGAGGGTCAACCACAGGGAAGAAGGACAGAGGGAGGACCTGGAGCACCACATACACCCCTAGCACTATTGGTGGCACAGACTCAGGACCAACTCCAAAATCTGCACAGCCTCTGCAAAATGGAAGTGTAGAGCCCCTCGTCCAAAAACAGTTAAGAAATTCAAGAGGAGATATCACCTCACACCTATTAGGACAGTTGCCATCCAAAGGCCAAAAGATGACAAGCGCCAGCAAGGATGTGGACAAAAGGGAGCCCATGTGTACAGCCGGTGGGGATGCAAACCGGGGCAGCCACCCCGGGAAACAGTGGGGCTACCATGTGACCCAGTGATCCACTCCTGAGTGTGCACCTGCACGGAATGAAACCACTATCTATCTCAAAGAGAGATCTACACCCCACATCACTGCAGCATTATCCGCAGTAGCCAAGACGTGGAAACAGCCCAAGTGTCCCTCGATGGACGAACAAATACAGAAAATGTGATATAGACACAGAGGAATATTATTCACCCTTAAAAAAGAAAGGCAATCTGGCACATATTATAACAGATAAACCAGGAGGACATTGTGCTAAGTGAGATAAGTCAGAGAAGGACAAATACCTCATGGTATCCCTTATATGTGGAATCTAAAAATTAAAAAAGACAAACTCATAGAAACACAGAGAATAGAAAATTGATTGCCAGAAGGGTGAGGGTGGGGGGAGAGGCTAGTGAGAGAGAGAAATAAAGAATTCAAGGTGGGGGCAACAGAGCAAGCTGAAACCAAGCACTCCTCCACTCCTCACCTATGCGTCCACCCATACAGCTACCCACCCTTCTACTCACCCATCCATCCATCCAGTCATCCACCCACCACCCATCCATTATCCATCCAGCCACCCACTACTCATCCATCCAGCCACCCACCCACTATTCCTCCATCCATCCATCCACTCACCCACTATTCATCCATCCACCCACCCACCACCCACCCATCTATCCACCCATATCATCCATCCACCCACTATTCATCTATCCATTCATCCACCCATCTACCCTTCCACTCACCCACCAACCATCCACCCACCATCCATCCATCCATCCTCTCACTCACTCACGCTCATATTCACCCACCCACAGTAAAGGCTGCCTGCAAGCCCTGCCCCTATGCCCTACTCTCGTCCACAGCCTCTCAGGATGGGCTGGGAGGTGCAGGATGCGGGGGGGGGGGTGCTGGGCTTCATGGCGGGGTTCCTTGTAGACCCCCACAGGCAGAAGACAACCCCACCTTCCCTCCCTCCAGTCATGTGTCCCTAGGCTATCCTGCAGACTCTCTGGCCCTCAGTTTCTTTGTCTACAAGATGAGGTTCAGTAATGGAAGGGCTGCTTGCAGGGTGTGAGTGAATGAAAACGAAAATAAAGCTGCTGGCCCCCAGGCTCCCAGTGGGAGCACAGGTGTCAGTTTACTGCTTTCCCTGGACTCTGGGTCACTGTTCCGGCACGGCCCCACCCCCAGAGAACAGCTGGGCCACCCTGCCCCCCCAGAGCACTGCTGCATCCCCAGGCCCCACCCTCCCAGCACAGCCGCCCCCATGCCGCCTCCTCCCCATCCATGGGGGCCTGAGGGTTGAGGGCAGGATGCTTGGAGCAGGGCAGGGGGCGGAACAAGTGGTTCGAGCACAAAGCGCCTGAGGCCCGTGCTCGCCCCCTGGCGCCCATGAGGCCCGGCCTGCAGACACTTGGGGACGGGGTGGCCTGCCCTGGGCTCGGAGGCGCAAACCGACCTCTGCTCCCACAGGAGAGGGCCCAGGCATGGCCCCGCTTGGTGGCCTTTCCTGCAGGGAGCAGAGCTGGGTATTGAAGCCCCGAGCTCATGGAGCTTCCGCAGGGCTGACCTCACCCCCCTGGCAGGGACCCGGCAGGGCAGTGTGACGAGGGCGAGGTGCCCACCGCAGGTCAGGCAGCCAGGTCCTCCTGCAGGTGCCCAGTGCGGTTCCGGCGGTCAGCCGCCCTCTGGGTCGCCGCCACCCCTCGCCGTACCTCGGGGGCTCGGCTGGGCTCTGTGGGCGCTGGCCAGCAGGCCTTCACCGGCCTCTGGGTGCCCTCCCCGCTGGCCCTGCCCCCTTGTTCAGCCAAGTGCCCGCTTCCCATGCCCCCATCCCCATCGCTCAGGGGCTGTGTCCTGGGTAGACTCTGGTCCCCACCGTGACTGTCGCCAAGTTACTCATGCTCCCTGCTCCTCCTATTCTTCACTCTAAAGTCTCTAGTCATCGCTAACTCCCCCCCCCCCCCCCCCCCACACACACACACTGGAGCACACTCCCAGGCAGGTGCAGGCCGGTCTCTCCAGGTGCAGCAGGGTCTGCGCGCTCCAGAGGGCGCCACCTGGCGGCAGCATCTGCACACGGCGGGCGGGGCGCCGGCGGTGGAGGGGCCGCTCCTCTGCCGACTGAGGCTCCTCTGCTGGGGGAGACTGACCCCCGGGCCCGGGGTCTGCAGGAGTGCGGCCGAACTCCCAAGGGGCCATGTCCCCAGCTGGCCAGGCGGGACAACTGACATCCCTGGAGGCTCTGAAGCGACTCTGACTTTCCTCTCCTGACCCATCAGGGTAAGACCATGGGGAGCCAAACCCTGAGGATGTATCCTGGGAAGTCAGTTTCTTCCCTATCACCATGGTTTTGATGCTTCTTAAAAAAATAAAATCACACATCCCTAAATTGTGGTTTCTGTGGGCTCCCCTTCCTGGGGCCACGAGCCGAGCCAGAGGTCTGGTGGAGGTCAGCAAGGATTTCTTCAGAAAAGTTCGGGCAGTGCCCGCCCACAGGGAACATGTGTGGGGAAGGCTGAGTAGCCTCCAGCCGCCAGGGGAACCCAGGCCGCTGCTGCTTCCCCCAGAAGAACTTTGCTCCAGCCAGGCCTCCCGCCTCTCCCAGGTCAGACAAGGACTCCCTGCAGCACAGCCAGCAGCACACACATCAGCACACTGGCATCCTGTTCCTTGTCCCTGGGTGCCCAGCAGGGATGGGGACACAGTAACGGGTCCAGATGACGTGGGCACAGCCAGCGGTACACAGGCAAGAAGCAAACACTGTAACAACCAGCACACCTTGTACCATGGGTCTAAGGGGACAGCAAGGTGGACAGTGGGCAGTGACCTTGCAGTGGGCACAGGTGGGCAGTGACCTGCAGTGGGCAGTGAGGTGTGCAGTGGGCAATGACCCAACAGGAGGTAGTCAAGTGGACAGTGGGCAGTGGCCCTGCGTGAGCAACCAGGTGTACAGCGAGCAGTGACCCTGCAGTGGGCAGTGACCCTGCATGGGCATCCAGGTATGCAGTGGTCAGTGACTCTGCATGGGCAACAGCTGTGGAGTGGGCAGTGACCTGCAGTGGGCAGTCAGGTGGGCAGTGGGCAGTGACTTTACATGAGCAACAAGTATGCAGTGGGCAGTGACCATGCATGGGCAGCAGGCCGTGAAACCAGCAGCAAGCAAGCTCACCGCCCCCTCCCCGTGGGGGCAGGCAGCTGCAGGTAGTCACACTGGGATCACTTCCACCAGATGGTCACCCGTGTGACCTGCTGTAGAAGCACCCAGCAGCTGGGATGGTCAGGCTTGCTGTCTGGGGCACAGAGCAAGGGGGAGCATGGATGCTCAGGGCCGTGCTGACGACCTCCCACCTCCCCAGGACCACAACATAAGATCGTGTCATCAGCACCCTGGTGTTGGGTGCTCCCTGAACACCGAAGCTGTGTGAGGACACCGCCACTCTCGTGTGCAGGTGTGGGAGCAGAGCTGGGCACCAGGGCTCCCCTGCTCAGGTGCCTGGCAGGGTGGGGGCCATGGGAGAGAGGGACACACGGGCTTCCAGCCGGGCCCACAGCATCGGCCCTACATACCCAGGACCACAGGGTCCCGCTGGCCTGAGGATGGGTGTCCTTCTAGAACCTTCACCAGGGATACAGCCACTGGTTCCTGCACGAGAGCCTTCATGAGCGCCACAGCCCTGACAGCGCATGGCTGCTGGTTCCAGCACAGGCTCCGTGCATCAGTGGGGACGGAGGCGGCGGGACGCATGTGCCTGGGGAATGGTGACTGTGACAGGCGGGGAAGGGGCGAGGACAGAACTCAGCCACCGAAAAACAAAAAAAAAATTAAAAAAAAAAAAAAAAAAGAACTCAGCCACCACACGACCATGCGAACCATGTCTCTGGTCGGCGCCAATGGCTCGTGCGGGTTCATCATCCCGTCGCCGTCCACGCTGCAGGTGAGGAACGACATGGAATTCCACTGGCTACCTGAGAGCTCGAAGCATCTGTCCCCCGAGCACATGAGGCTTTATCCTTAAGGAAAACAAATACACGCGTCTAAAAATCATCCAAACCCGGTTCAAGCCCCACAGGTTCCAAGTGTGCTAAAACCGCGTGAGCACAATGTCAGCAGCGTGTGGCCATTCCAGCCCGAGAACTGCAGAATTAGGACACCAAAGCCACCCCAAGGGTCAAAATAAGTGCTGCCCACGTGTGAGAGACGTGGCACCGTTTCATGGGCGAGAGAGAAGCCGCGGGAGAGAAGGCACGAGAGACGGGCGACACCGAGGCCCCCGGGAGGAGACTGCACCCCGGGCACACAGCAGAGGCCCGACCACCGGCCCACGACGGCGCGGGGGCTGCGCCAGGCCGCCTGTCCTCTGCCAGGGCCTGCCCCCCACCTGCACCGCCAGCCCGCGCTCCGGCTGACCACCCGCGTGGCCGTGCCACGGGCTGCTGCGTCCCCTAGATGGGGCCGTGCGGACACGGCGAGCCTCGCGTGATGGCGCAGACCGTCCCGGGGGACCCGAGAGACCTGCGCAACGTTAGCACAAATGAAAGGGAAGGAGAGGGAGACACAGACGCGGTGTCCTGTAAACAGTCTGATTTCTCGATGTAAACCAGATTCTGGCCCGGGACGTCAGGTAAACATCTGTGCCAGAGCCCGGGCCCCCCACCTCCGGGGAGGCCCCGCGGTCTGCATCGCCTACTCTGGGACACGTCAGAGTGACCGCCGAGACATTTCGTAATTAGGCAAAATTGGTCTTGCATTCCTTCCCTAAATCCCCAAGATCTCTGCAATTTCAGGTCTTCTCAAAAATGAAAACATTTGGTAATTCAATGACACAAGTGAAAAAAGCATAGGATGTTCTGTCAACTGGAAAATACCAATTAAGGCAGCAATCCTGATTTTCCACCCACCTCGGGCTGAGCCGGGAGCTTATCTCCGGGGAGAGGAATCTGCCGGGACCGGGGGCCCTTGTGCCACGGCTTCCCCTGAGAGCGCTGCTGGCGGCCCGGCTCCAGGGGCGGGGGGCGGCTGGGGGGCGCGGGGCTGGGGCGAGCCTGGCCCTGCTGTGGGACCGGGCGTTTGGGGACGGGGCCCTGACTCTGCGTCGGGCGCTGTGGCAGCACCAAGGACAGTGGCGTGGGCGCGGGGCAGCCCGTGGGGGTGGGCGTCCCTGCAGGCTGGCCGTGTCCCCACACCTGCTCCTGTCCTGCGACAGCCCCGGCCACCCCGTGGAGGTGGCCTAGTCATTGAGCACCCCCACACCCCAGCCTGCGCAGCTCCTCCTGTGCAGAATCCAGCTCAGCTGTGGTCCCATCCTGCCCCGTGTCCTCCCATCTCCCAGGTGTGCCTGGATCCTGCCTGGGCTCAGCAGCCTAACTCGGGGCTTCAGCATCTCTCAGTGCTGGGGACCCTGGATCCTCGGGATCTCTCAGGGTTGAAGTCCCTGCTTGTCCTCAGGACTCAGTCGCAGACAGTGTCGCTCTGTACATGTGTTACCCTCACCCTAGGACCGCTTTGAGGCCATGTCCTCTCTCCTTGCCTCCATGCAATGCACGAGCTCAGCATCATTTTCACATTGCAAATGGCTGAGTAAAAATAAGAGGAAGAATAATACATTGTGACACATGAAAATTATATGAAGTTCATATTTCAGTGCCCACTCATGATGGTTTATCAGAGCAGAGCTCACCGGCATTTCCAGACTGTCCGTGGCCACCTTCTTGCTATGGGGGCAGAGTTGTCACCCCGTTGACACAAAATGAATAAACCTTTTAGTATTTCTTTTTAAAAAAAAAAAAAAAGAAGAAGAAGAAGAAGAAGGAAGAGATGGGACACCTGGGTGGCTCAGCGGTTAAGCCTCTGCCTTTGGCCCAGGACATGATCCTGGAGTCCTGGGATCGAGTCCCATATCGGGCTCCCTGCATGGAGCCTGCTTCTCCCTCTGCCTGTGTCTTTCTCTCTCTCTCTCTCTCTCTCTCTCTCTCTCTCTGTTTGTCTCTCATAAATAAATAAAATCTTTTAAAAAATTAATTAAAATAAAAAATAAATTAAAAAAGGAAGAGAGTTTCCTTGGAGCCCAGGTGAGGAGAAGGGTGAGCTCTGGGGAAGGAATCCATGTTCTTTGTTGTGAGGAGACCTACAAATCATCAGGACAAAGGACAGCCTGGGTGACAAACCTTATCTCGTGCATTTAGCGTGTGCAAGGTTGCAGGCTCGGAGCTACAGGAACTGAGCTTGGGGAGATTTTTACACTTATCTTTAGTTCAAAATGTTTCTTTTAGGTTATTTGCTAACGAAGCAGATGTACAGTGTGTGCTCCGGGCAGAAATAGAGCATGTGCTTTGAGGTTTGGTGAAGTCATTCTGACCTTGGTAAAAATTAAAGTATAGCTTTCCTGGGGGCCCAGGGCCCACTAACATTAAAAGCTGAAATTTTCCTTTATCACCCCAGAGACCATGTGGCCTGCAGAGCCTAAAATACCTATTTTCTGGCACAGCTGAGCCCTGAGCTAAGTCCACACGCAGAAGCTTCCCCGGGTCCCGAGCAGAGAAGGCACCCGGCCCCATTTCCTCCTCTGCAGAACTGCCATCCCTCTTATGTGGAGTTGATGTGCCTGTAGAAGGGGTTTGCTTCATCTTGGTCCACACGCACACGTTTCCAGGGTTCCCATTCGAGACAGGTCAGTAGTGGGGAGACCAGGCAACTGCGATGTGGCCCTGGTCTTCATGGGCAATCTGATCGACCCACTAAGACACAGAAGTTGGGTCTCACAGAGCCGGGTTTGAGCCTGGACTCTGGGCTGGGGGTGCCCAGCTCCAGCCCTGCAGAGGAGCGACCCTGAACACACTTCTTAGCCTCCCGAGCATCAGGTCCCATATTTCAAATGAACACGGTTATAAACCACTGGTTATGGGTCTGCTGTCTTGGGGCTTTTTTGTTTTGTTTTTGTTTTATAAAGATTTTATTTATTTATTCATGAGACACACACAGAGAGAGGCAGAGACACAGGCAGAGAGAGAAGCAGGCTCCACTCAGGAAGCCCGATGTGGGACTCGATCCCGGGACTCCAGGATCACACCCTGAGCCGAAGGCAGACGCTCAACTGCTGAGCCAACCAGGCATCCCATTGGGTTTTTTTTTTTTTGTACATAATTGGTAGGTTCCATGAGGTGACAACTACAGTGTCATTGCTCACACACACACACACACACACACACACACGGATCTGGGCATGCAAACAGCACCGCACACTGATGCATGGAATGGTTTCATGTAAACATATGGCTGAGTCAGAAATGGGGATGTGCTATGGTCACACTAAAGAAAGAATGAACCCCAACCCAAGTATTGGTTCCAGTGTCAAGAATAGTGACACCACATGCATAGGGAGAAGGCGTAAAGGGCTGTCGCATGGTAGCGCTTCTGGGGAGAGCAGGGTGGCTCCAGGAAAGGAGCCGGTGAGCGGCTTTAGCTAGGGGTGGGGTCCTTACATAGGCAGGTGGCCTCAGGGAGTCTGCTAATTTGGACCATCCCTATCAGACCCCTGCCTGCCCTGAGCTGACTCTGGACACATCGTTACCATCACCCACGTGTGCCCAGTGATCTCAAGACAAGCCTGGGGTCCAGCATTCGCACCCCCCACCCCACTCCACGTGTGGGGAAACTGCAGCTCACGGGAATTAAGTAGCCAGCCCAAGGTCACACGTACTGAGGGGCCCAAGGCCCAGCACGTCGGAACGCTCTGATTGCATCGGACACGTGCATGAACATCAGTAACGAATCTGGATGATGTAATATCCCTTCAGAGCCAAACACATTTTCTTCTGGCAGCAGGAGAAGTACAGCGGGTCACGGTGATTCAGTCAAGGCCGGCCTGTTGTTTGCCTCGCTCCCCACGCAGTCCCTCGCCGGGGCTCCACCGACAGCCTGGGCCCCTCACGTTGGCCGGCCTTCCCGGCGCTCACTCGCTGAAATCTCTCCCTGGAATGCTGGCTTCCAAGCAGCTGTGTCCTGCCTGGTTTCTCACGCCACGCATGCAAGGTTCAATGTCAGAAATCCCTCAGGGAGTGCCACGTATCTGGTTCCCTTTCCCTGGCAACCTGGACCTTCAAGTCCTGCTCTCTTAGGGAGTCGTGTTAGCCAGGTTCCTCCAAAGAGACAGAATGGACAAATGCACAAATATATATTTATTTAAATATGAAGTTACGAAGGCTGTGAATCCCAACTCTGCAGTGCAGGCTGATGACCCGGGAGGCCTGATGGCGCAGGTAAAACCAGAGGGCCGTCTGCTGGAGAATATCCCCTCACTCTTTGGTTGTCTCTAGGCCTTCGACTGGTTGGATGAGGCCCACCTGCACCATGGGTGGAGGGCAACCTGCTTTCCTCCAAGTCCACTGACTCAAATGTTAATCTCAACCCCAAACGCCAATAAACTGACACACCAGAGTAACCATTACAAAGCAGTTAGCCTTCATCTTGTGATGTCCAAAGTAAGGTTTTTCAATAAGACATTCAGCTCGAAAGTCAGGCTTGTCGACAGAGGGGGAATATCAGTGAGTCTTGAGAACCAGGCCTGGGAGACTTAGACGATGGTCTTCACTCTGGCGTGGACGGGCCCTGAGCACGGCATGGGAGGGGAGGAGAACCCAGCCCTGAAGACGAAAGGGAGCAGCTTTCCCATGTGTACGTGGGACACAGACAAGGCCTCTTCACTAATAAAACTCACCCAACAGAAGAATTCTGGTTGCAGGTGCCAGTCATGGAGGTGTGACTGGGCCAGAGCCACTGAGCTGTGTGCACACTTGGACATGGTTAAGAGAGTAAATGTTATATTGCGTGCATTTTAACACAATAAAAACATGTGTGTTCAGGGAAGCTTTACTGAGGCATATACGGGTACAACAGGCTACACGCATTTAAAGGGTATAATGTTGGGACGCCTGGGTGGCTCAGTGGTTGAGCTTCTGCCTTCGGCTCAGGGTGTGATCCTGGAGTCCCGGGTTTGAGTCCCATATAGGGCTCTTTGTGTGGCGCCTGCTTCTCTCCCTCTGCCTGTGTCTCTGCCTCTCTCTCTCTCTCTCTCTGCGTCTATCATGAATAAATGAATTTTTAAAAATCTTTTTAAAAAAGTGTTAATGTTACAAAATTTGACATGTGCTCACCCATGAAACCGTCAGCATAACCAGGAAAGGAAGCACCCATCACCCCAAAGGTTCCTCACGTCCTTGGTCGCCCTCCTCCCGCCACCTGCCCCACCCGGCCCACCCTGCCGCTGGTCTCCCTGCCGCTGTGTTTCAGAGAAGTGGAATTGTTAAATACATCTGGCTTTCTCACCGTCATCCCGAGACTCGTGCAGGTTCTTGCGCGTGTCCCGCCACCTGTCGGGGGGCCTCTGGGTGTGTCTGGGTCTGGGCTGCTCCTGGGGATGCCACCTTGAGCCTGTGCCCGTGAGCCTCTTGGTCACAGCCCCCCACTTCTCTCCGTAAGCTCCTGGAAGGGGGAGCTGGGATCACCCAGGAGGTGCTTGCTTGCCTGGCTGAGAACCCCCAACCGGTCCTCCAAAGCAGATGCCTCCCTGCACCTCCCGCAGCCGCCCCCACCGCCCACCCTGCCACCCCCGCCCCAGCGCAGGACCGGCTCCCACCTGCTCGCCAGAGCCCGCCAGAGCCCGTCCTTGTAATTACGGCTCTCTCTGACTAGGGCGAGCTGTGGCCCTGATTTCCCGGGACTCGCTGCCTCATTTTCCATCTGTATGTTTCAGGGAAGTGACTGTTTGGTTTTTGCCCATTTTTAAATTGGGATGTTTTTTCCTCCTCATTTGAGCTTTGGGAGTTATTTTTACATTCTGGCCGTGAGCCCTCTCTCAGATCGGTGGCTTGCAAATATTCCCCCCCATCTGTGTGCTTGTCTTTTCCTTCTCTCCGCCGTGTCTTCTGAAGAGCTGAAGTCGCAGATTTTAATTTTGGCGGCCTCTAATTGATCAATTTGTTCTTTTCCAGATCGCACTTTTGGCGCTGCATCTAGAAGTCTTTGACCAACCACGTTCGCAAAGACCTCCTCTGTAGTTTCTACTAGAGGTTTCTAATTTCGTGCATACACCTAGATCTGATGCATTTTAATTTCTGTGTACCATGCAAGCCATGAGCGGATTTTATTTTTTGGCAGATGAGTAGCCAATTGTCACTGGCTACCAACCAGCATTGAGAAGACTGTCCTTCTGGACTCCACTGGACACCTTGAAGCATTACTTGAAATCACTTGTTTGCAAGTAGGGGTCGACTTCCACACTCTGTGTTCTGTCTTCAGACCTATTTTTCTCTCGTGATGTCAACTCCACACCATCTAGTTGCAGAAGCTTTGTAACGAGTCTAGAGCCCACAGACAGGGGCTCCTCCAATTTTTTTCTTCTTCTCAAAGTTCCTTGTTTCCCTGTAGGTCCTTTGTGTTGCCACAATCACCATGAATTTTGTAACCACTGTGACAAGTTCTACTAAGGAAAGAAGCTCCTGAGATTCAGATGGCTGGCGCCCTGTGTCTAGAGACCAATTTAGGAAGAGCTGTCACCTTACCAACATTGGGATTTTGGCCTGTTGACAAGATACAGATCTCAATTACTTTGACTTTACTTTGTATCAGCAGCACACTGGATTTCTTACTGTATGAGTCTTGCACACTTTTCCTCTGATACATTCCTAAAGATTTTATATTTCCATATATATTTTTAATGTTTTTTCCAATATTTCAGTTGTTAATTGCTACAATATAGAAATGCAATCGATTTTAACAGCTCTATTAAGATACAACTGAGCGCTGGGTGTTATGCTATATGTTGGCAAATTGAACTCCAATAAAAAAAATATACAAAAAAAAAGATACAATTCACACAGCACACAATTCACCTGCTGATGGTGTGCAATTCAATGGTTTGAGCATGTTCACAGGTAGAACTGTCCACATCATCTCACCATCTCATGATGCAATTCTAGAACATTCTCATCACCCAGGAATAAGCTCCATACTGCTTAGCCAGTGCTCCCCATTCCTCTCACCGGACAACTCCAATGGCTAAGCAACCACAAATCTACTTCCGGTGCCTATGCACCTGCAGACAATGGACACTCAGTGGGAGTGGACTCTCACACATGTGGTCGTCTGTGTCTGGCATCTTTCACTATGCACTATGTCTTCAAAGTCCACCCACGTTGTGACCCTCAGGTGTCAGAGGTTCACTCCTCTAGTGGCTCAGTAATATTCCACTGTGTGGATAAAGTACATTTTGGTAACGCGTTCATCAGCAGATGGACATTTGGGCAGTTCCCACTGTTTGGTTGTTAGGAACAATGCCTCTGTGAACACCATGTACTGGTCCTTGCTGGTCACTGGACTGTCACTGCCAGGATCCCATGTAACATTCGAGGTGACTGTGAAACTGGTTTCCAGAGTCCCCACATCATTTTATACTCCCACAAACAATACACAAGGGTCCCCATTTTGCCATGTCCCCAACAACACTTACTGGATTCCCATCTGCTGAAACTTGTGTGTACATGTCTCTGAGGAATACTGGTTTGTGGTCCAACTGCTCTTGTTAAAAGGGTAATTCTGACTCCCAGGACTGCTCTTGATTTTCCTGGGAGAGACTGTGGAGAGGCTACACGATGCCTCTACTGAAGGTGTGGTGAAATCTGCCCATGAAAACATTTTGTCAGGACACTCGTAGCTACAAACTTCATTTCCTGAACAGATATCAGGCCATTTGGTTGATCTATTTCTTCTGTGGAAAGTGTTGGTGGGTCTTGCATCTTTCAGGAAATTGTAAATGACATCGAAATTGTCAATTTTTAAAAAGAATTTATTTATTAATGAGAGACACACAGAGAGAGAGAGAGAGGCAGAGACACAAGCAGAAGGAGAAGCAGACTCCTCACAGGGAGCCCGATGTGGGACTTGATCCCAGAACCCCAGGATCACACCGAAGGCAGATGTTTAACTGCCGAGCCACCCAGGCATCCCGAAATTGTCAAATTTATTGACATGAAGTTGTTCATAAGATTCCCTTGTTACCCTCTCCAGTATCTGTAGCATCTATAGTGCTGTCATCACGTACTCCTGATTCTCTCTGTCTCTCTTTCCTTTATTGATTAGATGGGGAAGGGATGCCTCAGTTTTGGTGAGTCTCTCAAATTCCATGTGATGAGGAATCATGGTGGAGCCCAGTGCGGGTTGGGTTAGCCCTCCCCAGACCCTGGAGGACAGAGCCTGAAGGGGCAGCTGGCTGGCTGCTGTCCTGTATGCAGTGTTAACATGCTCTGCAAAATCCACCTCATGTTTTGGTATTATTGTCCCGAGGATCATCTCCCCACACCAGTCATCCTGGGAGAAGGCTGATCCTGGGGTAGGAAGATTCTCAGTCAGGAGGGAGGAGGGGATCTTCTTGACTCTTGGCCCTGTGTCAGACATGGGCTTGTGGGTGTCCTGCTCAGGCACGCCAGGCGTTGCCTCAGGGTCAAGGTGAGAATGGGTGGGAGTTCACGGAAGTCAGCATTACCACACTAAACTTGGCATTCTTGTTCTGAATCATTTGGATCCAGGATAAGCATGGACACTCCTCCCTGCTTGTGTGATTGTAGGCTCCATGTGCCAATTTTTTCAGAGTGAAAAAGCAGACCCCTCCCAAGTAGACTCAAACCATCACTTCTTAGGGGACAGAAAGCTGCTCTGGGCTTTGAGCTGTCAGCTTTCCCAGATTTTTCCCAACAGGGTTCCAAAAATACTGAGGCCCTAAGTGTCAGCTGGGCACCCCCTGCACCTGCCCAGCTGGTCCCTGGGCCCCCACACCCTCGGGTGGCCAGCTCTAGGTGCCTCTGCTGCTGGTACTGTCATGGGATAAGGGAGGCCTTCATTTGATGACTCTTCAAATGACCAGTGTTGGGATGCAAAGCCACTCTCTACCAGCCCACGCTGGGTACCGTGGGTAGACGGGCAGCCCTTCCAGAGCAGAAGAGTGAAACTGCCCAGGCCCTGTGAGCAGCTGCTGTTGAGCAATTGAGGCAAATGAATCACATGCAGGTCCAGCCTCAAGGTGGGGAAATGGAGCAGAGGCCCCCATGGAAGGAGAGGCATGTGTGTGCTGGCACCTGAGCTGTGGCAGAGCCCAGCACGGGCCTCCCGGTCGTCATCCTGACTGTATGGCCCTGTGGAGGACCCCTGTCTTACTGTATGCATCCTGTGCAAGGGTTTTAGGAGACAGTCATGCACACTGTTATAAAATGATACTAAGACCTATTTCTGACTTACAACAGGATGGACTTATCCACTTACATCTACTGACCACTGAAGCCTCTCTGGCTGTAGAGGCCGAACTAGAGAAGGGCATATAACTGATGCAGCCCTGAGCAGTGGACACTGTCCAGGGAAGGGAATCAGGTCATTAGGTTCCCACCTCCATGGTGACAGGCAGCCTCTTCCTTTTTTTTTTTTTTAAGATTTTATTTATTCATTCATGAGAGACACACGGAGAGGCAGAGACACAGACAGAGAGAGAAGCAGGCTCCCTGTGGGGAACCCAGTGTGGGACTCGATCCCGGGACCCCAGGATCACGCCCTGAGCCGAAGGCAGATGCTCAACAGCTGAGCCACCCAGGCGTCCTTGGGCAGCCTCTTCTTAAACAGACATCCGGTTGGCCAGCAGTCTGACCCGTGCTGCAGCCTCTGACAGAGACTGCCATTGCCCCGAGTCTTGACTTGCTACAACAACACACTTCTGAGACCACACTAACCCGAGACTCACTTAGCTTCTTTAATCCTCCACACCCAGGAGGCTCCACCAGCAGGGCTGAAGATCCATGAGCCCAGCATTAGGGTTCACCTCCAAGCCCCAGCCCTTGCTTCCCTGCCACCCCAAGAGCAGAATCCTGTGGGGCAGCTCATCTCCACACACACCCACGTCCAGTGCCAGTGTCCCCCTCTCTACAGATTTCCCAAATGAGAGCTGGAGGCCAGGCAGGGACAGAGGTGGAGGGAGAGTGAAAGGGTCCCCAGACCTGCATCCTCTTCTGTAAACTGGGGGTGACTTGAGTCCCATTACTTCCTAGGTTTACTTTTACTTATACGCAAAACAGTAAACATCCAATGCGTGACCTAATTGTACTGACTAATGTCATTATTTTAAGACTAAAATAAACAAACAAATTTCTCCGGGTCACGGCATAAATAGACACAAGGAAGTGACAGGTGCTAAGAGACACCCCAGGCAGGTATATAAGGGCCCCCGGCCCAGGAGGCTCCACACCTGAACACCTCCCCTCTGCACCTGCTCCTCTGACCTGCTCCACCCTCCACCCACCAGAACCATGACCTGCTGTGGCTGCTCTGGGGGCTGTGGCTCCAGCTGCTGTGTGCCTGTCTGCTGCTGCAAGCCTGTGTGCTGCTGTGTGCCGGCCTGTCCCTGCTCTAGCTGTGGGTCCTGCGGGGGCTCCAAGGGGGGCTGTGGGTCCTGCGGGGGCTCCAAGGGGGGCTGTGGATCTTGTGGGGGCTCCAAGGGGGGCTGTGGGTCCTGTGGGGGCTCCAAGGGGGGCTGTGGGTCATCCTGCTGCAAACCCTGCTGCTCCCAGTCCTGCTGCTGCAAACCCTGCTGCTCCCAGTCCTGCTGCTGCAAACCCTGCTGCTCCCAGTCCTGCTGCTGCAAACCCTGCTGCTCCCAGTCCTGCTGCTGCAAACCCTGCTGCTGTGAGTCCAGCTGCTGCAAACCCTGCTGCTCCCAGTCCTGTTGCTGCAAACCCTGCTGCTGTGAGTCCTGCTGCTGCAAGTCTTGCTGCTCCCAGTCCAGCTGCTGCAAACCCTGCTGCTCCCAGTCCTGCTGCTGCAAACCCTGCTGCTCTCAGTCCAGCTGTTGTGTCCCTGTTTGCTGCCACTGCAAGGTCTGAGATGGTGACCAGAGACCCCGTGGCTGGGAGATATGAACCACTGTATTCAAATGTCTCCCACTTCCTTCTACCAGTTTGTCACAGTTTTGTCTTTAAAACCAAATGCAAGGCATCTTTAAATAAAATCTTTCTCTAAACCCAGAGCCCTGTCTTCTTACTGCTCTTTTATCCTAGCTAACGCTCACAGATATCCTCCAGGCGCACCCCACCCCCGGCCCCTGGTGTATCCTGACTGGCCCCTTGGGGAATACTCACGCATACAGGTGAGGTATTAAGGATCAGGGCAAGTGATACATGGGGGAGTCTTTCCAAAAATAGACAGGAAAGGGCTAAGGAATGAACATATAAAAGGGAAAAGGAGCGATAGGGACAATGAAACCAGAAGGCCACCATATAACTGATGAGAATCTGAAATGGAGCAAAAATATTTGGGGGGCGGGGGGAGAAATAATTAACTGATGAGAATCTGAAATGGAGCAAAAATATTTGGGGGGCGGGGGGAGAAATAATTGAGAGAAGTTCTCTCAGAATTAAAGAAATATTTCATTTCAAAAAAAAAGGAAAGAAAAAAACCTTAGCTGAAAGGACTGGAGAAGAAAGATGCTGCCTACCACATGTGTCGATAGTGTGCATACATGACAGAGATGAAGCTAGGATGTCCCAGGAGGAAAGTCACGGTCCAGGATGAGTGCCAGGTTGGCACCTCGTGGCCCTGGAGCAGGTCTGGAGTGCGAGATCCATGCAGGCACTGGTATGCATGGCACAGAGGAACACTTGACAGAAAGTTTCATATCCAGACAAAAATACTTAGAAATGTGAGGGTCTAATGTGAAGGTGTCAAGAAATGTTCCCATAAAATAAGGGAGTCAGGAGGGACGCCTGGGTGGCTCAGTGGTTGAGTCTCCCTTCAGCCTATCTCCCTCTGCCTGGGTCTCTGCCTCTCTCTGTCTCTCATGAATAAATAAATGAAATCTTTAAAAAAAAAGGGGGGGGGGAGTCAGGAGAATTGTCCCATAAAACCCCTCAGTGAAAACACTAAATAATTAAAGAAAAATATCCAGTAGGTACCAGAAAAGATCTGATAAAATGAGATGATCAAATATTTTAGCTAAATGCATTATGTTTTTTTTTAAAAAGCAAAAGCCAAAAAATAAATAAAATAATAAATAAAAAATAAAATAAAATAAAAAAGCAAAAGCCAAATAAGAAAAATTCTATTTTTCCATGTTCTGTATGATAGTCATTTGTGGGAATAAAAATGAGAGTTTGTAAAAGCACAGGTTTGGTTAACTTAAACACATAAACATTGTTTCATGTAAATTAAAAGTGAAGCGTAATCACCATAAGAATAAAAACAGACTGTGTACTTGTTAAAGCGGTAGAAAGAAACCTGGTTTATCCAACGGTCCTGCTGCTGCAAACCCTGCTGCTCCCAGTCCTGCTGCTGCAAACCCTGCTGCTCCCAGTCCTGTTGCTGCAAACCCTGCTGCTCCCAGTCCTGCTGCTGCAAACCCTGCTGCTCCCAGTCCTGTTGCTGCAAACCCTGCTGCTCCCAGTCCTGTTGCTGCAAACCCTGCTGCTCCCAGTCCTGCTGCTGCAAACCCTGCTGCTGTGAGTCCAGCTGCTGCAAACCCTGCTGCTCCCAGTCCTGTTGCTGCAAACCCTGCTGCTCCCAGTCCTGTTGCTGCAAACCCTGCTGCTCCCAGTCCTGTTGCTGCAAACCCTGCTGCTCCCAGTCCTGCTGCTGCAAACCCTGCTGCTCCCAGTCCTGCTGCTGCAAACCCTGCTGCTGTGAGTCCTGCTGCTGCAAACCCTGCTGCTCCCAGTCCTGTTGCTGCAAACCCTGCTGCTCCCAGTCCTGCTGCTGCAAACCCTGCTGCTCCCAGTCCTGCTGCTGCAAACCCTGCATGTTAGAAGGAAGGGCATGCAGAACGCGGAGCCCGTCCTTGCCGGGAAATGTACGGTATCAAATAAATAAATGTGGCATCAAATAAATCAATAGCAAGTCATGAGACTGGTGACCTGTCTGCTCAACTATTTTCCCCGTTTCGAGTTAGGTTGTTTGTCTCATCGTTGTGAGAGGTTTATACGTATAGATGCATCCTGAACACAATCCTTTACCAGCTCTGTGATTTGCAAATACTGTCTCCCAATTTGAGGTTTATCTTTTTATTTTCTTAGTGGCGTCTTTGTAACCATAACAAACTTTTAACTTACCCGTGTTTTCTGTTACAGATTATGCTTTTCGGTGCGTATCTAGGGACTCGCACCCCGGCCAAGGCTGCAGATACCTTCCCCCCGTGTTTTCTTCTATCAATTTTGCTGTTAACGCTCACATTTAGGTCCACCTGGCATTAATCTCTGCGACTCGCCGGAGGGAGGGCTCCGGACTTATTCTTTTGCGTGCGGATATCCAGATGTCCCTGCAGCACTGTTGAAAAGACAATTCTTTCCCCGTTGAATTGCCTTCGTGCTTTTGTCGAACACTCACGGACAATAAATACGAAGGTTGATTTCTGGATCCCCCCCCCACCCCGTCCCACTGGACACACTCCTGCGTGTGTGTCCTCTGACACCAGCGTGGCCCCATTTCGGCTGCTGTGACTGTGTAGCCAGTTCTGAGATGGGGAAGTGAAAGTCAGTCTCACTTCGTTCTTTCTCAAAATTATTTGTCTGTACACGGTCTTTTCTATTTCCATATAAATACTAGGGTTGATTTGAGAATTTTTGCACAAAGACCTGCTGGGATGGTGACAGGGTACAAGTCATTTTGGGGATGAACTTCCATTGTCCAGGAACACGGTGCATGCCCCGTGTGCTGGCTGCCTTGGAGCTGCCAGCCACGCCGGAGACATCAGCCCTCGGGTCTCGCACCTCTTGTGCCACAGTTATCCTTAAGTATTTAGTTCTTTTTGCTGCTGTTACGAATGGAACTGGTTTCTGTTTTTTTTTTTTAAGATTTATTTATTTGTTCATGATAGACATAGAGAGAGAGAGAGAGAGGCAGAGACACAGGCAGAGGGAGAAGCAGGTTCCGTGCTGGGAGCCCGACGTGGGACTCGATCCCAGGACTCCAGGATCAAGCCCTGAGCCAAAGGCAGGCGCCAAACCTCTGAGCCACCCAGGGATCCCCTGGTTTCTTAATTTTATATTCAGGGTGCTCATTGCTAACATAGGGAAATTCAGTTGACTTCAGCCTGGGGACGCCATACCCTGCAGCTTTGCCAGCCGGGCTGGGTAGCTGTAACAGGTGCACGCACATGTCCTGCTCAGGGCTCTCTGAAGTTCGGGAATCCATGGTTTGTCATCTTTCACTAATTTGGGGGAAACTGTGGCCATTGTCTCTTCCAGTACTTTTTCTCGCACGTGTGCTCTCTTTTCTTCATGACACCGTAGTCAGGCATATGCAGGAGTTCTTGCACGCTCAGCTCAGGCAGTTCTCCAGCTGTGCTTCATCTGGGACAACTCTGTGCACCGGGCTTCGGGTGCGAGGCTCTCTCCCTCATCCTGCACGGGCTGCCGGGGATTCCTGCGTCATTTCCACTCATCTGTTTTCTGCGAATTTTCATTTACCTGGAATGAAATTCCTGGAATTCCTGCCCACTTCTCGCACTGGATCCTGTCGCTGGCCTACAGTGATTGTCAGACGTCTGTGAGAGAGCCTCAACGTGTGTGCATGTCCTTATGCAGCCGCCTGATGGCAGCTCCTGCCACTCAGTGGTCCTCTGGACCTGTCTCGTTGTCACCTCATAAACCATCAGGAGCGCTGGTGCAGTGCGTTATGCACAGCAGAGGCGAAGGCGCCCTTGGGTCCAGAGTGAGCCTACAGGCCCTGTGGCCGGGCGCTCGGGTAGGCTCCACCGGTCTGGCCACAGGGCACACAGGTCCGGGGTGCATCTTCGGCAGTGGTCATGGCCTGGGGCTTCAGAGGGGTCTCCTCAGTGTCCCCGCTGCCACCCCCATTGGTGAGCTGGCTCATGCGTGGACCATGAGAGGGGTGGTTTCCACATTCTTACTGCTCCGTTCACTCATTTATGCAACAAATATTTACTGAGCATCTATTATGTGCCAGGCACTGAGTCTAATATGTCTTTATTCCAGGAAGATGAAGAAAGTAAACAACCTGTTTATGCAATCCCGAAACTTCACAAACTATCAATCTATGAGAGTCTCCAGCATAAGCTGCAGAGGCCTGTAAGTTCAACAAAGTTCAAAGTCTAAACACTCAAAGCTCAACATCCAGCTTTTAGAAATAAGGAAAAAAACTTGAAGAGCTGGCAATATTTTTCCCTTCTGAGAGATAGCCACCAGAGATGGACGCTAAACTTCAGATAAACATGAAACATTCGAAGAAAGCAGCTGCTACTGTTTTGTTTGCCACCATGGCACGGCGACGGGATGGAGAGTGAATGGATGGGGAACATCTAAGGGCAGAGACACTACAGTGAGCAAACACCCCACGTGGGATTCAAAACCTCAGACCAACAGATCTTTGTGCACTGTGTATAAAAAATGTGTGACATCCCTGACTCATAAGCTAAAAATCGTGGGGTGCTTATAGGGAATTCCTAAGAGAACAACTAAAATAATTTAGTAAAAATTATTTTTATTTAATTTTTATTTGAAAAAAATAGTAAAAAAAAATATTAAGAGCCTACTCTTTCCCCAAATTTATTTATCTTTTTTTAAAGATTCTATTTATTTATTCATGAGAGACACAGAGAGAGAGGCAGAGACACGGGCAGAAGGAGAAGCAGGCTCCACATAGGGAACCCGATGCAGGACTCGATCTCAGGACCCCAAGATCATGCCCTGAGCCGAAGGCACATGCTCAATCACTGAGCCACGAAGGTGCCCCTCCCCAAATTTAAATAGCAAGAAACACTTTGTTCTACACTTGGAAAGACTTTATACTTGAGTTCTGCAACCATGAATCTACAAATTTAATTCTGTCCAACTTAAAATAAAGGACAATTTCCATGTCACCAAGTTACCCTCAGAGTCTTTTTGAAGAGTGTGTCCGCGTCTGCTCTCATTGAAGATGCTACAGTTTTGAAAGCAAAAGGAAAAGCAGGTGTAAAAAAAAGAAGGTGTAACAGAATGATTCTCCAAACAGACATGAGCACAAAGGATGGTGGCCCGTGGATCAGGCAGCAAGTGCACGGACTCAGAGTCAAATTCAAGCAAGGCCACGTGGAACTGGGGGGCAGACAGACAGAGGGGCGGACAGAGGGGCGGAAGGTGATCAAGTCCATGGAAGAGCCCGCGGCCGCCACTGCAAGGCCATTGCCGTGATGGCAAAGTCATCTGGAGCAAGATGTGTAGGTCCTGACTTAAACAAGGCAGTGAGCTAAAGAGGAACCAAAATCTTAACAGACATAGGGAAGTACAAAATCTCCCACAGGACGCGTGATGGGCGTGGACATCACCTCAGAGCAGGAAAATAGGAGCACAGGGCACAGTGGCTGTGGGCTCAGCTCCCCGCCCCCCCCAGTGAGCATCTCTCCACCGAAGTCCCAGTGAAGGGCAAGCATTCAGATAAAAATGAAAAACAAAACAAAACAAAAAAAAAACAAAACATCTCTAGCAAATGTAACAATGAAAATACTAATATCCCCAATATCCACCTTGGCCACAGAAATCCACATGTAAGAGGCTAGCAGCTCAACAGAAAGCATTCTGTGCAGGGAGGAGCACGATTTCGGGGAACAGCGTGAGTGATACCCACACACCTTTCCTCATTATCTTTATTAACACAGTAAATTGCTTGGATTTTTACTAACTTGATCTGCATAGAATTAACACAATTCCTATCAAAACACAGGGAAAGTCTTTTTTATAGAAATAAACAAAATGATTCTAAAATTCATAGAGAAAGGTGACACCTGGGTGGCTCAGTGGTTTAGCGCCTGCCTTTGGCCCAGGGCGTGATCCCAGAGTCCCAGGGTTGAGTCCCACATCGGGCTCCCTGCATGGAGCCTGCTTCTCCCTCTGCCTGTGTCTCTGCTTCTCTCTGTGTGTCTCTCATGAATAAATACATAAAATCTTCAAAAATAAAATAAAATTTATAGAAAAGGACAAAAAAGCTAGAATAGCTGAACTTTTTTTTTTTTTTTTAAGAGAAGAATCAGGTGGAAGGACTGAGCAGAGAGCTGAGCTCAAGACTCCTGCAAAGTGGCAGTGACTGTGTGCAGCTCCGGGACAGGCAGGTGCACCAGCAAGCCCAGCAGCAGGGAGGTGGCAGCCGGACCCCACAGGCAGGGCCAACAACGTCCTACACAGGTGAGGAATGACGGAGGAAGGACAGTCTGTTCAGGAAATGGAGCTGCAGCAAGTGGACGTCCGTAGGGGAAAGAAAGACCCTTGACCTAAACCCCCCATCACATTGTTAAAAAAATTAACTCAGAGTGAAGCATAAATTTAAGCACAAAATATAAAACTTAAAAAAAAAATAGGAGAAAACCTTCAGGACCTGGCGCTGGGCAGAGCTCTTAAACGTAACATTAAAAGTGTGACACATCAATTTTTTTTTTAATCAATGAAGTAGACTCTGTCAGGATTAAAAACTTCTGCTTTACAAGAAGAACACTGTTAATCACATTGGAATGAAAGTAAATAGAGAACTTTTGTCTTGCTAGAGCCCCGGCTAGGAGCTCCCGACCAGGAGAAAATGTTTACAGGCCACATGTGACAATGGGCGGCTGTGCACCCAGAATGTAGACGGGACGCTCAAGCCAGGACAGTAACAAGACAGACAGAACGGGGATGGACACGGGACACTGGCCATCGCAGGGGGTGTGAGTGGTGAACAAACACATGGAAGGGCCCGACCCTGCTCGCCACCGGGACGAGTGGATGGGCCCCGCTGCGAGAAGCTGCCACTCGCCCGTCAGTGCCACTGAAAGAGAAAAAGTTGTGATGTTGCCCAGCGCCGGTGACGTCCAGAGAAACGAGCTCACGGACAGCTGCCCAGAATGCGGAACGCGACAGCCACTCTGCAAAACAGTTTGACAGTTTCTTAAAAAACAAAGCGTACACTTACCACA
This sequence comes from Vulpes lagopus, assembly GCF_018345385.1. NCBI lineage: Eukaryota > Metazoa > Chordata > Mammalia > Carnivora > Canidae > Vulpes > Vulpes lagopus. The sequence continues at coordinate 69,556,900 of NC_054834.1, read as the reverse complement.
TGGCCCAGCAGTCCCACTTATCCCGGACACTTATCCTGGAGAAATGAAAACTCATGCTCGCACACAAAACACCCGTACATGATTGCTTGGAGCAGCTTTGGGATAACCCGTCGCTGGAAATAAGTCTCCTTCCATGGGTGCATGGAGACACACACGGAGCATGTGGACACCGGGGGGTGCACTTATCAGGGGTTGACACGCACCGTGATCTTGAAGGATCTCACGGTCATTCTACTGAGTGGTGAAAACCCCAACCACGACCAGCCACAGACCGTGTGATTCCATTCATGCCTCATTCTCAGAATGACTACATCTGAGCCACGGGAGGCAGGTCAGGGGTGGCAAAGGGACCATGACTAGGGCAGGACGGACAGTCGTGTCACCATGCCGGCCCGAGCCTCAGGAGGCTTCGGCAAGGCCAGCTCCCAGCGTGGATACAGCTGCCACCTGGCTAAGACACCCCCGGTGGGATGAATGGTTGAAGGCTGCATGGGATGTCCCTGTACTATTTTTGAAACGTCCCATGAATCTTTATCTATTTCAAAATAAAAAAGATTCTTTATTGAATTTTGAGTATTAAGATGAGAGCGTATCGTGTCCCTGTTCTGTGTGAGAAAGGAAAGTAGGACCAGGGAGGTATGTACTTATTCCTGCAAAACCCACAGGGAAGGAAAACCAGAAACAAAGGACAGGAGGCAAGAAGGGAAGTCATATCCCTGGCCCCAATCTCATGGCCCATTTTGTCAAAAATGTGAATCCACACAATTGCTAAGGATGGCGGGCAACCAAATGGGAATGACGGGAGAAATCTGCCAGCACTTAACTGACTTCACATTGGTGACTGAGGCCTGGACGATCCCTCGCCCTCCACGGGGTGGCCGGGGCTGTCGCAGGACAGGAGCAGGTGCGGGGACACCGCCAGCCTGCAGGGACGCCCACCCCCACGGGCTGCCCCGCGCCCACGCCACTGTCCTTGGTGCTGCCACAGCGCCCCACGCAGAGTCAGGGCCCCATCCCCAAATCCCCGGTCCCACAGCAGGGCCAGGCTCGCCCCAGCCCCGCGCCCCCCAGCCGCCCCCCGCCCTCGGAGCCGGGCCGCCAGCAGCGCTCTCAGGGGAAGCCGTGGCACAGGGGCCCCCAGTCCCGGCAGATTCCTCTCCCGGGAGATAAGCTCCCGGCTCAGCCCGAGGTGGGTGGAAAATCAGGATTGCTGCCTTAATTGGTATTTTCCAGTTGACAGAACATCCTATGCTTTTTTCACTTGTGTCATTGAATTACCAAATGTTTTCATTTTTGAGAAGACCTGAAATTGCAGAGATCTTGGGGATTTAGGGAAGGAATGCAAGACCAATTTTGCCTAATTACGAAATGTCTCGGCGGTCACTCTGACGTGTCCCAGAGTAGGCGATGCAGACCGCGGGGCCTCCCCGGAGGTGGGGGGCCCGGGCTCTGGCACAGATGTTTACCTGACGTCCCGGGCCAGAATCTGGTTTACATCGAGAAATCAGACTGTTTACAGGACACCGCGTCTGTGTCTCCCTCTCCTTCCCTTTCATTTGTGCTAACGTTGCGCAGGTCTCTCGGGTCCCCCGGGACGGTCTGCGCCATCACGCAAGGCTCGCCGTGTCCGCACGGCCCCATCTGGGGGACGCAGCAGCCCGTGGCCCGGCCACGCGGGTGGTCAGCCGGAGCGCGGGCTGGCGGTGCAGGTGGGGGGCAGGCCCTGGCAGAGGACAGGCGGCCTGGCGCAGCCCCCGCGCCGTCGTGGGCCGGTGGTCGGGCCTCTGCTGTGTGCCCGGGGTGCAGCCTCGCCCCGGGGGCCTCGGTGTCGCCCGTCTCTCGTGCCTTCTCTCCCGCGGCTTCTCTCTCGCCCATGAAATGGTGCCACGTCTCTCACACGTGGGCAGCACTTATTTTGACCCTTGGGGTGGCTTTGGTGTCCTAATTCTGAAGTTCTCGGGCTGGAATGGCCACACGCTGCTGACATTGTGCTCACGCGGTTTTAGCACACTTGGAACCTGTGGGGCTTGAACCGGGTTTGGATGATTTTTAGACGCGTGTATTTGTTTTCCTTAAGGATAAAGCCTCATGTGCTCGGGGGACAGATGCTTCGAGCTCTCAGGTAGCCAGTGGAATTCCATGTCGTTCCTCACCTGCAGCGTGGACGGCGACGGGATGATGAACCTGCACGAGTCATTGGTGCCGATCAGAGACACGGTTCGCATGGTCGTGCGGTGGCTGAGTTTTTTTTTTTTTTTTAATTTTTTTTTGTTTTTCGGTGGCTGAGTTCTGTCCTCGCCCCTTCCCCGCCTGTCACGGTCACCATTCCCCAGGCACATACGTCCCGCTGCCTCCATCCCCACTGATGCACGGAGCCTGTGCTGGAACCAGCAGCCGTGCGCTGTCAGGGCCGTGGCGCTCACGAAGGCTCTCGTGCAGGAACCAGTGGCTGTATCCCTGGTGAAGGTTCTAGAAGGACACCCATCCTCAGGCCAGTGGGACCCTGTGGTCCTGGGTGTGTAGGGCCGATGCTGTGGGCCCGGCTGGAAGCCCATGTGCTCTTCTCTCCCATGGCCCCCGCCCTGTCAGACACCAGAGCAGAGGAGCCCCCTCTGCAGTGCCCACACCTGCACACATGGGCAGCCCCTGCACACGAGCAGCAAGTGTTCTCACACACCTTCGGCGTTCAGGGAGCACCCGACACCAGGAGGTTGCTGACACAATCTTCTTATTCAGCTTATTATATGTTGTGGTCCACGGTAGAGGTGGGTGATCAGCAGGGGCCCCTGAGCTTCCCTGCTCGCCCTTGCTCTGTGCCCCAGACAGCAAGCCCGACCATCCCTGCTGCTGGGCCCTTCTATACCAGGTCACACGGGTGACCACGTGGTGGAAGTGACCCCAGTGTGACTACCTGCAGCTGCCTGCCCCTGCGGGGAGGGGGGTGAACTTGCTTGCTGCTGGCTTCATGGCCTACTGCCCATGCAGGGTCACTGCCCACTCCATACCTGGTTGCTCACTCAGGGTCACTGCCCCCTCACACTTGACTGCCCACTGCAGGGTCACTGCCCACTGCACACCTCAATGCCCACTGCAGGTCACTGCCCACCTGTGCCCACTGCAGGGTCACTGCCCACTGCACACCTTGCTGCTTCCTTAGACCCCATGGTACAAGGCGTGCAGGTTGCTACAGTGTTTGCTACTTGCCTCTCTCCCGCTGACTGTGCCCACATCATCTGGACCCATTACTGTGTCCCCATCCCTGCTGGGCACCCAGGGACAAGGAACAGGATGCCAGTGTGCTGATGCGTGTGCTGCTGGCTGTGCTGCAGGGAGTCCTTGTCTGACCTGGGAGAGGCCAGAGGCCTGGCTGGAGCAAAGTCCTTCTGGGGGAAGCAGCAGTGGCCTGAGTTCCCCTGGTCACCGGAGGCTGCTTAGGGAGTATGGTTGTCTGTTAACCTCTGTCTCGGTGGGACCTGTCACGCAGCACAGGTCTGGGCCATCAGCATCCTCCAACCCACCACAGACCCTTCTGAGCTTTGTGCCCTCAGTGCCCAGAGTCATCCTCCCTTGAAGAGACCCCCTGCCCAGCCCTCCGCCTGGTCCTTCCACTGCTTCTCCTTGTCTACTAGGTGTTGAGTTCCTTCCCCCACCCCTGCTGCCAGCCGTGTCCCTTCTCCTCTGTCTTTACTTGTCATCTGTATTCCGGAGACCCCAGCTCCCCTGCAGCCACCCCAGCCCCACCCCCCCAGCACGTGCACAGCCGTCTCTGTGCCTGGCACTCTGGGCGCCTCTCAGACACCTGCGTCCCCGCACGCACTCCAGCCACCCTCCCCCCATTGTGGGAGCTGGTGCCACGGGCCCCTGGTGAGTCGCTGGCCCGCTTGTCCTGCTGGGGGCTAGCTTCACACCCATCCATCAGAGGGCCCTGTCATTCCTGCTTCGAGATGCTCATCTCGGAGTAGTGGCTGATGGCCCCCTCGGGCTGTCACAGCCACCATCACCTGTAGGGTGCCCGGGGACTTGGCCGGTGCCCCCTATTCTTCCTGTTCTGACAGCCCGTCTTCACAGGGCAGGGACTGGGGCCTCTAACAAACACACACCAGCCCCTCGCGCTCCCCTCTTCAAAGCCTCAATGGCTTCCTGCTGTACTTAGAATAAAAGTTAAAAGCGTCCGCAGAGGCCGGACCGGTGGCTGTGATGTGGGTTTTCTCCTGGGGTCTGTGTGAATATATGCACAGGGCAGGGGGTGGCGGCCCTCTGTGATGCTACATCTCCCAGGGCAGATTTGGGGTGTGGGGCGGACTTTCGATTCTCCCGTGTAGCTCATTAATAAATAAAGTTAGTTCAGTGTTAGAGCTGATGGCCTGTGGATCTCTACCTCTTTGTTCAATGTGGGCCTGGTTGTTTCCATACGTGGCTGCCAGTGTCGTTGGCGATGTCAGGTGCAGCGAGGAAGTTCGGGGTTTGTGTATTTACCTTGTCCCAGCTGCCACCGCACGTGTAAACCTTGTCTCCGTCCAGATGGAAGAGGACAGGGGCACACACGGCATCCAGCCCCCCGGGCCGTGCTGCTTCTCTTTCTCAACCAGACCTGCCAAGACCTTGTCAAGCACCAAACACCAGCTCCCATTCTATCAAGTCTTCTGGTTTTCTGTTTCTTTCCTATTTCTTTAATTTATGGCTTTATCTTTATCAATCTGCTTTTTTGCTTTCTTGCTCTTTCTTTCTTTTCTTTTCTTTTTTTTTTTTAACGTGTATAAAGTTAGAAAGGTCTCAAACTCCTCCATGAAGTGCTTTTCACGAAACAAGATCACAGTGTGCACGTTGCCCCACATCCTGACAAGATTCCTTCACTTTGTGAATTGCTTTCTTTGCGAAAGGACTAGACAATCATGGTTACCAGGTGAATGGTAGAGTGGTCAATAAAGTAAGAGTGAAAACGTCTCCCGGCCTCCTTGAATCCCCACCTTGCCCTGCTGACCTCAACCCGTTTTCCTGCTCGTGTGGACACAGAGGCCGACACCTCGTGTGTCTCTAAGATCGGAATACTTTCAGGTCACATATGTCAAGGCGGCTCATTCTGTCCCACAATATTCCATCATGTAGGTGTGTCACCGCACATGAAACAATGACCCTGTTGGTGGAAAATCACATTATTTCCAGATCATCTGTTTTGTATTGTTTTGCTGTTTCCATGACACATAATGCAGCCGTAGACGTCCTTGTTTGTTGAATATCCTCATGCGGACACGCTTCGGCTCAGACCAAGATCCAAAATGGGCCTCAAGTGCCAGAGCATATCTGCAATTCAAATTAAAAAGCTGAAGACAAAAGGACTAGCAGAACCAGGGACAAATAATGTAAACGGGAAATTCACGTGCAAGAAGAAATATTGATGGCCAGCGCACGTAGGAGAGAATCCGGGGGGTCATGCAAATAGAATGGAAAGCGACAAATGAGCTCATCTATCCGGGGTTGATGGGGACTCATCACGGCCCGAGGGCAACCCATGCATCCCAGGTGCTCACTGAGCACTGTTCCAGCGTTCGCAGGCCACGTCCCACAGCCAAGACCCCTTGGACTGGGGCAGGCCAGGCAGCCCCAGTGGTTGGGGTGAGTTTGAACCTCTATCCAGTAATTTGTCATAGCAAACAAGCAGTGAGCACATCCGCCCTTCCACTTGGCACACTGACGTGGGGGTGCGTTCTCCTTCCACACCAGCGCCACCAGCAGCATTATGAGCAATGGTGGTGGCCTGAGAATCTCCAGTAACTCCTAAATGACATGGTATGTGGTTGCATATTTTTAATTGATGCCTCCATTGGCTTTTGGAAAATAATATTTCTCATGCATAAGTAGTTTTTCCCTACCATTGTTTGACATTGGGTTTTGTAATAAGTGGCTGCTAGGTGTTATCAGGTGCTTCCTGGGTTATCGATAGAGAACATTTGTTACGTCCTTTGTTTTCCAGCAACTCGCCGTCTTTCCTATCAACACCATCATTTCTTTATAGGGAAGCCGCCAGTGTGCTTAGTGTTCATGAGGGGCAGTAGCTTCTCCCCAGTGCTTAAGATAAAGGAGCCAGACCCTTCACGTCGGCAGCTGGGGATAGGTGAGCACAAAACGTGTCTGGCCTTTCCCAGGGCCCTTGCCATGCAGGAGACCCAGGGCTCCTGACCTCATCTGGATCTGCTCAAAGGAGGTGCTGCACATCTTCTACGGGTCTTCCCCAGGCAGCCATGGCCTCATACAGGCACTGTTGTGCAGGGATCACCAACACTAAATTCATGGGGACAAACACACCTGGCCAGGCACCACTCAGAGCTGGGAGCACGGGGAAAAGATAAATGTCAGCTCCTACCCACCTCAAGGCAGGCCCAGCGGATCCTGCAGTCACTTCTGCAGTCGTTGCACCACCAGCAAGACATGGGCCAAGGGGGCACCTGTAGCCCTCTGTCCCACTGAGAAGCTTGTGGGTATGATGCCCCCTTTCCAGGCAACTGCAGGAATCAGCTCATCACTAGGGATGGAGAGGCCCAGAGCTGAGGGCCCCGTCGCATTCTACTCTCCAGTCCTGATGAACACAGTCAGGTCAGGGCTCTACCAACAGCCACCACCCCAGGGCCATCTCCTGGAACCCGTCACTGTGGCTCTGGCACCGGCAGCCGAGCTCAGGGCTGGCCAGCGCTTGTGTCTGTCCACACAGACCAAACGTCAGAATCAGGCCACCTTTCCATGAAGGCCGCCAGCACTGGGATCCTGGCTCTGCCCCTGGTCTGCAGGGACCTTGCTTGTGCCTGGAGACAGGGCCTGGGCTGGGTCGGCTGTGCAGGCAGGGACAGCAGCTCCTGCTAGTCTGCTTATTCATGCCACAAGCTGAGGGGTCTCCTCCAAGCAGATGTGCAGAGACCTCGCTCCTTCCTCCGTGGGTCTTGGCCATTGGGAGTCTATCATTTCCATCCACATGGGACAGAGGGAGACAGATGGACAGATGGACAGAGAGGAAGACAGAGCACAGAGTAAGGGGCAGGAAGGAATTCTCATTAGACAACAGCTGGGGGCGGGGGGGGGGGGGTGAGGTTTCCCAGAGCATGTAAAACTGTATAAAGCAGGCCGTCTCTAAAAGAGCTGAAAATCTGCTTGTTTGGGCTATTTTTCAATAACAAGTGTGTAAAAGTTTAAGTTTGGTGCTGGTGGGTTTCTGAGGTAAGGGATCACCCAAAGTGAAGAAGTAAACAGGATCAGCCCAAAGTGAAGAAGTAAATAGCGGCGGGGCCGTTACCCAGAGGCTGGCTTTGGGTCTCTCTTCTGACAATCACACTGTCCCTTCCTGTGAGCCCATGTCAGGCTAGTGGTCCGGTGCCAGGGAAGGCCACCAGAGAGACAGGGTGGCCCTGCTGGATCTGAAGCTGGAACCCTCATCTGGCATCTGGGCTCTGTGTGCCACTGGACACAGGGGAGGATGGAAATCCCGAGGATGGCCAGGGCAAGGCCTGGGCGTCAGTGTCCTGCTGCATGATGGAGACACAGAGAAGGAGCCCCTGTGTTTGATTTGCATGCATTTCCTTCCTTTCCAACATCACAAGAACCTACACAAGACCTAAGCTGGTTTCTCCCTCTTGCCAGAGCAGCAGCCAGATTCGAGCTGTGTGGTGTGGGGCGCCGGACCACCTGACTCAAGACGAAGCAAATAGACAAGCAGATAAGGATCATCACAGGTCCAGGACCTCTCGTCCAGGGGCCTGCACGTTTCCCCTTGGGAGGGGGGCAAGTAGGGGACCCTTAAAATGTGTGACGCTTTTCGGAGGGTTCAGTCCAAGCCCACTGACCGCTGTGTCCTCACTCAGGTTTGTCCTGCCAAAGTGCCCAGTACATCCTGCCCGGTGCTCGGAGCTCAGGACAATGGCTGTTGGCTGGATGTCAGCAGCTGAGGGCAGACAGTGAGTGGGAAGGAACCATAGGTGACATGCTGACAGTGCCTACAGCACAGGCACCCAGGGGCAGGGAGGGTCTGGGTGGGTGGTTCTGGAGATGGGGTCCAGCATCCTGCATGCAGAATGCAAATGATGAACCTCCAGGAAAAGTCCCAGTACTTCTCTGGTCGGCCTGCTCTAAAGGGAACATCCCAACCCAGCACCTTATGGGAAAACCCAATCACAGTTCCTGGAGCGCAGGCTGTCTGGTCTCCCACAGACTGCCCTTCCCCACCAGGACGGGCCCTCTGCCCTCCCTGGGAGATCATCCCCCGCCCCTCCCTCTGCTGCTGCCGTGGCCACTGCACCTGCCCTGCAGCCAAGGCACCTCTTTCTTTTGCCGGACAGCAGTGCCATCTGGTGGTCAGCTCTACACCGACTCTTTCCCGTCTGCAGAGAGCATTTCAGGACACAGGACCCTGTGCAAAGTGATTTTTTTTTTTTAATCACTCAGCCAAATTCAGATGCCCACATCAAATTCAACAGTAAAATGTTAAAATCCCTCTGAGCACTCTTTAAAATGCAGCTAGGATGCATCTGTGCTTGTACAAAATGTGCAAGCATAGATACCTGCGTAGAAACTGAGTACAGCTTCACAGGTGGGACGTGAAGACCCACACAAACTGTGGTTGGTCCAGACCTAAGCTGGTCATCCCATCCTTTCTGCCTGGAGTGTCCTAGTGGGTACAGCGGTGTGAATGGCCAGCAGAGTCCACACTTCAAATAACGAGCCTCCAAGGTTCTGCTCTGGACTCACAGCATCCTCCTCCCCACATCAAGGGGACTGTGCCCCGGGCAAGCAGGGAATTCAGAAAAAAACCCTCTTGCCTCTCAGTGGGCAGTCTGTCTTTCTCCATGGCCAGAGTGGGTCCTGGTGTGGAAGGCGAGGACCAGCGGGGCCCTGGACGTCCTGTGTCCCCTGCTGTTTGGGACAGTCCAGCCTGCAGAGCAGCTTGAATCCAGGATCAGGAGCTCCAACCTCCCTTCTGCTAGCTCCCACCGCCTTGTGAGCTAATTCCTTAAAATAAATTGAGGGGGAGGGAGTGTACACATACCAAGAGGGCAGACACACGCTGTTGGTTCTGTGTCTCTGCAGAATCCAGATGCACACTCATACCTACTCAGAAACAACAACAAGAGAGTCCACTCGGGACAAGAGTAGAGCTGGCCAGGGCCCGGGAGCACCTGAGGGCAAGGTCAGAGCCTGAGGTGCATCACAAGCCCGAGACTCCTTCCGTGAACCTAGCAATATACACTTATGGAGGGCCACTGAATGCCTCCACCTGACCTGGTAGCCGACACACTCAGGGAACCCACAGCATGGCTCTATAATTTTTTAATTTTGTGATTTGGGTGCTTTCTCTGAACTGTGAGCTCTCCGCTGGCAAAACAAGAAAGAAAGAGTGTTGGTTTTCTTGATTTGGTGCCACAGGGAGGCCCTGGGTGAACCCTACAAACTTTGACCTACAACCTCTTGAAAAGATGTGCCAGCAGGTGACAGGACACAAGCCCATCTCGGAGCCTGGGCATCTGACTCTACACGGGAGTCACGCAGATTCTATTTCCTCTTCCCATCACCTCCCCGGGTTCTGCTGATTATTTACATCCTAGAACTGGCTTGAAATCTTGTACTTGTTATTAATGAAATACATCACCATGCACAGCTTTCTTCTCGGGTCTCTGGCTTGATGATCCCGAAGGCAGGGTGAGTGTGAGGCCCGAGCCCTGCCCAGAGCAGCAGAGGAGAGTATTTGTCCCTTCTCCCACCTGGGCGGGCAGGTACAGGCAGGTTAGTGAGGGAGACAGAGCCCAGGACGCGGGTTCCTCCCTGGGACCCCCACGGCTGGCTGCACCACTCTAGGGATGGGAAACAGGCACTGATGGATTCGCAACAGTAACCCTGGGGCATTGGCTGGTGGGCAGCAAACCACCTGCACTCCTTTCTCCCCACTTTGCAAACAGCCACCCACCCTGTCAAGGTCCTCAGGCTGCAGCTGTAAACCAAAGCAGGTGTTGTTTTCCCCCTAAAGGAGCTTTCTTCCAGCCGCGGCTTGATGCTCAGTGAGACGCAGAGGCCCGGCGACCACGCTGGCCTTGTCGTCCGCCAGAGGGCGCAGCGCGCCAGCCCCGGCCCGCAAGGTGGGTTCCCAGGGGTAGGGGGGCATCCAAACCTGCAGGGCTCTGCATTTTGGCGGGGGGTGGGTTTCTCCCCACCTCCCTGTCTGGGTCTGTCCTCATTCCCCGTGTCTCTGCATTAAATGGAACAGAGAAATTGAAATGATTTTTATATCACTTTAAAAGACCAGCAAAACCTCAAGCTAAAACACAATCGTTTATGGTGCTTTTACGTTCAAAAATCAGGAATCCAGAAAAGTTACAAGACAGGATGTCTCCTTCCACTGCGGTGACTGTCCTCTGTGTGCCCGGCCTGGGACCCTGCTGCTCCTCTCTGGCACCTTAGCAAACGCGGGACTTCCTCCTGCACCCTCCCATCCCCATCGCCAGGGGGACAGCGGGTCTTGTCTGCAAGCAGCAGCACCCCCCATCCTGGAGGGACAGAGGGTCTGGTCTGCAAGCAGCAGTGCCCCCCACCTAGGTGGCATCACGAAGCACGAGTTGGATTGTACAGATTTCCAAGCAAGACAAATGTGTTTGAAGATACAAGTTTCAGACATAAAGTCATACAAAGTTTCCAAGGTCACTTTAGTGAGAGGTCTTTTGGCCTTTAAAGCTCTATGCATGCAGATGGCAGCGGAAAAGTCAGGCCAACATTCCCTGGAGCTCGGAAAGCAGCTGTCAGGGCCTGGGCACAGGGGCCAGGGATGGGTTCCACAGGACGAACCACTGCTCTGACCCCATGAGGGACACTGGGTGGGGATGATCGCATTAGAACAACCTATGGTGGGCAGCCCGGGTGGCTCAGCGGTTTAGCACCACCTTCAGCCCAGGGCATGATCCTGAGACCCGGGATGGAGTCCCACATCGGGCTCCCTGCATGGAGCCTGCTTCTCCCTCTGCCTGTGTCTCTGCCTCTGTGTGTGTGTGTGTGTGTGTGTGTGTGTGTCATGAATAAATAAATAAAAACTTAAAAAAAAAAAAAGAACAACCTATGGTGAGATCCACTCCCTGTGTTTAAGACTACTGTACAAAATGACAGTTCTTTTGTAGGGGGAGACATTGCCACTGATGTGCTCACTGAATTTGCACTCCATACAGACACACAGAGCCTCCACTTTTGGGATCTCATCTCCCTTGACCGGAATAGTGCCTCAACACCAATTATCAGTTAGTGTGATTAAGGACAAACATCACTGCCTGACACTGGCTTGCCTAACTGTCCACCATCCTTCATATGAAAACAGCCAGATGTTAGTATTTTAATGCTCTGAGTTAACAAACATCGTTTTGATGTGACAAGTAGATCCACACTGTTTGAAACTCCCAGTGGAATCTCTGAAATGCAAGCTAATAAAAATGTAAAGAGACTAGGAACAAGCTGTCAGAGTGAGGACTCGAGTGCGTGGTCTTCCACAGACTCCACAGGACTCGCTTCTGGCCACACTGCAGCCCTGAGGGGGAACGACGCCCATGGAGACAGTCCACATGCACCAGCAGGCCAAGCGGGGTGCCAGTGGGCAGTCCTGTGTCACCCCAGTTCCTTCTGGAGCCAGACCCGGTGGGGGGCGGGGGGGAGGAGGGAACCCGGGGCAGCCACACGGCATCCAGGAGGGAGGGGACCCAGAATCACAGGCTCAGCGTCACCTCGGGGCCTGGTCTGCAGCTCTGGCAGCCAAGTCAGCCACTTCAAAGACATCCAGCTCTGGTAATCACACTGCCAGCTACGTGGCCAGATAAGGAGCCAGGCCGCCCACCCGCGAAGTTAGGCTCCAGAAAGCCCCATGTGACGGAGGCAGCAGACTGCAGCACTGACCTTGCATTTCCCTCTGTGCACCCGAATTCCTGCTCTTATGCTTTAAGTTCATCCATAAAGAGTGAACCTGTGAAACCCCAGCCTGCACCACCAAACCCAAAGAGTCAGAGACCAAGGTCCACGTAGCCTCCCTCTTGACCTGTGACCTTGCTGTGTGGCCACAGGTGTGCATGTGCCCTCCAGGAGCCATGAGTAGCAAAAGCTTCCCCAAAGTTCCCCCATGGCTGGTGCTGAAGTGTGTCCTGTGACATAGGACAGACCACCAGTGCTGGTCCTGCTGTGACACCAGCCCCTGTGAGGAAATGCCTGTAGTGGTCACCAGCAGTGGAATAGGCCCAGGTGGGGACCCCAACATCTCCTTCCCTGGGACCTAAGGAGTCCCACATCCTATACTGGCCTTGTCACCTTGGGTGGAAACATCTTTCCCTGTTTCAGACTCGCTGTGTGAGCCTTTGTTCTGCTTAAACATGTGTATCTGATGGTGTATCTGATGGTGGCTGGCCAAACCCACTGCTCTATCTGTCTGGTGGAGAGGAAGGGTCCTTCTGCTGTGGCACAAGAGGGTGCATGCAGGCCAATGGCCCCACGCCAGCTGCCAGCAGGGACCAGCTGGCCGTGGGAGAGCACCACCCGCTGCTGAAACTGACCTCACTCTGTCTCTCCTTCGTGTGAGCAGAGTATTGTCCCATCCGGCGCGTGACTGCCTTGTGTTTTTCTTGGCGACCCCAATATGGAGAGGCAGGGGACAGAAGTGCTTAGACGTCTACTCCTGGTGACAAGCAACAGATGCCACTTGCTCAACACATACTTCATATGATTTCTATTCTTTTAAATGTGTTAAGGTTTGCTTTATGGCCCAGAATATGATCTATCTTGGCAAATGGTCTGCATGCATGCTTGAAAAGAATGAGCTTTCTCAACAAACAAATAAAAAAAGCTGAAACAAACCCATAAATACAGAGAACAAACTGGTGGGTGCTGGATGGGAAGGGGAGATGGGCAAAATGGGTGAAGGGGGTGAGGGTACGGGCTTCCAGTTCTGGAGAGAATGAGTCACGGGGATGAAAAGTACAGCACAAGGAATATAGTCAATGGTATTGTACCAGTGGTGTGTGGTGAGCACAGATCTGAAACCAGTGTTAACACTGTGCTAACTAGACTTCAATTTTTAAAAATCACTAAAAAGTAAGTTTTCTCTATTCTTGGGAAAATATTCTATAAATGTCATTAGGTCAAGTTGCTGATAGTATTGTCAGGTCTTCTACATTCCTACTGCCCTCTGCCCACTTGCTGTATCACGTGCTGACAGCAGCATCGAAGAGTCCAGCTATAATTGAGGATGCGTCTTTCAGATCAACTTTTGCCTCTTGTGTTTTGGAGCTCTGTTATTACGTGCATAGTGTTTATGCTTATTTTATTTTCTTGGTGAATTAACCCCTTTATCATTGTGTGACATCCCTCTTAGTGTTACTATGGCATATCTTTCTCCATCCCTTTACCATTGATCCAGCGTAGTTGTGATACTAAACTAGGTTTTTTACAGAGAATGTATACTTGGATATTGCCTCTTTACCCACTCTGACAATCTCTGTCTTTAACTGTTGTGTTTAGAAGACTCACATTTGCAGTGATTACTGACGTAGATTAAACTCTATTTTGGTAGCTGTTTTATATTTGTCATGTTTGCTCTTTTTTTTTTCTTTTCTTTAGGTTTAATTCAGCAATTAAAAAATTTTTCCATTGTATGTCTTCTATTGACTTATTTGTATCTCTTTTTTAAAAACATTTTTTTAGAGTTTGCCCTAAGGTTTACAATATACACTTTAAAATAATCTAAGTCCACCAATAAATAATATTATACTGCTTCATGTATATGGTAAAGGCCTTATGTTCCCAGATTCTCCCTCCTATACCATTGCAGTGGTTGTCATATATCCCACTTTTACATAAACTGTGATCATCCAGTTCATTGTTACTATTACTATTTTAAACAGTTAGCTACCTTGTAGAAACATTAAAAATAAAGACAATATATTTTACTTTCATTTTGTCCATTTCCAACATTCTTCTTTTTGTAGACCCAAGTCTCTGACCTATATCACATTTCTTCTGGCTGAAGAACTTCCTTAAATATCTTTTACAGGGTAGGCCCACTGGAAATGAAGTCCCTTTGCTTCTATTTAGGGAAGTCTTTATTTCTCCTTTCCTTTTGAAAGATACCTCTGTTGGATATAGGTTCTGGGTTGATTGTTATTTTCTGTTAACACTTTAAAGATATCACCCCATTATCTTTTTTGTGTGGTTTCTGATGAGCAGCCTGCTGCATTTCTCATCCTTGTTACTCTGCAGATGATGTAGTTCCTATGCTCTGGCTTCCTTCAAGATTTTCCCCATTATTTCTGGCTTTCAGCAATTTAAATATGATTTACCTCAGTGTGTGTGTGTGTGTGTGTGTGTGTTTGGATATTTACCATGATTGATCTTCTCTGAATTGGTGTGGTAGCCATCACTGATTTTGGAAAATTCTCACCATTATTTCTTGAAATATTTTTTCTGCCTTCTCTTTTTCTTTTCTTTCCCTTGACACGTAGAGTTCCATCACACAGATACATCTCAATTTACTTATCTGCTCTGTAGTTCAGGGACATGTGAAGTGTTTCCAGTTCTGAGCATTAGGAATAAAGTGACTGAGTATTTCTGCATGGTTTTTTGATTGACATTAGGATTCATTTCTGTTGGATATATATAACCAGAATGGATTTGCTGAGTCATAAGGAAACCATTTTCAAATGTGATTGTGCTGGGGCACCTGGGTGGTGCAGTGAGTTAAATCTTCAGCTTGGGTCATGATCCCAGGTCCTGGGATAGGGCCTCACATTGGAATCCCTGCTCAGCGGAGTGTCTGCTTCTCCCTCTCCCTCCACCCCTCTCCCCAGCTCATGCGCTCTCTCTCTCTTTCTCTCTCTCAAATAAATAAATAAATATAGTCTTTTTTTTAAAAAGGTGATTGCGCCAAGTTCTGCTTCTTCCAACAATGCATAAGAACCCCAACTGGCCCAGGTCCTTACCACCATGCAGTACTTTGTCATTTCACTTTAGCTGTTGTTACACGCGTGTGGTAGTAGCATGTTGTGACTCATTTTGTACTTTTCTGATGACTCATGAATCTGGGCAGTTTTTATTATGTTTAGCCAGTTGGCTATTCTCTTTGTAAAATGTCTATTCAAATCATTTGCTCATTTTTCTATTGGAGTATCCGTCTCTTAAAGAAATTATTAATGAGAGTCATTATTATGATTATTATACTTAAATTATTCATGGGATCCTGATACTTGTGCTTGATCAAATATATGCTTTTTCAATATCTTCTCCAGCTCTTCTGCTTGCCTTTTCATTTTCTTAAAGGGTTTCTTTTTAGTGATGGAAATCTTAAAATTTATTATGTCCCAAACTATTATATTTTACCCTTTAAGAGAACATGGAACATAATATTGCTCTGTTTCCCATAAAAGTTTTATAACTTTTAATCTTTCACACCTAGAAATGCAATGCATCTGGAATTGACTTCTGTGTATGATGTAAGAGTCAACTACCTTTTTAAATGGATAGTCTGGGATCCCTGGGTGGCACAGTGGTTTAGCACCTGCCTTTGGCCCAGGGCGTGATCCTGGAGACCCAGGATTGAATCCCACGTAGGGCTTCTGGTGCATGGAGCCTGCTTCTCCATCTGCTTATGTCTCTGCCTCTCTCTCTCTCTCTCTCTCTCTGTGACTATCATAAATAAATAAAAATTTAAAAAAATTTAAATGGATAGTCTATCTCAAAATATTTATTGCACATTGAACTAAAGCATCACCTAGGTTAAAAATAAGGTTGTTATACAATATGCAGGACAAGTACTGGACACTCCATAAGTGTGCCATCCAATATCGTAGCCATGTGTGGCTGTTTACATTTAAAGTAATTATAAATTAGGGATCCCTGGGTGGCCAGCAGTTTAGCGCCTGCCTTTGGCCCAGGGCGCGATCCTGGAGACCCGGGATCGAATCCCACATCGGGCTCCCGGTGCATGGAGCCTGCTTCTCCCTCTGCCTTTGTCTCTGCCTCTCTCTCTCTCTGTGTGACTATCATAAATAAAAAAAAAATAAAAATAAAGAATGTTTAAAAAATAAATAAAGTAATTATAAATTAATTAAAAATAAAATTCATTTCCTCAAACCCATTAGTCACATTTCAAATGCTCGACAGACTCATGTAGCTAGTATCTCTGTAGAACATGTCTATTATTGCAGAGCTTCTACAGGACAGGACTGTGGGCTGTTCCAATAATCATCTGGTCTACCTTCCCTCCCGGCCACATTCTCTTATTCTCTGTTCCTACTAGGTTTGATATCTGGTAAAGTAAACCAGCTTTGTTCTTTAAGACTGCTTTGGCTTCTCTTGGTCTTCTGAGTCTCCATATAAATTTTAAAATCAGCTTTTCAATGTAAACAAAGTTAACTTTCTGGGATTTTGATACAAATGGCATGGATTCCATATATAAGTTTTGGAAGGATTGACATCTTTATAAAATGTGACTTTTCAAATCCATAAATGTAATATTTGGCTTTATTTACTTAGATCTTTAATTTTCCTTAAAAATATGTCGCAATTTTCATTAGTTCTTTCCTTGGTTTTATACCTAGGTAATCAATTTTAATGTTTAAAATTTTTAATTTTATTTGATCTATTTTAAATTTTATTTTTAAGAGATTGTTGCTTGCCATAAAACATGATTAACTTTTATGTGAATCCTATATCCATCTATCTTGCTATATTAACTTTTTGGTTATAATAGATTAATTTGAATTTTATACATTAAAAATTATGTTATTAATTTTAGCAATTTTATTTCTTCTTTTCCGGTATGTATTTATAGTGCTATTTCTTTTCCTTGCCTATTGAATGAGTGGGTTGTATAATTCAACATTTAACTGACCCAGGGGTCAGGCACATTCAGGTCTTGTTTGCGATTTTAGAATAAAATGTTTAATAATTCAACATTTAGTTTAATCTTATAGATTTTTTAAAAATCAGGTAGGAATGTTTACTTCTAGCCATAGATTCTAAAATTTTTATTATGCTTTGGTTTCCAACTGGGAGCTTGGAGGACAAGCTTACCCTCGTGGAGCTTACCCCCACGAGGACATTTGGCACTATCTGGAGACATTTGCTGTTGTCATAATTTGGAGTGTGTGGTGCTCCTGGCCTCTAGTGGGTAGAAGCCAAAGGTGCCTGTAAACATCATACAATGCACAGAACAGCACCCGGAGCAAAACCTCACCTGGGAGCTTCAATGTTAAACTGCCCTCACAAACCTGGAGTCCATTCCACTTGGTCATGATATCTCATTTTTTTTAATGTTGTTATATTTCTTATCTAATACTTTGTTAAGTATTTTTGTGTCTGTATTTAAAACAGAGTTGGCTTTAAGCATTTCTTTTTCAAAATGGCCTTGAGGGTTTGGGGGATCATAAAATATCATGTCTTCCACTTTGTCTATACTCCAAAAAAATATACACAAAATTAATACTCTTCACTTTTTTAAAAAAGATTTTATTTATTCATGAGAGACAGGCAGAGGGAGAAGGCGGCTCCTCACAGGGAGCCTGATGTGGGACTTGATCCCAGACCCCAGCATCTGCCCTGAGTCAAAGGCAGACACTCAACTGCTGAGCCACCCAGGTATCTCTCACTTTTTTTTTTTAATGTCCTTTTTTTTTAATGTCACTGAGGAAATCATCTGGATCTGGGGTTTTCTTTGTAGGAAGATTCTAATGGATTCATCTGACTTCACTGACAGAACTATTTAGATTTCCTATTTCTTCTTTATTGACTATATAAATTATAGTCTTGAAGGAGTTTACCCATTTATAGAAATTACCAGATCCTTTTATAATCTTTTTGATGGTTATAGGATCTATAACCATGTGTTCTTTTTTATTCCTTTTCATTTACTTTTCTCTTTTTTTTTTTCTCTTGATTACACTACAAATTTTTCCCAAAGCATGATTGGCCTGGCAAGAACATAAGATGGTTAGATGCCAAAATCCATTTAAAAATTGGGGTGAACAAGTGTATGGGAGCCCAGCGATGGGGTTCAAGCGCCAGGCACAGCAGAGGCTAAACAGCAACTCTGGAGTCTTAGCACTTGGGACCCAGAAATCCCTTTCACCAGCTGGAATGACACCAACTTGAGCCTGGCCTGGCATGAGGAGGTGACGTGTGGTGGGCAGGCGCCTTGAGAGGCTGGCTCTGAGTTTGACACCTGCTTCACCTCAGTGCAGAGAAGAGCCATTTGGACTCTCGGGACAGTGCTGGTTGCCACTGACCAAATGTGGCTACCAATAGTGAGGACCTGGAGCCTCAAAGAGTGGCACTAGGGGGTCTGACTGGCCTCGATAAAGCAGAAACTGCTGCCAAGCATGGCAAGGCCCAGGTAAAGAGCTGGAGGTGCCCCTGTGATGTCTCACCACCTCCAAAGGAGCCTGAGCATCCCTTCTAGAACAACATAAGCAAGGATCTCAAGGATGCAGACCTCACTGAAGGTCAGCTACCCTCCTGTGAGAGCCTGCACGACATGATTGCCGGAGTTCTACCCTTTTGGAATGAAGATATCACCTCCCAGGTCAAGGAGGGGAAACGGGTACTGATTGCTGCCTATGGCAACCTACTTCAGGGCATCATCAGGCATCTGGAGGGTCTTTCTGGAGAAGCTGTCATGGTGCTGAACCTGCCGACTGGTATTCCCACAGCCCGTGAACTGGAGGAGAACGTGAAGGTGGTGAAGCCCACACAGTTCCGGGGGGATGAAGAGAGTGCGGAAGATGAAGAGCCACGGAAGCTGTGGCTGCCCAGGGCAAGGCCAGCAAGGGAAGACAAGCGGGTAGACTGTTTCCCAAGGACACCCTCCCTGCCCATCCCATTCCTCTGAACTTCCTCCCTGCACATGTCACACTGACCACATCTGTGGGCATCTTAAGTTTTAGTGGCAGATGAGAACCTATGGCTCCTAATTCCATCAGGCATTTTGTCTCTTGCACCCCTTCCCTTCATATAATCTCATCAGAATAGCACTTCTGGGACACGGGACCTCAGTCCAAGCTGAGGCATGACACATGAGAAGCAAGAGAGCCTCTTTGAGTTCCCAGGACCCTGTTCTGTCCTATTCGCAAGTCAAGGTGACTGTCTGGGAGCTCTGGTCATTCCAGAGGAAGCTGAATGTAACCTGCATGGTGATAAAAATAATCATTTCCCCTCAGACCCTGGAAGAGGTGGCTCCAGAAGACTGGGATCAATCTGAACGCTTATATGTTGCATTTACTTTCACAAATATATATATATATATATATATATATATATATATATATATAATAACATAAAAACCCTTCTGGGGTCTCTAGAGGCAATTGAAATATTCCCACATTCGAGACCTAGGTGTTCATCCTTCCTTGTTTTTTAGAACCCCTCCCCTGCCTACTGTTCTATGGTAATGAAATGCCTCTCGATCACATTCAAGTGTGTCTTTCACTGTATCTGTTTCTGATTATGTTCTAGTTGCTTGACCCTGTCACTCGGGCTCAGTGCTCATTTTAAGCATAACTGTATGAAATCTTTTTTCCAGATCAGCATACTAAGGCAATGATGTGAAAAAAAAAAAAAAGAGAGAGAGATTGCATTGTAAGTTGTTATGGGTTGAATGGTGCTCTCTTTCCCGAAAAAAACATATGGAAATCCTAAGCTCCAGTACCTTAGAATGTTACCTTATTTGGACATAAAGTCTTTACAGAACTAATGCAGTTGGAATGAGGTCATTAGGGTGGGTCCTAGTTTGATAAGACTGTTGTCCTTATTTAAAAAAAAAAAAAAGATTATTTTGAAGGACACACGTACACACAGAGACCACCACGTGAAGGTACATGCAGAATTGGGGTGGTGTCTCTACATGTCAAGAACCACCGAGATAGACAGCAAAGTTCCAGAAATGAAGAGCAGGACACAGAGCAGGTTCCCTCTCCCAGCCTCAGAAGGAGCCCATAGACACTTTGACCTTGGACTCCAGCCTCTAGAATGAGGACTATATATTTCTGGGGTTCTGGCCACAGAGTCTGTGGTACTCTACTGTGGCAGTTTTAACAAATTAACACCCAAGTGTGCAGTGAAGCCAGCAACAGCTAAGGGATACCAGCCAGTTCTAGTGGCCTGGTGCTCTGGCTTCAGAAAGGCAAGTCATGATGCAGGACACGTTAGCACAGGACTGAACCCCACATCGGAGTCTCCACATGAACACGTGTCCCCAGAGGGGACAGCTTCACTGAAAGCCTGAACTGTAAAGTAAGGTGTCCAAAGGCAAGGAAACTGAGGGTCCCCTTGTGTGTCTGGGTGCAGCCAAAAAGGGACATGATAAGTATAACCATATGGGAACTCAACGTTGGAATTTCAATATCTGCGTGGCTCAAATCCTGGCTGAGAATTTGGTTTCAGATTCCACAACTTCATGGAACCCCCTGAGCTCCTTGGGCCAAAACGAATGCAAGTGATTCCTGCAAGACCTTACTTTACGCTCACATCCCTGGTACCTCCACAAACGTATTCCAGTTGCCTGTGAGCTCCCAGCGACAACAATCACATACCCAAAAATAAATCAGAGGGAAAGGCTATCTTTTGGAGCATCAGAAGAAAAGGAAAGAAAAGAAAAGGAGGGAGAGTCAAAGAAGTTCACGAGGATTTGGACCTTTAGAAAAATAAAATTAAATATATTTAATCTGCTAGAAAATAAAAAAAAATCACAAACTTATGACTAAGCAATATAATACTGGAGAGGTTTGAGATCAACAATCGCTTCAGAAATGGAAGCTAGCCACGGCCAACATACATAGGTAGCATTGAGGCTAAATATGCTCCTGGAAGATGGGCAAGCGGGAGTGCCGATGTGAGGGATTTAGCAGGACCTCTTCACCAGAGAAGACGGACTCCAAGATTCCAGGGTGAGGACCCCAAGCAGTAAAATGCTAGGATGGATGTAAAAGAAAACTCCCATGATAAACAGTTTCTCGGAAATCAGAAGGCAGCCAAATCCACCCAGAACCAACAGGTGCACCGAGAGCCCAGGGCATCTGTCCCCACTGGGCACGTGTTCATGAGGAGACTCCTACATGGGGTTCAGTCCTGTGCTCACGTGTCCCGTATCATGACTCACCCTTCTGAAGCCAGAGCACCAGGCTACTAGAACTGGCTGGTATCCCTTAGGTGTCACTGCCTCACTGCACACTTGGGTATGAATTTGTTAAAGCTGCCACAGCAGAGTACCGGAACCCCAGAAATATATAGTCCCCATTCTAGAGGCTGGAGTCCAAGGTCAAAGTGTCTATGGACTACTTCTGAGGCTGGGAGAAGGAACCTGCTCTGTGTCCCCTCCTTGTTTCTGGGACTTTGCTGTCTATCTCAGTGGTTCTTGACATGTAGAGACACCACCCCAATTCTGCATGTACCTTCACATGGTGGTCTCTTTGTGTGTACATGTGTCCTTCAAAATGTTTTTTTTTTTAATAAGGACAACAGTCTTATCAAACTAGGACCCACCCTAATGACCTCATTCCAACTGCATTAGTTCTGTAAGACTTTATGTCCAAATAAGGTAACATTCTAAGGTACTGGAGCTTAGGATTTCCATAAGGTTTTTCAACCTACAACTTACAATGAACACAATCCTGGCCCCCAGGCAGGCCACACCGTCACTCCCACCTCTGTTTTCCTGATTTGCTAGCTCTCCCTCTCCCGTGCACATCTTTGCTGTGATGTTATAAAGCAAACGTCATTCTGCTTCTCCCACGAACACCTGTGCACATGTCTATCAGGGACCACCTCTCAGAACACAACCCCAACATCATTAGGCCACTGTCTAATGCAGTGAACATGCTTCGATGATGTTGGCTTGCCCCCAGGGATTCAAATCCCGCAGCTCAGTCCAAAGCGATGTGTGCTACGATGATCCCAACAGTTCTGGACACATATTCTGGCCTAAACCACCACTGCCACCTCTGTGTGTCTTTTGTAATGCTCATCACTTGTCGAAGTGGACAGGGCTATTTCCCCCATAAGGTCCCCTACTCTCTGAATCTGACTGATTGTACCTTCAGGTGCCGCTGACCACGTTCTCTCCTGTCCTGGATTTCTGCAGACTGTCCATAGGGTTGGAGGAGACTCATAGCAGAGTCGGGTTTATCTCTTTGGGGGGCTGTGCCCTCCCTGCTCCATCACTTAGACAAGGGCTCAATGTCACATGGTCCTAACTTAAGTTGGAGACAAATGAATGGTTCAGGGGTCACTTGTCCCTTTCAATTCACCTGATTCCTTTCAGCTTGTTGATGACTGTAGGTCCATCTTCTCCTTGGGCTCAGGACATGGCTGTTTTCTGACTCTACCTTTGCATCTTCATCTGAGATCCTGTCATCAATTATTCGGGTCCCTGAGATGCAGCTCACTGAGGAAGGGGTTCCTTTCTGAAATCCAGGATATTGGCTCGTGCTCAAGCAGCCTGTGATGAGGAAGGGGGCGCTGGGACTAGTGGGCCCCCTGAGGTCGGTGAAGATAGCCTTCTGCAAGGACTGGTGCACTTGACCCTCCAGATGTGGGGCTGGACAGCTACTCACAGGGGCTCTGGGTGGCCTGTCTGGGTGTCCCCCAGTTGGGGGCTGCCACTCCTGATGGGACTAAGGATCCCAAGTGTTTCTTTTGAAAGAGGGAACCCCAGGACCTGGGTCTTAGTTGTGAGGATTTACCCCCTCCCTTTCTACAGGTTGGATGGCTGGTGACCTCAGGGAGGCCCCAGGGACTTACCAGATGCAGATGGTGGACTTGACCCCATACAGTCCCCCAGGCTGGAGGAAGCCCTTCTTGGTGTCCTCAGACCTGCCACCAGACCTCTCAGGGGTGAACCCCTGTAGTCTCATGTGGCTCAGTGGGGCAGTGGTGACAGCCCCTGGGTGAGCAGAAGCCTCAGGCATCAGTGGGACCACCGAGTCAGGATCCCAGAGTCCAGCAACCCCAGCACTTCTCCAGCCCAGCAGAAGTCCTGGAGTGGGGCAGGAGAGGTGGCAGCATCCCTCTGTCTCGCATCCTCCAGGTGGCTCCTTGGTGGCAATCCAGGTCATCCCTCCCATGGGCATTGGGTGGCACAAGCAGAGGGACATGGACAGCCAGCTATCCCGTGGGGGTCCCTGGAGCAGCCACGCCTGCCCAGCCGGGCCTTGGCTCTAGCACATCCAGCCTAACTCCCTGTCCTGTGGGTGGGTGAGCTCCACCTTACTGATTTTGGTGTGTTGGGGGGTGGGGGTGGGTAGGACACAGGGACCAGTGCCCTGGGGTTTCAGAGGGAGGGGATGGCTGCTGATTGCAGGGAGGGGCATGACTCTTTCCCACCCACCCAACCTTTCCCAGAGTTCTCCCGCTGGAGGCAAACTTGCCACCTGGTGGCTTGGCCCTCTGCTAAGCAGGTGGCGCCATTGAGGAGGCCCAGGGTACAGGGAGAGGAGCAGAGTGGTGGATGAGGCCCCACACCTGGGAAAGGCTGTGCCCCCGCAAGTAAGTCCGGACCTTAAGGAGCCTCTGTTGTCAGCCTGGGGGTCTGAAGGACCTGGAAGAGGAACACTTGGGATGGGCTCCATCCACAAGACAGCTGGCCTTCTCCAGCGGTGCCCCCCTAGGGAGGGTACTGGGCTGCCTGCACCTCCCTCTCCACCCCCAGGTCCGGTCTCAGGTGTTCAGGTGGCCCTGCCAGCATGTGCAGGGGACAGGGAGGGCCCAGTGGGCACGCTCTTGGTAAGTGGGGATCAGAGCACCTGTCATCTCCCAGCTCTACAGCACAAGTGTCACCTTCGCACATCTCTGGAGGTCACTGCTGAGTGACCAGAGGCCCAGGACAGCAGCACCTCCCTCCACCCCTTTGGGAAGTGGGGGCCTCACCCCCAGCTGCTCTAACCTGCACTCACAGTCCCCAGGTGCTGGGCAGTGCCTGACCTCAGAGCTTCCCCCCCCAACCCACCCCATGATCTGCATTTCAGCTTCAGGCAGTAGAGAGGGAAGAGCTCTAGGGACTGGGGACCCATCTGAACCTGATATCCTGGGGCAAAAGAAGGGCCCTTCCCCCAGCTGGGGGCTAAGGCCTGGGCATGGCAGGTGGCATCATTGCAAAGGCCCTGGGGCAGTGAGTGGATAAATACCAGACCAAGAGAAACGGAAGTGGGAAAGGAAGTTGAACAAAACTCTTTGAAGAGAAGTTTCAAGAGTTTTGAAGCCTCAGGTGAAGGGGTGGGTCCCGGAGCTCCCAATGACCTGACCCGGACTTGGGGGCAGCCCTGCAGCAGGGCTCTCAGGAGTGTTCCAGCCCCTGTCTCCCCTCATCCTCTTGTGGGAAGAGGGGATGAAGGAGATGAGGGGGTGGAGGTGTCTGTGGGGCCCAGGATGCCGACTCAAAGCAGTCACCGCTTGTCCATGAAAGTGAAGGGCCCTGCGGGGCCGAGGCAATATCAGGAAGGCTGCGCCTGGGGATATCTACTCACCCTGGGGGAGGGTGTGAGCACTAGAAATAGTGAGAGAAGGAAGGGGGGAGGGGGAGGGAGGGAAGGTGGAAGCTCCTGTCCCCAGCAGGGCCACTGCAGAGACGGTCACTCTGAGACCACAATGAAATGAGACAGAAGGAGGCACCTTCCTAAGTCTCCTAAGCACAGACAAACCAAGGTCGCTGGGCTACCCACAAAGTAGCCAACACCCTCCCCCGGGCTGGGATGAGCAACTGACCTCCTCTCAGAAGAGACAGAGATGCTCAACGCTGAGCAGACTGCTTTCTGGGAGCATCGATCTAGTGGGCAGCCCCGAACCACAGACCCTCCCCAACCTCCCAGCCCAAGCCCAATCCTACAGCAGGTTCTATCTGGAGCACTGAGATGCTCCACGGGGGACCCTCCGACTTGTCCCACCACTAGTGGATCCTGGGGGTATCTGGCATTGACCAGCTTTGGCAATGAGGAGCCCAAGGCTGGGGGATGCCAAGGACTGTCCCTGTGGTGTGAGTGGCCTGGGGTGCAGGAGACGGGGAAGGGGAGACTGTGGGGGGGGAGGGGGGGGAAGTGCTGCCCTTCTTCCCCTTCCCCTTGAGTGCCCTGGGGCAGTGAATGAGAGCTCAGGTCTCAATCCAGTAACAAACTAAAAGCACTTCAGGTAAAAGTAACATGATTCAGCAGAAACAGAAACACTGTTTCAGCCGCAGGCCCCTACAGCCTCTTGGTGCCTGGGCCTTGGGGGAGTGGGGGGGTCTGCAGGTCCACTGTCCCTTCACACCAGACCCCACAGAGGCTGTTGCAGGGACGGGGCGGGGGGGGGGGGGACCGCTCACCCCACACCCCACCCCCACCCCCCGCATTGCCCCCGTAGCTCTCTCTGCCCACTCACTTCCTCACTCCCTTCTGTGACTCTCCTGGGGTCCCTCTGTTTGGGCTCTATCAACAACCCGAAAAGTGGAAATAATGCTCAGCTCACGTATTTCTACAAAGACCAAGTCTTATTCTTACTTCAGAACCACTGACAGCCGCTCGGCCTTTTGAGACTGCCATGCCAGGGCTGTCACCAGCGTCCCGGGCTGGAACTCAGCCCAGCTGCCCTCCTGCGGCCCGGAACCTCCACCACCATCTCCTGGCCTGCAGCGCCCCCTGCTGGCCCCTCGTTGCCAGCGGTCCTCCATCCTACACCCGATGGGGCTCCCCACCTGCACCCCAGAAGCAAAGGTGGGGCACTGACACTCCTGTGTACAGCAGGCCAAGGTCATGCGATCAAATATTAATCGAATATTGCTACGGAGACGCATGGACAGTGGGCATCGCAGGGGGGTGTGACCCATAGATCAGCATCTCCGATGGCTCTGATGCCTGGGCCATGCTCATGGGGGCATCAGGACTCTGGGTCAGTCCTAGAGAAAGAAGTCCCCTAGGGCCAGCACTGTGGACTTTGAGGAGTCCTTCTGGGGGTGTGGCCTCTGGAACCGCCATCAACCTTGTAAGCACCCAGTTTCCACATTAAACCCCTCCAGGCTCCCGATGCCGCCTTTTCCTGGAGCTGCTGAAACACAGTGCTGCCAGGGGTGTAGACCACATGCTCATGGGGCAGTCTGGAGGCCAGGAGCAGGCGATGAGGTGCTGCAGGGCTGATTCTCTGAGGCTACGAGGGAGGGTCTGTCCCTGCGGCCCAACAGCCTCTGATGACACCAGCCTCACCCCACCTCTGTTCCGTCCTCACAGCATGCTCCCTGCCTCCACATCTGTGTGGGTTTCTCCTCGTACAGAGGATCCGGTCACAGCGGATCAGGGCCCACCCCACTCTGCTACAATCTTACTTCCGAATCAGGTCACATTCTGAGGTCATGGGGCTCAGGACGCCAACATGTACTTGACCCTCAGAGCCTAACACCATGAGGGCAGAAGGCAGAAAACCGTAAATGTCAGCTTAGTGTACAAAAGAGGTCAGAGGAGAAAGGCCTGGAACAGGCCCCTGGGATGGAGCCACAGAAATGATGCGATGGGGAGTTACAGAAAGGAAGGACAAGACTGAGCTTTGTGCTTGTCAACTGTTTATTTGGAAGACGGGGGATTAGGTTTTGATATACAAGGAGCCAGAGGGTCCTTGCAGCTCCTGAAAGGAGGGGCAGCTCTCACGGTCCCAGGGGTCCAGGCTGCCTCATGGGTCTCTGGGGGCCAGTTGGGGTCTTCAGTCAGGTGAGGGGCAGAGAGGGAAGGTCCAGGAGAAGAGGTAGGCGATGAACCAGGAGGTGGTCCCAGGGTTCCACCCATCTCGATAATATGTCACCTAAACTGCGGTGTGCAGATGAGGAAGTCAGGGGGTGAAGTCGTGGGGAGGTGAAGTCAAACAGCCCCAGGGCAGTGGGCTGGGCAGCCTGGGCCCCTGCATCAGCACAGGCCACTGGAGGTTGGTGGCCAGAGCCTCAGATCTTGCGCTGACAGCAAATGGGGACACAGCAGCTAGCCTCAGGGCAGCAGGGCTTACAGCAGCTGGACTGGGAGCAGCAGGGTTTGCAGCAGCTGGACTGGGAGCAGCAGGGTTTGCAGCAGCTGGACTGGGAGCAGCAGGGTTTGCAGCAGCTGGACTCACAGCAGCAGGGCTTACAGCAGCTGGACTGGGAGCAGCAGGGTTTGCAGCAGCTGGACTGGGAACAGCAGGGTTTGCAGCAGCTGGAGTCACAGCAGCAGGGTTTACAGCAGCAGGACTGGGAACAGCAGGGTTTGCAGCAGCAGGACTCACAGCAGCAGGGTTTGCAGCAGCAGGACTGGGAGCAGCAGGGTTTGCAGCAGCTGGACTGGCAGCAGGATGAACCACAGCCCCCCTTGGAGCCCCCGCAGGACCCACAGCTGGAGCAGGGACAGGCCGGCACACAGCAGCACATGGGCTTGCAGCAGCAGGACTGGGAGCCCCCACAGGACCCACAGCCTCCCTTAGAGCCCCCACAGGACCCACAGCCTCCCTTAGATCCCCCACAGGACCCACAGCCCCCCTTGGAGCCCCCACAGGACCCACAGCCCCCCTTGGAGCCCCCGCAGGACCCACAACCCCCCTTGGAGCCCCCGCAGGACCCACAACCTCCCTTGGAGCCCCCACAGCTAGAGCAGGGACAGGCCGGCACACAGCAGCACACGGGCTTGCAGCAGCAGACAGGCACACAGCAGCTGGAGCCACAGCCCCCAGAGCAGCCACAGCAGGTCATGGTTCTGGTGGGTGGAGGGTGGAGCAGGTCAGAGGAGCAGGTGCAGAGGGGAGGTGTTCAGGTGTGGAGCCTCCTGGACCGGGGGCCCTTATATACCTGCCTGGGGTGTCTCTGAGCACCTGCTGACTTCACTGTGGCTGTTTACACTACTTCCTGGGATGTGCTTATTTGTTTGCTGGACTTCAGGTTCTCATTGGCCACCTCCCCATCGCATCTGGACTCTGCAATTATCCTGATCACCTGCCTTCTCTGCTTTCCCCAGGTGACCCTTAGAGGATGGCTTCTTAGAAGATCACCTTCCCCGAACAAAAACACCTTCCACTGAATCGGCCAGTCTCTCAAATACAATTAATAGCACTTATTGTTTTACATCACTTCCAACTCTTAAAATACAAGATGGTGGTGCAAAAAGAGAAACTCAAAATATAAGGAAAGATGTTAAAATAACCAGTAATCCCATCACATAATGGTAACCTTTTGATTAACTTCTCCCTATCTTACCCGTTCCCCAGATAGCTCTATTTCCTTTTAAATTATAATCTATGTGTAACTATGGTTTTCAGTTATTTTTGCCGAACTTTTATCGATGTCACAAAAGAGGCTCAATTGAAGAGAAGACTTTATAGCCTTATCCCATCTTAACATACCGATGAGCCGTGCAGCCCGGGTGGCTCAGCGGTTTGGTGCCGCCTTCGGCCCAGGGTGTGATCCTGGAGACCCTGGATCCAGTCCTATGTCGGGCTCCTGCATGGAGCCTGATTCTCCCTCTGTCTCTCGGTCTCTCATTAATAAATAAATAAAATCTTAAAAAAAATTTCTTTTTAATTTAAAAACTAAAAAAAATAAAAATAAAAATAAATACCAGTGAGCCCTGGCTAATTTTGCCTTTTGGCTTCTTCAGGACATCAGAGTACTCACAATTTCATTGATTACTTTCATTTCTTTTTAGTGAGGGTGATTTTTTAAATCATTTTACTGTAAATTACATTTTGTTTGAATTTGCTATTGCTTTAAGAAGTTATTTATATCTCAAGGAAAGGAATTTCTAGCCCTCAAACAATGTACTTTGTTTTCCACAGGTGTTTATGTGGGAGTTCAGGTTAGGATGTATTTATTTATTTAAGATTTATTTATTTATTTTATAGAGAGAGACAGAGTGTGAGAGTGGGGCGGGGCGGGGGACAGAAGGAGAGGGAGAGGGGGAGGGAGCTCTATCTCAGGATCCTGAGATCATGACCTGAGCCAAAACCAAGAGTCAGAGGCTTAGCCGACTGAGCCACCCAGGCGCCCCTAGGAAATGTTTAAATAAACAGCAGCTCTATCTGTGAGGCCAGGACACCCTCTCAGCACAGCCTTCCAGTGGGGGCTGGGTCTGAAGCTGGGGCTTTCCACCGATAAAGCTTACACTGCCCACCAGGTGCAGTGAGCGCCAGGTGGGGACATCCCAGGACCCCAGAGTGACAGCAGAGCCCAGGGGTTCTAACCGAGAGCTCTCTCCCCAGCGCCCCTGCTGCCTGGCGGCTGGGGGGGGCACAGAATATGGGCCCCATCCTCCTCCAACCCAGGCCACAGAAAACAAGAAACTTTCCCTTTTGTTTCCACGGAAGCGGAGGGTCCAGGTAGACAGGACTGCCCCAACTTGAGGACGGTAGAGGGATGTCCTGGTAATGTTGCCAACGGCCACAGAGAGAAGAGGGGGGGAGTAAACAAAAGATGAATCAGTCTCAACACAATCTAGGAAACCGCAGTGCATTTCCTACAAATGGTTGAGCTGTGTAGCAAATTAAAATATGCGTAATAATTTTAATAGGGCTCACAAGGGACATGTAAAACTATAGAATACATTTTAAAAGTAAGAGTGGATCATTTGGAGTGAATACCAATTGCTGGGTCGTAGGGTGGCTCTATTTTTAACTTTTTGAGGACCCTCCATACAGTTTTGCGCAGTGGCTGCACCAGCTTGCATTCCCACCAGCAGAGTCAGGGGGTTCCCCTTTCTCCGCATCGCCAGCATCTGTTGTTTCCTGACTTGTTCATTTTAGCCATTCTGACTGCTGTGAAGTGGGATCTCACTGTGGTTTTGATTTGTATTTCCCTGATGCCGAGTGATGTGGAGCATTTTTTCACGTGTCTGTTGGCCATGTGTAGGTCTTCTTTGGAGAAATGTGTGTTCATGTCTTCTCATTTCTGAACTGTATTTTTTGTGTTTTGGGTGTTAAGATTGATAAGTTCTTTATAGAGCCTTTTATCTGATAAGACGTTTGCAGATACCTTCTCCCATTCTGTAGGCTGCCTTTTAGTTTTGTTGTCTGTTTCCTTTGCTGTGCAAAAGCTTTTTATCTTGATGACGTCCCAATAGTTCATTTTTGCTTTTGTTTCTCTTGCCTTGGGAGACATGTTGACGTGGATGGAACTGGAGGGTATTATGCTGAGCAAAATAAGTCAATCAGAGAAAGACAAAGACTGCATGATTTCACTCATGTGGAATTTAAGAAACAAAACAGAGGAGCATAGGGGAAGGGAGGGAAACATAAAATAAGACAAATCAGAGAGGGAGACAAACCATAAAAAGACTCTTAACCACAGGAAACAAACAGGGAATGGAGGGGAGCTGGGTAGGGGAACAAGGTAACTGGGTGACTGGTATGAAGGAGGCACGTGATGGGATGAGCATTAGGTGTCCTGTGCATCTAATGAATGTCTGAATTCTACCTCTGAAACTATTAATACACTATATTTTAAGTACATGGAATTTTAATTAAAAATTTTAAATAAATAAAATTTAAAAAAAAATAAGGCAGAGCAGAGGCCTGTGGCTGAGCACCAGAGAGCATCGCAGAAGGGATAAATGAAGCAGAGAGCCCGCAGCAGCCCAGGGGTGGCCAGAAACGGAAGAGCAAGCACAAAAGGAAGGTGTGGGAAGTTCCCAGTGTGGGTGGAAACACAGGGAGAGGGGCTGACGGACACGGGGGGGCTGGGTGACCTAGCCCCCTGAAAAGTGGTGAAGACCTCGGTCAGTGGAGCTGAACTAGGCTAAAAATACAGGAAACCCTCCATGGCCCGAGGAAGATCTGAAAGTTTAATCTGAAAGAGTGACGTGTTGGGGCGCCTGAGTGACTCGGTCGATTGAGCGTCAGACTCTCGATTTCGTCTCGGGTCATGATCTCAGGGTCGTGAGATCGAGCCCCTCGGGGGCTCCATGCTCAGCAGGGAGTGTGCTTGGGATTCTCTCTGCATCCCCCTCCCCACTCTCTCTCTCTAAGGTAAATAAATAAATCTTTGGGGGGGAAAAAAGGAGTGACATGTTCTGGGGGAAAAAAAAATGGACACAGAATGCTCCAGAGTAAGACATATGATTATTAAGTTACAGAATTCCAAAGATTAACCCTCCACCCAAAATGTTGTCCCAACAGCGAATTCCCAGCCCTCTGTGGCATGTGGTGGGGCGGGTGCCGACGTCTGGCTGCTTCCAGATGTCCTGCCATAACATCCCAAGCCCAAACATATTGGAGCAATATCTCCAAACGCCTGATAAAAAGGAAGCATGACCCTAGGATGGTGTGTGTATCTCTACAAAACATCATGTAAGCAAAAGAGAACAGGCAGGCAGTCCCAAACATGTCTGAGCCCATGGCACCCCCGGGCGCCTTGATCAAACGGTACTGGAAACCATCCCCCTGGGATCGGCTCCAGGGAATGAAGGGCGGCACGGATAAGCACTGGGGGTGAGCGCCGAGTCCCACAAGATGAGGATTAACGTGGAGCAATTATACAAGTCACGGCCGCCACAGAGAACTTAACTGTAATCCTCGAGTGTAGAATTATGAACTACAGGATCTTCCTCCCCTGCTCTGATTCTTCTTCTATCTTCCAAGTGAGCAAGGGGATTAGAGTCATCTGGGATCACAAGTTCCTTTGAAAACTGTTTCTCGTTTAACTTTCCGGTTGTTTGCTACCATCCTGCCCCTCTGACGAGGTGGGGCTAAAGCCCCTCTTGGTTTTCCCACATCCCCTCCATCCCCTAAAAAAAAAGACCCCTCTCATGCACCTCAAATATATCGATGCATGTGGGCACATCCTGAAAAAAATATATGGTGTAGTTTTTACATTCTTATTTTTCAACTGACGTGGATGCTGGCGACAGATCTACGTCAGTGCCTTCTCTTGCTGAGTATTGCATTTTTTAAATTAAGCCACATTTCTTTACCATAAATCCAACACGTGTTTTCTCTGATATGCGGTTTGCCAGCATCAGCACATGCCTCATTCTGCTTATTCTCTCGGTTTTGGACACCATCAGGGCTCCCAACTGGCCTACCCATGACATGGCCACTGTAAGCGTCGTCCTACGTGGCGACCTGGCCATGTCCTAAGTGTGCGGGCTGAGGGGGCACCTGGGTCTAGTCCCCTGGAAAGGAAATCAGTGCCAGGCCCCATGTCAGAGGTCTGCTGGCGGGGTTAACGGCGGCGGCACCATATAGCAAGCCCTGAGAGCGTCTCCTGACACACAGGAGAGGCCGCGTGTGTGACCTACAACTATCATCACCCAGTCGGGATGCTCTCTATCGGGGGCCAGGTGCCGGCCATGCCCTGTCCCTTGGCCTGCCCACCTCTGCCCTGCCTTGCCATTTCGCGGAGGCAGTGAGCGGACTCTCCCTTCCTCGCGATCCGTGAGACCTGCTTCTTCCACATAATTCAAGAAATAGCAATGATTTTCCTGTAACATCCTGAGATTGTTGGAATTGTAGAGGCTTCCCAGATCACTTCGGAGAGAACGAGATTCTCCTTTCCATTGCTATGTCGTTGTCATGGAAGGGTTTACACGGAGAAGGGCAGGTCTGGATCAGGAGCACTCCCGGGTGGCTGGCACTTTTGTCATTCCTGTGCCCATCCCCTCACTTCCTACCTCCTGAGGAAGAATACTCTTGCCCTGTGAGTGCTGGGCAGGAGTTCTGTAGCCTAGCTCAGCCCTCTTATTCTAATTTTCTCTCTGTCCATTCTGGTTGCTGTTAGAGACGGCCACATCATCTGCCAATCACCGGTTTGTCTTTTTCCCATAGTCTTGATGGGCCATATCTTCATCTTACATATAAATTTAGAAGGAACCTATCTGAACTTCCTTCACTAAGTGTCGCATTTGGTGTGGGGTTTGGACAGGCAGGTTTTATCAAATTGTTAAAGAAGATCCTTCTGTCTCTCCATTTTCAGCAGAAAAGTCATAAGTTGTTCATTGGCCCTTTTGTTACACCTGCTGAGATGATCGCGTAAATTCTTTTCTCCTCTGAGCCCCGTAGCAAAGAGTTATGAGGATATATTTTCTGATGGTGAGCCACCCTAGTCTTCCTAGAATAAACCCTCCTTGACTATGACTGGCTATTTTCAATAATCTACCTGATTGTTCTAATATTGGATTTAGAAATTGTGTGGATCTACAAATTTTCTATTGTTTTACAGTGCTTGCCTGATTTTTGAAATGAAAGTTATAATAGCTTCATGAGAGATCCTGCTCAGCTTCCCTTCCATTTGTTTAAAGATTTTATTTATTTATTCATGAGAGAGAGACAGAGGCACAGACACAGGCAGAGGGAGAAGCAGGCTCCATGCAGGGAGCCCAACGTGGGACTCGATCCTGGGTCTCCAGGATCACGCCCTGGGCTGAAGGTGGCGCCAAACCGCTGAGCCACCCGGGCATCCCTTCCCTTCTATTTTATTCCCAACATTCGAAGAGGGGTGGAAGGTCTATTAGAACTCGTCCATAAAGCTGTCTGGGTCTGGGGTCTATGGGGCTTAAATTTCTGGTAATAATTTCACTGTCTTTGATGGTTACCAATCTGTTCAAGTTTTCAATATCCTTTCATGTGAAGTTTGCCATGTGATGGGTTTTCTTTTTTTTTTTTTTCAGAAATGTACCCATTTCTTTTAGATTTCAACTTACCAGCAAATTTGCTCCCCAAATTCCTTTTTGTAAAATCTGTTACTTGTGGATTATTTAATCTTGCCCAGTTATATTTCATCTGCATTTTACTTCCTCTTCTGTGGCTCAGTTTTATGGATATTTGTCTTATTAATTTTTTCAGAGATGCAGAGTTGACTGTTACTTATCTGTCATATTTGTTCTACTTTTTTCTTATTTTGGTTCCATTTTGTGCTTTTTCTAGCACCTCTATTTGTTTTTTTTTAATTTTTTTTTAATTTTATTTATTTATGATAGGCACACAGTGAGAGAGAGAGAAGCAGAGACACAGGCAGAGGGAGAAGCAGGCTCCATGCACCGGGAGCCCGACGTGGGATTCGATCCCGGGTCTCCAGGATCGCGCCCTGGGCCAAAGGCAGGCGCCAAACCGCTGCGCCACCCAGGGATCCCTAGCACCTCTATTTGAATGCTTGCCCTGTTTTCATTCTTTTCTTTCAAGCTCTACATTTTCCTGGGTGGCCCTGGCTCTGGATCTCCTCTGACCTTCTCAGCAAGGCATTGGCTGGGGCTGCATCATCTGAAGGTTTGAGTGGGGTTGAAGGAGCCATTTCCAAGATGGCAAAAAAAAACCAAAAAAATAAAAACAAAAAAACAAAAAACAAAAAACACTGCTGTTGGCCTCAGTTCTTCATCATATGGGACTCTCTGTAGGCTGTGACATGGCATCTGACTCCCCCCACCAGCAAGGGTAGTGACGAGAGAGAGACTACATGCCTTTTATGACCTCTCCTCCAAATCACACACCATCAGTTCATTCCAAGTGAATCACTATGTTGGTATTTTCATCTGCAGCCCTGCCCTAGGGCTTCAGACTACCTTTCCTTGCTCTGCTAAGTCACTTAGCACTTCACCAACTGACACAATATTGCCCCAGCACCTTTGCTTTCCTCTTATTGTGAGAGAGGCACAAAAACTCATGTGATCAATCTGCAAGCTTCATGGGAAGCCCACAGTAATTATCTGGGGGAAATGCCTCCTCTCCCTTGGAGCCTCCTCTCCCTTGGAGCCTCTCCTCCTTCTCCTCTGCTTTGCATGTAAAACACTCTGATTTATCTTAAATCCTTTTTTTTTTTTATTTATCTTAAATCCTATGTTACAAATCAATGGGTGTCTAATCTGGAGCTACAGACCACGGATGGGCATCAGGACCTTATGAATTCTTGCAAATTTTATGCAAAATTCTATGTTTATAAATGCACATATATATAGACTTGTCTAAGGAGTTTCTCACTTGAATTTCTTTTTTTTTTAAATTTTTATTTATTTATGATAGTCACAGAGAGAGAGAGGCGCAGAGACACAGGCAGAGAGAGAAGCAGGTTCCATGCACCGGGAGCCCGATGTGGGATTTGATCCCAGGTCTCCAGGATCACGCCCTGGGCCAAAGCAGGCGCCAAACCGTTGCGCCACACAGGGATCCCTCTCACTTGAATTTCAAAGAGGGGTATATGAATCATAAGCATGGGCCTACAAGTATGGTCTCCAACATGGATCACGGAAAAGCATATTAAAACATATTTGTGTTTCAGCCTCAAAAATGTGAAAAAAATTAGCAAATATGCAATATGTGACCAGATAGATTGTATGCATACTACAGAAATACACCTATTTCAGGGATGCATGCTATTTAATAAAACTGTTTATTGAGAAGTTTCTCATCCCAAAGGGCAGAGTCCACTGCTGTGTTTATGGTTCAGCTGGAACATTTTAGGAGCCTCCCCTAAAAAATTTGCCCAACTGAGTGAAGATACCCCAGGATCCTAGAAGCCTAGAAGGGGAATCCCAGCTCATTACCTGAGTCCTGTCCTGATCGGGAACCCTATTCTAATCCTGGACTGTCCTGACCCTGAGTCCTATCATGATCCTAAGTCCTATTCTAATCCTGAGTCCTATCCTGATCCTGAATCCTGTCCTGACCTTGAGTCCTGTTCTTCCCAGAGGTGACAGGCACGATGGGACTGACTGGTCCAGAGTATTTCCCTGGACTCCATCCCACCTTGCCTTCTAGGACACTTTCTGGGCTTTCACAGCCAGGGCAGCATCAGGAATCACATTAGGAATGTGATGAGGCAGTGCAGTGGGTTGAACAGTGTCTTCCTGGAACTGCAGAATACAACCTTATTTGGAAATCAGGTCTTCGCAGGTGGAGTCAAGTTGAGGTAGGTCCCAATTCAATGGCTGGTGTCCTTGTAAGAGAAAAGAGGAGGAGAGGTGAGGTGCAGACACACAAGGAGAAAGGCCACATGAAGTCAGAGTTGGGCACCAGCTGGAGGCCGGGAGCATCAAGAATGCTGGCGGTCCCAGGAGCTGGAGGAGGCAAGAGGGATCCTCCCCCAGAGCCGTCAGGGAGGGCACGGCCCTGCTGACTCCACCGTGGACTTCCAGCAGAACGGGGGGACAATCAACGTCTACTGCCTTTGTGGCCATCTGTTCTGGGAGCCACAGAAAACTAACACAGGTAGCAAAGATGAACACGGCTTCAAAGCCAAGGACCCTGCTCCCATCGCCTTCAACAGACACAGAAGCTTTCTTGTTTTCAGGGAACACGTGAGAGGAAATCATGGGCTATAGAAGCACAGAACTGTGAGAGCGCTGAGGTTATTGTAAGATTGAAGACAAACAAGCAGATGTGATTTCCCTGGGGAAGTGGCACAAACAGGAACCAGGAAATGACCGTGTGCCCAGCATCTCACCTGACCCTGGGCAGATATATAAGGGCCCCCGGCCCAGGAGGCTCCACACCTGAACACCTCCCCTCTGTACCTGCTTCTCTGACCTGCTCCACCCTCCACCCACCAGAACCATGACCTGCTGTGGCTGCTCTGGGGGCTGTGGCTCCAGCTGCTGTGTGCCTGTCTGCTGCTGCAAGCCCGTGTGCTGCTGTGTGCCGGCCTGTCCCTGCTCTAGCTGTGGGTCCTGTGGGGGCTCCAAGGGGGGCTGTGGGTCCTGTGGGGGCTCCAAGGGGGGCTGTGGGTCCTGTGGGGGCTCCAAGGGGGGCTGTGGGTCTTGTGGGGGCTCCAAGGGAGGCTGTGGGTCATCCTGCTGCCAGTCCAGCTGCTGCAAACCCTGCTGCTCCCAGTCCTGCTGCTGCAAACCCTGCTGCTCCCAGTCCTGCTGCTGCAAACCCTGCTGCTGTGAGTCCAGCTGCTGTAAACCCTGCTGCTCCCAGTCCTGCTGCTGCAAACCCTGCTGTTCCCAGTCCTGCTGCTGCAAACCCTGCTGCTGTGAGTCCAGCTGCTGCAAACCCTGCTGCTCCCAGTCCTGCTGCTGCAAACCCTGCTGCTGCAAACCCTGCTGCTGTGAGTCCAGCTGCTGTAAGCCTTGCTGCTCCCAGTCCTGCTGCTGCAAACCTTGCTGCTCCCAGTCCAGCTGTTGTGCCCCCATCTGCTGCCAGTGCAAGGTCTGAGGCTGTGACTCCTGCTGATCCAGGTTTCCCCAGCTATGTCCTGTGCTTCATTGATAAGTTCCAAATCACATCTTGGGGGCCATCACCCTTGTAGAAAGAAGCCAGATTTGGTTTCTAGTTCCTGAGGAAAAGCCATTCTAATGTTCACTGTCTCCTGACAAATCTATTCCCAAGTCACCTTCTGCCTGCATGTCCCTCCTCTCCCCTGACCTCACCCTGATTGGTCCACTGACAGGCATGGGCTCCAGCTGAAGTCCTGTTTTCACTCCAAGAGGATGTAAGTGTTGGTGTTCCACTGGGAACAAAGTTGTGGTTAAAGAGACTTCCTTGGAGCTGCTTTGCATGTCAAACACTCTGATTTATCTTCAATCTTATGTTACAAATGAATAAAAACATCATGTTGACAAATTGAAACCCATGGCTTGTGTGTTTCTATCATTGGTCATTACTTCCACTATGGTCACTACTGTTCTCATTCTCATCCTATTCCACACTTGAGGAGGTTGATGGATCTGTTTTTGGGGGGTGCTAACACCCCACCCCCAGGATCGGCTGGCAGTCAGCCTGGCCTCACATCTCCTCTGTGGCCTGTCTTTTCTATCCTCAGGACACTCTCTTCCTCACATCTTACCAGCCATTGATGTGATGGAGACAGGACAGTCCCCAAGGCCAGGCCAACAGAAGCCTCACAGTGTGGGACAGTCTGGGGCTCTAGACTGTCACTTCTCTTGTCCCAGGCCTGTGCCACCTCCCTCCTTCTCTGACCACAGGCAGAGCTGAATCCCTGTCTTAGTCAAGTGGCTGGGGCCTGGGAACCAGACATTGCCACTCATCATCCACATTTGAGGACCGTGGTACAACCAGCCTCTTGCCACAGGAAACTCACACACTGGCCTAAGGAAGGGAGTTCACCTTCTGTATCCGCGTCCCAGCCCTTAACCTATCTGTTCCAATCTGCATAATACATAAGGGATTGTCAAGAAAAAGAAAAACAGTGGCTATTTCCCAGACGGAGGGCCTTGGGAAATCATACTCTGAGGCCTCCCTTGTTATTTTGAGACCTCCAACCACATTCTTTCAAAATTCTTAAAAGGCAGTATTAATAGAGATGAGTTATTTCAAGTCATTTGAAAACACAGTAATCTCCTGGTGTGATATGCCCTTAGCATACAAAAACACAAAAACAGAAATCTTAAGCTGTTTTCAGTAATCGTTTTATTGGTGGCAGCTTGGTATTATCACTCAGACAGTTTGAGTGTCCCAGGGGAGAACAAATTAGGTTGGTACCAGAAATGTGGTTGTGGGTGTGGGGTTGATGAAACTGACTAAAAACTCTACAGTGCTGAATTTGAATTAAAGATGTCACTATGAAATTACAATGTAAGCTATCTTTTGAAAAAAATTAGTTTTCTATTTCACTGAAAGACCTAGAAAAATGGCCAACCTGGTAGCTGGGAGCACTCCTTGTGCCAAGCCTGTTGTTGTTAAATATCATCTCTTGTACATAAGTGGAACCTCAGTTCTCTGCATAAATGGGATTGGAAATGAACCGAGATGAATCTGGACATCTCATTATCCCAGAAAGCAAGGAGATAACAAAGACTACTCAGGTCACGAAAAGAAGCAGGGTGTCAAATTCAAAGAGATCTCCAGTAGATAAACTTGGGTAATGTGAACACCAAATGTTTAAATGGACTGATACAGGGGCACCTGGGTGGCTCAAGCATACAACTCTTGGTTTCAGCTCAGGTCATGATCTCAGGGTCATGAGATGGAGCCCTGCATTGGGCTTTGTACTGGGCAAGGAGTCTGCTTCAGATTCTCCCTCTCCCTCCTCCTCCTTCTGCTCTCTTCCTCTCTCTCTCTCCTTCTCTCTCTCTCTCTTTCTCTCTCTCAAATAAATAAATAAATCTTTAAAAACAAAAAACAAAAGGACTGATACGCATCAAGTATGCTTAAATCAGTGGGATGCCTGGATGGCTCAGTGGTTGAGCTTGAGCGTCTGCCTTTGGCTCAGGGAGTGATCCTGGAGTCCCGGAATTGAGTCCC